>NC_060149.1:181700290-182325290 GCF_021461385.2 Schistocerca piceifrons
TGTTGTTAGAGTGATATGGGACCCTTGATACGACTAGAGACGACTCTGACAGGCGACACGCACGTAAACATCCTGTCTGATCACCTGGATCCATTCATGACCATTGTGCATTCCGATGGAATAATGCAATTCCATCAGGGCAATGCGGCATCTCACACTTCCTGAATTTCTACAGAGTGGCTCCAGACACACTCTTTTGAATTTAGACACTTCCGCTGGTGACCGAACTCCCCAGACATTAATTTTATTGAGCATATCTTTGATGCCTAGCTAAACGTCCAGAACGCTTTGTAACTCCGAAGGAGTTCGCTTTCGATCTTGATGGTGCGAACCTTTGTGATTACTTTGGCGCGCCATTTTTCTGTCATTGTTCATGGCACAAGTTGATGGTTTGTTTTGAACATTTCTGAATGTTGACGATGTCCATTTTGTGAAGTGTAATACATACCTCCCATATAAGGTGGATCTCTGCACTTCCTGGACACTCATTTACTGTTCCCCTGCTGATGCGCATGGTGAGTCATTAGAAGGTAATATTTTTCCTGTCGTAACTGTTAAGACAGCACTTTCAAATGAGCCTTGCAACGTCGCACTCAAGAGGTTCATTGTAAGATAACATGGACAGAACGACGTAAGGAAAACCACAGTCAAGATGAAGAGGTACTGGGAATATAAGAAAGGAAGCACATCAGCGAAATAAGTTCAGTCGTGCTCTATAGCAGGTCATGGCGATAAAAAGTGTGTCCCACTACGTTAAGAGACAGCACTGCGGTCGGGTGCGATTGTACTTATTTTTTAAGGACCAGGGCTAATTAATAAAGTGTGACTGGCTTTCGATGGCCGATGATGTCGCTGGTGTCTATGAAGTGGGTACACATTTCCTAATGTAACGTTTAGTTAATGCTGAAAGTCAGTTGACTTGCTGGAAGCATAAAGATGGCAGAAAATAACTGTTCTCGATACAGTTCAGTTAAGATTTATAAAATAAAATCCTGCCATCATAGAAAAATATATTACAGTGTAGGTATATATGAAATTTAGATATCATACACACATATGTTATAGATAGTTTTGTACATATTAATAATCACAATATGCCACGAAGTGTGTCATAGTAGGCAACGCAAGTGACTGTTTGGTTAGTGGACAGAAAAGACATGACCTAGTCCGTATTGCGACGCGTCGTGCGCAATGACTAATAGGTTTTATGGATAAAAACTTTCAACAACAAAGATCACATAAGTATTTCTTTATTTAAAGGAACCGGTAGCGACAGACTTTGATGTCATCTTCATGTCTTAAAAATCTTTTTGTTCTGTAACTTGTTCATTTTACGTTGAACCTCATGACAGGTTGTCATGTGGATAAAAATCAGCACACAATAAAGAAATGGTCATGCGATTTTGGCTGTTAATTTTTTTAACAAGTAAAGCAGATAGCTCCTTCGTATGACTCGCAATGAGAAAATTCAGTCAGATTTCCAGGAATCTAAATTTCTGTGGTGCATTGCTGTACTTGCTTTTAGCGGTATAAAATAGTTTGTCGCGTGCTATGAATGACTCCTAGTTTGTGACTTCGCCGCGCATCGTTTTTAACGGTTTCGAAATGTTGTCAGCTTGGAGAATAAACTGCACGTAATAATTAATTTTCTGTAAAAGGGCCTGAGTTTATGTGATGTTAATACAGTGTGAAAGGACATCGTCCAGTGCAGAGAGCTGTTCTAGCTGTTCTGTTAGCAACATGACAGGTGTTTTGAGTACATGTCCCAAATATTCAGTTTCTTTTCGAAATTTTAAAGTTGTTCTCGGCTGCATTATAATTCCCCGTTGTGAAGGCAAATAAAACCTTCGAAAGTTTCAGAGATGCTCCTGGGACCAGCTGAAATCAATGTGAGACGTAAGATGAACGTATCTGTGAGGATAACGCGCCGAAATTTGGTATTTATGGGCTATAGCAGCAGACCATTCATCCTAGACCCTTTGCTAACAGCACGACATCGCCTGCACCGCTTCTCCTGGAGTCGTGACAATATCGATTGGGCCCTAGACGACTGGAGAAACGTGGCTTGGTCGAATGAGTCCCAATTTCAGTCGGTAACAGCTGATGGTATGGTTCGAATATGGCGCAGACCCCACGAAGCCATACACCCAAGTTGACAACATGGCACTATTCAAGCTGGTGGTGGCTTCATAATGGTGTGGGCTGTGTTTATAGGAATGGTCAAACTGAATCGTTAATTGACTCGAAATGGTTATGTTCAGCTACTTACAGACCATTTGTAGCTATTCATGGACTTCATGTTCCCAAATAATGATGGAATTCTTATGGATGAATGTGCACCATGTCGCTGGGACACAACTGTTTGTGATTGGTCTGAAAAACATTCTGGAACATTCGAGCTAGTTATTTGGTCAACCAGACCGCTCGACATGAATCCCATTGTACATTAAGAGGCATAATCGAGAGGTCAGTTCGTGCACAAAATCCTGCACCGGCAACGCTTCCGCAGCTATGGACGGCTATAGAAGAAGCATGGCTCAGTATTCCTGCGTGGGACTTCCAGCGACATATTGAGTCCATGCCAAGCTAGTGTTGCTGCACTACGCCGGGCAAAAGGAGGTCGGGCGCGATGTTAGGAGGTGTCCATGACTTTTGCCACCTTAGCGTATGACTCGTTTATTAATCGTTAGGGATTTTTCCAGAAATGAGTCGTTATTAACATTCCAACACCCTGGCATACTTTCTCACAGCAAGACCTGTACCGCTACCATTTTTACATTGGCTATACTATGTACTAAAACTCATCATTCTCTCACAGTGAACCAATTGTGGATGGTCGCGCAACACTCCATAGTATTCTCTTGTCATAGTGTGCCTGTACAACAAGGTAATGTCCACATTTTGGTTAAATACAGTAAGGAAGAGCGGGGAAATACCGTGCACTTAAGCCACTTTTTAAAAATATTTCTTATTTTTTGAACTTAACTGAAGTGGTGAACATTTTATTTTATCAAGCAATCAGTTCCCTACACGTTTGTGAGTCCAGATTTCAGTCGGTAAGAGCTGATGGTATGGTTCGAATATGGTGCAGACCCCACGAAGCAAACCCAAGTTGTCAACATGGCACTACTCAAGCTGGTGGTGGCTCCATAATGGTGTGGGCTGTGTTTACAGGGAATGGTCAAACTGAATCGTTAATTGACTCGAAATGGTTATGTTCAACTACTTACAGACCATTTGCAGCTATTCATGGACTTCATGTTCCCAAATGATGATGGAATTCTTATGGATGAATGTGCACCATGTCGCTAGGACATATCCATATTTGGTATATTACATCTATTTACATTTTTACAGGTATTTTACAAAAATGTTATCTTGCACAGTATTACACCCAAGGGGGTAATAAAATGGCGAAAAGTTTGTAAAAACAATACAATTGAAAAAATTTGAACATAAGAATTGATTTAGAAGTGAAAACTCTAAATTTCAGAACTTGTTAAAGTTCAGACAGAGAACAAAAATCAAAAATTCTTTTCCTAGTAAAATGATATTGTAACATAATGGACTCAACTTGTCTCTATTCACATTTAGTGCATATTTCAATGGCAGCAGTCGCAAACATACTTTTCAGTAGTGTCACATCCACTACACTCTGCATGAACCCATCCACTGCAAATGACACATCGAAACCGCAACTCCCTGTTTCTCTCAAACTCTCCACAGAGTAGACAACCGGAATTGTTGTCAGTAAATATTCCAGTGTTTCTTGTAATAGGTGTTTCTCCGAAAGGGTCAGAGTCGTCTGTCTCATCAACACTACAGAGCTTATACAACTGTGGGTCGAAACCATCGTTTGATGAAGACGCAAAAGATGTTTCGTGGACATTTCATCATGTGAGATTGCTGAGATCTTATTTTTGAGGCAAACTTTCTGAACTTACTATTTCCCTTCTTCTCTGATTTTACTAAAGATAATTCTCCTTCTTTACATTGTTTCTTTCTTAAGTTTGTTCTTTTACTCTCCTTAGCCTTTTCTAAACTAAATTTGTAAGGACTCAAAGTGAAAATTGATGAATGCTGTTGTCTGGAACTTTTCTTCAACTTAAATGGGCCAAATAATGGTGAAATCTTTTTGAATTGTGCCCCAGCTGCAGGCTGAATTTGTAAGTCTTTGTCTACATCATCGAGGACACCAGCCTCTGTCCTTGAAAAACAAAGTACATTTGTCTCATTACTTTCATCAATTTTAGCGCTGCCACCCTTATCAACTGGTAATCGTAAAGCTATCTCTTGTTCTGGGTTAAAAAGCTCAAAGGTGTCGTC
Organism: Schistocerca piceifrons; assembly: GCF_021461385.2. Taxonomy (NCBI): domain Eukaryota; kingdom Metazoa; phylum Arthropoda; class Insecta; order Orthoptera; family Acrididae; genus Schistocerca; species Schistocerca piceifrons. The sequence continues at coordinate 181,704,617 of NC_060149.1, forward strand.
ACTAAATTTGGTAGGACGTAGAGGGAAATTTCCTGTTTTGCTGCAGCCAGAGATACCGTTTTAAATATTTGCAATCCTCGTAAATACCTTACTAGAGATAGGACAAATGTCATAGGGTGTTATTTTCTGGTGGGTGTTAGGCTTCATAAAATTGTCACATCCCTGATTAAATGAAGCCTTCAAGCTGCTTAAAAAGACCACATCTAAAGGTTTCAGCCTGTGACAGCAGTGAGGTCATAGTGTTACCACTACTATTCCATTGTCCTTGTGAAAGATTTAGGCTTCTAAGGACACATGGCTAGTGCGAGTGTCAAAATCAGAAGAATAGTATGGTTCTTAGATGCCTTGGAAAACTGAGAAAAATGCTTCAACCACTTTGGAAAGAGATCCTTGGTCATCCAACAACACTTGCTACATTCATATACAGTTAAGCGCCAAATAAACTGATATAGGCATGCGTATCCAAATACATAGATACGGAAATACGAAAACAGGCAGCATATGGTGTTAAGGTCGGCAACGCCTGTACTGTGTAAGACAACAAGTGTCTGACACATTTGTTAGATCGATTACTGCTGTTACAGTGACAGGTTATCAATATTACAGTGACCAGAATGAGATTTTCACTCTGCAGTGGAGAGTGCGCTGATATGAAACTTCCTGACAGATTAAAACTGTGTGCCGGATCGAGACTCGAAATCGAGACCTTAGCCTTTCGCGGGAAAGTGCTCTACCAACTGAGCTACCCAAGCACGACTCTCGACCCGTCCTCACAGCTTCAATTCTGCCTGTACCTCGTCTCCTACCTTCCAAATTTCACAGAAGCTCTTCTGCGAACCTGCAGAACTAGCACACCTGGAAGAAAGGATATTGCGGAGACATGGCTTAGCCACAGCCTAGGGTATGTTTCCAGAATGAGATTTTCACTCTGCACCGGAGCTGGTAGTGCACTTGCCCGCGATAGGCAAAGGTCCTGAGTTCGAGTCTCGGTCCGGCACACAGTTTTAATCTGTCAGGAAGGTTCAAGATTACAGTGAGTTAGAACGTGGTACTATAGTCGGCTCACGAGCGATGGGACACACCATCTCCGAGGTAGCGATGGAGTGGGAATTTTTCCACGCGACCATTTCACGAATGTACCGTGAATATCAGGAATCCGGTAAAATATCAAATCAACGATATCACTGCAGCCGGAAAAGTATCCTGCAAGAACGGGACCAACGACGACTGAAGAGAATTCTTCAACGTGACAGAAGTGCAACCCTTCAGCAAATTGCTGCAGATTTCAGTGCTAGGCCATCAACAAGTGTCAGCTTGCGAACCATTCAACGAAACATCATCTATATGGGCTTTTGGAGCCGAAGGCCCACTCATGTACCCTTGATGACTGTACGACACAAAGCTTTATGCCTGGCCTGGGCCCGTCAGCAACGACGTTGGATTGTTGGTGACTGGAAACATGTTGCCTGGTCGGCCGAGTCTCGTTTCAGATTGTACACAGCGGATAGACGTGTACGGGTATGGGGACAGCCTCATGAATCCATTTACCCTGCATGTCAGCAGGGGATTGTTCACGATGGTGGAGGCTCTGTAGTGGTGTGAGGCATGTGCAGTTGGAGTGATATGGAACCCCTGATACGTGTAGATACGACTCTGACAGGCGACACGTGCGTAAGCATCTTGTCTAATCACCTGCATACATTCATGTCCGTTGTTCATTCCGACAGACTAGGGCAATTCCAGCAGGACAATGCGACACCCTACACTTTCAGAATTGCTACAGAGTGACTCCAGGAACACTGTTCTGACTTTAAACACTTCCGCTGTCCACCAAACTCCCCAGCCATGAACATTATTGAGCATACCTGTGATGCTTTGCAACGCGCTGTTCAGAAGAGATTTCCACCCCGTCATATTCTTACGGATTTATGGACATCCCTGCATGATTTATGATGTCAGTTCCCTCCAGTCATTAGTCGAGTCAATGCTACGTCGTGTTGTGGCACTTCTGTGTGCACGCGGCATTAGGCAGGTGTACTAGTTTCTTTGACACCTCGGTATATTTATTTGGTAGCCCCCCCTCTCCGAAGGGCAGGGGGCACCTTAGCTGAGGAAAAATAAACAAGGGAGGCACATGTTCCCCACTGGCACTAACTGCATAACACGCTGTAATGCTCTTCCTCATTCCCAGCTTGTTGCTGACCGAAGTTGTTTCACTACTTTGGGTGCTAAAATTTTTCCTGGGTTTTGAACTACTGATATCCCCGTTTCTTCAAAATAGTAAATTCTAGAGGCACCGAACTTATGGACGTCCATTATAGCGGTGAGGTTCGAGAGAAAGAGTGTAATTTTACCTACGTTAAAAACCGAGACCCGATTAGGACTGGTAGCCTCATTTATGCAGATGCTGACTGACGGATGTCCTGTAAGAAACCCAGCGAGCCAGTCCTTTACAGCTATTTTGGATGATTTATTAAAATTATCCTGAATATTTTTTGCCTCGACATACTCATACACTAACCTTTTAAACTCAAATGAAGGCATTTAATTAAATTTCTTTGCTAACAAAAGCACAGGCTTAGCTATGTCATCTTCCTGTTCTTTAGAAAATGTATGTTTTCTTCCTAAGCTTACTTTAGAACTGTCTCCAGCTTTTAACCTATCGGTTACAGTAGAAAAAGGTATTCCACAAAATCTTGTAGCTCCCGTCTGTGGCTTGCCATTTGCTGTAGAATACGAAATTTATTTCATCCGCCGTTTCCCCCTTTTAATCGTTCTGACTCTTGTTCTCACTCTCTGTGACAAAAAAGCAGCTTGTAAGATAGCACACACTTCCAAAAATATAATTCACGAAAATACTAAAACAAATTACAACATGGGGCAGTAGCGTTCAACATGGGGCAATACCGGGCGTACTGTGGGGTATAGCCCGTGACAACATGACCTAGTACTTTCAATTCTGACCCAACAATCACGATGTTTAGCTGTTAACGTTTGATGTTTAAAACAAGTTCAAAAACGTCGCAATTATATCGAGTTGCTTTAAATATTGCTACTGTTAACATACTTCAGTTACTTGTGCCCTCGTGATCTGCTGATTTTATAACAAAACAGCAGAAATCAAATGAAACCAGTTGTCGGAAACGACTGTGCCGTTGCAGGCTCACGGCATCTCTGGATCTGACTGCAGTTTCTTCCGCTATGCGACAGCACTATGCAGCGCTCTTTACTCTCTTCAGGAAATTGGAAAAAGCTGTGCACGATATTACCCAACTGAACGGAATTGCCCCGCCTTCTCCTACAGTGTACAGTACTCGATGCACGAGCTCAGGTTGGGTTGGGTTGGTTTGGGGAAGGAGACCAGACAGCGAGGTCATCGGTCTCATCGGATTAGGAAAGGACGGGGAAGGAAGCCGGCCGTGCCCTTTCAAAGGAACCATCCCTGCATTTGCCTGGAGCGATGTAGGGAAATCACGGAAAACCTAAATCAGGATGGCCGGACGCGGGATTGAACCGTCGTCCTCCCGAATGAGAGTCCAGTGTCTAACCACTGCGCCATCGCGCTCGGTACCACGAGCTCAGGTTCTACAACTAGTGCTCACATGTAATTTTTAATGCACAGACGCATACAGATTTTTTTTTGCTTGTAACAGGATTTTTATGTTTCTGAAATGCTTTAAAATGCTTCCCAGTATTCCTCCCAGTGCCACGTTATCACCTATATTCTTGGGGCCCCTTGTCACAAACCAACACGTAGACAAAATAGTGCAATTAGGCAATTTCATTTTACTTAGACGCAAATGTAATAGATATCTGTGGCCTTTGTGAGGTACATCTGTGAATGTAGGTCTCTGATGAACCCAGGGGTACATCCAAAACTGTTTTTCGTACGGTTCTCGTAGCCCGTACAGAATGGAAATCCGTCTACATTCATCCCCCGAATCAATGCCATTGTGCATTTCAGTGCATGATGTGTGAGGCACTGTGTTAGCGCACCTTAAGTCTAGAATATCTTTTGATGACCGTTCGTTAGCTATTAAGCAACGGCAGGACAAACCAAGTGAAGCTCGAGTCTTTTATACCGGCAACGGAGATCAAACTGTGGTGGGTTGAAAGGTTGGGAATGAAAGCATAATCCATGGCTGGAGCAGGCTGTTTGGTTTTCGAAGTATTTGTTTGTTATTATTACAAAAGATAAAGATTATATACATAATATTTGTCAGAATAAAGGTGCGATAATTACTGCAAAGAGTGCAGATGATATTAAACTACCTTCAGAACAACAGGTGATAATGATAGCTATCAACAATGCTCGGCTGCGTAAAATTTACTTCAGGAAGTGACTGGAAAACAAATTCTTCAGTGCAGATATATTGCTGCTCGTTTTAAAAGCGCAGCTCCATTTTTTTCTTTGCTGTGTGTGGAAAACTTGTTTGAGCTACAGTACCAGATGTTTTGACGTAATAAATACAGTGTTGGTGAATTAACTATTTCAAATTCTTTCAGATAAAAGACAGTCTCTGATACAATGATTACTGATAATAATGCGTTTCACGCTTTTGGCGCATCACCAGATTAACTGCAGACGTAACAAAGTAATTATTACATGTGTTTTTTGATTCACAGTCCTATCAAAACCATTAACTGGCAAAACAAGCTAATGGTGCGAGGATGCCAGCATACCTTAAAAGGGCAGTGGACGCTGAATTAGTCAGAATTAAAAACCATGCTGGCAATCACCGTAGTCAACATTAAAACCATGCTAACAACAGCTGAAGCGGAATTTCAATTGCCAGACTGAATACAAAAATTCTGAAACGTTAAAAACAATTATCATGCGGGAACGAATAACCACGAAATACACACAGCCAAGTATTCAGTATAATGGAAGCAAATGAACTCACCAACCAGCATCAGCAAACGGTGTAGACAGGCCGACGTTCACGAGCGTGCGTCCAATAAAAAAAATACCGCCGTCGATCAAATGTCTGCTGAGGCATGGAGGAGGCGGGGTCACGTGAGGTAAAAGCAAGTGTTGGTGAGACAGATCGAGTGGTGGCATTACTAGTGAGGGCAAGGTGAACTAACCCACTTATGTAGGTTGATAAAATTGAAATAATAAAATACGCAGCCGGAAGTGATCTGAAGTCAAGAAGTAAAGTAGTGAGTTTATAAAAACAGTTCCTATTACATAAGAAAGAAATCAAAATTAATATGTATTCAAGTGACAGATGACTGTGAACGCCGGTCTGTCTACATCGCTTGCTATTGGTGCTTCTTATCTTGCGCTGGATACTCGGATCCGCGTAAATTTCGTGGTTTATCGTTCTAGCATGGTAATTTTTTTGCCGTTTCAGGATTTTTATCTTCCGTTTGACGGCTGCGATTACGCTTCAGCAGTTGTTTCCATGGTTTTAGTATGGATTAAGATGATTGCCGCCATGGCTTTTAATTCTTACTAGTGTGGCCTCTACTGCTTTTTAATGCATGTTTGCACCCTCATACCATTAGTTTATTCTGTCACTTAATGGTTTAGGTAGGTCCGTGAATCAGATTTTCGTGTAATAATTACTTTGTCATGTTTGCAGCTAATCTAATGATGCCGTAAGAGCGTAAAAACGATATTAATCACTAAATATAGCGAAAGAGACTGTGTTTTATATGGAACGTTTTATTTCTTAAAATCCTTACAAAACTATGCACAATCATCAGAAAGTAGCCAGTTCATAGTAGGATAGGAATGGAGCTACTTCATTTTGTGCAAGCCCTTGCAATTGCCTTACTGACGGCAGTACAATGACTTTGAATGTTTAAAATCTTTCAAAACCCATTATAATTTTAAAAAGACAGTACTGTTGGAAGATAAGCAATTTTTTACCAAGTTTTTCGTATGTTTTTGTACATTGTTAATATGCATTGGAGAAAATAATGTACAATGGTTAAAATACTCATTCGTTCTTTCCACTCATCAACCACACATAGGTCGACTCATAATAGGATAGCTATTTTTATAACATTTTCTTACCAAATAAGGCGGTGTAGTTGTTACCGTACATGACGCGCCCTCAGGAGAAATGGTGTTTCAAAATCGGGTAGGAATATTCAGATTTAGGTTTCCCGTTATTTACCTAAATCACTCTATGCAAATGCCAGGACAGTTCCTTTGAAGTGGCACAACCGATTTCCTTTATCAGCTTTGAAACGATTCGAGCTTTTGTTTCATCTCTAACGAGCTAAACGTCGATTGGACGATAAACTCTTAATCGTCCTTTCTTAACTTCCTTCGAAAGAACCGTCCAATATTAAAGAGCCATAAATTTACTATCCTAATGTAGAACAGTCAGACGACAGTCTGTATAGTACCATCATTTGTTAGACCGTCAGTGAGAGAGCACTTCGATTTCCTGCTGCTAATAAGGCGAGTACACCGTTCGCTTGTTACAAATTTTTACGAGCTTCAAACAGGTACAACTTATTTTCAGTTATCTGGGTAGTTACTATTTTATTTTTGTAATTTCTTGCGTGTTTGAGTGCCTACTAGACACAACCGTTTATTTTAATAACAGTGTAGTGTACAGTATCGCCGTTGCTATCGACCCTCGTATCGTACAGGCTTTTGTTTGTTTGGTTAGAACAGCTCAGTGTCGGTTAGACCGTCAGTGAGAGAGCACTTCGATTTCCTGCTGCTAATAAGTCGAGTACACCGTTCGCTTGTAGGGTAAACATAGTCATGTGTAGGGACTGTGGTTGTTGTGAGCGGACGCAAGGAGAATTGGCCACTCTTCGGGGGCAGGTCGAGGCTTTGTCTGTTAGGCTCATCGAGCTCGAGGCGCAGGCGTCGGCTCGTAGTGGCGTTGGGGCAACTGTGGTGAGACCTATGCCTACTTCGGTGGCCTTGGAATCGCATGGAACCCCTGATGTCGCTGCGTCTTCCGGCAGTGAGCATCTTACCGGTCAGCCATCACTCCAGGGTGAATGGCGGACAGTGGTGGGCTCGCGCGTGCCTGGCCGAAAGGCGAAGGTGGGATCTGGCCGCGTGGCAGCTGCCTTACCCCTTTCCAACAGGTACGGGGTGCTTCCTAGTGGTGATGACATCGTTTCCGAGCCACCACAGGATGCCTCGCCTGTTGGGCCAGTGGCCGATTCTCCGGCAAGGTCCCGACAGTTACAGAGGGCGGGCCTATTAGTTATAGGGAGCTCCAACGTGAGGCGGGTTATGGAGCCCCTCAGGAAAATAGCGGGTAGGTCGGGGAAGAATGCCAGTGTGCACTCGGTGTGCTTGCCGGGGGGTCTCGTCCGTAATGTGGAGGAGGCCCTTCCGGCAGCTATTGAACGCACTGGGTGTGACCGGCTGCAGATAGTAGCACATGTCGGAACGAATGACGCCTGCCGCTTGGGTTCTGAGGCCATCCTTGGTTCCTTCCGGCGGCTGGCTGATTTGGTGAAGACAACCAGCATCGCACGCGGAGTGCAAGCTGAGCTTAATATCTGCAGCATAGTGCCCAGAGTCGATCGCGGTCCTCTGGTTTGGAGCCGTGTGGAGGGTCTAAACCAGAGGCTCAGACGACTCTGCGACTATAATGGTTGCAAATTCATCGACCTCCGTTATTGGGTGGAGAACTGTAGGGCCCCCCTAGACAGGTCAGGCGTGCACTACACACCGGAAGCAGCTACTAGGGTAGCAGAGTACGTGTGGCGTGCACACGGGGGTTTTTTAGGTTAGAGGGACCCCCCCTTGGGCGAAACGATAAAATACCTGACGGCTTACCAGAGAGGACATTATCATCGTTGATAATGAACATCCGTCCTCAGAGACCAAAAACAGGAAAAGTTAACGTAATATTGGTAAACTGCAGGAGTATCCAGGGCAAGGTTCCTGAATTAGTATCTCTTATTGAAGGAAATAGTGCGCATATAGTATTAGGAACGGAAAGTTGGTTAAAACCGGAAGTGAACAGTAACGAAATCCTAGACACAGAATGGAATATATACCGCAAGGATAGGATAAACGCCAATGGTGGAGGAGTATTTATAGCAGTAAAGAATTCAATAATATCCAGTGAAGTTATTAGCGAATGCGAATGTGAAATAATCTTGGTTAAGCTAAGTATCAAAGGTGGGTCAGATATGATAGTCGGATGCTTCTATAGACCACCTGCATCAGCAACCGTAGTAGTTGAGCGCCTCAGAGAGAACCTGCAGAACGTCGTGAAGAAGTTTCGTGATCATACTATTGTAATAGGGGGAGACTTCAATCTACCAGGTATAGAATGGGATAGTCACACAATCAGAACTGGAGCCAGGGACAGAGACTCTTGTGACATTATCCTGACTGCCTTGTCCGAGAATTACTTCGAGCAGATAGTTAGAGAACCAACTCGTGAAGCTAACGTTTTAGACCTCATAGCAACAAATAGACCGGAACTTTTCGACTCCGTGAATGTAGAAGAGGGTATCAGTGATCATAAGTCAGTGGTTGCATCAATGACTACAAGTGTAATAAGAAATGCCAAGAAAGGAAGGAAAATATATTTGCTTAACAAGAGTGATAGGGCACAAATCGCAGAATATCTGAGTGACCACCATCAAACGTTCATTTCTGAGGAAGAGGATGTGGAACAAAAATGGAAAAAATTCAGAAACATCGTCCAGTAGGCCTTAGATAAGTTCGTACCGACTAAGGTCCAAAGCGAGGGGAAAGATCCACCGTGGTATAACAATCATGTACGAAAGGTACTACGGAAACAAAGAAAGCTTCATCATAGGTTTAAGAGTAGTCGAATCATAGCTGATAAGGAAAAGCTGAACGAAGCGAAAAAGAGCGTAAAGAGAGCAATGAGAGAAGCATTCAACGAATTCGAACATAAAACATTGGCAAACAATCTAAACAAGAACCCTAAAAAGTTTTGGTCATATGTAAAATCGGTAAGCGGATCTAAATCCCCTATTCAGTCACTCGTTGACCACGATGGCACCGAAATAGAGGACGACCGAAGAAAGGCAGAAATACTGAATTCAGTGTTCCGAAACTGTTTCACTGCGGAAAATCGTAACACGGTCCCTGACTTCAGCCGTCGCACGGACGCCAAAATGGAAAATATTGAAATAAACGATACCGGAATTGAAAAACAACTGCCATCACTTAGTAGCGGAAAAGCATCCGGACCAGACGAGATACCCTTAAGATTCTACAGTGATTATGCTAAAGAACTTTCCCCCTTTCTATCAGCAATTTATCGTAGATCGCTGGAAGAACGTAAAGTACCTAGCGACTGGAAGAAAGCACAGGTCGTTCCCATTTTCAAGAAGGGTCATAAATCAGATGCGAATAATTATAGGCCTATTTCGCTTACGTCAATCTGTTGTAGAATAATGGAACATGTTTTGTGTTCTCGTATTATGACGTTCTTAGATAATACAAATCTCCTTCATCATAACCAACATGGATTCCGCAAACAGAGATCATGTGAAACTCAGCTCGCCCTATTTGCCCAAGAAATTCACAGTGCCGTAGACACTGGCGAGCAGATTGATGCCGTATTCCTGGACTTCAGGAAGGCATTTGATACGGTTCCGCACTTACGTTTAGTGAAAAAAAATACGAGCTTACGGAATATCGGACCAGGTTTGTGATTGGATTCAGGATTTCCTAGAAGAAAGAACACAACATGTCATTCTTAACGGTTCAAAATCTGCAGATGTAGAGGTAATTTCGGGAGTACCGCAGGGAAGCGTGATAGGACCTTTATTGTTTACAATATACATAAATGACTTAGTTGACAACATCGGTAGCTCCGTGAGGCTATTTGCAGATGACACGGTTGTCTACAAGAAAGTAGCAACATCAGAAGACTCGTACGTACTCCAGGAGGACCTGCAGAGGATTAATGCATGGTGCGACAGCTGGCAGCTTTCCCTAAACGTAGATAAATGTAATATAATGCGCATACATAGGGGCAGAAATCCATTCCAGTACGATTATGCCATAGGTGGTAAATCATTGGAAGCGGTAACGACCGTAAAATACTTAGGAGTTACTATCCGGAGCGATCTGAAGTGGAATGATCACATAAAACAAATAGTGGGAAAAGCAGGCGCCAGGTTGAGATTCATAGGAAGAATTCTAAGAAAATGTGACTCATCGACGAAAGAAGTAGCTTACAAAACGCTTGTTCGTCCGATTCTTGAGTATTGCTCATCAGTATGGGACCCTTACCAGGTTGGATTAATAGAAGAGATAGACATGATCCAGCGAAAAGCAGCGCGATTCGTCATGGGGACATTTAGTCAGCGCGAGAGCGTTACGGAGATGCTGAACAAGCTCCAGTGGCGGACACTTCAAGAAAGGCGTTACGCAATACGGAGAGGTTTATTATCGAAATTACGAGAGAGCACATTCCGGGAAGAGATGGGCAACATATTACTACCGCCCACATATATCTCGCGTAATGATCACAACGAAAAGATCCGAGAAATTAGAGCAAATACGGAGACTTACAAGCAGTCGTTCTTCCCACGCACAATTCGTGAATGGAACAGGGAAGGGGGGATCAGATAGTGGTACAATAAGTACCCTCCGCCACACACCGTAAGGTGGCTCGCGGAGTATAGATGTAGATGTAGATGTAGATGTAAACAGTCATCCTCATGGTTAGAAAACAGCATTTATCCCCTGTAGAGTAGTATCGTTTAGACATTTAGATCTGTACTGTACAATTCAGTGTCATCTGTTAACAATTGCTTTGTGATATGAGAATAGTACACCGTTCGAAGCCAGTTAAACCATATCGGGAAGAGATGGTCACACTTACAAAAAAGCAGTACACTGAGGATGTAATTCGGAATTTCCTGCAGAAACTGTGACCACTAGATATAAGACAGCTTTGGCCTACACATCCTACAGACACGATGTTAATATGAAACTAGCATTCTCCGACGTGGTAGCAAAAGTGTGTTAGCATGAGCATACTGGAAAAAACTGCTAAGTAAGCAGTGGAAACAATGTCGAAGAAATATAAAATCATATGGCTATACCATTTAAAGTGTGTTTGGCTGACCTTAAAATGGATGTTCTAATAGACCAGCTGCCTGTACTGCTGCAATAGCTTCGTGTGAAGGACTGTTAGCTTATGGATGTGGATATAGTGTAAGGTTTTTCTGGAATTTTTAATAAAATGGAGATGTGTGATTACCTAGCATTGACCACAGCTTCCGTGTGCAAGAAGAAAGCTATCATTGAAACCGTAAAGTTATTGTAAACAATGATAATATTGTTTAACGTAGACGAGCTCAGATTGTAAAGACATACAACTAATTTATATGTCAAATCACATGCCGAAGAGTGAGCAAAGTTATCGGTATCGATTTTAATAAATATCCAGAGTGCTATGATATGTGTCTAGCGGACACTTTTACATCTGTCCTGGGTAAAGAACATTTTCTTATCAGACTATAATTTACGATTTACAACTATGGAATGAACTGATCATTTTTAACGTTATGGAGGAATGTCTTTATGGTAACGAACAGTTTTTTTTTTTTTTTTTTGTAACATGCTATATTCTCTGTGACTATATCTTCCGTGTGGTGTCAATTGTCAGATAGCTTACAAAACAGATGCAGTGCTGTATTTACAACGCTCCACAGTTTCTGTTAGGAACAATAGGAATACACACAAGTATACCTCTCAGACAATCAAGAATGAGGAAAGATTATAAACTGTGTTTTGCCTGCGTATTATTTTCATTTGTTAAATATAAACTACGTAGATATTTTAATGCAGATTCACTCAAAGACGATGTAAGTATTATGCGCAAGTGTTACATTAAAGCTGGAGAAACATTTTTTTTCCTCAATCGAGGACAATGTTCTACACAACTCTGCCAAATGCACCTATTACCGAATTGGGATTGGTTCCTACAGACAGTGTTATTCCACAGGTTTTAGGGAAACGAAACAATATGTACAACTGACTTACACCATTAAAAACATACGCACACTCACACACATTTTGACAATACTGGAGAACACACGCACACTCACACACATTTTGACAATACTGGTGTAACTGGTATAAATTACTTGTCGAAAATCATAGTTTGATCTTTATACCACACTCGTTGTTAATACTGGATACAGACATTCTCATGCTCTAAGTCAGGATACTGTTATGCATCTCTCAGGCTGTGATAATAATGTGGAGCTATCTGATATATAAAAGTAGTACATGAAAATATAGTAATATGCATGACTGGAAATTAATCATATTTTTGACCTGTTTTAAAAACACAACATTATTTTTATTACATCCATATGTGCCAATTTAGTAACATGTTGTTACTCTTCTTCTTCCATCCCAACCATTAGCCATATGGCAATATTTATCAAACAGCTGTCTTACGTACACATTAAATTCTACTTGTATATGATTTAGTTCACACGCAGTTATGCAGTCATAAAATTCAACGCCCACACGAACTTCGTGTCACATTATACACTCCACCACGTCATTGCACACTTATTTTTTACTGACAGGTAACTGGAATATTCTGTCTATGGCAAAATGCATTTTACATGTCAGAAAGATTTTGCTTTTTTTAGACATACACTTTGTGTAGTCTCACAATATAATAATTTTAATGCTGTACACCAAACACTGTCTCTATTGAAGCAGTAACATAACCGCTGGAGAAAACGTTGATGTCTACCTGCTACCTGCTGGTGGGTTGTGTTCTGTGGCGTTTTGACTATCGATGTACGGCTGATTTTTCACGGAAGCGCCTCCACTCTGTTTCATTGAAACAGGCATTTCTACTTTTTGTACACTCCTAGCTCAACTATGATGGCGAACTCGAGATCTCGCACTATTACATAATTGATGCATTTACATCCACAAGCAGTCAAATAAAATGTACTTGTGAAAAGTAACATCATTTTGACAGATAACTATATGGGTGAACTGGTGGGTTAATGTACCCACAGCCCAGCCCTACACCGGTAGCTGTCTGGCAGTCATGATATCCCATGTCAGTATGGAGTGGTGGAGAGGGAAAGCAAACTAAAACCAGTAGGTATAGGTTGGAACAGATGGATTTTGAGTATCCTGGATGTCGATCCTTTCACAGAAAAATAAGTAAGTCATGGGTTAGAAATAGAATTAAAAGTAGGTCATGAACTGATTTTATAAGAAAGTGAAGTAGTGGAATGGAGGTTATGATCCATAATTATAGGGTGGGTGTGGTTCACTTTATTCTTGTAAGGACAGGGCATTCTACAGTAACCATTTTGTTCTTAATATACCACAAATAAATATAACAAACCACATATACATAAGACAATATATCCTGTCCTGTGCGATTAACCTATTGCCAGAAACGATAACAGCCATGTAATAGCTAGGAGTAACCGTCCAGAGTGTCCTGGTGCAATGACACATACAGAAGAGGCATATACTGTAGGACTATGATTCATTTGGAGGAATCTTAGGGAAATATGGCTCATCCACAAAAGAAGAAGCAGCTTATAGATCACTTGTTGGACAGGAATTTAAGTACTGCTGGTCGGTCTGAAACCCATATCATACTTTATTATTAGAAGATGCGATGCCCCACCCAATTCTATCATTATATGGATCAGTTTTCGTCTATATATGACCGTCGTTGGCGATGGGACTCGTAATTGTAATGGGCGGGCACACCCGTGCAGTAAGACCGAGGCGTTGATTTCACTAACCGCTCTAAACATTGCAGAGCTATGCTCTTACCACACAATCATTAAGTTTGACTAATTGGAACCGATATAGTAATTAGAAAAGTAAACAAGGCGGAGGAGAGCACACAGTATAAGTCATAACCACTTCGAAATAGCGACAAACAGTGCATATGGACAAAATGGATCCTACACGCGTATTACTTTCGTTATCTCAGCAAAAGACATTTTCATCAGTACATACTAAATATGCTTTAAACCTGAGACAGTTCTATGAGAAATAACACTGAAAAGTCGAGTTAAAGAATCCCGCTAAGCGTTAAAGATGCATAGCTAATATGGTGATGTCATTTGTAGTTTTTGTAACTAATAAACATCATGCTTTACATTATCTTTACACAGAACTAACCAGTGATTGAAAATGGGTTTTTTACACTGACATTTCCTGATCATTTTCAACTTGAGGAATTTTTGAACTGATAGTACTTCAATGCAACTTAACAAAAACGCTTTCCTGTACTTTTGTTGAAACATAAATTTAGTTTGTCACACGCCATGAATCAGTAAATTCATATGTTCAGAACACCACAGTAATGATCTTTTTTTTTTGTAGTGAAGAAAATGTCCACAATACCTTTTGCTGTTTTCTTCTGCAACTGCTTTTATTATGCTTGTCAGTGTAATAAAATATCTGATACTTTGTACATAATCTGATACTTTGCTTAACATGGCAATAATTATATTAAGCACTTTATATAGGCCAACGTATATCCAGCGTATGATCTGAAAACGCTCATGATTAAATATTACAGTATGTGAAAAGAACACACTAAACATCTACTGAAATAACAACACTGTGATAAAGCTTGTTGCTTCTTTAACACTTAACTTGTACAAGAGGACAATGAATCATGACTTTTACAATATGTCCTTCACTATGAAAAATAGAACATACTAAACTTCACTATAGAAATAAGTACTTCAGTCCTTTTTTGGTGTTGAGCAACACACTGCAGCCTTTGACGAGATTTTGCTACCGATGGATGGCTTAGCACCTTTTATACAGTGGCTTCCAAGTTGTAAATCCCATCGTAAAATTTGGCCAGTACAGTGGATACTGCTGCAACATAATGTCTGCCTCCTTCACAGCAAACAACGACTTCCCAATGGCCCTCGTAATAACATTGCTTAATATTGCAGAATTTCCCGCCCATCAGAGGCTGTTTAGCAATGATTGTGCTCATTTTAATCACCACACAATAATACAGTACGTGGGCATCGTACCACGCGCTCCTTCACAACTCTTCCGAATCACAAAGAGGACTGTCTTGGAACTCTTTGTCATAACATTTCTCTTGCCTTTCCCCTCACGCGGGTAAAACTCTTTAGATTTTAACTTCAGCGTAAAGCCATGACTAGTTACAACTTCAATTATAAAGGTTCGTAATACTTTTAAAACTAAGGTCTACTTGAAAATTATTATTATTATGTAGTATTCTGCCTAGTGGCAGGTCCATGTCTTTGTACGGAGAATATCTGATTCCACTGTTCCCTGTCTTCACCTTCTTCCCTCAGTCTGTTGTATCTCCTTCCATCTTTCATGTCGTCCAGATGATGAATTCTTCTTCTTCTTCCCCGTCCTGCGTTTCCTCTGAGTTTCCCTTCGATGACATCATGTATGAGTCCCTCGCGTCTAAGTACATGTCCAATCCAGTTGGCCTTTCTCTGAAGAATTGTACGCATTAACAATATATGGAGATTAATCCAAAAACGGCTATACATTTGAAACACAGTTACTGATTATTGGTTGCGTACTTTGCAGGCTGGTGGCAGCACCCTAGTGGCGAGCTGCTTTACTTTACCCTGCTGCCGTTAGATGGCATATGGGCCCTAAGTGCTATATCATTTCACTACTTGCTTTATACAGGATTTCACAACTGTCCTGCAACTGATCGCAATTTTTAAGTTATAACAGAGAGTAACGAAATAACATCTACGAAATGAAATGGAACAATTACTATTCGATGTGACGTATACTTGTGCTGTTACAAACATCCAAAGGAGAGAGACATCTGTGCGATCGCTATGTCGGTGAGACTCCTGTAGTAGATGCTACCACAGGGATATTGTGCACCATGGAGAGGTTTTACTGCAGCAGATTCGGACGAGTATGTTGCAGAAAATGCACTGACAAAAAAAATCGCAGCAACAATAAATAATTAATGTGGAGTAATTAAATTTCAGGATTATGCTTGTGGAGATGGTTTCCAAAAGGTTTCAAACACAATTGGACAAGTTTTTGAGTAGAGAAGAAAAATTCCCTGTAGTCCGAACACTTCCCGTATGCAAACCACAGTTGATATAGAGTTTGTCTGGGATTCACTAAAAGATCTTTTAGAAAAATTTAAGGTATTCTTCATGATTACTGAACAATTATGTGCAAATTAAAGAGCATGAACAAATAACACTCAATACTAATATATTTTTTGACATTTAATGCAAATGACTGTAGAGGATACGTTTAGCAAACAAAAATTTAGAGCATAATTTACCCTTTTCTTAGTTAGAGCATAACAAATCATATATTAATTGTCTGCTTAACCTTCTAGAATTGGATTTACTTGTATTTATACACAATTATTTTGTTTGAGTGGTTAAGAGATACTACAGTAGTAATGATTACACATATTGGAACTAATTTTTCCTAGTATTGCTGCTAACTAGTTCAAAACATCAATCATAATGAACATCCATGTTTTCATTCTCTCCATCCTCATTAACTGCTGGAACATCATTATCCCTACTTCTTATCATTTTGTGTTTGTATCCTAGTATCATTACATATGCAGCAACCGGACCAACCAGTGCTGATGTATGAAGAGTAGTGAGACGTTTAACTTAATTAATTTTAAAGGTTTTTGATTTCTGAACTGATATTTGACTGCGTTCTTTCCTACTGACCCAGGAAAATTCAGAATTCAGGGAGTGAATTGCTTCTACTGGCTCAAATACACTGTTATATTCCTCTGTGAACATTTCAGTTTCAAGTTTTCTTAGTTTCTTTTCTGCAATTCAAAAAGACCTATCTGCAGGCATGTGTGAATGATCATGTACAGGGAAGAATCACTAAGTCTGAAATCCATATTGTGATGCAGTCATGCAGAACATAAAAAATACGATAATTTTTATTTTGAGATGCATAACTATCACAAAAAATAAGGACTGACTTTGAAAAGTGCCTTAGATATGAACTACTTTCCTTTGGACCTCTACTACCTTTACACTCAAGTGACCTACAAAAATGTGTCGTGTTTGGGGAAATAATTTTGCTCTCTCCATGAATAACTGTTCCCAGCACATGATACCACTACTGGCGTGAGTAATAAGATCTATTAATTTGTACCACTGGCAAAGCCCGATTCCGCACCAAACCAAAGTTCACTGTTACGCTAAAATCTGGAAATTTATTAAGGTTCTCAATAAAGACTTTGCTTTTAGTCTATGGACAAGTTATTCCTCAACAAATTTTTTCTTGATATCTTCATCAGTAGCAGCTTAAAAACGAACTTAGAATCCTAGGCAGTTGTTGCAGGTGTCCCGTTTTACGTTAACAAAACCCAGATTGAATTTGGTGACAAAAATCGGGAGAAAATAAAAAAAAGTTAATTAGAAATTTACTTTTAGTATACAGTGATCTTCACAGAAATTTTACACATAATACGAATCTAACTTTTTACTGTCAGCTTGTATCGTGTCTACTAGATAACTAATTTGTTGTTCACCTTGTGCTACATTGTGTAAGTATGTTATGTTGAGGCCGTTCTGCCAGAAGCTCTCTCCTCGCAAAATAAATTCCTCCTTTTACATATGGTTAATTCTGGGCAAGTATTTTCTTAACGGTGTTTTTTCTCCTCCAATGTTGTTTTCTGTATTTAAACATTGTTATGTGAGCTATAATTTCAGCCTGTAGTTTCTTCAGATCACGAGGCCATGCACTGCCTCTTTTCTCAGAAACTGCTGCCCCACTACTCATTCTCTCATCAGTTGCATGCTCATCCTTCCTTCTCACAGCATTAAAAATACTTAGGAGTATAAATCTACAAATAGCTCTTCCCCCGAAGAGCAGTTTGTATGCTTTGGCTATTGTTTTCTTTCCGCTTGTGTATTCTTTCTTACTTTGTTTACATCTTCGTATTTCAGGATTGTTCACATCAATATACCACATTCAAAAGTTTCTGACTGACAGCTTCTATATTGTTTCAATATCTGTCATTTTCACGTATCATGTCATCTTCTGATGTGCATAATGCTGTGCTGTGCTGTGCAAAAGTTATTATTATGTTGACACGTGATTTATAGACGTTTTATGTTTCCTTGGCTTTTCTGTAAATTCAGACACATCGGCGTATACATCGGGCATATAAGAATTTATTTTAAGCGTTCACCATAAAGAAATACAGCAGAAAAGACAAGAATATTGTATGAAATAACACCATAACAAACTGAAGGCAGCCATTGCTGAAACCACAACGTATAATCACTGCATTTGTCACATCACAGCACTCAATCAGATCAGTGAAAGAGAGTTTGGTTCTTCTTGCTATGAAAGTTGAAAGAAATGTGGTATGTTTTGGTGTAAAATGCTAGATTTGACGACCTCTATGTAGGAGATTTGGTAATTTTTGCAAGAAAATATTTACTCATTAGATCCAGCGAGCTGTTACGTAGGGGCTGCCATGTTTGTCATATTTTGTACTTTTTGGATTTGATACCTTTTGGAAATAGGCTCCTCATTTGTCTGGGTTACATATTAAAGTGATTAATATTCCAAGACCACAGGTTAATTTAACGGTGAGATAAGCCATTGCAGATGTGAAACACTGGTACATTAATAAACGGTGTATGCGCCAGAAAGCTGAATGTGAGTATGCAGAGGCGCATGCATTGTGTTGTACAGGCTCCGGATGCCGGTTTGTGGGATGGACTTCCATGCCTGTTGCACCTGGTCGGTCAATATAAGGACAATTAATGCTGATTGTGGATGACGCTGAAGTTGTCGTCCTATGACGTTCCACATGTTCTCGATTGGAGGCAGATGTGGTGGTCGAGTTGGCAAAGTTAACATGTCAACACTCTGTATGTTGGGTTGTAAGAGTGGTATGTGGGCCAGTGTTTTCTTGTTGGTAACACCTCCAGCAATGCTGTCCATGAATGGCAACACAAAGGTTCGAATCACCAGATTGACGTATAAACTGGCAGTGAGGGTTTGTGGGATAACCACTAGAGTGATTCTGCTGTCTTACGAAAGCGCACCCCATTTCCTAACTACAGATGTAGGTCCAGTGTGTTTCGCACGCAGACGGGTAGATTACAGGCCCTCAATTGGTCTCTTTCTAACCAACACGCTTCTATCACTGGCACTGAGGCAGAACCAACTTTCTTCAGAAAAGACAACAGATCTTCACCCTGCCCTCGAAAGGTCTCTCGTTCGTTGCTGCTAAAGTCACAAACGGCGGTGGTTTGGGCCAGTGGAATGCATACTACAGGGCATATGGCTCGAAGCCGTCCTTGAAGTAACCGATTTGTAACAGTTCGTTGTGTCACCGTGGTGCCACCTGCTGCTCGAATTGCTGCTGCAGATGCAGGACAATGTTCCAGAGCCATATGCCGAACTCAATGGTCCTCTCCCTCGATAGCGCAGCGTCGCAGTCCAAAGCCCGGTCTTCTTCCGACCGTACATTCCAATGACCACCGCTGCTGGCAGTCATGTACAGTGGCCACATTCCTGCCAATTCTTTCTCTAGTATCGCAAAAGGAACATCCATCTTCTAATACCCTATTACACCACTTCGCTCTAACTCAGCGAGGTGCAGGTAATGGCGCCTTTGTCGCGTTAAGGGTGTTCTTGACTAACATGAACTCACCATCTTCAGTCTCTAAGGTAACTAACGCTCATGAGCAGTGTATATTACCTCCACCCACATACCTCTCATTAAATGATCAAAATGAGAGACTTAAGCTAATATGGATATTTACCTACAATCATTTTTTCCTCGCATATGGTGCAGGGGTGATGGTTAAGTGTCGTATGTTGCCACCCTCACATAACGTAAAATTTCGTGCATCTACTTACAATGCAGGAAGTAAAATCTGGTATTTTAAACACTGACGTGGCAATAATAAATTAAGAGTACTACAGTAGCTAATCGACTCTTGCCCGCCGGCCGTTGTGGCAGAGGGGTTCTAGACGCTTCAGTGCGGAACGGCGCTGCTGCGATGGTCGCAGGTTCGAATCCTGCCCCGGGCATGGCTGTGTGTGCTGTCCTTAGGTTAGTTAGGTTTAAGTAGTTCTAAGTCTAGGGGACTGATGACCTCAGATGTTAAGTCCCATAGTGCTCAGAGCCATTTGAACCATTTTTGACTCTTGGCCGCAACAAAATGTGAGGGAAACTGCCGCTTATTTAATTAAAATGTACAAAAGACATTAAACAGTTACGTGCTTCATTTGTATTAAGGTAATTTTAAAGCACTGATGTAAGAAATTACTAGTAGGGTATGCTAATAGTATTATTTTTATCATGATTCTTTATTCACTTATTTGAGGTGATAGGCTGAACCAGAGCAAATTAAATGCTGGTGAAGGCCACTAGAATGAAATTAAATTAATTAGGAATACCTTGCTTAGTGCACTTTCCATCACGAATGCAGCAGAGATATAAATGAATTTAGAAAATTATTTCTTGTACTAGAAAAATGATTTGTGTGTCTTTGCGTCCCAAAACAATGCATCCCCGTAATGGCTCCTTCAGCGTCTACCCTTTCTCCCATACCCATTTTTTTTCTTCTGGTGGTCCACTCTGTCCGTTAAATCGGATAAATTGGCAACATGTTTTCTTTATAAGAAAGAAACATCCCAATTCTGTCGTAACTCTTTCGAAAAAGTCATTTGCTTCATTTCCGAGTATTTTCTTTGGTTATGTGAGAGCGAAGATAAGAATCGTAATTTAGTTTGTAGCTTTTACTGTTCATTAGTTATAAAGTTATTACATCTGCTCGTACATTGAGGTGACAAAAGTCGTGGGATACCTGCTAATATCGTGCAGGACGTTGTTTTGCCGGCCTAGTGCAGTAACTCGACGTGGCATGGACTCAACAAGTCGTTGGAAGTCCCCCGCAGAAATATCGAGCCATGCTGCCTTTCTAGCTATCTGTAAGTTCCAAAGTGTTGCCGGTTCGGGATTTTGTGCACGAAATGACCTCTAGATTATGCAACATAAATGTTCGATGGACGCCCAAATAATTCGTTCGAATTGTTCAGAATATTCTTCAAACCAATCGCGAACAGTGTCCCGGTGACATGCAGCATTGTCAACCATAAGAATTCCATCCTTGCTAGGGAGCATGAAGTTCATCAATGGCTGCAAATGGTCTTCAAGTAGCCGAGCATAACCATTTCCCTCTATGTCCATCTTTTCACATATCGTTGCGGGGCCAAGGCTGTTCAGTACAGAATGCCAAATCAAACACCTTTCAGTCGTCTGAAATTTCAAATTTTTATTTTATTTTGCTACCTTCCGACTAAGCTGATTTTCAAAGTGATCACTGCCTCAAAAATCTATGGGTACCAGTCAATGAATGCTGGACCCTATTTTGACCGGACCGAAGGTGGAAATCTTCCTGCACGTCGGTCAGGGGGCCTGAATATGGGGTAATACACTCCTGGAAATTGAAATAAGAACACAGTCAATTCATTGTCCCAGGAAGGGGAAACTTTATTGACACATTCCTGGGGTCAGATACATCACATGATCACACTGACAGAACCACAGGCACATAGACACAGGCAACAGAGCATGCACAATTTCGGCACTAGTACAGTGTATATCCACCTTTCGCAGCAATGCAGGCTGCTATTCTCCCATGGAGACGATCGTAGAGATGCTGGATGTAGTCCTGTGGAACGGCTTGCCATGCCATTTCCACCTGGCGCCTCAGTTGGACCAGCGTTCGTGCTGGACGTGCAGACCGCGTGAGACGACGCTACATCCAGTCCCAAACATGCTCAATGGGGGACAGATCCGGAGATCTTGCTGGCCAGGGTAGTTGACTTACACCTTCTAGAGCACGTTGGGTGGCACGGGATACATGCGGACGTGCATTGTCCTGTTGGAACAGCAAGTTCCCTTGCCGGTCTAGGAATGGTAGAACGATGGGTTCGATGACGGTTTGGATGTACCGTGCACTATTCAGTGTCCCCTCGACGATCACCAGTGGTGTACGGCCAGTGTAGGAGATCGCTCCCCACACCATGATGCCGGGTGTTGGCCCTGTGTGCCTCGGTCGTATGCAGTCCTGATTGTGGCGCTCACCTGCACGGCGCCAAACACGCATACGACCATCATTGGCACCAAGGCAGAAGCGACTCTCATCGCTGAAGACGACACGTCTCCATTCGTCCCTCCATTCACGCCTGTCGCGACACCACTGGAGGCGGGCTGCACGATGTTGGGGCGTGAGCGGAAGACGGCCTAACGGTGTGCGGGACCGTAGCCCAGCTTCATGGAGACGGTTGCGAATGGTCCTCGCCGATACCCCAGGAGCGTCGACGGGCACGTGCACCTTCCGCCGACCACTGGCGACAACATCGATGTACTGTGGAGACCTCACGCCCCACGTGTTGAGCAATTCGGCGGTACGTCCACCAGGCCTCCCGCATGCCCACTATACGCCCTCGCTCAAAGTCCGTCAACTGCACATACGGTTCACGTCCACGCTGTCGCGGCATGCTACCAGTGTTAAAGACTGCGATGGAGCTCCGTATGCCACGGCAAACTGGCTGACACTGACGGCGGCGGTGCACAAATGCTGCGCAGCTAGCGCCATTCGACGGCCAACACCGCGGTTCCTGGTGTGTCCGCTGTGCCGTGCGTGTGATCATTGCTTGTACAGCCCTCTCGCAGTGTCCGGAGCAAGTATGGTGGGTCAGACACACCGGTGTCAATGTGTTCTTTTTTCCATTTCCAGGAGTGTATATTGCTGAAACTGGTAGCCCAATAAAACAACAATTTGGAAACTTAGACGGCTGAAAGGTGTTTGATTTGACATTCCATACCCATATCCAGTCAGTGATCCATATAAACACAGCCCACACCATTATGGAACCACCACCAACTTGCACAGTGCCTTGTTGACAACTTGGGTCCATGCTTCATGGATCTGTGTCACACTCGAACTCTACCATCAGCTCTTACCAGCTCAAATCGGGTCTCATATGACCAGGTCACGGGTTTCCTGTCGTCTAGAGCTCAACCAATATGGTCAGAGTGCAGGAGAGACGCTCAAAGGCAAAGGTCATCTGCTGCCATAGCTCATTAACGCCAAATCTCGTCACACTTTCCTAACGGGTACATACGTTCGTCGGACGTTCTACATTAATTTCTGCGGTTATTTCACGCAATGCTGCTTGTCTGTTAGCACTGACAGCTTTGTGCAAACACCCGTGCTCTCGGGGGTTAAGTGATGGCCATCGGCCACTGCGTTGTCCATGATAAAAGGTAATGCCTAAAATTTGATATTCTCGACGCATCCTTGATACTGCCGGTCTTGAAATATTGAAGTCTACACGATTCTGCGTTCAAAGTCTGTTAATTCCCGTCGTGCGGTCATAACCTCTTCGGAAATTTCAAATTAGTCACCTGAGTACAAATGACAGCTCCACCAAAGCACTGTCCGTTTATACCTTGTGTTCGCGATACTACTACCACCTGTATAGGTGCATATCGCTACCGCATCTGTGAGTATAACGTAACGCCGAGCGTGTCAGTATGCGAGGCAGGAAGGTGTCCAGGCCCGAGTCGAATCTGCATGGTGGACTGACGACTGTAGCTCGTGCACCGCCCAATCACAATGTGGTTTGCTGGCTGTTTACAGCCTCGTTTAAACAAAAGCTGGACTAGTCCCCACTTTTCATCTCAGAAAATACGATATGCAAACGGTTGAACTGCCATCACGCACATCTATTTCATACAGCTCGATGACAGGTGGTGGACACGACTTCTCTCTCTTAAGTAATTGACGACTGACAAGAAAGGGCATCTGGCCATAGAAGTGAATTCGCCTAAACATAAATACAGCGGATCCCATCCTAGACGTGGTAAACGCTAACGAAAAGAAAAGGAAGATGATGATCATAGGTGTAGTTCACTGTTTCCGTAACTTCTAACGGTCATTGTATTCCAGTTCTAGCGGAATGTGCGCTACTCTTGGAGCTTCTCGCAGATAAAACTGTGTGCTGGACCTGACTACTTGCCTTTGGCGGGCAATGTTCTTAATGGCTGAGCTATCCAGGCCCGACTCACGACACGCCCTAAGAATGCTGTGGAGAGGTAATGGCGGAAGTAAACCAGCGAGGGCCGCTCTTGAGGGGTTCTTTCTGGGCTCAGTCGGTAACAGCACCCTCCGCCAAGGTCAAGGTTCCGGCACACAGTTATAATCTGCAGGAAGTTACAGACTCTGTAGTGTCTAGTACATACATTCATATCACTCACAAGCGACAGGGAGAGCATCGATGTATACAGCATACAAATTCCTAATTTCAGGTGACGCCCTGTTAAACACGCCCTACTATCCTTCAAACAATGAAGTTTCGCGTCTATGGCATAATTAATGTAAATCGACCTGGTTGAAACCGCATGATACGTCGAATATACATAGCCTTGTTTTCCGGCAAAATTGTTTAAGCTGCTCGTGCAGTGGTTCTGCTCCTGTAGCGCCTGCGTTTATGATTAATATATCGAACTTAAAGGGAGTAGCGCACACTCCCGCCTTTAACTGAGGGGACTGTAAGTTGATTTAGGAAATTCAACTTCTCCCGTTTCCTTAATGATTCCACTACCCTCTTCTGTGACACATCGCTGTTTCCATAGGTAACCTTCCCTTCCTATGGAATTGTATTTGTTATACTAAATAAGAATAAGGAAATAAAATGTTGATAAAGGTAGGACACTTCACAATGCCAACAAGAAAAGAAAATCTGTAGTTATAAAGTTGGAAAGAGAATATTGGAGCTTACCTGTTCTTGCGGCATAAAATAATCCAGTAAGAGAATATTTCATTAATCATGAGACTTCTGCTACAGGCCCAGAAGTCATGTCACAAAGCAGCAAACATGGAGACACAAGATGGTGTTATTGTTAGTTGTCAACGGAAAGATGCAGTCTGGACAAAAGTAATTACAATCGGATTTCGTTAAAATCATAAACTGTAGGTTCGACTTAAAATGATGGTATGTGGAAACTGTAGCGCACTAACGGTGCTCTATTGTTGCATCATCAAACTGACTACTTCCAATTGATTTGAAGGGCCAAAAAATATCAAATGTTTCATTTTACGGGAATGATTGGGTAATGTACTCAACTATCAAAGTAAAGTCGTAAATTACTTAAAAATATTATTATTTCATAACATATTTCATTGTACAAGAGTGAACGACGTTGTAGCAGCAAGGGTTGAAGAAGAAGACTGAGTCTTAGTTCCCTTATTTTTTAACTAACAAAGATTAAGAAATCTCATAGATAATTATGACATAGAAATAAAGTTCGTACTCTAAGATATAATATTATCGGTAATATCTTTGAAACAAAATGATTCGTTACAATAGCGAGTCCTCAGTTAACAAGACTTGGTTGAGGACAGGACTCTACACATCACCCTAAACGGAACAAAATCTACAGATCTAAAGCTTATTTTCGCAATGGCTCAAGGAAGTATGATAGTACCACTGCTAATTATAGTGTATAGAAATGAGCTACTCGAAGTCGCTGGAAGTTCTTTAAGACTGTTCGCAGGTGATTCGGTGATCTATGATAAAGGAGATAGAAGACAAATTCTATTTGCAGAATGACCTCCAAAGGATTGACGAATGGTGCAGACTCCGGCAGTTGGCCGTGAACGTAAATGAATACAACATACTGTACATATATAGGAAAAAGAATTCACTACTGTACAACTACACGATTGATGAGAACTGTATCTACCATAAAATATCTGCGATTAACTATTCACTGCTACGGTCGCAGGTTCGAATCCTGCCTCGGGCATGGATGTGTGTGATGTCCTTAGGTTAGTTTGGTTTAAGTAGTTCTATGTTCTGGGGGACAGATGACCTCAGATGTTAAGTCCCATAGTGCTCAGAGCCATTTGAGCCAAGAAGGAAGAGGCTTACAGAGCCCTTGTTCGACCGATTCTTGAGTATTTTTCATCAACATGGAATCATTACCAGGTAGAACCGATAGAAGAGGTAGAGAACATTCAACGAAGAGTGGCATGTTTCGTCACGGGATCGTTTGATTGACGAGAGACTGTCAGAGAGATGCTCAACAAACTCCCACGGCACACGTTACAAGAGTTACATTCTGCATCACGCACATGTTCATCAGTGAAATTTCGATTGAGCGCTTTCCGGGAAGAGTCAGAGGACCCATTATTTCTCCCAAATATATCTCGCGAAATGAGATGCATACTCCTGACCTGAAATGAAATTGCACGAAAATGTCACTTAACTAGCTACTCTAAGTACCCTCCATAGAAAAGCTATCATATTCTCCATCTCTCTAAAACGGTACATTGCGCGAATATTAATGGTACATAAATATGCAATGACCCAAAGAGAACTCGTTGTGCCGGCCGAAGTGGCCGTGCGGTTAAAGGCGCTGCAGTCTGGAACCGCAAGACCACTCCGGTCGCAGGTTCGAATCCTGCCTCGGGCATGGATGTTTGTGATGTCCTTAGGTTAGTTAGGTTTAACTAGTTCTAAGTTCTAGGGGACTAATGACCTCAGCAGTTGAGTCCCATAGTGCTCAGAGCCATTTGAACCATTTTTAGAACTCGTTGTAAACACTCTTTTGTACATCAGTGAACGCTTAATTTGGCGCATAAGCAGAAAGAAAAACAACCTACCATAAGATTCAGAACTCAGCTCAAGAATTTCGGTATTCCAGTTAATAATATGATGACATATGAAACGGAACGCATGTACCATATGTCTTAAATACTTACAGCAAGCGAGATTGCGCAATGATAAGACAGGGGACACGGTGAGAGGACGGCGTTTCTAATCTGCGTCCAGCCATACAGCTCTAGTTTCTCCGTATGTCCCTTGAATCGCTAAAGGAAAGTTCCGCGATGGTTTCTTGGTTCCTTTAAAGGGTCACGACCGAGTTCCTTCGTATTGCTTTACAAATGGTTCAAATGACTCTGAGCAGTATGGGACTTAACATCTGAGGTCATCAGTCCCCTAGACTCAGAACTACTTAAACCTAACTAACCTAAGGTCATCACACACATCCATGCTCGAGGCAGGATTCGAACCTGCGACCGTAGCTACCGTAGCAGCAGCGCGGTTCCGGACTGAAGCGCCTAGAATCGCTAGGCCACAACGGCCAGACATTGCTTTACAAATCAGAGCTTCTGCCCCATCTCTAATAAGAGCTCCGTCGACATAAACTTAAACCCTAATCTTTACTCTTTCTTTCCTTCGGAAATGTTTAGCAATAAAATTTTATAGGTGGCAAGAGTTTAAAATTTGTACTTGCAAATAAGGAAAATAAAGAAGTAATGTCACGACTTAAACCCTAATCTTTACTCTTTCTTTCCTTCGATTGTTTAGCAATAAAATTTTGTAGGTGGCAAGAGTTTAAAATTTGTACTTGCAAATAAGGCGAATATAGAAGTACTGTCACGAATTTCCTTTAATTGTCATAAACAACTTACACCTTATAGCAACAACTTACGCTCGTAGTACCTGTTGGTCTCATTTAGCGCATTAGAAAGACACACATAAATTATTAACGCTTTCTCATGTATCCTTGTTATCTGTTGCATGAGTTAAGTAGCTAGCAAACTATCCGCCGGTTCCCCCTCAGTTTCAGCTGACGTTTCAGTTACTAGCGGAGTCATGTTACCTTATAAGGAAAAAAATTCACCGTGACACAAAAAAATTATTGTGTATTATTTTCTAAGTGTTTAAGTCGATGTAGAAGTATGGGAAATTTACAAGGGTGGCCCAGAAAGTAATGCACCACTTTTTTTTCTTCAATTCCATACTGAACAAGGGCGTGTGTGCTCTGTCGGTACAAATCCGCCAGTGCCCACTTTGTGAATCACCTTCTCATCGTCCTCAAAATGTCTTCCGCGCATGGCATCCCTTAATGGCCGAAACAAGTGGAAGTCCAAGTGGGCTATGTAAGGTGTGTCAGATGTGACAGCCGTGGATGGTCTCCTCGACCGCCCCAAATCGTGGATCTCCGCCAAAGCGCGGTCTGATGACCTCACCCTCCGTGCCCAGCGACTAACTGTACTTCCGTCAACAGCAGATGCTCCATAGACTTTGCACAAGCGTTTGTGAATATTCCCCACAGTTTCTTTCTATGCAGTGAGAAACTGAATGACGGCACGATACTTGCAACGTACATCACCTACAGACATCATTTTGAAACTGTCCCGCAGCTACGCTATCTGTCGGAAGTCATAGAAACTTGGCGCTCTCACTCAGGAGACTTCAAATAATACATACATAACGTTTCGCATTTGTAGCATTGTATTCTGCTGAGAAAAGAAATGTGGTGAATTACTTTCTCTGCAGCCCTCGTACAAATAAAATACTCCATTTAGGATCCTCTACCGTTGGAGTAACTTTAACACTAAAGGTTTGGAGCAAATTGTGTACGTGTGAGTTGCAGGCTAACCTGTAAAAAAGCCGTTACGAAACGATTTCGACGCGTTAGATGATGAAGGCGATGATGCAGCGCGCAGGCCAGGAGCGTGGGCGTAGGCGTCCGACAGATTGTATTTGCTCGCGTGTCGGTCGGCGATCCATTCCGCTGGCCGCTGATCGCAAGACCACGCAGCGATGCGCCAGTCGGTAATCACATAACTACCACCTGCCCCACAATTAACCCTACCACCCTCTCCCGCCAGCTTCAAATGGCTACGTTAAGCTCGTGGCGTCTCTGGCCTATCCGAGTGTTAATTTCATACTCATCCACGGAAATGCAAGATTCGTAACCAACGGATGCTTCCTCCACTCCTATTCTTCTGTGCGGAAGATATATTATGTTTGTTAGCTCTGATTATGCTTTAGTATGAGAAAAGCTCAGAATGAAGCACTGACTGAAAATGCTGCACAAATGTTGAGTCAGAACTTGTTATTTCAAAGTGGTTCAAAGTTCGGCAACTTGTTTTAAATGTCGATAAATGTGATTTGTACGTTTAAGAAGATGCAAAAGAGGCAGCATCCTATGGCTACAGTATCAATCAGTCACAAATGAAATCATTCAGCTGGTACAGATGCTTAGGTTTAACAGTTTGTAGGGATATAGCTCAGTCGTATGTAAAGCAGGTTTCGTTGATAGGATATTAGGAAAACGTAATCAGTCTACAAAGATTGAATACTTAACTTCCTTGCGTCCCTTCCTAGAATAGTGATGAAGTTGTGGGACTCATACCAAACAGGAATGACAGGGAATATTGAATGTAGGCCTGTACAAATAGGGCCAGCACCTGTGATCGGAAGTTTGTTTAATCCATGAGATAAAATCAAGGACACGCATCAAATCCCAAACAGACAGACGCTTGATGATAGTCGTCATATTTCCTAACTATGTCTATTTGCAAAGTTTCCAGGACCAGCATTAATAGAAAAATCTAAGAATATATCACAACTTCTCACATATCGCACCCATTAAGAACGTGAAGACAAAGTAAGACTAATTATAACTGGCACAGAGCCATCTAAGCAATCATCTCCCACACCCCATACACGAATGGAATGAGAAAAAACTTTGCTAATGATTAAAGCCACGCACTTTTCAGTGGTTTGCAACGTATCGACGTAGATGTATATATCATTCATCTGTACGCATAGTGACCTGCGTTTGCCATTACAAGAGCTACACTGCTTCGTGTACATCGACTTAGGTACTCCGCAAGCCACCGTTAAGTGTGTGGTGGGTAGTTCAAAGTGCATCAGTATCATTTTTCCCTTTTTATTACAGTCACGGATGAGACAAATCTCTAATTATATTGTCGTGATCATTACCAGATACACATGCATGAGGAAACAGAATGTTTGGTGACGCATATTAAAACGGGGTATCCCTTAAGTTTATGAGGAAGAGGCCCTGCAAGGAACATCTTTCTAGTAATGCCTCCCGTTGTAGTTTCTTGAGCACTTCTGTGAAAGTCTGGCGCTAAAGAGATAACTCCTTGAGGTTAGTAATGCCTCCACTGCAGTTCGTTGAGCACTGCTGTGAGAGTCTCACGCTAACGGAATAGTCCCTTGAGGTATCGTGCAGCTCTTCTCTGTATCTTATCTCTTTCTTCTGATAACCTAACATGATAAGGGTCCCGACAGACCATCAGTACTCACAAACTGGTCGAACGAGGGTTTGGTAAGAGACCTATTTCGTGCATGAATTAACCTTAGTTAGGATTTTTCCAGTAAATCTTTGTCCTGCATATGAGGTCTCCATGGTAAGATTTATGTGGTTGTTACTCGTTAAATCACTTGCGACAGATTGTACTAGGTACTTGAAAGTTGTAACTGATTCCAGTAATGGGTCGCCAATCACTTACACAAATTATATCAGACCTTTTCATCTATTTACTCCCATTGCAATATATTTCTTTATGTTAAGAATCATCTGCTAATCTTTACATCAGGTGAAAATCTCTGTATGTGGTGACAACTTACTAACAATGTCACTTCCTTCTATACTACAGTGTCGTATGTGAACAGCCTCACAGGACTACGTATACTATGCGTCCGATCACTTGTACGAGGTGTCCGAAATAGAACTGACAAGGAAAATATATCATGCATCTTGGAATAAGTAATCTAACATACATCTTCCACATCTGGGTTAAGTGATGTAAGTTGAGTTGTCTAGGATAAGGTGCGTGAAATAGAAGGTGCATTCAAAAAGAATCGAGACGGAGAACATTGAAGGAGATGTAATGGCCTACGGAAGAAGATGTGGTCCCTAAAAGAGCTCTGACCCTCCAGATACGCTGTAAGAGGGACATGGGCGCACAATTTCGTGAAGAGAGTGTGAGCACCTGCACCTGTCGACCGCCCACTGCACTCAGTCGAATTGAAAACAGTAAAATGGCGTCATCAAAGAAGAGCAAAGAAGTGTAGTGCGTCTGCTGACAGCGAAAGAAGTGCGGGGAGCGGAATTTCATGTAAGAATGGCAAAAGTGTACGAGGAACGATGCACGTCCGTTTCAGGGGTCAAGACATGATTGAAGCGATTCAAGGAAGGACGGATGTCGACCGATGATGCACGATGTGGTACGCCATCTCGCATTACCGATACAATTATTCAGCAGGTGGTTGCGCTCATTCCTGAAGACCTGTGAGTTATGATGGCATTCATTGCCCCAGAGGTCATACGGCGTATCTTAGTTGCAACGGACATGCAATGCTCTCTGTACATTTGTGCCATTCTGCGATGGATTTCCTTTTTCCGCAATCCTTCCACTGCAAGGAAGCGCACTCCACTCCTTTGCTCTTATTTTGAAGCCTCAACTTCTGTTTTTAACACGAATGAGTGTAGTGGGCAGTAGACGCGTGCACGTGCACACGCGTCTTCACTTGGGTGTTCGCCCGTATCCCTCTAGCGGCGCGTGTGGTCTCAGTTCTCTTATACGGCCCATGCATTTTCGTAGGCAATGGTATTAAGATCCCTTCAGCAACTTTTCATTTTGTAGACTCTGGTTTTTCTCTTTTTGAATGCACCTTATATTTTACGAGCTAATCCTATTGATACCACCCTGTACATATTGTGAACAACAGCCTCCATTGTGTGATTAATGACTGTCCTATTGTTCTACCTTGGGGTGTGGCAGTCGCTGCTGCTTTCTCTGACGATTTCTCTTCATTAAGAAGGACTTACTGAATTCTATTTCCTAGAAACTCTCCAATTTATTCGCATACGGGTTCGGATATTATAGTAGCGACCCACGCTCCGTTATTTACTGCCTTCTGAATCTCATAAACAAAGAGAGGAAGCTGTGCTTTACATGAACGGTGCTTGAGGAAACCATGTTGATTCCTACATGGGTGTCTTCAGAGAGCTGTCATACGCGACCACAAAATAGAGTGTGTCCCTCCTAAGATACTTCGAGAATTTTTTCTCTGGTGTTTCGGCAGATACATGCAGTTTGCCAGCCGAAACAAATACTGCTCATCAGGTCTTTCATAGAAGATGAAACGGATCTTCTTGTACCGTTCCAATGTTTTATTAAATTTCTAGAACGTAGAAACTATTAGCAAGAGTTTCTTCTCTTGCAGGTAATACATCAGCTGGTGTCCAAAAGGAAAGAATGGACTAAACAGTGTTATTTATTGTATTTTTTTCTGTTGTGTACCACGTTTCCCATTTTCCTTTCCTTTGTGCGGCCTGGACGGTATAAATGAGTGAGTGTGTGAAGTAGCGGAAAGCTTTAGGCACAGATTGTAACACTGAATGAATGGTCGTTCTGTGGTAGGGTAGTACCAACCCGCCAAGCGTGAACAAGTTTAGCAGAGACCAAGTTTGCAGGTCAGGGCAAAGATGACACGTAGGCGCGCGTATTGGCTCTGTCAGGTTGGCGCGCCACCCCCACCACGTTTGTAAGCGGAACGGTAATGTTAACATAGGTATTAGATTGTCTGAAATTTGCTCTGTAATGAAGTCCAGATGTTGAAATCAGGTGCGAAATTACCACTGAACCCCATAAGGGAATTGATATTCTTAATTTACTCGAGTTTCAGTAGACCTTGCGTTAGTGCCTTGTTCAGGCAACGCACCATGTGCCTTAAGCTCACGGTCACGTTATTGCTCTGTGCTTAACGGAAATTCAACCATTCAATGTATTTTAATCTGCTCTTCCATTTACAGTAATGTTTTGGGGATTTTTATTTATTTTCCATATGTTTTCTTTGTTAACTTGCTTTCGCGCCACGTGGTCGGTTGGAGCAACCGCCGCATTGATAAATTGTAGCTTCGGTCTGAAAATATATTGTACACGATGAATAATCATACGATAGTGAGCGAGTGTAAAATAGGGAAGAAATAATCGTGTGTGTCCATATTTTTCTGGGTTTCTGTTGGCTACTGAAACTTGGCCATGTGGGTTGAACAGCACTGAAGTGATGTTTCTTGTGCACCCCCATAACGATTTGATTTGTTGGCGATGTTGTGCGTTAAGTAAAATACTCCTGCCACTAGGAAAACTATCGGATTTTAATGCCCACTGATTTAATAAAGATTTGCTAAATACTCTTCCACCCTGACCTAATTTTGCTTGTATTGTCTTTGTGGAACTTGTTCTGAGTAATCTATAGCAACTGAATGTAATAACCGAGGGTTTAGGTATAATTGTGCGGTTGTATAAAATTACATTGAAGCCAGGTCTGCGCTCCTCTGTCCCATTCCATAATTACGTGGCGAAACTGAACCATGTTAACTAGAGACCGGTTTTGATGATGTACATTGCAAGAGAAACACAACTAGTTGTTGAAATACCATCGGTACTGAATAAATATCAGTTAATCTACCCTCGACTGATTATTTACTCCTTCCATCATAAAGAATAGGTGGCAGTCAGTACCACAGTCGAATTCTGGGTCATGAAAGCAAATAAAAGCTATATACTGCCTATTAAGCCCTGTATAGGTACCTTCTGTAGTGGTTCAATAAAAACTGCGACATCCGTTGCGTTCAAATTTCTACCGGTTAGTTAAAACCTTCCGCTAGAAATTATTAATACCCAGCAATAACTCGCAGGGGCCAGTAATTTCGTGGACCACACGAATTTAAGAAACCATTTACTACAGACGGTAGCTTGCAGGAGCGGTAGGGCATGTCTAAAGCGACGGTAATCTACCTACTTAGGTAGACTTTTACCACCACCAGTACTGGAAGGTTACGTTGCAAAGGCACAGTATGGGCAGAAAGCGTCGTTTTGTATTCCGCTACAAACAAAACGAATTTTAAAGCGGAATTTCACGCATCCATTCGGTAGAGCTGTCTAAGATTAGTCTAGCGCGATATTTATTTTATCGATATATATTAAGAGTGACTGTAAAACATGAGTAATAGCCAATATTATAGCGGGGACAACACCGCCCTCATTAACTGTGGTTGCTGGCGCCGTGCAGCAGCGCTGCTTTGTCGCTGTTGGAGTACTGGGCGTTCATCGTGTTTTAACGTCCTGTTAATACAAGACGATAAAACGAATATCGCACTAGACTAATTTGGAGATTTATCTTTTTATTTACACGTCAAGTTCCGCAGGACCTAATTGAGGAGCAAATCTCCAAGGTCATGGAACGTGTCAGTTCATGAAATTACAACATAAAAATAATAACAGAGAAAAGTAAATGTTTATGAACCCGAAAAAAGTCAATCTCTAAGTTTCAGTATACGCAGTCAACAGTACAATAACAATTAGCTTAATTTTTCAAGGAAATCCTCTACAGAATAGAAGGAGTGACCCATGAGGAAACTCTTCAGTTTCGATTTGAAAGCACGTGGATTACTGCTAAGATATATGAATTCGAGTGGCAGCTTATTGAAAATGGATGCAGCAGTATACAGAACATCTTTTTGCAAAACAGTTAAGGAAGTCCGATCCAAATGCAGGTTTGATTTCTGCCGAGTATTAACCGAGTGAAAGCTGCTTATTGTTGGGAATAAGCTAATATTGTTAACAAGAAACGACAGGAAGGAGTATATATATTGAGAGGCCAATGTCAAAACATCCAGACTCGTGAACAGGGGTCGACAAGAGGTTCGTGAACTTACGCCACTTATTGTCCAAACCGCCCGTGTCTGAACCAAAAATATCCTTTTAGAATGGGAAGAGTTACCCCAAAATATAATACCATACGACATAAGTGAATGAAAGTAAGCAAAGTAGACTAATTTTCGTGTCGAACGATCACTCACTTCTGATACCTTTCGAATAGTAAAAATGGCAGTATTAAGTCTTTGAACAAGATCCTGAACGTGGGCTTTCCACGACAGCTTACTGTCTATCTGAACACTTAGAAATTGGAACTATTGAGTTTCACTAATCATATGCCCGCTCTGTGCAATTAAAACGTCAGGTTTTCGTTTCCGGTACAGGTATACTTACTTCCAATTGATAGATTTATCCTTCTCCATCATCCTAAAACGTTTGTAACATCATCTTAGAATCACCCTGTATATACACACGTTCACAGGCGCCGGTGCCTATAATTTTGACGCTTTGTAGCGTTGTTGGATGACGTTTCTGGACATGGGTTCCTACGTATAACTTGATCTAATAAGTCCTCTCTACAACCTCTAGATGTGTGTGAGATGAGTTGTGAAGCACACTGTGTATACTGTGTTATATTACAATTTAATGAAAGTACATGTGTAGAGAACAACTTAATAATCTTCTGAAAGACAAAGATATCAAGATTAGTAGTAAGGTTCTAAAGCCTAATGCACCATTTCAATGTCTACGGATAATACGACGAAGAGATCTGAAACTGGACGAAAATATGAAATCAGTAGTAGGAAAATACATAGATTAGTTGATAATAATCCGGTTAAGTGCAGTTCATCTGTTATGGAAAACGTATCGAAACGCTAGTGCAGCTTATTCTAGAGTACTGATATAAGATGTTCATATCACGTAGGTTGGACAGGAGACTTCAAACTACGTCAGAGACGAGCTACTGCACTCGCAGCAAATCTACACTCCTGGAAATTGAAATAAGAACACCGTGAATTCATTGTCCCAGGAAGGGGAAACTTTATTGACACATTCCTGGGGTCAGATACATCACATGATCACACTGACAGAACCACAGGCACATAGACACAGGCAACAGAGCATGCACAATGTCGGCACTAGTACAGTGTATATCCACCTTTCGCAGCAATGCAGGCTGCTATTCTCCCATGGAGACGATCGTAGAGATGCTGGATGTAGTCCTGTGGAACGGCTTGCCATGCCATTTCCACCTGGCGCCTCAGTTGGACCAGCGTTCGTGCTGGACGTGCAGACCGCGTGAGACGACGCTTCATCCAGTCCCAAACATGCTCAATGGGGGACAGATCCGGAGATCTTGCTGGCCAGGGTAGTTGACTTACACCTTCTAGAGCACGTTGGGTGGCACGGGATACATGCGGACGTGCATTGTCCTGTTGGAACAGCAAGTTCCCTTGCCGGTCTAGGAATGGTAGAACGATGGGTTCGATGACGGTTTGGATGTACCGTGCACTATTCAGTGTCCCCTCGACGATCACCAGTGGTGTACGGCCAGTGTAGGAGATCGCTCCCCACACCATGATGCCGGGTGTTGGCCCTGTGTGCCTCGGTCGTATGCAGTCCTGATTGTGGCGCTCACCTGCACGGCGCCAAACACGCATACGACCATCATTGGCACCAAGGCAGAAGCGACTCTCATCGCTGAAGACGACACGTATCCATTCGTCCCTCCATTCACGCCTGTCGCGACACCACTGGAGGCGGGCTGCACGATGTTGGGGCGTGAGCGGAAGACGGCCTAACGGTGTGCGGGACCGTAGCCCAGCTTCATGGAGACGGTTGCGAATGGTCCTCGCCGATACCCCAGGAGCAACAGTGTCCCTAATTTGCTGGGAAGTGGCGGTGCGGTCCCCTACGGCACTGCGTAGGATCCTACGGTCTTGGCGTGCATCCGTGCGTCGCTGCGGTCCGGTCCCAGGTCGACGGGCACGTGCACCTTCCGCCGACCACTGGCGACAACATCGATGTACTGTGGAGACCTCACGCCCCACGTGTTGAGCAATTCGGCGGTACGTCCACCCGGCCTCCCGCATGCCCACTATACGCCCTCGCTCAAAGTCCGTCAACTGCACATACGGTTCACGTCCACGCTGTCGCGGCATGCTACCAGTGTTAAAGACTGCGATGGAGCTCCGTATGCCACGGCAAACTGGCTGACACTGACGGCGGCGGTGCACAAATGCTACGCAGCTAGCGCCATTCGACGGCCAACACCGCGGTTCCTGGTGTGTCCGCTGTGCCGTGCGTGTGATCATTGCTTGTACAGCCCCCTCGCAGTGTCCGGAGCAAGTATGGTGGGTCTGACACACCGGTGTCAATGTGTTCTTTTTTCCATTTCCAGGAGTGTATATAGCCAACACTGAAGTCTAATGATGATATTCAAGGAAGTTAAACGAAAATCTTCGTCAGAAAGCCAACGTTTACATCGCGAACCCTTGTGGGTTAGATTCTGAGGAAGGATATTGGAGGAAGATTGTGCAACAATAAACGTACCTCCGTAGTATATCTCACTTAAGCGGCACGATAACGAGATGAGAGATGGGAACGTGTACCAGGAGATAACCATTTTCTCATCATTCCATATGCGAATGAAAGAGCTGAAACTGAAAAATCTAGTCATGATGTACCCTCAACGTGCATAGTACACGTAAGTCCCAGACTGAACAATGCAGAAGTTTGTGTGATGGGGCATTTCTATAACTTCGGATCTAGATTACTTTTGTACAGCAAAATAACAAAGAAAACTGTGCTGAGTAGCAGGCACCTATCAAGCGTTACAGTATTATATTATCGCCTGGATTTAGTTGTTACGTAAATGAGCTGACCACTAGGCTTGAGCACGACAGAAAAAATATATTTGATTAACTGGATAACCAGCCATACACCATTCCCAATCTATAACGACACAGTTTTCTTATTTTTAGATTATCAAACAGTTCACGTCGCGTG
This sequence comes from Schistocerca piceifrons, assembly GCF_021461385.2. Lineage (NCBI taxonomy): Eukaryota > Metazoa > Arthropoda > Insecta > Orthoptera > Acrididae > Schistocerca > Schistocerca piceifrons. Next base: position 181,742,123 of record NC_060149.1, read on the forward strand.
TTTTATGTAAATAAGTAATTACTTATAGTCTGCTGTGATCAGCTTTTCCTCTCATCCGGTCTGGAGGTCTCAATACCACTTTATTTCCGAACCATAAGCACAATTTTGTATTACGAACTTTTTCACGCTGTTCATCATGTTTCTCCTCTTTTTGTGGTGTACTTTAATTCTTTTGCCGCTAGATATAGCTATTTGTTGGAACACTGTGCTTTTAACAACGTAAATATTGTAGCTTTATGACACAGCTATTTGTTTGAACACTGTACTTTTAAAAATGTAAACATTGTAACTTCATTAAGTTGTTAAAAGGACATTGTTCGAACAAATAGATATATCTAGCGGCAAAAGAATAACAATACACCACAAAAAGTAGGAGAAACATGGTAAACAGTGTGAAAAAGTTCGTGACACAAAATTGCACATATGTTTCGGAAATAAAGCGATAGTGAATCCTCCAGACCGGATTACTGTTAGTAATTACTTATTTACATAAAAAAACGCGACGTGAACTGTTTGATTATCTAAAAATAACAGCATTGTGTCGCTATAGATCCCACTGAAAATGCCTTAGATCAAGAAAATGGCGAAACGCGTCTGGGAAAAATAAATTAAGCTACAGTGAGAAAAGGCGGTTTTATTTACAAAACAAGTATTTCTGTGCTTGCTGCCACGCTGTGATGGCCGCGCAGACAAACTTGTGATGCAGTAAATATCGTAGGTCTCTTCTTTCACGAGCCAGTTTTTGGTTAGTTGGCTGATTCAGGGAAGGGGACCAAACAGCGAGGTGATCTTTCCCATCGGACGAGGAAAGGATATGGGAGGAGGTCGACCGTGCCCTTTCAAAGGAATTATCACAGCATTTACCTGAAGCGATTTAAGGAAATCACGGAAAACCAAAATTAGGATGGCCGGACGTGGGTGTGCTAACGACTGCGCCACCTCACACGGTGGGGTAGTATTTGATCACTCTACACATCGCTCTGTACCTCACAGGCTGCACATTCATAGAGATCAGTACGATATGCATATCGCGATAATGATAGATTTGCCACCAACTTCTATTTTTATATGTATTTCGAATGCTATATGGTTCTGTCGTTTTATAGCATTACAGAATTTTTGACTCGTGACGTTTCCGTCTATGGTTAATTCATGTAACTGTGTTCTACAAAGAACTTTCGTCAACGTTACAGGTAAAAGCTGAATATTTTTACGTTACTTGGAACCTCTTTCTTTCACGATGATATTTCTCTAGTAAAATAGCGAATAAGATTGTCATGCAGCACCGATGACTCAACATATTCTTTATGAAAGGAGCAGTGGATTTTGTAGTAAAATCCATTAATAGTACAATCCCAGTTTCGTACGTCATTTTTAGTATTTTATGCTATATTTTATTATTTCACTTTTCTGCCCAAACTATTGATCAGCTGTTTCAAATCTGCTGAAGTGTTGAACTGTTATGACGATATATGTCGAAAAAGAATCACATTTCAGGGGAAAGCAATGCTATTTATATATAGTACATTCTGCATCATATTCAGATATTTGTGTGCGGATTTTTTTACTTTGCTCTCGCTGCTCTTAAACGTGCTCTCCAATTCATACCAGAGCCGTTTTTGGCACTGTCTATGAATTCCACGTATATATTAGCGATAGATGCGTTTCTATAATTCTGAGAAGCCAATATGTCTTACTAATGTCAAAGTCTTTGATGGTTTTGGTATTCACATAGTCTGCATGCGAGCATACTCTTCACAAACGGGCATGGATGTGTGTGATGTCCTTAGGTTAGTTAGGTTTAGTTAGTTCTAAGTTCTAGGCGACTGATGACCTCAGAAGTTAAGTCGCATAATGCTCAGAGCCATTTGAATTATTCTCCACAAACTGGAATCCCCATTAGGTATTTGTTGTTTGCTGCAAGCAATTTTTCGAGTGCACCATTACTGATATTAGTGCAATTTGTCTAGGGGGTCTAAGTATTTGAATTGGACTGAATTATTCGGATTGGACCGAGTGAGTAGTCCTCCACTGAAACTCTGCGCCATGCTCTGCTTGGTGAATCTTTTATTGTTATTTTCCTTTGTAACTTAGCGCACTGAAAATAGAAAACCTCATCAGTCAGACGCAATTAGCATTGTTTAACAAATCATTTGCAGTAGCTACGTCGTAATCATGAGCAGATAACAAGTTTAATTCTTATATTGTTATCTACCGAATAACAGATTTTGCTAATGAGTAGAACGTTACAGACATTGCTGTCAGCGTTTTGTGTTGCTTTTAACATGTTCTGATGACAAAGCCTTTATCCCTCCACGTTAACAGCAGCTGGAATCGATCATGAAAAGCACATATACGCTGATTTCATATCTTCATGGCTTTATGAACCAGATAGAAACAGAAGCACAACTTCAAACAGACAAGATCGCTTTTGTGCAGCATTTATTGTGATGACCGATTTCAGAAAACTATGATGCCATCATCAGATCTGTAACGCATAGCCGGCCGCGGTGGTCTCGTTGTTCTAGGCGCGCATTCCGGAACCGCGCGACTGCTACGGTCGCAGGTTCGAATCCTGCCTGGGGCATGGATGTGTGTGATGTCCTTAGGTTAGTTAGGTTTAAGTAGTTCTAGGGGACTGATGACCACAGCTGTTAAGTCCCATAGTGCTCAGAGCAATTTTGTAACGCATAGATCAACATATTCAAGCATACTGGGATCAGGTGAAAAGGGTCGCAACACAATTTTTCATAAACGTCGTCAATACCATGGAATATTATATAACTTCTGCAGTACATTTCACTAAATCTTGATTAAACGGGAATTACGCCCTGTCATATCATAGAACGACACTTCATGATCAAGGGAACAATAGTATTTCAGTAAATCAAGCATCAAATAACTATTACATAAAACAGCTCATATATTGCGCTGATTATAGAAGCTCATATTCCTACATTAGCGGAACTAAGACCGAGATTCTCAAATCAACACCATAGACGTTGCAACCAGCCAGTACGTGGCACTGTGGTACTAGTTAGACACAAAAATACATCGTGTCTTGTTGTCTTCAGTCCAGAGACTGCTCTGATGCAGCTCTCTATGCTACTCTATCCTGTGCAAGCTTCTTCATCTCCGAGTAACTACTGTAACCTACAGCCTGCTGAACCTGCTTAATGTATTCACCTCTTGGCCTCTCTCTACGATTTTTACTCTCCACGCTTCCCTCCAGTACTAAATTGGTGATCCCTTGATGCCTCAGAACGTGTCCTACCAACCGATGTCTTCTGCTAGTCAAGTTGTGCACAAATTCCTCTTCTCCCCAATTCTATTCAATACTCCCCGATTAGTTACATGATCCACCCATCTAAGCTTCAGCATTCTTTCGTAGCACCACATTACGAAAGCTTCTATTCTGTCCTTGTCTAAACTATTTATCGTGCATTATTTCACTTCCTTGCCGTAGGCAGTCTACATGTTATATCCTGTCTACTTCGACCATCATCAGATACTTTGCTCCCCAAATAGCGAAACTTATCTACTGCTTTAAGTGTCTCATTTCCTATCCTAATTCGCTCAGCATCACCTATTTTAATTCAACTACACTCCATTATCCTCGTTTTACTTTTGTTGATGTTAATTTTATATTCTCCTCTGACAGAATTACAATGTCATCGGCAAATCTCAAAGTTTTTATTTCTTCTCCATGCACTTTAATTACTACTCCAAATTTATCTTTTGTTTTCTGTATTGCTTGCTGAATACAAACATCGGATAACACAGAGGATAGGCTACAACCTTGTCTCACTCCGTTCTCAACCACTGCTTCCCCTTCGTGCCCCTCGATTCTTATAACTGCCATCTGGATTCTGTACAAATTGTAAGTAGCATTACGCTCCTTGTATTTTACCGCTGCCACCTTCAGTATTTTGAAGAGAGTATTCCAGTCAGCATTGTCAAAAGCTTTCTCTAAGTCTGCAAATGCTAAAAACATAGGTTTGTTTTTGCTAAACCTGTCTTCTAAGAGAAGTCGTAGGGTCAGTATTGTGTCGCGTGTTCCAACATTTCAACGGAATCCAAACTAATCATCCCCGAGTTAGGCTTCTACCAGTTTTTCCATTCTTCTGTAAAGGAGTCGTGTTAGTATTTTGTTTTCGTGACTTATTAAACTGATAGTTCGGTCATTTTCACGCCTGTAAACACTTACTTGCTTTGGAGTTTGAATTATTACATTCTTCTTGGAGTCTGGGGGTATTTCATCTGTCTCATACATTTTGGTCACCAGATGGTAGAGTTTTGTCATGGCTTGCTCTCCCAAGGTTATCAGTAGTTCTAATGGAATGTTGTCTACTCCCGCGGCCTTGTTTCGACTTAGGTCTTTCAGTGCTCTGTGAAATTCTTCACGCAGTATTACATCTCCTATTTCATCTTCATCTACGTCCCCTTCCATTTCAGACCGTCTTTATACTCCCTCCACTTTTCTGCTTTCCCTTCTTTGCTCAGGACTGGATTTCTCCCTGAGCTACATGTGGTTCTCTTTTCTCCAAAGATCTCTTTAATTTTCCTGTAAGTAGTATCTATCTCGTCCCTAGGGACATATGCTTCTTCATTCTTACATTTGTCCTCTAGCCATTCCTGCTTAGCCATTTTGCACTTCCTGTCGATCTCATTTTTTAGACGTTCGTATTCATTTTCATTTGTTTCATTTATTCCATTTTTACATTTCATCCTTGCATCAATTAAATTCAAATTCTCTTCCGTTAATCAGGGATTTCTACTAGCCCTCGTCTTTTTACCTACTTGACCCTCTGTTTCCTCCACTATTTCATCTCTCAACGCTCCCCAATCATCTACTACTGTATTTCCTTCCCCTGTTCTTGTCACTTGTTCCCTAATGCTCTCTCTGAAACTCTCTACAACCTCTGTATTTTTCAGTTTATCGAGGTCTCACATCCTTAAACTCTTACCTTTTTGCAGTTTCTTCAGTTTTAATCTGCAGTTCATAGCGAATAAATTGTGGTCAGAGTCCATATCTGCCCCTGGAAATGTCTTACAATTTAAAACCTGGTTCCTAAATCTCTGCTTACCATTGTATAATCTGTCTGAAACCTTCCGGTGTTGCGAGGCCTCTTCCACGTATACACCCTTCTTTCATGATTCTTAAACCAAGTGTTAGCTATGTTTAGGTTAGCTCTGTGCTAAATTCTACAGGGCGGCTTCCTCTTACATTCCTTACCCCCAGTCCATATTCACCTACTACTTTTCCTTTTCTTCCTTTTCCTACTATCTAATTGCAATCCCCTATGACTATTAAATTTTCGTCTCCCTTAACTGTCTGAATAATTTCTTTTATCTCATAACAGATTTCTCCAGTCTCTTCATCACCCGCAGAGCTAGCTGGCATATAAAATTGTACTACTATGGTAGACGTGGGCTCATGTCTATCTTGGCTACAATATTGCGTTCACTGTGCTGTTCGTAGTATCTTATCCGCCTTCCTATTTTTTTATTCATTATTAAAGCTACTCCTGCATTACCCCTATTTTATATTGTATTTATAACCCTGTATTCACCAAACCAGAAGTCTTGTTTCTCTTGCCACCGAGCTTCACTAATTCCCACTGTATCTAACTTTAACCTATCTATTTCCCTTTTTAAATTTTTTAACCTACCTATCCGATTACGGAATCTGACATTCCAACCTCCGCTCCGTAGAACACCAGTTTCCTTTCTCGTGATGGCGACGTCCTCCTGAGTAATCCCCGCCCGGAGAGCCGAATGGGGGACTATTTCACCTCCGGAATATGTTACCCAAGATGACACCATCATTTATCCACACAGTAAAGCTCCATGCTGTCGGGAAAAATTACAGCTATAGTTTCCCCTTGCTTTCAGCCTTTCGCAGTAACAGCACAGCAAGGCTGTTTTGGTTAATGTTACAAGGCCAGATCAGTCAATCATCCAGACTATTGCGCTGTAACATTGAAAAGGCTGCTGCCCCTCTTCAGGAACCACATGTTTGTCTGGCATCTCAGCAGATCCCTTCATTGTGGTTACACCTACGGTACGGCTATCTGAATCGCTCGGCCACGCGAGCATCCCTACCAACGGCAAGGTCCATGGTTCATGGGGGGATGTCGTGTCATATAACGTATAATCGCAAACCTGCAATTCAAGAATGTTACACTGCAGACATACAATTAATAATCCAAATGAGGGTTTCTTACACTTATTTTGTTGTAATAATTTTAAATCAATTTATGTAATACTTAAAACCACCTTAAGAAACGTAGCAAGAAGCACTGTACCTTCTATGTCGTTTAACACATGTAATGAATCCAGTCATAGGGCATATTCGTATTGTAAAAATAAATACAATAAAATATATGTGTCATAAAATGCATGTAGCGTAAACCCGTAACAACATACGAAGTTGTTCGGTTCATCGGTGTGTTTAAGCAGAAATGAATGAAATACAACGGGAACCTCAAGTGTTTCACTCATAACTACCACAAACAAGTCATTACAAGTACCGCAACCACACATTGAAATCACTTAGCTTGCTTTATATGAAGCACAATATTTACGCTATCAGCTTGTAGCGGGACATTTAGATACTAGCAAGGTACTCGAGGTCTTGGTGTGAAAGATACGGATGACAAGACCACAGGAATAAACAATGTAATCATGAAGCTTGCTATGTAATACATTAAAAATATACTTGCTGTATAATACACTGAAGAGCCGAAGAAACTGTTACACCTACCCATTATCGTGTAGGTCCGCCGAGCGTACGCAGAAGTGCCGCAACATGACGTGGCATGGATTCGACTAATGTCTGAAGTTGTGCTGGAGGGAACTGACACCGTGAATTCAGCAGGGCTGTCCATAAATCCGTAAGAGTACGAGGGGATGGAGATCTCTTCTCAACAGCACTTTTCAAGGCATCCCAGATATGCTCAATAATGCTCAAGTTTGGCGCATTTGGTGGCTAGAGGAAGTGTTTAAACTCAGAAGAGTATTCCTGGACTCATTCTGTAGCAATTCTAGACTTGTGGGGTGTCGCAGTGTCGTGCTGGAATTGCTCAAGTCCGTCGGAATGCACAATGGACATGAATGGATGCAGGTGGTCAGACAGGATGCTTATGTACGTGTTGAAACGTACCCTTTGGAAAATTATGAATTACTGTGCTGGTAAACCCCTTACGTTATTTGATTTTTAAACAGCTGAGCAAAACTGAACGTACTGAGACCTTTCTGTCTTTACTTATTCTGATCATCACAAAACTGACATACAATATTTTTAGCGCAACGCAATCTGACTTTCAATAATCCCTACAAAAGAACGGCCCTGACTAACAATAACCTATACCTTTCATGAATCACTTACCTCACAAAAATCTTCGTTAATCGAACTACTGCAATACAGCGAGCGTCAATACTGCCAGCTAAATAAAAGATTCTAACTACTGAAGGCACTAACTACTGATAGGCATAGTTAGCAAATGAAAGATTTTGATAGAGAACAAACAATGTATTTAACTTAATAGTGTTCAAAAGTCATTATATATATATATATATATATATATATATACACTCCTGGAAATTGAAATAAGAACACCGTGAATTCATTGTCCCAGGAAGGGGAAACTTTATTGACACATTCCTGGGGTCAGATACATCACATGATCACACTGACAGAACCACAGGCACATAGACACAGGCAACAGAGCATGCACAATGTCGGCACTAGTACAGTGTATATCCACCTTTCGCAGCAATGCAGGCTGCTATTCTCCCATGGAGACGATCGTAGAGATGCTGGATGTAGTCCTGTGGAACGACTTGCCATGCCATTTCCACCTGGCGCCTCAGTTGGACCAGCGTTCGTGCTGGACGTGCAAACCGCGTGAGACGACGCTTCATCCAGTCCCAAACATGCTCAATGGGGGACAGATCCGGAGATCTTGCTGGCCAGGGTAGTTGACTTACACCTTCTAGAGCACGTTGGGTGGCACGGGATACATGCGGACGTGCATTGTCCTGTTGGAACAGCAAGTTCCCTTGCCGGTCTAGGAATGGTAGAACGATGGGTTCGATGACGGTTTGGATGTACCGTGCACTATTCAGTGTCCCCTCGACGATCACCAGTGGTGTACGGCCAGTGTAGGAGATCGCTCCCCACACCATGATGCCGGGTGTTGGCCCTGTGTGCCTCGGTCGTATGCAGTCCTGATTGTGGCGCTCACCTGCACGGCGCCAAACACGCATACGACCATCATTGGCACCAAGGCAGAAGCGACTCTCATCGCTGAAGACGACACGTCTCCATTCGTCCCTCCATTCACGCCTGTCGCGACACCACTGGAGGCGGGCTGCACGATGTTGGGGCGTGAGCGGAAGACGGCCTAACGGTGTGCGGGACCGTAGCCCAGCTTCATGGAGACGGTTGCGAATGGTCCTCGCCGATACCCCAGGAGCAACAGTGTCCCTAATTTGCTGGGAAGTGGCGGTGCGGTCCCCTACGGCACTGCGTAGGATCCTACGGTCTTGGCGTGCATCCGTGCGTCGCTGCGGTCCGGTCCCTGGTCGACAGGCACGTGCACCTTCCGCCGACCTCTGGCGACAACATTGATGTACTGTGGAGACCTCACGCCCCACGTGTTGAGCAATTCGGCGGTACGTCCACCCGGCCTCCCGCATGCCCACTATACGCCCTCGCTCAAAGTCCGTCAACTGCACATACGGTTCACGTCCACGCTGTCGCGGCATGCTACCAGTGTTAAAGACTGCGATGGAGCTCCGTATGCCACGGCAAACTGGCTGACACTGACGGCGGCGGTGCACAAATGCTGCGCAGCTAGCGCCATTCGACGGCCAACACCGCGGTTCCTGGTGTGTCCGCTGTGCCGTGCGTGTGATCATTGCTTGTACAGCCCTCTCGCAGTGTCCGGAGCAAGTATGGTGGGTCAGACACACCGGTGTCAATGTGTTCTTTTTTCCATTTCCAGGAGTGCGAGAGGGCTGTACAAGCAATGATCACACGCACGGCACAGCGGACACACCAGGAACCGCGGTGTTGGCCGTCGAATGGCGCTAGCTGCGCAGCATTTGTGCACCGCCGCCGTCAGTGTCAGCCAGTTTGCCGTGGCATACGGAGCTCCATCGCAGTCTTTAACACTGGTAGCATGCCGCGACAGCGTGGACGTGAACCGTATGTGCACTTGACGGACTTTGAGCGAGGGCGTATAGTGGGCATGCGGGAGGCCGGGTGGACGTACCGCCGAATTGCTCAACACGTGGGGCGTGAGGTCTCCACAGTACATCGATGTTGTCGCCAGTGGTCGGCGGAAGGTGCACGTGCCCGTCGACCTGGGACCGGACCGCAGCGACGCACGGATGCACGCCAAGACCGTAGGATCCTACGCAGTGCTGTAGGGGACCGCACCGCCACTTCCCAGCAAATTAGGGACACTGTTGCTCCTGGGGTATCGGCGAGGACCATTCGAAACCGTCTCCATGAAGCTGGGCTACGATCCCGCACACCGTTAGGCCGTCTTTCGCTCACGCCCCAACATCGTGCAGCCCGCCTCCAGTGGTGTCGCGACAGGTGTGAATGGAGGGACGAATGGAGACGTGTCGTCTTCAGCGATGAGAGTCGCTTCTGCCTTGGTGCCAATGATGGTCGTATGCGTGTTTGGCGCCGTGCAGGTGAGCGCCACAATCAGGACTGCATACGACCGGGGCACACAGGGCCAACACCCGGCTTCATGGTGTGGGGAGCGATCTCCAACACTGGCCGTACACCACTGGTGATCGTCGAGGGGACACTGAATAGTGCACGGTACATCCAAACCGTCATCGAACCCATCGTTCTACCATTCCTAGACCGGCAAGGGAACTTGCTGTTCCAACAGGACAATGCACGTCCGCATGTATCCCGTGCCACCCAACGTGCCTTAGAAGGTGTAAGTCAACTACCCTGGCCAGCAAGATCTCCGGATCTGTCCCCCATTGAGCATGTTTGGGACTGGATGAAGCGTCGTCTCACGCGGTCTGCACGTCCAGCACGAACGCTGGTCTAACTGAGGCGCCAGGTGGAAATGGCATGGCAAGCCGTTCCACAGGACTACATCCAGCATCTCTACGATCGTCTCTATGGGAGAATAGCAGCCTGCATTGCTGCGAAAGGTGGCTATACACTGTACTAGTGCCGACATTGTGCATGCTCTGTTGCCTGTGTCTATGTGCCTGTGGGTCTGTCAGTGTGATCATGTGATGTATCGGACCCCAGGAATGTGTCAATAAAGTTTCGCCTTCCTGGGACAATGAATTCACGGTGTTCTTATTTCAATTTCCAGGAGTGTATATATATATATCAGTTCATGAAATCCAGTCTTACAAATGTACACTCTCTGATGGACACTCGTCCAGATTATCCGCTCTCAAAACTCCGCCATCTCACTCCCCACATCCACCACTGCTGGCGGCTCACCTCCAACTGCGCAACGCTACGTGCTGTTCACATCCAGCTGCCCAACACTACAATAGCGAATATTTCAACAATGCCAACCAGCCACAGACTGCACACAGCACAGTCAGTGATTTTCATACAGAGCACTACGTGACGTTACCATCATAAAAACCTAAACAGCCTACTTACAGTGTCATCAGTCAGAGTCGTATCTAGACGTATCAGGCGCCCCATATCACTCCAAATGCACACGCCCAACACCACTACAGAGCCTACACCAGCTTGAATGGTCCCCTGCTGACATGCAGGGCCCATGGATCCATGGGGTTGTCTCTATATCCATACATGTCGATACAATTCGAAAGGAGACTCGTCCGACCAGGCAACATGTTTCCAATCACCGTCAGTCCAATGTCGGTGTTGACATCCCCAGGCGAGGCATGAAGCTTTGCGACGTACAGTCATCAAGGGTACACAAGTGGGCCTTCGTCTCCGAAATCCCATATCGACGATGTTTCGTTAAATGGTTCGCACGCTGCCACTTGTTGATGGCCCAGCATTGAAAGCGTCAGTAATTTGCGGAAGGGTAGCACTTCTGCACCGAGCGAGGTGGCGCAGTGGTTAGACACTGGACTCGCATTCGGAAGGACGACGGTTCAAGCCCGTGTCCGGCCATCCTGATTTAGGTTTTCCGTGATTTCCCTAAATCAATCCCGGCAAATGCCGGGATAGTTCCTCTGAAAGGGCACGGCCGACTTCCTTCCCCATCCTTCCCTAATCCGATGAGACCGATGACCACGCTGTCTGGTCTCCTTCCCCAAACCAACCAACCAACCAACCTAGCACTTCTGCCACGCTGAACGTTGTTCTTCAGTCGTCGTTGGTCCCGTTCATGGATGATATTTTTTCGACCGCAGCGATGTCGTAGATTTGATGTTTTACCGGATTCCTTATATTCACTGTATACTCGTGAAATGATCGTGCGGGAAAATCCCCACTTCATCTCTACGTTGTAGTTGCTGTGTCTCATCGCTCGTGCTCCGACTGTAAAACATCGTTCAGACTCACTTAAATCTTGATAACCTGCCATTGTAGCAGCACTAACAAATCTAACAACTGCGCCAGACACTTGTTGTCTTGTATAGGCGTTGCCGAACGCAGTGCTGTGCTCTGCCTGTTTACATATCTCTGAGTCTGAATACGCATGCCTATACCAGTTTCACTATTCTACTCATAAAAACCATGAATAACAACCTATTTGTAGAGTCGTTATGACGATAACGACATGTTCATGGTTTTTGTGAGTAGAACCATTGATTATATTATATAGCGAGCAATTTTTATTGTATTACATAGCAAGTTCCAGGATTACGCTATTTATTCCCGTGTTCTTGTCATCAGTGTCTTTCACACCATGACCTGGGGCACCATGCTATTACTCGTACCTAAATTTGGAACTACATGTTGATAGCGTAAAAATTGTGATTTTTGTAAAGCCAGCTAAGTGAATTCATTGCGCTTGCATTGACGTGTTTGCGGTAGTTATGAGTGAAACACTTGATGTTCCCTTTCCTGCTCCTTCATATCTGCTTGACTACAACGAGGTACTGAACAACTTTGTATTTTTGTCAGGGCTTTATGCTGCCGGCATACTGTAACGTATATACAAGGTGATTCACAAATATATGTAAATATTTTAATATATCATCCTACAAATAAAACTAAAGAAAAAATTTCATATAAACATAGGTCCGCAAATGTTTAATTACAGAGTTAAAGCTAATAAAAGATTTTGCCTGAACTTTACGAACTTCGCTAATATGAAGCCATCACAAAACTGTATGAGGTTAAAGTAAAGCACGATTTCCATTTATTTTGTTGCTGTTAATCTGGTTAAACTAATAAAACATGCCCCAGACGTGTATCTGCAGTAGTTTTCCAGAACATCCAGGGAATCAAAGAAGTAATTTCGTAAAATTTTTAACTTATTAACTACTTGCCCCATATTTTTTAAAATTCCAGAGAATTGCACAAAGTTTTCAACAGAAGTTGTAGAGAATTTAATTTTGGAAAAATGATGGTAATAGCGTTAACTGAAACTGTGTAAATGTTTCAGATATTCTGCTTTTATTAATACCATAGCACACGTGACACGTTAAAACCCAAAAACAACAAAGCTCGTTGTCAAGGAAGTTGTACAGTGTACATACAATTTCACAATACAGTCACAATACATGTACAAAAATGTCTCCACCGAGTTCAATGGATTTAGTTGCACGTGTATGAAATGATTTTGTTTATCGTTTCAGTTTCACAGGGTTGTTTTTAATTTCGTCTATTGCATTCATAATGCGAGCAAGTAATGCCTCATGTGTATTGACTTTGTCCTCATAAACTATGTCTTTCATCCATCCCCACACAAAAAAATACGTTGGTGTTAAATCGGGCTATCTGGGTGGCCACAGACGTGTAGCACTACGACCAATCCATTTCTGGAGAAAATGTTCATTTAAATGTGTAGTAACGGTGTTGGTGAAATGTTTCATATCAGCATACACTCCGCTGCAGAGTGAAAATATTATTCAGGAATAAACATTTCTACATTCTTAATGGAAAGTAAACAAATTTACTTGTGTAATAATCTTTGCTTCTCTGGATGTTCTATGCAGATACACGTCTGGGACATGTTTTATTAGATTCCCCAGATCAATAATGGCAAAATAAATAGAAATCGTGCTTTACTTTAACCTCGTACAGTTTTGCGATGGCTTCATATTAGTGAAGTTGCAAAATTTCAGGCAAAATCTTTTATTGGCCTTAGCTCCATAACTAAACATTTGCGGACCTATGTTTATGTGAACTTTTTTCTTTAGTTTTACTTGTAGAATAACATATTAATATATTTGAATATTTTCGTGAATCAACCTGTAGTTACACTGTATGAGTTTTATAACACGAACATGCCATATGAATGGTTTAATTACTTGTGTATTACATGATATAAGGTACAGTACCTCAATATATGTTTTTAAGGTGGTTGTTAATTTTATATAAATCAAAATTATTGTAAGAAATTGTGTGAAACGTACATTGGTATGGATTATTTATTATATGTCTGCGATGTAACATTCTAGGATCATTGGTTTGCCTTTATACTTTATATGATACGACATACACTCCTGGAAATTGAAATAAGAACACCGTGAATTCATTGTCCCAGGAAGGGGAAACTTTATTGACACATTCCTGGGGTCAGATACATCACATGATCACACTGACAGAACCACAGGCACATAGACACAGGCAACAGAGCATGCACAATGTCGGCACTAGTACAGTGTGTATCCACCTTTCGCAGCAATGCAGGCTGCTATTCCCCCATGGAGACGATCGTAGAGATGCTGGATGTAGTCCTGTGGAACGGCTTGCCATGCCATTTCCACCTGGCGCCTCAGTTGGACCAGCGTTCGTGCTGGACGTGCAGACCGCGTGAGACGACGCTTCATCCAGTCCCAAACATGCTCAATGGGGGACAGATCCGGAGATCTTGCTGGCCAGGGTAGTTGACTTACACCTTCTAGAACACGTTGGGTGGCACGGGATACATGCGGACGTGCATTGTCCTGTTGGAACAGCAGGTTCCCTTGCCGGTCTAGGAATGGTAGAACGATGGGTTCAATGACGGTTTGGATGTACCGTGCACTATTCAGTGTCCCCTCGACGATCACCAGTGGTGTACGGCCAGTGTAGGAGATCGCTCCCCACACCATGATGCCGGGTGTTGGCCCTGTGTGCCTCGGTCGTATGCAGTCCTGATTGTGGCGCTCACCTGCACGGCGCCAAACACGCATACGACCATCATTGGCACCAAGGCAGAAGCGACTCTCATCGCTGAAGACGACACGTCTCCATTCGTCCCTCCATTCACGCCTGTCGCGACACCACTGGAGGCGGGCTGCACGATGTTGGGGCGTGAGCGGAAGACGGCCTAACGGTGTGCGGGACCGTAGCCCAGCTTCATGGAGACGGTTGCGAATGGTCCTCGCCGATACCCCAGGAGCAACAGTGTCCCTAATTTGCTGGGAAGTGGCGGTGCGGTCCCCTACGGCACTGCGTAGGATCCTACGGTCTTGGCGTGCATCCGTGCGTCGCTGCGGTCCGGTCCCAGGTCGACGGACACGCGCACCTTCCGCCGACCACTGGCGACAACATCGATGTACTGTGGAGACCTCACGCCCCACGTGTTGAGCAATTCGGCGGTACGTCCACCCGGCCTCCCGCATGCCCACTATACGCCCTCGCTCAAAGCTTGTCAACTGCACATACGGTTAACGTCCACGCTGTCGCGGCATGCTACCAGTGTTACAGATTGCGATGGAGCTCCGTATGCCACGGCAAACTGGCTGACACTGACGGCGGCGGTGCACAAATGCTGCGCAGCTAGCGCCATTCGACGGCCAACACCGCGGTTCCTGGTGTGTCTGCTGTGCCGTGCGTATGATCATTGCTTGTACAGCCCCGTCGCAGTGTCCGGAGCAAGTATGGTGGGTCTGACACACCGGTGTCAATGTGTTCTTTTTTCCATTTCCAGGAGTGTATTTTTGTTTGCAACTACTACCACAGTTCCACCTGGTGGCTGGTTGTAACGTCTGTGGTGTTTACTTGAGACTCTTTGTCTTTATTCTGCTAATTTACAGACATGACCTTGTATAATAAGTGCAATATGTACTTTGGTTTGTATATAAGTTATGTTATGCTTGATTTGTTGATATACTGTTGTTCTCAAGTTCATAAACTATCGTTCTCTAATAGGACATGGCACAACATGCATTTTATCAAGATTAAGTGAAATTTACTGCAGAAGGTATATAATGTCCCATGGTATAAAGACCGTTTATGTAAAACTGTGTTGCTCTCCTTTACATCTGATCCCTGTTACTCGAATACGTTGCTCTATGCTTTACATATCTGATGAAGGTAACGTAGTTTGCTGACACCGGTCATGACAATAAGAGGTGTACTGCATCGATCTTGGCTGTTTCAAGTTGCACTTCTGTTTCTACATTAACCTAGATCGTCCCCTAACTTGATTTCGTCAAGTATGTTTATCTATGAATCAGATTTTTGGTTATAGCGCATAGTTTCCTTGCTCAGATCGCTAGCTTGACTTGAAACTATACTCATGCTCATAAATTAAGGATAATTGCATGTGGTGTCACACAACGTGGCACTACACAAAACTGGCGCTGATAGTATAGGCACATAGGGAACACACACGACACAGATCTGTAAGTCCACGGTACTGGTGATAAGTTGAGAAAACCGTCCCGAAACTCATGTGCTACAATACACCACTATTTTCTACACATTTATCCCGACATCAATATGGGATATGATCACCATGCATACGTACACAGACCGCACAACGGGTTGGCATACTCTGGATCAGGTGGTCGAGCAGCTGCTGGGGTACAGCCTCCCATTCTTGCACCAGTGCCTGCCGGAGCTCCTGAAGTATCGTAGGGGTTTGAAGACGTGCAGCGATACGTCGACCGAGAGCATCCCAGACGTGCTCGATGGGGTTTAGGTCTGGAGAACAGGCAGGCCACTCCATTCGCCTGATATCTTCTGTTTCAGGGTACTCCTCCACGATGGCAGCTCGGTGGGGCCGTGCGTTATCATTCATCAAGAGGAAGGTAGGATCCACTGCACCCCTGAAAAGACGGACATACTGGTGCAAAATTACGTCCCGATACACCTGACCTGTTACAGTTCCTCTGTCAAAGACATGCAGGGGTGTACGTGCACCAGTCACAATCTCACCCCAAACCATCAAATCACGACCTCCATGCAGGTCCCTTTCAAGGACATTAAGGAGTTGGTATTGGGTTCCTGGTTCACGCCGGATGAAAACCCGGTGAGGATCACTGTTCAGACTATACCTGGACTCATATGTGAACATAACCTTTGACCACCGTTGCGACAACCATGTACTGTGTTCTTGACACGAGGCTTTACGGGCTCTCTTGTGACAAGGGGTCATTGGAATGCACCTTATAGGTCTCCGGGCGAATAAACCATGTCTGTTCAGTCGTCTGTAGACTGTGTGTCTGTAGACAACTGTTCCAGTGGCTGCGGTAAGGTCCCGAGTAAGGCTACCAGCAGTACTCCGTGGCCGTCTGCGGGAAGTGATGGTGAGATATCTGTCTTCTTGTATTGTTGTACACTGTGGACATCCCGTACTGTAGCGCCTGGACACGTTTCCTGTCTGCTGGAATCGTTGCCATAATCTTGAGATCACACTTTGTGGCACACAGAGGGCCCGTGCTACAACCTGTTGCCATACTATTCTACCTCTCATAACGTCGTAAATATGTGTTCTTTGACCCATTTTCAACACACAGTCACCATTAGCTCGTCTGAAAACGTTTGCACACTTACTCGCTGCATCGTACTCTGACATGCACCAACACACCTCTGCGTATGTGGACTGCTGCCAGCGCCATCGTGCGACGACCACAGGTCAAATGCACCGCATGGTCATACCCCGAGGTGATTTAAACCCGCAAACCGTCCACCAGAGCGTTGTTTCACCATGTATAAGCATTATCCTTAATTTATGAGCATGAGTGCATACGTAATTCGTAGCTTAAAAAATTGCGCTGTGGATGTTCGTGATTTGCAGTTAATGCTGTACTGTGGATTTTTGCATTTGTATTCATCGGTCTTCGTGGTAGTGGCTATGGCAGTATTCTTGAGGAAAAGTGCACAAAAGCTGTTACCTATCCCTATTGTTTCAAGTACACTCACTGGTGATGCTCAAAAGAAGCAAATGGCGCCTGGTGTACGAGAATTTCGACTTTCATTGTGTGTAAGACAGAAACAAAAAAATAATTGTGACTGTTACTGAAGAAGACCACCCCTGCTCTTCAGTCATGGTGTTCAGTTTTCAGTTGGTGCGCCTGAATATTGTTCGTAGCTATTCTTTAGACTGGAACACCAGTTACAGAAATTGGAATTAAATTCGTGGGCCAGTTCTTTTGACAATTCCGCTGTCGATCAACTTGACAGCTTTGAAGTTCAAACATTTGTCCGTAGATTCTAGATGATGTGGGTCCATCCCAGAATATGTCGACTGTAGAAGGATATTCTTTATGTAGCTAGTGTGATTGGATCTTGCCAACATCTAAAACATCTGAAGGGGGGAGAGGTTCTGAGTGTCAAATATCCTATTTGTCGGGAGAAACAGAAAACAATGTCTCTTTTTGTACATTGCATCTATATATTGCGAAGGTATTATGATAACACAGAATTGCTTATTATGGCTCACAATGAGCGTATATAATAATACGATTTTCACTTCGTAACGCTTAAAACTTTTTCGGGAAAGTAAACTATTACAGTACGTTTATACCTAAATCATCACAAATTAAATATTCCTTAAATGGACTACGCAATGAGGCCGTAAACTTTGAATGATCTGAAATCTGGCAGTAAAGAAATTCATTATATTCTAACTTAGAATATTGTCAACAATACTGTAGCAAAGCAACGTTAAGGATATTGGTATTGAATTTTCGAGTTCGTTCTTTTACGTTAGTATGTACAGGAGTCACTTGCTCTTTTTTCAGAAGCTTAGGGTTTTCTGCAGGGCGAGGAATTCACGATGAATTCAAGGTAAGTATGGGGTCAGTGCCGAAGAGTACGGTCTGTAAAACTGATTTGGCATTCCATCTGCACAAAGTGACATATTTGCTGTCAGCTGTTTCCGCTGCTTTTTAGCGTTAGGGATTCCTATACTTGGGTGACAAAATGGTTCATTCCTAAATGTGGAGCAATAACTACATTTTTGATCCTATGATTCGTTGTTTTAACCAAGAGACTGGATGACACAGTAATGCAGCAATTAAATAACATAGAGAATCAAGTAGTCAGGTGTAAAATTACACTTAAAGGCACGTATTCACAATGGCAGCCTTTGGCTGGCGTTGACCAATCTCTTTGCTACCAGTGGCTCAGAGTTCCACTTTTTTGAGCGAAATAGCTCTTAAAATACAGTAAGAAATTCCTGTGTCTATTATACGTTGGTGAAGGCAGCTTGTTCCTTCCCACTGCCTCTTTAAGAAAAGCATGCCCCTGAGGGACGGGGCTGGCTCTTACACACCTGACTTGCTGTTTTTGCTCCGTCCAAAATTGCGTGAAGTGAGAAGAGTCCTTCTGGGAGAAAGTAAATTATGAGCACGGGAGCGGTGTTTATTGAGGCACCAGGTTGGAGTTACGGCAGACAGTATATTACTTTGATTGTGTAGCAGGAGAGGAGACGCGAGGTTGCACGCGTCTCTGGCAGTAAAAGGAAGCGACATCGTTAACTTGGCCAAGCAGTCTCAAGCGGCGGAACTACAGGCCCTTTCTCCTCTCATCGTGTGCACAGTGGCCAGAGGTTTCACAATTTAGCCTTCCAAACAAAGTACACAAAATGCAGATGAAGAAAACGAATCAGGAGGCAATCATTAACTGATCTATTCAACTGTAAATGCTCGCATGGATATGTTGAAATATCTCGTAGTTCACAAAAATCAGTATCACAACCATATTAAATCAGTTCTCTTTACAGTCATTTCAGAATTTCAAGTGATCATACACTGGTTGTGTGCAGAGTAAAAGTAGATAAAAAGGAATTTCAAGAGGTCATACATTTGGCAACGTGCAGTATAAAAATACATAAGTAGCTCGAATGTTCAGCAGGCACTTCCTGACCACGATATTACTGCACTTGGCCTCGGGTGGCCGTTACCAGAAACTGTCGGTGACGTTACAATAAACAAGTACAGTGGTGACTAAGAAAAACGCATCGCACTGTGAATGATTTCAAGACTATTGTGCGTATACTATGAAGTGTTTCAGCGTCTCCTAGCGAAATATTCCGATAAATACTCACTATAAGCCGACCGAAGCGTCCACAGTCCTGGGTACAGTGTGGTAGACTAATACACTACTGGCCATTAAAATTGCTACACCAAGAAGAAATTCAGATGATAAACGGATATCCATTGGACAAATATATTATACTAGAACTGACATGTGGTTACATTTTCACTCAATTTGGGTGCATAGATCCTGAGAAATCAGTACGCAGAACAACCACCTCTGGCCCTAATAGCGGCCTTGATACGCCTGGGCATTGAGTCAAACAGAACTTGGATGGCGTGTACAGGTACAGCTGCCCATGCAGCTTCATTACGATACCACAGTTCATCAAGAGTAGTGACTGGCGTATTGTGACGAGACAGTTGCTCGGCCAGCGTTGACCAGACGTTTTCAGTTGGTGAGAGATCTGGAGAGTGTGCCGGCCAGGGCAGCAGTCGAACATTTTCTGTATCCAGAAGGGCCCGTACATGACCTGCAACATGCGATCGTGCATTATCCTGCTGAAATGTAAGGTTTCGCAGGGATCAAATGAAGGGTAAAGCCACGGGTCGTAACACATCTGAAATGTAACGTCCACTGTTCAAAGTGCCATCAATGCGAACAAGAGGTGACCGAGACATGCAACCAATGGCACCCCATACCATCATGCCGGGTGTTACGCCAGTATGGCGATGACGAATACACACTTCCAATGTGCGTTCACCGCGATGATGCCAAACACAGATGCGGCCATCATGATGCTGCAAACAGAACCGGGGTTCATCCGAAAAAATGACGTTTTGCCATCGTGTACCCAGGTTCGTCATTGAGTACACCATCGCAGGCGCTTCTGTCTGTGATGCAGCGTCAAGGGTAACCGTAGACATGGTCGTCGAGCTGATAGTCCATGCTACTCCAAACGTCGTTGAACTGTTCATGCAGATGGTTGTTGTCTTGCATACATCCCCATCTGTTGACTCCCCTTTGTTAACCCAGGGATCGAGACGTGGCTGCACGATCCGTTACAGCCATGCGGATAAGATGCCTGTCATCTCGACTGCTAGTGATACGAGGCCGTTGGGATCCAGCACGGCGTTCCGTATTATGAACCCACCGATTCCATATTCTGCTAACAGTCTCATTGGATCTCAACCAAAGCGAGCAACAATGTCGCGATACGATAAACCGCAATCGCGATAGGCTACAATCCGACCTTGGTCAAAGTCTGAAACGTCATGGTACGGGTTTCTCCTCCTTACACGAGGCATCACAACAACGTTTCACCAGGCAACGCCGGCGAACTGCTGTTTGTATATGAGAAATCGGTTGGAAACTTTCCTCATGTCATCACGTTGTAGGTGTCGCCACCGGCGCCAACTTTGTGTGAATGCTTTGAAAAGCTAATGATTTGCATATCACAGCATCTTCTTCTGTCGATTAAACTTCGCGTTTGTAACACGTCATCTTCGTGGTGTAGCAATTTTAATGGCCAGAAGTGTAGGTAGTCAGAAATGTTATTGTGCTCTTCAACCTGAACATCTCTTTGATGCAGTTCGTCACGCTAGTCTATGCTCTGCGAACCTCTTCATCAGCGAGTAACAACCTGGCTATCGTATTCAGTCCTTTGCGTCGTTCTACAGTTACCCCACACAGTTGCCTCCGGTACCAATTTGACCACCACTTGAGGCCTTCCTATCTACAGACCTCTTCTTTTAGTAATGTTTGCATTACATTTCTTCAGTATTATTCTGTAGCATTATACTCTTATGTCCAGAAGAAAACATAGCACCTTGAACGACTAGTCGTAGGTCGTTCATATTCACAGGACTTATACATTAGTATGTTCTTAAGATATGATTCGTATGTAAACCACTTTGGTCCGCTGGTTCAAGGTCAACATCGATATCGCGGCGCAACACCACCTACCGGTAAAATGTGCCTGCAGCTCTCGTTGTCGCTATAGATCGAAGATAATGGATCAGTGTGATTTGAGCAGACGTGCAGGATGCGTTGCTGACGTATGCGCGAACCGTACCGTCAAATCAGTGACTCTGAAAGAGGGTGCATTATTCGCATGACAGAATGTGATGCACACATCCGGGAAATTGCTGCTCGTTGGGACGAAGTGTTTCGTCAGTACAATGGGTGTGTGCAGAATGGTTCACGGAAGGCCGTAGAACAAGCCGAGATAGGTCAGATGGCACCACCCAGACCATTTCGCCAGAAGATCGACACCTCATACGAATGGCATTGCAGGACAGATCTGCGTCCACTTCGGCTCTGGTGCAACAATGGAACATATCTTAAACTATCAGAGATGGCAGTTCGTCACTGTTTATTACTGCATGGGCTACGTGCTCGTCGTCCACTTCTTCACCTACCTTTGACGAATGTGCGGAAACATGCTAGACGACAACGGTGTATGGAACGACGTCACTGGGAACAGGAATGGAATCAGATAGTGTTTTCAGATGAATCCGGGTTCTGTTTGTTCAAAAATGGTGGCCGCATTTTGGTTCGCCACAGACAGGGGAAGCAGCATCACAGTCACTGAATTCGCACAAGATATACAGCGCCAAATCAAGGTTTTATGGTATAGTGTGCTGTTGAGTACAACCACAAATTACAGCAGGATCGGGCCCAGGGCACTGTGTCGAATGTGACCGACGTGAATAACATCCTGCGACCAGTAGCCCTAACCTTTCTGCACAACACCACAGACGCGATTTTTCAGCAAGACAATGCACGTACACGTGCCTTCTTGGTGTCACAGGATGTCAGCCTCTTTCCCTGCCCCGACTGATCACCAGACGTATGTGTGGGATATGGTGAAACGACGAGTGCAGTGCTGTGACCCAGTGCCAACAACCACAGATGAACTTTGCAACCAGGCGAGTGCCGCATGGATGGCTATACCACAGAACGCCATTCATGCCTTATGCGCGTCGATGCCATGACGCATGGAACAAGTTATCAGGGCCCATGGCGGACCCTGTGCGTACTAGGCAACAGGACACATGATGAACCGATGTGACTGAAATGCTAAGTCTTTCAACGTGTTCTGTTTTTTCTGAGCGTAAATGTATTTGGAAATTTGTGGTGAGGACTATGGGATCAAACTGCTGAGATCATCTGTCCCTAGACTTACGCACTACTTAATCTAACTTAAACTAACTTACGCTAAGAACAACACACACACCCATGCCCGAGGAAGGACTCGAACCTCCGACGGGGGGAGCCGCTCGAACCGTGACAAGACTCCGAGACCGCCTGGCTGCCCCACGCGGCTATGAATGTATTTCAGAAGCTTCTGCTCTGTTCTTGTATGAGCGTTTTGTCTTCCACGTTTCACTTCTGCGCAAGGGCACACTGCAGGTAAATGCCTTCAGAAAAGACTCCCAAACCTTCATATTTATATTCACCGGAAACAAACTTCTCCTTGCCGGCCGAAGTGGCCGTGCGGTTAAAGGCGCTGCAGTCTGGAACCGCAAGACCGCTACGGTCGCAGGTTCGAATCCTGCCTCGGGCATGGTTGTTTGTGATGTCCTTAGGTTAGTTAGGTTTAACTAGTTCTAAGTTCTAGGGGACTAATGACCTCAGCAGTTGAGTCCCATAGTGCTCAGAGCCATTTGAACCATTTGAGCCAAACTTCTCCTTTACAGAAGTATTTTTCTTTGCTGTTTGCCAGCCTGTGCTTCATATCCTCCTTAATTTGGCCAACATCACTTATTTTGCTGATGAAATAAAACAAACTATCTACTACTTTTACTGTCTCATTCCCTAATATTTAACTCAGCATCACCTGATTTAATTGAGTACATTTCATTAAGCTTGCCTTACCACCTCTTTCCAAGACAGCATCCAGTCTAGTCAACTGACGTTCCATGCCCTTTGCTGTCTGTGACAGAAACACTGCGTCATCGCTTATGTTTTTATGGTATGAAATGCTAGGGTAACATAGTGCAATGAGAAAGGACATTCTTACACTGCAGAAGGGTTGTCAGATTGACATTCCAAATCCCTATAACAGTAAAACAGCACACAAAAGCTCATTAATATAAACCTCATTATTTTATTTGTGATAGATGCTCACATTACGTAATTTTAAATTCGTACAAAAATTCAGTCTGAATTACATGATATACCCATTTTAAAGACGTACAACAGTAGCAAAAATTTTGCGTACGCTACGCTTATGCAAACCATGAAGCAATTCTCTGGCAGGAGCCGCTACAGTTGTAAATACCTGAAGGAGCATAGGTACAATTTCGGTGTAAGTTTACTGTAAACATTTCGGAAAAATTCGAAGGTTGCTGTTTAGATTGAGCCAATGACACCTTAATCCGCCTTCTCCCCGAAACGATGAACGGTCGTTCATAAGGCTTTCTGCACACCACACACTGCATTCACCACTTCTCCAAATATAAAATGTAAGTCCTACAGCGAAAGATTTCAAGGCAGTTCTCGTAGAATGAATGAATAATATCTAACCGTTACTGTCACAATCCGTTCGCTGGCGCGTAGCACATGTGGCATCTGTTGGGCCCGGATGTTAACGACAAACCATACTTCTTTCCTGAACATATAGCTTGAATTTTACAACATTTAATGCACGAATCCAGGTATTGCAGTGTAGAAAATTCTAATTTTATTGTGCGTATAGAGTCATACTTACACCTTGTTTAGTAATAGGAGATACTACGTCCACGTTCTGCTATAATAAGCCATAATTCGGCCAACGTTGGCCAGAAATGCGGATCTTTGTCGTATCCTTAAGACCACCAAAATAAAAATTGTGAAGATGTTCTCACATGATAATGTTTCAGGCGATATTGTCATAAACAAACCCAACGACTACTACAAATCTTTACTTATCAGGACTATAGTGGACAAACAGCGTTCCATACCAGTCGGTTCGCTGACGAAAGACACTGTGGCGCGGGGTCTACAAAACGCTCTCCTAGCCGACAAAGGTGGCTTCCGGCGTAATAAACATCACACATACTATTCGGTTTGGATACAAACTCAGTCTGGTTCAGCACTCCGAAAGTTAAATGCTCCAACAGCATGACGTTGTGAGGTTTTGACCATGATTTTGGAGAAAAGTTCTTCAGCAGTGACGAGGAAACCATGTGAAGTCAAAATTAGTGCAGAAAAGCGCTTGATACGTAACAACACTGTAATACCGCCAGACACAGTAACTGTGTGAACAGAAGTGCTGAAAATGACAGCAGAAAAACGCTGTTATTTGAACAGGCAAGTCCATCTAAAACTGTGTAGTCGTTCTTCTAGGACTTCTGTGAACGACGGTGTCTTGCAACATACGATTGGAAAATCTGAAGCATACACGTTTTCAGACAGTGCTTGGACAAGTACACAACACATCGACTGCAAGATGAATCTACACTGAGAAAGAAATAGTTAACGGATTGCTACGAGGATGTGCTCAACAAAACACGAATTAGTGTTGCTGATCAAAATGTCTGGTTCCATATAGATGAAACCACCGATCTGGGTGTGCGGTGTGTCGCAAAAAATCCTGTAAAAGTGGATGGGCCTGGAGAAATGTTTCTGTTAACATGTTAATCTCTCAATAGAGTAAACAAATCGACAGCTGCCTTTTTTTTGGCAAATCTATGAAGCTCCTGTGGTCGGATGGTGTAAACAAGTACGTTTTTTTAGTAGTAACAGAAGGTGCTTCATGCTGGCTAATGCAGCTAAGGGGTTTCAGATTCTCTTTCCCAGTATGATGTACGTCAGTTGCCTTGCACGTGCATTACAAAGAGTTAAAGAAGAGTTGCGATCAAATTACCCTAATGTGCAAAAATTAATTTGATACTATTTATGGAATATTCCGTCAGCTTTTGGAGGAACATAGACATATTAATAACTTGAATACAACTTAATAATGTTCCACAATAATGTCTATTAATTCGTTATGAACGGGTTTTCGGCTTCTTAGGCCATCGTCAGATAACTTAATGTGGAACAGAAAGCCCACACAACTTCATTGAGAATTCATAGCTGTACAAAGAATGCTGTACAAACGTATGTGACAATTTATGACTGCATCGATACAAAACAAAAGCACGATATAATACCTAAAGAGACACTGAACAAAGAAATCTTACATTACAGTATAATCAAATATTAAAACTATGTGAGTGTACAGGATGTTACAAAAAGGTACGGCCAAACTTTCAGGAAACATTCCTCACACACAAAGAAAGAAAATATGTTACGTGGACATGTGTCTGGAAACGCTTACTTTCCATGTTAGAGCTCTTTTTATTACTTCTCTTCAAATCACATTAATCATGGAATGGAAACACACAGCAACAGAACGTACCAGCGTGACTTCAAACACTTTGTTACAGGAAATGTTCAAAATGTCCTCCGTTAGCGAGGAATAATGCATCCACCCTCCGTCGCATGGAATCCCTGATGCGCTGATGCAGCCCTGGAGAATGGCGTATTGTATCACAGCCGTCCACAATACGAACACGAATAGTCTCTACATTTGGTACCGGGGTTGCGTAGACAAGAGCTTTCAAATGCCCCCATAAATTAAAGTCAAGAGGGTTGAGGTCAGGAGAGCGTGGAGGCCATGGAATTGGTCTGGAATTGGTGAAAGGAATAATAACTGGCTGCTACTTTAATAAGGGTGAGTGATGAAACTGTGTTTGGTCATTAAAGATCAGGTCAGGATTCTTCGAGTGGCGTTTGTTAACGACCAGAATTTCAAGTAATGTTAGTTTTCTCCCTTTATTTCCTTTTTGGAGAAAATCACATTTCACGTCATATGAATAACATTAATTCAGAGCACGTTCAGCAAGGTTGGACTCTTTCTGTCTCACTCTCCAACTCCTTTTAGGTTCAGTCAGTCTAGTGGTTATAGCCTTACCTGATTGACCTACAAATAATTTGCCACATAGACTTCAGGAAGGTATATAAATTTCACTCTGTTCTAAAGGTGGAATCTTATCTTCACTGTTGAACAGAATGTGGGCAACAGTACTCCTAGTGTAAAAAGATGCAAACCATTTCCTGGCCTTTAGTTTCCAGGAAAGAACCTGTGAAGTCTTACTCGCATGTAGCATCGGAACCCACTTACTATCAGTGTGGTTTTGTGCTGTCTGAGGTGCATAAAGGAGAGCTGTCATCCTCTGTATTTCCTTTTTGCTGAGTATATTGCCAGTCAGTGTGGGACTGTGACCATTACTGTATGCTATTTCTTCCATTATTTTCCATTCATTTTCAAAATAATATTTGGTTTGGGATACAGAGTGTAGGCGATGCACTACGAACTGAAAGACTGCATATTAATGTGTCATGGGTGCTGGGAACTGGCTGGTGTTACTGTGTCTCTTGAGGTTAATTTCCTGTGTATCTTAAACAAATTCTGTCGGTTACTGATGTCAGTGGTGAGGTCTAAACACTTGACAGAGTCTCCTCCAACTCCTTTGTAAACTTGATTTTACTGTGGTGTGAATTCAACTGTTGAAAAAATTTATTTAATTTATTTAATGGTGCCCACTCACAAGCACAGTACATCATCCACATACCCAGTCCAGTATTATATTTTAGAACTTAAAGGCTCTTTGTCTGAAAATGTTTTCTCAAAATTATCCATAAACATTTCAACTAATACGGGACTCAATCGGGACCCCATTATTAACCCATCTGACTGACTGTATAGGGACTGTTGGAATTGGAAATAATTCTACTTTTAGCGAAATTCAGTTGATATCTTGATATCTTCTGTCTCCACTGGATTTGTTCTAGTTCTGTGTAAATATGCTGTTAAAATTCCCGTTGCCTCTGCAACAGGCTGGTAACATAAAATAAGACTAATTTTGCACTAGGTGGTATGGGTACATCTTTTAGTTTTTTCACTAATGCTAATGAAATGGGGATTCCAAATTTTGCTTCAAATTAGGGTTTTGTTTTAATTAGTGAATCTAACTGTTTTGCTAATTTATGACAAGGTGCTGAAACTGAAGACTCTACAGGTCTTATCGGAAGACCTTCGTTGTGAATCTTAGTAACCCATATAACCTGGGTACTACTGGATTCATGTTTGTGAGGTATTTGGCATCACAATCAGTAAATATGGATTTACAGGTTTTAATAAGATTCCTCACTTCCATAGCATATTTTTTGTTGTATCATTAGGTAACTCGGGGAACTCTGCAGGATTGAGGTATGAAAACGCTTTTTCAATATATTCTGTCTCATTAAGTAGCACTAAACTCTTGTCACCCATGGTGGCATCTTGAGAAGACAGTTTTTCTTTAATGTGAACAACAGTTTTTGTTCCCTACAACTAGCGTTGAACGTATCTGTATTTACAGTTTTTAGTTCATGAGCTACCAAATACTTCATAGACACATCGTCTGACAAGGAGTATTCAAGATCCACTTTAAGTATGTCTAGCTGCTTTCCGGAAATATTTGATTTCGGAGCATATTTCATTCCCTCATTTAAAATTTGGAATTCTTCAGATGACAAATTTAGATTTTATAGCTTAATGATACATTCCGCAAACTGCTGACGTTAAGTGGTTATTGGGGCTCGTTTCGGTTGACATAGTCGTTTCATTTTAGCTTTCTGGCGGAAATACATCAGGTTCGTTACGGCAAGCGATTCCTCTCGGACTGCCTTATCAAATACGTCAAATTCGCAAGGGTGTAGGAGTGACGTAATTGTCATGTCAAACGTAAACACACGTTATCAAGCACCACATATCACTTTTTTATTTCTTCATTCACCCACTTCCTCTCGGCAACACTGGCAGCTTTCCTGATCGCTTGTGTGGTACTTCTTGACTTCAGCCTGGCGTATTTCTGATTATGTTTAGTTTTAATCACTCGCGATTGAACCAGATGTGTTGTGTTGCTTTGGACTTCTGTTTCACTAACATTGTGTATATGACGGATAACTGAACTACGTTAGCATATTTGATAATATTTATGGAATGTGGAGGAACACCGACATATTGATAACTTGAATACAACGTATTAATGTTTCACAAAAATATTTATTACCAGTTTGACCATATGACGTAGTAACATCTACATCTACATTTATACTCCGCAAGCCACCCAACAGTGTGTGGTGGAGGGCACTTTACGTGCCACTGTCATTACCTCCCTTTTCTGTTCCAGCCGCTTATGGTTCGCGGGAAGATCGACTGTCTGAAAGCCTCCGCGCGCGCTCGAATCTCTCTAATTTTACATTCGTGATCTCCTCAGGAGGTATAAGTAGGGGGAAGCAATATATTCCATACCTCATCCAGAAACGCTCTCCCTCGAAACCTGGCGAGTAAGCTACACAGCGATGCAGAGCGCCTCTCTTGCGGAGTCTGTCACTTGAGTTTACTAAACATCTCCGTAACGGTATCACGGTTACCAAATAACCCTGTGACGAAACGCGCCACTCTTCTTTTGATCTTCTCTATCTACTCCGACAACCCGATCTGGTACGGATCCCACACTGACGAGCAATACTCAAGTATAGGTCGAACGAGTGTTTTGTAAGCCACCTCCTTTGTTGACTACATGTTCTAAGGACTCTCCCAATGAATCTCAACCTGGTACCCGCCTTACCAACAATTAATTTTATATGATCATTCCACTTCAAATCGTTCCGCACGCATACTCCCAGATATTTTACAGAAGTAACTGCTACCAGTGTTTGTTCCGCTATCATATAATCATACAATAAAGGATCTTTCTTTCTATGTATTCGCAATACATTACATTTGTCTATGTTAAGGGTCAGTTGACACTCCCTGCACCAAGTGCCTATCCGCTGCAGATCTTCCTGCATTTCGCTACAATTTTCTAATGCTGCAACTTCTCTGTATACTACAGCATCATTCGCGAAAAGCCGCATGGAACTTCCGACACTATCTACTAGGTCATTTATATATATTGTGAAAGGCAATGGTCCCATAACACTCCCCTGTGGCACGCCAGAGGTTACTTTAACGTCTGTAGACGTCTCTCTATTGAAAACAACATGCTGTGTTCTGTTTGCTAAAAACTCTTCAATCCAGCCACACATCTGGTCTAATATTCCGTAGGCTCTTACTTTGTTTATCAGGCGACAGTGCGGAACTGTATCGAACGCCTTCCGGAAGTCAAGGAAAATAACTTGTGCCATTACTCACTTGGAGGGTAAAAATCGTAGAGGGAGTCCAAGGGATGAATACACTAAACAGATTCAGAAGGATGTACGTTGCAGTAGGTACTGGGAGATGAAGAAGCTTTCACAGGATCGAGTAGCATGGAGAGCTGCATCAAACCAGTCTCTGGACTGAAAACCACAACAACAACACTTACATAGCTTTAATATTTGAATATACTGTAATGTAAGATTTATTTGTTCAGTGTCTCTTTAGGTATTACATCATGCTTGTGTTTTTTATCAATGTAGTCATAAAAGTCATATATATTTGTACAGTATTCTTTGTACAGGTATGAATTCTCACTGAAGTTGTGTGGACTACCTGTTCAACATTATGTTGTCTGACGATGACCTAAGAAACCGAACGCCGCTTCATAACGAACTAATAAATATTACTGTCGAACATTAATACGTTGTATTCAAGTTATTAAAAATTAATATCCTGTGACAACAAAATCTATGTGAAAGCTCCATTACAGGTGCAGAAATTCAAGTAACAAGCATCTTCACTGACCCTGCCGCTCAGCCTGTTACGCGACGGGGTTCTTGACCTAATGCTGCTGAATATTGCTGCACCAACTATACCAGAAAAGGCAGTCTTTTGTGAACTTGACAGTGATGAATCAAGTGCTGTCAAAGCTGTGAAAGAGGTCTTTACAGATACTTTCTCTGGAAATTTGGCATCCATATACGCCAGCTTTTCAGTGGTATCAAAAGCCATCACACGATTGGAAGCTGCTGGTACTCAATGGTGTGACGCTAGGGATACTGCACAACATGTGCAGAGTGAGTTGGGATGAGCTCATGGTCTGGTGGCTGAGAAAGTGAACAACACATTGCGAAGTGTTCTCCAGTAGAATCCTAGATATCCCACAATGTGCTAAATTAGTGACAGTCTTTCTCGATATGCCACAAGATTAGAAGACAATGTAAGAAATCTGACCTGCACTGTCCTCAAGTATGCTCCTGTGACGTTCTGTGACGGATGTGGAGAGGAGCTTTTCCATGCACAAAACTAACCTCAGCGACAACAGTAGATGTTTGAAAATGGAAAACCTGAAAATGCACCTTCTGGTCCAGTGCAACTAAGCAAAAACCGAAGACTTGCCGGACATTTTACCTAATTTGGAAAACTTTAAGCACGTAGTGTGCAATAGGAAATAATGACTTTATCGTTCGGATTTATATTATTGTATCCACTGTACTTCGAGTTTTATTCAGACACATGCAGGAATTTCAAAAATAAGTGCTAGTTAGCTTCAAACACTGCAAAAAGTAAGTATTGCACTCACAATGTGGTCAGAAGTGAATTTTGTATAAGGATATAAAAAAAGAATGTTTTTAAATCAACTTAATGTAAAGTCATATTTTACTATATACGATCATACTTATAAAAGTTTCAGGTCATAAATGCTTGCATATTTCGCTGTTTTTAGGTCATTAAAATCCGGGCCCCAGTAATCAGACCACAGAAGGGCATTATAGTGTCACATTGACAGTAGAGGCAACTGACTGGGAAGATCAGTGACACATGCAGAATGTTACTCTCTGACGTCACTACTGTTCCTGGAAAATGGCGAGAGTATGGGGTGTCTTTGCGAAGAGAGGAAAAGGGCTAGAGCACACACTGAAAATGGCTATGTTATGTTTCACTGTTTGTGTTACAATCTAAACAACTGTTTGACTACTCATACGAAGGAAGTTTTTGTACACCCTGTAGTATTTAAATAAAATTCATAGAACCATTGTTTAGACTGTCACGAACCGCATGCGATGCTTAGCAAGCTGCACTCGCGATCGGTAAGAAGACTGATCAAATCCCCATCCAAATAATCTGATTTATGTTTTCCTTGATTTACCTAAAAGACTTAAGGTAGATACCGGGTTAGTTTCTTCGAAAGAAAGGGCGTATTTCTTTCCCCACCCTTGCCCCACATTCGACTTCGTTCTCCGTCTTCAATGCCCTCTTCGTCGACAGAATGTTAATCCATAATTTTCATTCCCTACTTTCTCGGTGCCAGGATTACTTTTAAACTATGTATGAGGTATTATTCCCCTATAAAGGTTGGGCAAGGTTGTATGTGAATATGTGAATCATTCTTTTAGCATTCGTTTATACCATTTTAGGCGTGGCACCCTGTATGAAATTGACTCAAAGTGTACATTGTAACGTTGTCGGTTTAATTTGCTATGAAAGCGGTACTGAAAGACAATAAAAGCGGGTTAAAAGCTGTGAGCTGTCTGGCGAAGTTAACCTTGCATTACTGAGCAACTGTTTCACCAGGTATCCAGTCTAGCTTACCAAATCCCCAACTAGACTAACATTAATTATAATCTTTTATTAGTCATACGACAACCGGTGATATGTATATAAAAAGAGATTTTAAATAAAAAGAAATATATCAGTTTATATTTGGAAATTTATTTTAACATTGATCATTGAAATTTCAGCATATTAAACTCGATTCATAACTAAGCTGGTGCCTTATTTAGGATTGTGAAAATGTGAGATTTTAATCTTACGGAACACATCAAATATGGAGCCAAGATTGGGAGACTGCATACAACACTGCTTTAATAAAATAACACACGAAGAACGTTGAAACATTTGCAAGAGGAAATTAACCACAACCAACCGATTCAATTTTCACCCAAAGAAGTTACGTTCGTAGCACAATCCTGTCCGTCCTGTAATTACCACACACTGGTATACTAAATTCATACTAACTCTCTGTGAAATCTTCCCGAAAAGAATAGCTGAGGGCTACTTTGATGAATACACCACATGCTTCACGTGGTCAACTTGGTTTACACAAAGAGTGTAACTCCACAATAATTTTGATAATTAAAATAAATTAGATCGAAAAGCAATTTACAAAAGAAAAACCTCGAACTGGTTACTATCATCTTACTATTAACCTGATGGGTCAAACAATTGTATAAGCACGTGGTACTGGTCTCACAAAGTACACCCCACGTGGGTTGAACATAAAGAAAAGTTGCTATATTGAAAAATATTGTCAAGACGAGACGTTATAATCTCACGCACATTAGCATTGAAGATTGATGATGCTAGTTAGAGATACTGATCAACACGTGGTTCCACTTTACTCATAAAGTAGTGACAAAGCAACTACCGGAATATATTCTTAACTTCACACTCGAATCATACTGCGTTGCAATTTAAGATAACATTAGATATTTTAGAGCTAAACCTGAAATAAAGGTGATTAAATTTTCAGTTAGGCTGGACTTAAGAAATCCATTGTCCTACGGACTTAGCAGAGACGCGCTTAGCCGAAGATCTTACCACTTCAGACGCTCGCCATGGGCAGACTGACCGTGGTCCCTTCCTGAGGGTGGCTCACAAATACAAACGGAAGTGGCCAGAGGGGCAGCTTCCTATACCAACATGACAAGGGATGGACAGGACCATACTAAGAATAGAAACCTCTCTGCTTTTAGAAAGCGTAGCTACCTGTTACGACGTTGATCCTACTGTTCTCTAGCAGACAGGCTTGTCTGCTACCCTCAAGCATGCAACTAGAAATACATTTACTCATTTATCCTCTCACACAGAAGGGAAGGGGCATGACAGTATCTTATCATATACAGTATATAAAAGAAAGTGGATGTAGGTTTCATATGAGACTGTGTGACATGAATTACATATAAACTGTGTTTTAAAGTGTAGTAGTGTGACAGATCGTTCTTGTTTATATGCAAAAGTAACACGTTCCACTACTCAGTCTCCTCCCAGATAGTCAGAAACGCCACAGTAAATTTAGAAGAGGAATTTATGCCGTAAATGACAACAGATTTAAGAAATTAACATGAAAGGAATCCAGCAGAGACCTTTCATAACCCCTACACTCCGGGAAAAGACTGTGCAGGGTATTTTCTGGCAATGGTAGGACATTCCCAAGCAGGCTTCTCACACCCTACTTAAACCAAAAGTGTAAAGAAAAGGCAAAAGGTCACCAGCTGCTTGCTAAAACACAGTAACTTCAACAAATCTTTAAAATCTACCAATTTCAAACAGAAAAAGAACACAATCTGTGACACCTATTTAAAAGATCGTGTAGACCTAATTCGGTCAGCAAGTAAGAACAATGTCCCTGTGTCATTAATATGAAAACAATTTCTGGCTGTTATCCTTATGGAGTTCACCAGTATTTGCTCATTGCAAGAGCCAACTGATCACAGGAAAATTTATGACTGTTTATTAACAAGTAAAATTTATGAAAATCGTAAAGGTGGCACAGCAATTAAAAAAGAACATGAAATTAACATCAGTATTATAAAGCAGAACATTACAATGGACAATCCGCAAAAGCAAAAAAAGTGATAGAAGAAAAAAAAACATGTTTTACAAAATGGTTATCACAAAAAAATTCTATGTCTTATAAAACTAATAATTTGTAGAATTAAAATAACTGTGTGGCACTAATTTAATCACTCTACTATATTTCAGTTAGCAAACAATGACCACTGTGTCATTATACTGAAACTACAATTAATTATGTGATTGTTACCCTTAAGGGGTTCCTCACAATAAATATGCCCCATGCAAAGGCTAATCGATCACAGTCCAATGAGAATGAATAGCTATCTGACTGATAAACGAAGCAATGCAACTTGAACGAATTTACGAAACAAAATATCACAAATCTAATACATCACACAAGAACAAACATTGATCAATAAAACAGCTCTGAAAGTACAATAGTCAACATCTAAAAGAAAAACACCAATAAATAAAACATCTGCAAAATACAAGAGTCAAAGTCTAAAAAAAAACAATAAATAGAACACCTGCAAAATACAAGAGTCAATCTAATAAACACCAATAAATCGAACCCCTGCAAAACACACGAGTCAAAGTTTCTCTGACATAAACACACGTATATGCATTGAACTAAGAACCGTATAATCACTGTTCACTGACACACTCAGTAGTTCCACTGTTCCGAGGCACAATATAAGGGGAAGGGGGGGGGGGAGTTTCGTCGCTGCAGCTGTCAGTAGGGATTTTTGTCCATCTGTTGCTTGCAATCCCGCCGTTTCTGCCATCTCATGAAGTTTCTCTTGGTGGCCCGTGTCACGTACATTTCGATTTGGTTCCATGTTTGTGTTGTCAAATTCGTGCGGTATCCTCGTTTGACACGCCAGGTTGATGTTCCTGGGCAAGGATGACACTTAATGGCTCTTCTTTGTGCCACCCTTAGCTACCAGCGAACATCGAACTATGATTTACTGTCGCTTGACAGTGGGCATCCGCCAGGAAATGTTGATAGGCGTCGTTGAAGTCTGCCAGTTTCTCTGGACAGTATGTGTCAAAAGGCTCTACGCCCCTTGTGTTGTTACATTCTTGAGTTATCCTCAATCGGCTCACCGGTTTGATATTCCTTGGCAAGGATGACACTTTATGGCTCTTCTTTCTGCCACCCTTAGCGACCAGAGAACATCGAACCATGATTTACTGTTGCTTGACAGTGGGCATCCGTCAGGAAATGTTGATAGGCGTCGTTGAAGTCTGCCAATTTCTCTGGA
Source organism: Schistocerca piceifrons (assembly GCF_021461385.2). Lineage (NCBI taxonomy): Eukaryota > Metazoa > Arthropoda > Insecta > Orthoptera > Acrididae > Schistocerca > Schistocerca piceifrons. The sequence continues at coordinate 181,777,248 of NC_060149.1, forward strand.
CAGTACGTGTCAAAAGGCTCCACGCCCCTTGTGTTGTTACATTCTCGAGTTATCCTCAATCGGCTCGCCGGTTTGATATTCCTGGGCAAGGATGACACTTAGTGGCTCTTCTTTGTGCCACCCTTAGCAACCAAAGAACATCGAACTATGATTTACTGTCACTTGATAGTGGGCATCCGTCAGGAAATGTTGATAGGCATCGTTGAAGTCTGCCATTTTCTCTGGACAGTACCTGTCAAAAGGCTCCACGCCCCTTTATCCCCTGTCTTCTGTTGTTTCACCGCACCCGTCTCACCACGGTCGCGTGCATGTGGTGCGTTGCGAGCAGATGGATCTCCGCGCGGTGGACCGCTTGTCCATCTCAGGTCATTCCCTCCACGAAGGGTCGCACTGAGGCGGCCGCCCATTAGCTCCAGGTGCAAGGGAAAGTGTTTGTCACGTGCTCTTCTTTTGTTGTCGACCGCGCTCCCGAAGTGGTCCGGTTGACAGCGTGTCCTGCTGGGAAACCCGCCTGTTTACAACTAGTCCTCCTCCTCGCTGCTCCCGCTGTCTCGTGAGAGTTTAGCCGGTTCGCTTTGACGTTCTCAACTGCATTCACAGAAATTATTCATCATAGTTGTGTGATTACAAAATGTCATACATAATACCACTTAGTATTGTCTTTCACAATTTTTAAGAACAAAAGTGAGACTTAATTTTTTTAAATAAAAAAGTTAGATGAATCGACAATATAAAAATAAAAGTTAAATGACTTGACAATATAAAAAAATGAAAGTGAAATGAACTGACAGTATAAAAATAAAATTACATGAACTGACAATATAATACCTAAATCCACATCACTAATGTGGTTCACTTGCGTTTTAATAAATCAAATGCTACTTATTAATTCACTAAAATGAATAGGATTATGCCTTGTGCAAGTATAGGTCAGGACAGCATAGGGTTCACATGTTATTTACGCACACACACATGCACACCTGTTTTCTATTCCACAAACTAACTACCCATAAACATGCATTACTCAAAATTCTACTTCTATCCACTACTAGTTAATCCAACAAGCTACTTCAATGCTACTTCAACAAAGTGTTTACACCACTACAACATTGTTCTAATTCGTCCTCTTCCTGACGCTCGCCGCATATGTCTTGTCACATGATAAATATGGAGAAACGTTCCTTAAACATACACAGTAAAAAAAACAATGGTTATTTACACACCAAAACATTTATACCAGTTGACACACATGATAAGAGACTCGCAAATATACATTTATCATACTCATATGTTCATACATAAAACAGAAAGACAATTTCATCTAAGATTACGTTATCACAAGAATTAGTCACACAGATGACTCTGAGAAGGGTAAAAAATTTTTTTTTATCCTACAGGTTATATTACATTTTCCTACCCATTTTGCTCCAATTTCGTTCATTCTTTAAGTTACCTTTCGCTTCCAAATCAGTTATTTCGCCTGTGGTGGTTATTCTGGATTCATTTCTTATGAATGGCAAAATTGTGGTCTCCTCTATTCTTCTGTAAAACAGTTTCATCTTAACATATTGAACTTACAACAGACACAAAAGATCCGAATCCTCCTGTAGTTTAAATGACAAATGTTATGCTTCATCCTTATTACCTTAAACCAAGCTTTCCTTCGGTCCCATAATCAAAATTATTTAATCTTCCTCTACCTTCAAGAGGGAAGTTTCCTCAGTACAAATCATATAGGCTGCAGTGCATACCGCACCAGCGAAAACAGTAAGCTGCAATGCTCACAGCATCAGCAAAACACATAAACGTCGCTTTTCTAGGACAAGTATTAACGCAGTATAATTTTTCAGGCTCTGGCTCAACATCAATCAAGACCACAGAAAGGATCCATATTTCTGTTCCATTCTCCATTAGCTGAAAAACTGCTCGTATTTGACTACCACAATAATATTTCAGGGCCACGTAAATTACACAAACCACAATTCTTCTTTCACCTTGAAGTGAATCAATATACTGACGAAATCCACAGACAGCACTTTACCTACTCAGCTATAAAGAACAAAAAAGACATATATCATCAATATTAACATATCATCGCATATTGGGAAGCCAATGGTTAAACAATCGTATTATTGCATCCTGTTTTCAAGATTCTAAACTTACTCATTCCTTTCTCAGAGTTCCCCTATCTTAAAATATTCATACAGCACACATACTATAGTAAGAGATCCTCATTTATACTGACAGATATAGAATAGTAATAGATAGATAGTAGCACTGAAAGCAGAAAATCTGAAACAAGGCTACTAACAGCTGGGGACCTGGGTTTACCAGACCCATAATACCCACAGATCGGATATTCCCCTGAGTTTTGCATTAATTCAACACAGATCTTGCTTCTCTCAGGAGCGAATCTTTTCAATTCACACAAAAAACCATAAGCAGCATTTTACTCGCTCACAAAGAAACCTTTTATCTTCACATTTGAACCAACCTAAATCCTAATTGCACAAGGAAAGAAAAAAAACTAAAAACATCACTTCAATCAATCACATAGAAACATCTTTATCATTATTTTTACCAACATATTATTCAAAATACATCTATCACAAATGTAAACTAATCAATTGTTTCTCTTCCCCGTCCTCTCTACTCCTCACTGTCCTCTCTACTCAATGTATGGTTTTACGTTTGACACATGGTGTAGCCCTTTTGATTTCTTCGATCGAAGAGTTTCCACTTCTATGGCGTTTTCATGGGGCATCTTCCTTATCCGATACGGGCCGTTAAAGAGATTAAAAAATTTCTTGCAGACACCTGACCGTTCGTTAGACAGCTTGTGTGATCTGATAAGAACTTTTTGTCCTACATGAAACACTGTTTTTCTCACGTTTTTCTTATAGGCCTTGACTCTGGCTTCTGCTGCACGCTTGATGTTGCGTAAAGCTAAGTCAACAATTGCGTTCCGGCGTAGTCTCGGCTCTAGTGGCCAAGGCACCACCTCTTTGATTTTGCTCGGGGGCTCCTTGTTTTTTAGCACAGTGATTGGCGGAAGCTTTGTTGACGTATTAGGCAACTCATTAATTATGTTCCGAAATCCTTTTAGGTGTATGTCCCACGATCGGTGATCACGACTGCAGTATAACCTACATAATTTTCCTAATTCACGCATAATACCTTCACTGGGGTTCGAGCTGGGGTGAAATAGAGATATATATATATATATATATATATATATATATATATATATATATATATATATATATAGGTTTAATTCTTCTCCTTCGAAGCATCCGCTGCCAGTATTGCGATCTAAATTGTGGTCCATTATCGGAGATAACCCTTTTCACGCTCACAACTTCATGCAGAAACTGCTTTGCAAATGCAGTTGCCACTGCCCTTCCTGTGGCTCGCTTCAACGGAGTCAGACACACAAACTTGGAGGTTAGCTCCACCGCTACGAAAACATATGCAAAACCTGCTTTACATCGTATTAGTGGCCCAAATAGATCCACGGCCGCGAGGTCACAAAGTTTGCTTGGTATTATCGGGTGCAATGATGCAGCATAAGTTACTGTGGCCGCCTTTGCTCGCTGACAAGGTCCGCACACTCTAAGTACACAACGAATACGCCGTAGCATGTCTCTTTCAGTTTTTCACAATATTTCTGTGCTCCGAAGTGACCATAACTCAAATGTATGAACCATATAATTTTGTTTACGAGTTCCTCCAGAATCACCAACACCCATCTGTAGACGTCCGGGGCTCGTTTCTTGAATAGTAGTCTATTGCGCACTAAGTAGGACTGGCGTATTCCTACATTCTCCTTGTCCTCCCACTTCTTCTTTATGTCTTTCAATACTGCGTCCTTATCCTGTTCGTACGCTATACTCCCTAAAGAGGTGGTAACAAAATTCTCGAACGCTACATTCTGTAAGTATAGGATGCTAAAATTATTTTCACCGAGTTCCCCTTCTTCTGTGTGAACCAAACCTATAGGAATGCGCGTTAAAAGCGTCAGAAATTACAGTTTTCTGTCCAGGAATGTATTCTACAGTGAAATTATAGGTATAGTGCCCAGCGTCCTAGTCTCCCATGCGTGATTTTTGTGCTCATAAGAAATTGGAGTGCACGTTGGTCAGTGTACACCCTGGTGGTCCTCCCAAATAAGAAATACCTAAATTTTGAGAATGCCCAAACTATCGCGAGTGCTTCGAGTTCCGTCACGGAATAATATTTTTCACATCGAGAGAGCACCCTGCTCCCAAACGAGATTGTTTTCCAAGTTGTAATATCATCATTTCCTTCCGTTTGAAACAGTACCGCACCTAATCCTGACAAGGAACTGTCCGTCATTAAATAGAATTCTTGTGTCAGGTCGGGATGCACGAGGATGGGAGCCTCTACCAATGCCTTTTTCAATTTATAAAATTCATCCTGTGCCTCTTGATCCCAGATCCACAAAGCGTTCTTCCCTGTTAGTCCACATAGACGGGGTGTACCAAGTACACTAAAATTTATAAATCGCTTATAAAAATTACACAGTCCTAAGAATGCTCGCAACTGTTTTTTATTTGTCGGCACTGCACACTCCGCCATCGCCGCAATTTTCTCCGGTTCAGATTGAATTCCATTTGCTGAGACAATATGGGCTAAGAATTTTATGTTCTCTCGTCCGAACTGTGACTTATCTAAGTTCACTGTTACACCTGCCTTCTCAAAAACATCCAGTAGTCTGTTCAGAACGTCATTATGATCCTCCCACGACTTTTCCGCAATTAATATGTCACCCACGTAAATTGTCACTCGCTGTTTCAAATCATCAGGCAAAATGCTGTTTGATTCCCTTATAAAAGCAGCTGATGAGACGTTTAGTCCGAACGGTAGACGCCGGAATTGGAAACAATTTCCATAACACAGGAACGCTGTATATAATCTGCAAGATGGGTGTAGCACGATTTGCCAAAAACTCGAACGGAGGTCGACAGATGATAGTACCTTTACCCCATGGAAATGTTGTAAGAGTTCCTCAAGGCTCCCAGGCCTGTCCGTTTCCGACAGAATAATTGTGTTTATCTGTCTCGAGTCTAGTATCAAACGAACCGAGTTGTCGCGTTTTGGTACGAGAAGCAAGGGTGAGTTGTACGAGCTTACTGCCCGCTCAATTATTCCTTCTTCTAACGTCTTGTTTATTTCCTTCTTCACCTGGGCTTTATACGCCACGGGAATAGGGTATGGTCTAACAGAAAACTTCTGATGGTCACGTACTCTCAATTGTTAAGTAAAACCCTTAATCGCCCCCGGAGTCTCAGAAAATACCCGTTCATGATTCCTAAGTAGGCAATACAATTTCTCCTTTTCCCTGTCCGTGGTTCTGACACCCGCGATGCTCTTTCTCAGTGCATCAGCAAAAACAACATCTTTCCCCTGCTCACAAGACGTAGAGCACGACTCACTTACATAGTTCACGAGTAGCTCCAGTCTGGGTTGCAACTCGGTTTGAGCTTGAAATTTTAGGCAACTAATTTCTGACTCGGCACGTAATACGCATTCATCAAATACTAAATTCATTGGCTGATCCCCAACTTGAACTGTCATTACTCCTCCACCCATGTCAATTTTGCATGGTGGGCATTCATGAAGTCATTTCCTAAAATCATTGCCACATTCAGCATTGGGAGCACAAAGAAGTTGTACTGAAACTCTCTTCCCTGGCAGGTAAAATTAAGCCGTGTCTGCCTCCGGATTTCTACGCTCTTACCGTAGATTGCGCCCTTCACCTTTACTCCTCGCACTTGAAAAACGGGCCACGTCCCAGTCCCTTCGCATTTTTGAAATGCTGCCTCGCTCACTATGGAGAAAGGGCTTTCAGTGCCAATGACACACATAAAACATATTTCGTTTACTGCAACTGTCACGACTGGATTTATTCCCGAAATTTTAGCACTCGTAGTTTCTTGCAACAAATCCTCCCTAATATCTTCCCTCTCTATATACCGTATGCACTCATTTGCCATGTCGCTCATTTGTTCCGATTGGGCGCCTTCTGCGCTGATCGTTTGTCATTGCCGGTTTTGTTCATTTCCATTCGCTGGATTATGTCTAGGGTTAGCCGGCCAAATTTCAACATCATGAGGTGCTCCGCCTACCGTCCTATTCCCACCGTGTTCACCGTTGTATCGATTCTGGTTGCTGCCGACCTCATGCGAATCGCCAGTTCGCCTTCAAAATAGCCACACATATATTCTATCTTATGTGAACTTGCCCAGTCAGGGGAAAGACAGAACTCAAATTGCTCGAGCCATGCTCGTGGATGTATTCCTTTTTGCGAATTTCGAAATATCTCAAACTTTCTCACCATAAGGAAATGTTTGAAATCAAATCCCCGCATTTCCTCCCGGCAAGGCCCTTGAATGTTTCTATTTTTCTCATGTCTGCCCCTCAAAATACATTCTTCCCTGTCGTCAAACTCTCCCTCGTGGCCGAAGTCCCTCTCTGCACTGTTCGTACGGCTATTTTTAGTGCTATTGGCGAGTTCGTAATCACACGCCATGCAGTTTTCCAGATGCGCCACGCGTTCTTGTAATTCGCCTGTTACAGCTTTGTGCCGCCTGTTCACTTCGAACTGTCCCTTCTGAAATCTAAGAAGCGAACGCACTTCTTCAGTCTCTGCGGCCGCTACCGGTGTAGTATTGTTCTCGCTTTCCGTCACCTTCATCGTGCCTACGATGTCCGCTAATGCCGCAATCTTATCATGTATTTGTCTGTTGTCGTCCACCCCAGTCTGCTTCAATAGTTCTACTTGCTGTTCCAGTGCGTGAATCGCTTGACTGTTGTCCGCTACTGTGTTGCTAATGGACGTGGGACAATGCGTTTCCACCTCTTGGACCCTCGAAAGTACCTGCTGGTGTTCTCTTTGGCATTCTTCTCTCAGCACTTGGAAATTCGTAAGTAGCTGTTCTTCGCTCTCTTTAGATTCCGCACCGCGACTCCGCTTGCCCTGTTCTAAAGCTTGCAGACGGTCATCGATTTGTTCAAATGTACGGCCTAATTCTTTCATAATATCACTTTTTATTTCACTTGCCAGATTGTTTATTCTTTGTGGGATATCATCGGACACTCTCTGCATCGACTTGTCGACTTTATTTGTCTGCTGGATTAGTTTTTCGTCTATTTGTTCGCCTAGCTCGCGGATCGATTTTTCAGATTTCTGCGTCATTTTTTCGCCTAGCTCGCAGATCGATTTTTCAGATTTCTGCGTCATTTGTTCACCTAGCTCTCGGATCGATTTTTCGGATGATTCTTTTTGTTCTCGGAACGATTTTTCTGATTTCTCTGCGTTTTCTTTATTTTGTTGCAATAAGGCTTTCATGAGTTCTGCCAAATCAATTTGGTTAGTGGGAGGCAAATTAATTTCTGGCTCTGATGTGAGCCCATTCGTCCTGTTTTGCATTTCCTTTAAAGTATTCCCCAATGCATTTTCGCAACCGTCTGACACGTTAATATTCGAAATCAAATTACCCCCTTGGTCCATGTTGCTTAAGTTGTTGGACCGCCTACTTTTAGCTTGGTCACGTGTCTGCATTAGTTCAATTTATACCCGGTATGCAACACACTAATCAGAATAAAAGCATCCCCCAAAAATTACGACAGCCACACAAAAGGTACCCAACCTAGTACGCACTTTTTCACACGCAAAACAAATTTATATCTTTGATCCAAGTGAGTGCAATTTACAAGCGAGAAAAAAAAACACATACATATAAAACAAACAAATATCGAAAACAGAACAAGACAAACAACACAACCCCGCTCAACAATGCCGTGAATCTTTCGAAAGTCTGCTCAGAAACAACGCAGAAGTTGTTTGAGCGCTGTAGGGAAAAAAAGTTAAGATTATACTACGCTCGCAATCTAACGTTTCAGAGATTCCAGAGTCCAGCGGAATCACAGAACAGGGTCGCCATGTGTAACGTTGTCGGTTTAATTTGCTATGAAAGCGGTACTGAAAGACAATAGAAGCGGGTTAAAAGCTGTGAGCTGTCTGGCGAAGTTAACCTTGCATTACTGAGCAACTGTTTCACCAGGTATCCAGTCTAGCTTAACAAATCTCAACCAGACTAACATTAATTATAATCTTTTAATAGTCATATGACAACCGGTGATATGTATATAAAAAAGAGAATTTAAAAAAAAAAGAAATAAATCAGTTTATATTTGGATATTTATTTTAACATTGATCATTGAAATTTCACCATATTAAACTCAATTCATAACTAAGCTGGTGCCTTATTTAGGATTGTGAAAATGTGAGATTGTAATCTTACGGAACACATCAAATATGGAGCCAAGATTGGGAGACTGCATACAACACTGCATTCATAAAATAACACACGAAGAACGTTGAAACATATGCAAGAGGAAATTAACCACAACCAACCGATTCAATTTTCACCCAAAGAAGTTACGTTCGTAGCACAATCCTGTCCGTCCTGTAATTACCACACACTGGTATACTAAATTCATACTAACTCTCTGTGAAATCTTCCCGAAAAGAATAGCTGAGGGCTACTTTGATGAATACACCACATGCTTCACGTGGTCAACTTGGTTTACACAAAGAGTGTAACTCCACAATAATTTTGATAATTAAAATAAATTAGATCGAAAAGCAATTTACAAAAGAAAAACCTCGAACTGGTTACTATCGTCTTACTATTAACCTGATGGGTCAAACAATTGTATAAGCACGTGGTACTGGTCTCACAAAGTACACCCCACGTGGGTTGAACATAAAGAAAAGTTGCTATATTGAAAAATATTGTCAAGACGAGACGTTATAATCTCACGCACATTAGCATTGAAGATTAATGATGCTAGTTAGAGTTACTGATCAACACGTGGTTCCACTTTACTCATAAAGTAGTGACAAAGCAACTACCGGAATATATTCTTAACTTCACACTCGAATTACACTGCGTTGCAATTTAAGATAGCATTAGATATTTTAGAGCTAAACCTGAAATAAAGATGATTAAATTTTCAGTTAGGCTGGACTTAAGAAATCCATTGTCCTACGGACTTAGCAGAGACGCGCTTAGCCGAAGATCTTACCACTTCAGACGCTCGCCACGGACAGACTGACCGTGGTCCCTTCCTGAGGGTGGCTCACAAATACAAACGGAAGTGGCCAGAGGGGCAGCTTCCTATAACAACATGACAAGGGACAGACAGGACCATACTAAGAATAGAAACCTCTCTGCTTTTAGAAAGCGTAGCTACCTGTTACGACGTTGGTCCTACTGTTCTCTAGCAGACAGGCTTGTCTGCTACCCTCAAGCATGCAACTAGAAATATATTTGCTCATTTATCCTCTCACACAGAAGGGAAGGGGCATGACAGTATCTTATGATATACAGTATACAAAAGAATGCGGATGTAGGTTTCGTATGAGACTGTGTGACATGAATTACATATAAACTGTGTTTTAAAGTGTAGTAGTGTGACAGATCGTTCTTGTTTATGTGTAAAAGTAACACGTTCCACTACTCAGTCTCCTCCCAGATAGTCAGAAACGCCACAGTAAATTTAGAAGAGGAATTTATGCCGTAAATGACAACAGATTTAAGAAATTAACATGAAAGGAATCCAGCAGAGACCTTTCAACATATAGTGGCCAACACAGCGTGTTAATAGGTAAAGGATTAAAAATGCAGAGAAAATGAAGTTTAATGTTTAACTAAAACACTATAAATAATTTGAAATGTTCTAAAACTAGAGGTACATTTGTATATTTGGAAGTTATCCAGGCATGGGACACCACAATCAAAGTTATCCTGGGATGGGACGCCACAGTGAAAGTTAACCGTGGTGCTGACTATATAAAATGATTGAGAATGTAATGAAGTTTACTAACAACATTTATTTTTTAAAAGAAAAAACAGACATACATTACAGTTATTGATTGAATTTTGTAAACAACCAACAGTTGGGCTAAGAGAACAATGGACAAGGACGCTGGGTGACAGAAGTGTCAAGTACTCTGGCCCTAACAATGTGGAAAACGCAATCTGAATTGATCTGACGCTGAGCAGACTTTGATTGATAACCTACAGAAGTTTCTCAATATAAGTGCAGCTGAGAGTAAGTGGCGATTGAGATCTGTACGCCCTGACAACGCCGGAACAACAACAGTACGTTACCCTGTTTACTCCGTGTGGCAATGTAAATTGCAGCTGGCGAGAAGTGTGCGGCGGTGGCGAGACGTGTAGGCAGCACTGTGAACCGACCGCGGCCACGAAAGAAATGCAAAAAACTCACGATCTAGCGATCAGGCAGACGGATCGCAATTCACTCTCTACCAGAGCCCTGAAATCATGGTAGATATCAGTGTGTGACGCACCCATTTGCTGGTTGTACCAAGGACCAATTTGGATCACTTATATGACAGAGCGCACAAGGATACGAAATGTCGAGACTGGTAAACCAAAAACGAATAAGTGTGCCCTCGGCAAACAAGTAGTCCGAGGCGTTTGAAGTCACACTGGCGGTATGTGAAGTCAGTCTCAGGACAGGTCCCAAGCACCAACTACACATGCCAGCGCTTCAACCAGAAGATGCTTCCAGACCGAAGTCCTGAACCCCAGTGCCTTGCACATCTACAGATAAAAAAAATTCCGATTTCCCGCAAAGTGCACGAACGACACCGCCTTCACCCCGTCTTGAACTGATCACAGAGCTTTAGAGGCGCTAAATCTCCCCTCCTACACAACAGCATGAACTCATGTTGAAGCATTACAAGAGTTAAGAAACCTGCAGTTCTGAAAGAAAAAGAAACTGCCAGTTACTGGCTTTTTTAAGTTTTCGTGGAGGGAGAAGATGTTTTCTCCCAATTGGCGTCGCTTCCCGTGGCAGCAAGCGAACCAATACAATCTTAAAAATCTTTATCTAAATCGCCTATGCCTTGGACCTTGTGAGACCTATCTAGGAGGTGTAATAAGGATTATATCTCTAAACATTTCTCAGACACTGGAGTTTCTTATACAACCGAGGCGGCCAATGGAAGTGGGTCACAGGCCAATTTGCAATATCGGCTAACACAAAAAATTGAGAGTTTTTATTATGTGTGGCTTTGCACACAATGTCCAGCTTACGACTCCACTGTGTAGGTGCATCCCTTCAGTCCGTCGCCCCACCCCTGCCTTCTCCTGGTGCTGCAGCAGGTAGCTCAGCATTGTTCTGCTGGGGACCTTTCTTGACTAGGGGCTGCTCTGTCTGCTCTGTATGGCTGCAGGCCTGTCCGGCAAGATTTACTGAGGGATGGGCCCGCCGCCAATTGCTTTCAGCATCCAACATGCCATTTCTGCGAGCTAGGAATCATAAAAATACCTCATGCTTTTAGCGCCCTACCAGTCTCCATCAGTGTCTGCTCAGGCCATTAACTTTCTAGAGTCTCGCTCAAGGTGCATAAGGTTGTAACAAAATCTTTAACAGTTTCCCACATACAAAAAGTAGGTGAGAAAGTAACTTGTCCTCTCTCACTGCCCTCTACCTGCTGTTGCTTTCTTCATGGGTAGTATCTCACTTCAATGTTGTTTAGTGTGACACAAACCAGAGGAAATCATTGAAAATAGAAGGAGAAGCTCATTCTTTTAATATATATATATATATATATATATATATATATATATATATATGTGTGTGTGTGTGTGTGTGTGTGTGTGTGTGTGTGTGTGTGTGTGTGTGAGAGAGAGAGAGAGAGAGATAGAGAGAGAGAGAGAGAGAGAGAGAGAGAGAGAGAGAGAGAAAAGGTAACTTTGCCAATCAGGATTGCCTATGGCTAAAACACATCCTAGCGTGACCTCATTCATTTCAGGTGTCATTCAGTCACATGAAGCTTCAAGCCAGCAAGAGTACATGAAAAGTATGCTGTGAGTAGTATGAATTATGTTAGACCCAGGGGTCATTGTTACACCACGGTTAAAAGGGCTTGCAGATAAGAAATATTCCCATTCACACCATATCCTGAGGTTAGAGATGTATAATGTCCCTAATCATTCACAGTGTCCTGGAGTATGAGCTGTTCTCTTCTCATTGATTTACCCCTGCTCTGTCACTCATTTGGTCACGATCATCAAACATATACAGTCTCAAATTCTCAATGAATAAGAAAATCACATGTTTAATCTGTTTGTCTTATTACCTAAGTTATGTCGTTGCTGTGGTCTTCAGTTCTGAGACTGGTTTGATGCAGCTGTCCATGCTACCCTATCGTGTGCAAGCTTCTTCGTCTCCCAGTACCTACTGCAGCCTACATACTTCTGAATCTGCTTAGTGTATTCATCTCTCGGTCTTCCTCTATGATTTTTACCCTCCACCCTGCCCTCCAATGCTAAGTTTGTGATCCCTGGATGCCTCAGAACATGTCCTACCAACCGGTCCCTTCTTCTTGTCAAGTTGTGCCACAAACTCATCTTCTCCCCAATTCTATTCACTACCTCCTCATTAGTTATGTGATCTACCCATCTAATCTTCAGCATTCTTCTGTAGCACCACATTTCGAAAGCTTCTATTCTCTTCTTCTCCAAACTGTTTATCGTCCATGTTTTACTTCCATACATGGCTACAGTCCATACAAATACTTTCAGAAACGACTTCCTGACACTTAAATCTATACTCGATGTTAACAAATTTCTCTTCTTCAGAAACGCTTTCCTTGCCATTGCCAGTCTACATTTTATATCCTCTCTATTTCGACCATTCATCCGTTTTTTTGCTCCCCAAATAGCAAAACTCCTTTACTACTTTAAGTGTCTCATTTCCTAATTTAATTCCCTCAGCATCACCTGACTTAATTCGACTACATTCCATTATCATCGTTTTGCTTTTGTTGATGTTCATCTTACATCCTCCTTTCAAGACACTGTCCATTCCGTTCAACTGCTCTTCCAAGTCCTTTGCTGTCTCTCACAGAATTACAATGTCATCGGCGAACCTTAAAGTTTTTATTTCTTCTCCATGGATATTAATACTTACTCCGAATTTTTCTTTTGTTTCCTATACTGCTTGCTCAATATACAGATTGAATAACATCGAGGAGAGGCTACAACCCTGTCTCACTCCCTTCCCAACCACTGTTTCCCTTTCATGCCCCTCGACTCTTAAAACTGCCATCTGGTTTCTGTACAATTTGTAAATAGCCTTTCGCTCCCTATATTTTACCCCTGTCACCTTAAGAATTTGAAAGAGAGTATTCCAGTCAACATTATCAAAAGCTTTCTCTAAGTCTACAAATGCTAGAAACATAGTTATGTAATTTGTGTATTATTTTCTACAACATTAATACAAATACAGGCACATAATTAGAGCATTAATAAATGTGCAGTACAACATATACGTTACAATCAAGACAGCTCAATTGATACATACAAAAACAAAAAAAAAGACATTATATAATGATGTTACAGAAAGGTATCCTATCGCTCCCTCCACAAGGGTCCCTGGGGAGACAAAATTTACAATTGAAAATGTCACACATATTGAAAACATGGCACTTATGCACTCGCACACACTGTGACTGGTAGTATTGAAGAACAGCAATTTGCGCCAGAGTGGAATGGCCTCTCACTCAGCACATGACGTGGCAGAAGGGGCGGCATACATCTCTGGCGCTCCCCCTCGTCTCCTGAGGCAGCATCTGGTGTCTGGGTAGCAACCGACATCTTGTTCAGCTTACAGACTGCAGCTGGACCCTTGGCGCCATCCTGGTCAGGTAGCAGTTAGCTGTCAGCGACTGGCGTGACAGCGTTGCGTTTCACGTGCAACCCACCCCCTGGCATGCAATTCTGCTCTTCCTGTACACTTCTGCATCGGAAGGCGCCTGCCAGCGTGGGACATTGGATTAGCTCGCCTGTTGTAGACGGGGCACATCCTTCTCAGCACTCCACTGAGATGTTTAGGCTCGATGGGCGTGTAGGCTGTGGTGCCACGCAACTCGCTTGTCCCTCTAGGGCGTGGCTGCCGGCACGCGGTGGAGTCCTGCTGTCTCCAGTGGCTTCTGACGTCACGCTGCCTGCACCGGTAGACGACCGGGCTACGTGACGTAGGTGCTTCAGTTGGCCACGGCCCAGTTCTGTCTCAGCCGGAGGTCCCCCACACCTGCGCTGCCACAGCTGAGAGTCATTACAGCTACCCACTTCCTTTGCCCTTGCTGGCTGGCGTGGGCTGTGACGTCCAGTCTGCGATGTGGGTTCTGGAGTCTGCATAATCCTCAAGTGTGGTCAAGTGCCACATTCTCTCACAAATGTCATTACATTGATATAATCCATTTACATAAAAAGAAAATAATGATGAATACAATTTTTTTATCTTACTTAATATAATTATTTATTTACTTTATTACTAAGGACGCAAATCCAAAAACAAATTTAATGACTGCGGGGTCCTGTTACGTTGTATGGACGTAAATTATGTGGTGTGAGGTGTCTTTGTTTGTGTGTGCACGTGTATTTGTTAGTTTTTGGTTAATTCTACTCCTGTCATGCACACTATTTTTTTTTAATCTGGCGCTACGTCTATACATCCACCGAACGTGCAGACTTCTCCCAATACTAAATACTAACTTATTGTACTACCCTATGCCTTTGCTAATACTACCAAAGCGAATTTTCACGCATTTTATTCCTCGCATACTCCTCTTTTATTTTCCGATGTCCGTCAGTGTTGTCTGCTGATGCTGAAGTGGCCAGGAAGTGTGTCTACTCACTCAGGTGCTGTTGGTTTGCCTGAAATCTTTGAAGTGGCATTTTATTGTTGTGTACTCGTAGTTGTACATATTACAATGATGCTCCCTGCCTCTTGTGTCAGAATCGTTGCTGCTGAAATGAACCAAAGCATACTGAATTATACATATCTAAATATTTTTCTAATTTAAATCTCATCCATGGTCCATCATTTCGTTTCTGCTTCCTATTTCCGGGTCTGGGGTTCGCCACTCTACCATGACTTGCACTTGTCCGTGCTAATTTCCGATACACAATGTTTCACCGTCGGTGCTCACATAGCGCTGGATAAAAACCCCCCACGAAACAGGCTACATCGCATGACAGGTGATGGCTCATGTCACGCCGAGTCTTATCGTCGATACGCACCCGAAGCGAAGACCTCGAACACCATACGAAACACATCCGAAAATCGAGACTCATATGCTCATAACAAAATAAGTCTTAGCATCGACACGCACCCAAAGCGTGGACCACTAACATCATACAAAACACATTCTAAAATCGAGACGCACATGCTCTATGGCACGATTAACCGTTTTGACACCATGAAAAACCTGAATTGACGTACATCCGTCTCTTGGGTGGTGTACAAGAAACCACGCAAAGTAAACAGTAACAATTTCATCGACCATGGTGATAATTGTAAAGACTTTCCTACGAGAGTAATCACAGAGTACGATGCTCAGTTGCGGAAATCAGACAACAATTGTGAGGTCCAAAGAAATAATAGCAGTACTCAGTTGTTTGGTGTACTCAGTATTGCAACGTGCGTGATTTAGTATGCTGCAAAAAGTGACACCTGGTGATGACATATAATTTTCAACGGAATTTTAATTCAATTTGACATCTGCCAGTAAATGTTGGCGTGAAGATGTCACAAATACGCAACTCATTTGAACAAATTCAACAAAGACTCATGTTGAAAACTAATGGAAATGAGAAAAAAATGGTTCAAATGGCTCTGAGCACTATGAGACTCAACTGCTGAGGTCATTAGTCCCCTAGAACTTAGAACTAGTTAAACCTAACTAACCTAAGGACATCACAAACATCCATGCCCGAGGCAGGATTCGAACCTGCGACCGTAGCGGTCTTGCGGTTCCAGACTGCAGCGCCTTTAACCGCACGGCCACTTCGGCCGGCGGAAATGAGAAACAAACAAAATAACAGCGAAATAGAACAAATGAAAAATTACTTTTTTTTTTCTTTATTGTTATTTTGAAACCTGTGTACAGGCAGGCCAGCAGCAGCATACTACGCCGCTCTTGGGCCTCAGAGAAACACAAAAGATACAAATGAAGACATTTAGAGAAAAAAATACGATGGACATATAACCGGAGGCAAACACTACTTAAAATACATGGAGCCGTTCACGGGCGTAGAGTCCAAGATAAAATTTGTTCAGACACTTCGACACAGACATAGACGAAAATTGTCACACGTGAACGTAGGTGCACAAAACGAAGAACACTGAACCACTTAAGCACAAAACGACGGCACACACAGAACACGAGGCGTTGATCTCCGGCGCGCGAATGTTCACTAACCGTGTACGAGGAGGAGATTAGTGTTTAACGTCCCGTCGACAACAAGGTCATTAGAGACGGAGCGCAAGCTCGGGTGAGGGAAGGATGGGGAAGGAAATCGGCCGTGCCGTTTCAAAGGAACCATCCCGGCATTTGCCTGAAGCGATTTAGGGAAATCACGGAAAACCTAAATCAAGATGTCGGGAGACGTAACCGTGTACGAGTCCGGGGACCTGCCAAGAGAGGAGGAGGGGTGGAAAATTACGCTAAGCAACACAATATCAACATTAAATTGCGTTGAACAGTTGATCCATGGAGATTATTTACGTACTGCACCTTCTCTTCCCGTTGCAGTTCTCTTGTACAGGGTGTCCAGAAAAGGGCTCCCTGATTTCAAAATTAAATATCTCGAAAACAAAGATCGATAGAGGAATGCAGTAAACGGTATGTTTATTGTGAGAGCTGTAAGAAGTTCATACAGCAGTTTGAAATAATAGTTACAAAAGCTGCTAACAGATGGCGCTGTACGCTGTACAGCTCATATCAGCATACATAAGTGAAATAATCGTATGAAATCAATCTTTGCAAGCAATCACATCACAATGTTTTCAAAACGTTCACCATTGGCACTACAGAGGTGGCGCAAACGAAGAATGAAATTCGCCATCACATTTAGTAGTGTCTCAACCGAAATGGATTCACATGCCACAGAGATCGCCGATTTCAAGCTCGTCCAGCGTGGCGGAATGCTTCGGGTAGACCATGTCTTTTTCTGTGCCACACAAAAAAAGTCACAGGGAGTCAAATCCGGCGAATATGGAGGCCAATCCATGCCTGCACCAGTAAGTTTGGGATATTCCACAGCAATGACTCGATTCCCGAAGTATTCCTCAAGAAAGCGAAACACTTGTTCAGTCCGATGTGGTCGGGCTCCATCTTGCATAAACCATTCAGTACCTGGTCGATCCTCTAACGCTTGCTGTGTGGCGACAAATTGTTCCAAAATTGCAACGTAACGTGCACCTGTGACCGTTTCTCGAATGAAAAAAGGGCCAATAATGCCTCTGCTGCATACTGCAGCCCACACAGTAACTTTAGAAGAATACAGGGGTTTCGCTTCGCACCAATATGGCTTTTCGAAACCCCAAAATCGCCAGTTCTGCTTATTCACGTATCCATTCAGGTGGAAGTGTGCTACATCTGTAAACCAGATGCAGCCATCCTTCACTATCAATCGCTGTGAGCATCTGATTAACAAAGGCAACCCTTTGTTTCACAGCTCGTACGGGTATGGCCTGGTGCATTTGAATTTTGAATGGAAACATGTGTAGGTTCTTTCTCAGTATTTTCTGCGTGCTGGATGGCTTCAAACCAGTCTCAGATGCAATTCTACGGACGGATGACATTGGATTTCGCTGAATAATTCCAGGAACTGTGGCGATATTTTCAGGCGTAACTGCGGTTTGCTTGCGGCCAACATGCCCTAATAGATCATCAGCTACGCTGCCTGTTCGTTGAAATTTTGCGAAGAGCGTACGAATGGTTTTCGCGTCGGGTCCTTTTGGAACATTAAATCGTGCTTGACAACTTCGCCTTGTTGCCGTAGGACTCTCTTCTAACCTGTGGTACTCTAGCACCAGAAAAACGCGTTGTTCAATGGAATACATGGTTTTAATCTCTTCCTTCGGTACGCTAACCTCCTTTCATGTTTAAATAGTGGAACTGATCGCTCTGGGCTTCGGATCACTATTTATACTAGGCATTACGTATGGCGATTACAGCGCCATCTGTTAGCAGCTTTTGTAACTATTATTTCAAACTGCTGTATAAATTTCTTACAGCTTTCACAATAAACACACCGTTTACTCCATTCCTCTATCGATATTTGTTTTCGAGATATTTAATTTTGAAATCTGGGAGTCCTTTTCTGGACTCCCTGTATCTTAGTACTCTAATAGGTTAATATCGTTCGTTCCGATAGTTTCTGCGCCATTGTTTTGAGAAGAGTTCGCAGCAGTTGTGTATCAATTCCTGGTTGAATTTTCTCTGCGTTACCCCTGCGATTGGTCAGGTGGCCTTAATTCCACATGCTACGTTGGTCATTCCATTGACCTTGGCCGTTGTATGTCCTGCTATTGCTTTGCTGTCGGTTTCTAGAATCCTGTTGATCCTGGTGCGACTTCTGTTGCTCTCTCCCTTTTCCGTTTCGTCGGTTGTTGTTGTTATGATTATAATGTCCTCGTCTTCTTCTATTTTCCCATGATGACTGGTTATTCAAATTGAAGTTTGAATTTTGGTTTCGATTTGATCGATGTTTTCTCCCATTTCATCCATTGTAATTCCTCTCTGGTGAATCTAGCCAGTTGCGGTCATTATTTCTACTTCTTTCCCGCGAATTGTGAATTTCATTCACGTACTCGCGTTTGCACAGCGCACTCTTCAAAACTTCGACTGAATCGCTGCATCTACCGATGAGCAGTTGCTGGTAACGTAGACGTAATTTAATGTAGCAGCGCCTTATAATTTCTTTGGGACTGTACGATTGATCCAAAAATCGGCTCTTCTCGACCATAGATTCGAAGAATTTGACAGGACTGCGGAATCCCGACGCTTCTAAGTCCTTTCCTAAGATGATCTCCTGTTTTAGGCTATCCTTTCCTGTTTGTCTTGGGACCAGTACGTGCTAAGGAATGCGTCCTTAAATGCTTGGCAGAGCGACAACTCTTCGCAACTCCGCACAAAAGTTCTGCAATCGACCCTTCTAAGAAACCACAGATAAACTGGAATTTGTTCTTCAGTGACCAAGATTCTGGTTGCACTTGATCGTACTGTGCCATGCAGGTCCTTGGATGTAATGCGTTGTTTGTCTCCTTGTAGACCTAAAAATTCAGGATGATCAAGAAACGTTTGTGGTCGAAAGGTTCGACATATCCGCCGTACGAAATTTTCTTCTTGTCTGCAGCGCGTGATTCCACGTATCCGTGCACAAACGATCCTCGTGCACCGTTACGGTGTCCCCTTTTAACATTTTAATGTTCGGATAATAAGTTGCCGTCTCTTTAATCTAAGAATAGATGATCAATGCAGCTAGCCGCTATCTCTGTGTAATGTCTTGTCTGTATAGACGTGTATGTGTTGTCTTTCAGATCCCTTCACCTTCGCACATAAGTCTATACAGTAAAGTAAGGCCCTCCCAGTTCTTGGCTGATCCGTGATAAGACAGGCGAAAACTTAGACTAATGGAGGATTATTAGTATTATCTCTATTTTCATTCGCTCTCTCTCTCTCTCTCTCCTTTATCTATGTATAGTTTTTTAATATAAGATTTCATTACGTGATATGGTGATAAAAAGAATCAGCCAAACAGAATCTTTGGTGGAGTCCTTCGTCATGGTAATCAGCGGCTGGCTTGCTGTAAGAGATCTTTACATTTATTATTACTATTAAACACTGCAGTCAGTCGGGAGAATCAATCGTTTGGACAATTTGTTCCTTTTACGAAAGATTGCGAATTCTAGATGTGTACGAAGCCTTTTTGGACGATTTAACACAGACTCAGTGATTGCAGGCTCTCTTCGACACAGCTGAAACTTCCCCACTAATTACAGAGCCAACGTGATCAACAAATGATTCAGAAAAAACTCATTCGTTCATTCACTTCAGAATAAAAAATTCACAAACCTTATTTATGGAGGAAATCGTTTATTAAATCCATCTCCATTACATGTCCAGATCTCCGATGATTCCACGCCTTAATTATTTTCTTTTTACAATCTATTTCTCTTCACAACAAACCGCTAGTGACACAAATGTTAATTGGCTCGCTTTAGTGCGAAGAAAAGCAGAACATGTATCTCTCAAAAACAGATCAATTCCTCAACAGATACTCCAGAATCTGTCCTAGTCAACACTCTAACAAGCATGGAGAATGCATAAATGTTATTTCAAAGAATAAATGCACTAGAAAATACATTAGCGTCGACGAGCCTGTCGCCGCATATATTGCGAGAAAATCAGATCAGATAACTTTTCCAAAGTGAATGAATGTGGATGGTTTGATCGAAAATGATTAATTGGTGCGTCGTAGAGGGTCCATAAACAAGGTTTGTGACTTTTTTGTTCTAGAGTGAATGAACGAATGAGTTTTTTCTGAATCATTTGTTGATCACGTTGGCCCTGTAATTAGTGGGGAAGTTTCAGCTGTGTCGAAGAGAGCCTGCAGTCACTGAGTCTGTGTTAAATCGTCCAAAAAGACTTCGTACACATCTGGAATCCGCAATCCTTCGTAGAAAGGAACAAATTGTCCAAACGATTGATTCTCCCGACTGACTGCAGTGTTTAATAGTAATAGTAAATGTAAAGATCTCTTACAGCAAGCCAGCCGCTGATTACCAAGACGAAGAACTCCACTAAAGATTCTACACTCCTGGAAATTGAAATAAGAACACCGTGAATTCATTGTCCCAGGAGGGGGAAACTTTATTGACACATTCCTGGGGTCAGATACATCACATGATCACACTGACAGAACCACAGGCACATAGACACAGGCAACAGAGCATGCACAATGTCGGCACTAGTACAGTGTATATCCACCTTTCGCAGCAATGCAAGCTGCTATTCTCCCATGGAGACGATCGTAGAGATGCTGGATGTAGTCCTGTGGAACGGCTTGCCATGCCATTTCCACCTGGCGCCTCAGTTGGACCAGCGTTCGTGCTGGACGTGCAGACCGCGTGAGACGACGCTTCATCCAGTCCCAAACATGCTCAATGGGGGACGGATCCGGAGAGCTTGCTGGCCAGGGTAGTTGACTTACACCTTCTAGAGCACGTTGGGTGGCACGGGATACATGCGGACGTGCATTGTCCTGTTGGAACAGCAAGTTCCCTTGCCGGTCTAGGAATGGTAGAACGATGGGTTCGATGACGGTTTGGATGTACCGTGCACTATTCAGTGTCCCCTCGACGATCACCAGTGGTGTACGGCCAGTGTAGGAGATCGCTCCCCACACCATGATGCCGGGTGTTGGCCCTGTGTGCCTCGGTCGTATGCAGTCCTGATTGTGGCGCTCACCTGCACGGCGCCAAACACGCATACGACCATCATTGGCACCAAGGCAGAAGCGACTCTCATCGCTGAAGACGACACGTCTCCATTCGTCCCTCCATTCACGCCTGTCGCGACACCACTGGAGGCGGGCTGCACGACGTTGGGGCGTGAGCGGAAGACGGCCTAACGGTGTGCGGGACCGTAGCCCAGCTTCATGGAGACGGTTGCGAATGGTCCTCGCCGATACCCCAGGAGCAACAGTGTCCCTAATTTGCTGGGAAGTGGCGGTGCGGTCCCCTACGGCACTGCGTAGGATCCTACGGTCTTGGCGTGCATCCGTGCGTCGCTGCGGTCCGGTCCCAGGTCGACGGGCACGTGCACCTTCCGCCGACCACTGGCGACAACATCGATGTACTGTGGAGACCTCACGCCCCACGTGTTGAGCAATTCGGCGGTACGTCCACCCGGCCTCCCGCATGCCCACTATACGCCCTCGCTCAAAGTCCGTCAACTGCGCATACAGTTCACGTCCACGCTGTCGCGGCATGCTATCAGTGTTAAAGACTGCGATGGAGCTCCGTATGCCACGGCAAACTGGCTGACACTGACGGCGACGGTGCACAAATGCTGCGCAGATAGCGCCATTCGACGGCCAACACCGCGGTTCCTGGTGTGTCCGCTGTGCCGTGCGTGTGATCATTGCTTGTACAGCCCTCTCGCAGTGTCCGGAGCAAGTATGGTGGGTCTGACACACCGGTGTCAGTGTGTTCTTTTTTCCATTTCCAGGAGTGTATTTGGCTGATTCTTCTTATCACCATATCACGTAATGAAATCTTATATTAAAAACTATACATAGATAAAGGAGAGAAAGAGAGAGAGCGAATGAAAATAGAGATAATACTAATAATCCTCCATTGGTCTAATATTTCGCCTGTCTTATCACGGATCAGCCAAGAACTGGGAGGGCCTCACTTTACTGTATAGACTTATGTGTGAAGGTGAAGGAATCTTAAAGACAACAGATAAACGTCTATACAGACAAGACATTACACAGAGATAGCGGCTAGCTGCATTGATCATCTATTATTAGATTAAAGAGACGGCAACGTATTATCCGAACATTAAAATGTTAAACCCTCTTGTTGTGAGATTCACGAAATAACTTTTCTGACCTCCGCAGACGTGTACAATTGTTTTCTGGTTGGGTCTCTGACAGACGGAGCCTGTTCTATTACGCGTTTCGCCGCGGCAGGAGCATATTCCTGCGGCATTCGCCCATGCGCAGGGGGTGTGTCCTCACATAGTGGTTCGGCGAGTCGCAAAACATTTTCTTCACTTCTGTGATGCTCTCGATGGCCCTCTGCCGGACGAGCTTGTGTCTGCAATTGCGCGACCTGCTCATGTGCCTGCCGAACGTCCTCAGCCAACTCGTTTTGTTGTGCAGCGACTCGGGCCTGCCAATCTTTAACTTCAGAGATTTAGGCGTGTTTGATTTCTATCTATTCAATTCACTTCGCAGCCTCATTAATCTTCTCTTGCGTTTCCCTTGTTTTTGGAAAGTTGCAAGGGCCTTTTTTGTCTTACACGCCTCAGTTCTTGCCAGTTTAACATGTTCTTTGGCCACTGACGCGTCCTTTCGTGCCACTTGCGCTACTAATCGCTGTGTTTCGGCATCGCGCTTCGCCTGGTCGGCAACCTCACGCGTTTCTGCTGTCGTTTTCTTGACATTCTTTAGATCTTCTTGGATTCCTATATCTCTTTCTTGACTCCATCTATACCGTCTGTGACCGTTCTAATAACAAATTTGTGTCTTTTCTCCTCTTCCTCCCATCTCTTTTTCTCTGCCTCTTGCATCAGTTACATGAGAGCCTCAAATTGAGATCCACCGCTAACATCTCTAGCACTAGATGAACGAGATTCCATCATTCTGTGACGTTTCGTTATTGTTTCTGGTCTGCCAGTCTCACTGATGGTGCGTCTCGTACCAGCAGCGCCTACATTTCGTTCTGCTGTGGTCACCCGTTCACTTTCGTCACCTGACTGAGACATGTCGCCATACCCTGCAGATTCTACGTTCGGCATTTCTGCCCAGTCTGCAACCGAATTTACCTGAGAATCCCGTGTAATATCTGTCTGATCATCGCTAATAATCTGACGTGGATCCATGGTTAACAAAGCACAATTACTTCTGCTTCTCTGTAGCAAACGTGCCTTGCTTCTTGTAAGCATACACTCTAATTCGGTACCAAACGAATTTAAAAATTACACATTACTTACTGTACCACACAGATTCTACTCCAAATTACGCTCCTACGAGATACTGATTCCTAGTTCCTGTCAACGAATTCCAATAACAGCGTGCTTGTCTATGCTCACAAAAGAAAATCTCAATCTAACCTAACAAATCAGCACAACGCTGAACGCCGTCAGAAACAAACAATCAAGTTACACAGAAGTCACAACCAAAACATGAAAATACGCACATACAGTATTTTAATATTAATACTATGTCTAGGCGCCAGCAACGCCAATCAACTCTACCTAGTGCACCACATTAAACATGTTAAACAGAAACTTCACTGGGCAACATTATCTATGATCTGACTGTCACAGAAGGTGCCATTAATCCGAGATCCTGGCAGGGGACGTCACAATAGTAGTTAACCTGGCATGGGACGCCAGAATGAAAGTTAATCAGTGGTGCTGACTATATAAAATGATTGAGAATGTAGTACTATTTTCTAACAACATTTATTTGTTAAAAGAGAAAACAGACATAAATTATACTTATTGATTGAATGCTGTAAACAACTAACAGTTGGGTTAAGAGAACAGTGGACAAGGATCCTGGGAGACAGAAGTGAGTCAAGTACTCTGGCCCTAAAAATGTGGATAACGGAATCTGAATTGATCTGACGCTGAGCAGAGTTTGACTGATAACCTACAGAAGTTTCTCAATATAGGTGCAGCTGAGAGAAAGTGGCGATTGAGATCTGAACGCCCAGACAAGGCCGGAGCAGCAGAATTTTACCCTGCTTCCCTCGTGCGACGATGTAAATTGCAGCTAGCGAGAAGCGTGCAGCGGTGGCGAGACATGGAGGCGGCATCTGTGAATCGACCGCAGCCATGAAAGAAATACAAAAATCTCACTCTCTAATGATCAGGCAGACGGATCGCAATTCACCGTCTACCAGAGCCCTGAAATCATGGTAGATTTCAGTGTGTGACACACCCTTTCGTTTATCGTACCAAGGACCAATTTGGTTCACTTATACGACAGAGCACACAAGGATACGAAATGTCGAGACTGGTAAAACAAAAACGAATAAGTGTGCCCTTGGCAAACAAGTAGCCTGAGGCATTTGAAGTCACACTGTCGGTACAATAAGAACTTCACCACAGGCTCTCCAGTCTAACTACTTGCAAGTGAATCCAGTCTCAGGACAGGTCCCAAGCACCAACCACACATGCCAGAGCTTCGATCAGAAGATGTTTCCAGACCAAAGTCCAGAACACCAGTGCCTCGCACCTCTCCAGATAAAAAAATCTGTTTTCCCGCAAAGTGCACGAACGACACTACCTTCAATCCGCCTTGAGCCAATCACAGCGCTTTTTTAGAGGTACTAAATCTCCCCTCCTTCACGACAGCACAAACTCATGTCAAACCGGCGCAAGAGCTAAGAAACCTGCATCTCTGAAAAAAAAAAAGAAACCGCCATTTATTGGCTTTTTTAAGTTTTCGCAGAGGGAGAAGGTGTTTTTCTCCGAAATCGCGTCGCTTCTCGCGGCAACAAGCAAACAGATACAATCTTAAAGATCTTTGTCTAAATCGCCTGTGCCTTGGAACGTGTGAGTCAGACCTATGAGGTGTAACACAGATTCTGTCTCTCAACGTTTCTCAGACATCGGAGTTTCTTATACAACAGAGGCAGCCGATGGAAGTGAGTCACAGGCCTATTCGCAGTATCAGCGAACACGAAAAATTGAGAATTTTTATTATGTGTGGCCCTGCGCACAAGGCCCAGTTTACAACTCCACTGTCTAGATGCGTCCCTTCAATCCGCCGCCCCCAGTGCAGCCTTCCACTGGCTCTGTGGCAGGTAGCTCAGTATTGTTCTGCTGGAGTCCTGTCTTTACTAGGGGCTGCTCTGTGTTCCCTGTATGGCTGTGCACCTTCCTGGCAAGATTTACTGAGGGATGGGCTCGCCGCCAGTTGCTTTCAACTTCCAACATGCCGTTTCTGTGAGCTAAGAACGATAAAAATACCTCATGCTTTTAGCGCCTTACCAGGCTCCATCGTCTGCCCCGGTAACTGAGTGGTCAGCGCGACAGAATGTCAGTCCTTAGGGCCCGGGCTCGATTCCTGGCTAGATCAGAGATTTTATCCACTGAGGGACTGGGTGTTGTGTTGTTCTAATCATCATCATTTCATCCCCATTGACGCGCAAGTCGCCGAAGTGGTGTCAAATCGAAAGACTTGCACCCAGTGAACGGTCTACCCGACGGGTGGCCCTATGTAACACTACATCTATTTACCAGGCTCCATCAACATCTACTTTCTAGAGTCTCGCTCAAGGTGCATAAGGTTGTAACAAAATCTTTAATAATTTTCTGTATACGAAAAATATGTGAGAGAGTAACTTGTCCTCTCTCATATTTTATGACTTTGTAAAAAAGTCTGAAAAAAATTAAAATTTTGTGACACAATAGGCAATGGTGATTTTAGTGATAGCAGTTCGGAAATAAGCAGTATGTATTTTAGTCTTTTAGTTTCTTTTTGGAAAATTATTAGATTTTGGAAACTATTTGCGATGTTGTATAATTAAAGAACTTTTTTCTATAAAAAATTTATTTAATCATAGGGTGTGTTAGGTGTAACACCTCCTATCGCACCCACGAAAGATGGATGACAGTGCACAGGTAGCTTCACACAGGAGTCATGGCCCTAGCACGACAGATGTGCTCTTAAGATGTAGCAGTTACCAATAGTTACAGCTGTTTCTGAAAGGCGTCAACATCTTACAGACTATAAATCATTTGTAGCCAAAGCAGTATATTTTGGAAGCAAAACTGTATCGTCTGTGAATATTATGGCTTCTATTAATAATTGCTGACAATTTATTATGTTCAGTTTTTAGTGAGATGGAAGGTATACATGCAAAGTGATAAGATAATTGAATAGTGTCTTACACTGTCGAAAATATAATCTCAACGCCAAGAAGTAGTTGCGCCACATAAATGAAAGCTGGTAGCCGTGTTTCTACATCTCAAAGATGATACCTATTCAAATTTCGCGCCAGTCTCATAAGAGTGGTGCTAGTAGCACCACTGTGAGGATTCAAATCGGGTTTCCTTTAAATGCACCCTGTAAGGATCGTGAGCATTGGTTTGAGATTGGGCATGGTGAGCTGATATTAGTCAAGAGCGCCGTCAAGTATCATGATTAAGAACGACGTCGTGTAATAGGGCTACGAGAGGTTCGATGTTCCTTCTGCGTCGCAGGTTCGAGTCCTGCCTCGGGCATGGATGTGTGTGATGTCAAAAGGTTCAAATGGCTCTGAGCACTATGGGACTTAACTTCTGAGGTCATCAGTCCCCTAGAACTTAGAACTACTTAAACCTAACTAACCTAAGGACATCACACACATCCATGCCCGAAGCAGGATTCGAACCTGCGACCGTAGCGGTCGCGCGGTTCCAGACTGTAGCGCCTAGAACCGCTCGGCCACCCGGCTGGCTGTGTGATGTCCTTAAGTTAGTTAGGTTTAACCCTTTGTTTCCTGACATAAGAAAATTTTTACTTTTTAACATTTTCTTTGCAGAATTTATACTATTGTGGCCTCAAATGACGGTAGGATTTTTTGTAAAATTTTATTTTATTTTTTGCAACTTTTTTCTCTCCTGGTACTCAGAAGTACCGTCAGACTCCATGGACAGAATCACAACATGCACAGAAAAATGCTCCAATTTTTATAACTTGTACTTTATTCCACATAAATATTAAATATTTTTACATTAGAAAATTAACAGAAATATGATATTTCTGAATTTTTTTTTAAATTTCGCAGAAATTTATTCTAGAGCAACTTCACAATACATAGTAACTTGGCTATACATTTTTGACAGTATATACATATCACATATTTAGTGATACCTCATGATATTGTAGGAAACAGTTCTTTTTCTCATTGCAGCACAAATACACTTTACATGTACTACATTGTGAATGTGGTCTCGACTGAATTTTATTTTTTGCACACATTTCGCATCGTCCTCTTTTACAACTGAACATTACAAAATGGTTTCCTCGGTTGCCAAGACGTACATCCTTCGGAACAGAAAAGTTATCCTTCCTTCTCTTTGGGAGACTTATTTCATCTTTAACAGAGTTTCTCTTTTTGAGATTTGGCACTTGCTGTTCATTCATTAGCCCTAGTGCCACAGCACGCCTGAATTCCAGCAGTGGCAGTGCCCCATGTAGATCACTGAAAATGACGTAAGCATTGACAAAAGCAATTTCTATTGCTCCCCAGAAGAGACGGTGCCACCATTTCTTTGATCACTTGTCAAGACCATAAGTTGAACGTAATCTGTCTGCATGATCCACACCACTCATCTTTTTATTGTAATCACATACAATAACTGGACATGGTATAGTCACACTAGTTCCATCTTTCTGTTTTCTTGTCACTACGCTCTGTTCGGTGCTATGGAAGTTTGACGCAAAATACACTACTTTATTTTCCTTCCATTGAAATACTGATAGTTCTAAAGATGACACTCTGTGATTTGATTTAGACATTTTTCTTTAGGTAAATTCCCTTGCAAGCCTTTCCTGTTTTTTTCTAATTGTTCCACAGGCAAATGTATTTACGGATTTCTGTGTGCGAAAAAGTGAACAGAACAACTAGTGAGATAACGCGTTGCTGCTACAATAAAGTGTTCGCACAACCTGACGGTACTAATAAGTCCGCCTTATATTTTCCACTTTATCTCATTCACTTGTAACATAATGCTTCAAACTGTTATAAAAAAACAAAGAAGGTAAGTACGTACAATGGAAAACTCAACGGAAGTTTCAATAAATTGCGCACAAATTCAGGCAACACCATGGAAACAAGCACATACAATCTTCTGCTTTCACAGCAGCGCGCGAAAAACAATTTCAAGCTCTGACCGCCAGAGAGGTCTATGTATTGCACAATAACAACTATGCAACAGTAGAGCAGAGTTACTGTTACGCACCGACAGGCTCTCAGATCACGAAACTGCACCACGAGAAAATAATGAGAGTCAAAACTTACTGGTACTTTTAAGTACCGTCGGGCAACAAAGGGTTAAGTAGTTCTGAGTTCTAGGGGACTGTTACCTCAGATGTTAAGTCCCATAGTGCTCAGAGCCATTTGAACCATCTGACTGCTGGCAGTGGTGATCATGGGAATGTCCGATTGCAAGAAGACCGTGCTTCTGGCGACCATGTGGCACTACCAAGAGGGAAGAACATCATTTTCGGCGTATGGCTTTGGTACATCGTGATTGCATCTGCAGAAACAATTTGAGCCACTGTTGGCACCACAGAAACACAACGAACTGTTGCAAATCGTTACAAGTACAGCTCCGAGCCAGGCCCTCTGTAGCATGCGTTCTACTTACCCCAATCCACCGACATTTGCGACTTCAAGTATGGCAAGCGGGAGCTCACCAGAGGACAGAGCGGAAGTTTGTTGTACTTTCTGATGAAAGCTGGTTCTGCCTCGGTGCCTGTGATGATGATGTTGGTTTGTGGAGCGCTCAACATCGTGGCCATCAGAACTTGTACAAGTTCCACTCTTTCCATTTCCAGCATCGCCACTACCAGAAATATGCTGAGATGATGAGGACACCACAAACACCTAGTCTCCGGGTTAAGAAAATCCCCGATCCGGCCGGGAATCGAGCCTGGGACTCTGTGATCCAGAGGCAGGAACGCTAGCCCCTAGACCACGAGTTGCGGACTGGTGCCACTGATGACGACATTGTGTTGGTTAGAAAGAGCACAGTTGAGGACCTGTAACCAAACTGCCTGCGTGCTAGACACACTGGACCGAAACCGGGAGTTATGGTCTGGAGTGCGATTTCGTATGACAACAGGAGGACTCTAATGGTCATCCCATGCAGGCAGAGTGCAAATTTGTAAGTCAGTCCGGTGATGCGACATACTGTGCTGTCATTCATGAACAGCATTCCAGGCAGTGTATCCCAACATGGTAACTCTCGCCCACATACCGCTGTTGTAACCCAAGATGCTCTATAGAGTGCCGACATGTTGCCTTGCCCTGCTCGGTCACCGGATCTGTTTCCAATATGGGCCATCATGGAATGACAACTCCAGTGTCATCCATAACCAGCATTAACTGTCCCTGTATTCCCTGAACAAGTGCAACAAGCATTTAATTCCATCTCACAAACTGACATCCTGCACCTGTACAACACAATCCATGCACAGTTGCATGCTTGCAATCTACCAGTTATTAATTTACCAGCATTTCACATTATCCTGAGCTTACGTTAACCTGTGCTCTTACAATGTTAATCACTTAAATATGTTATCTAGACAAAAGAGTTCTCTAAATTTTATTATTCTACATTAACCATCTTTCGGTGTTAACATTTTCCATCAGTGTATATTGTCACGGCTATTTATTAAGTATACGGTAGTGTGAGAACTGTGACTGTAGAGAGACTGTGAGTCATACTCTCATGGGAAATTTATAAAGTGAAATTCGGTAGTTTATGGTACTTCGCAAACCTGAAACACTTTACGCTAATTCAGTTATTTACAGAGGGAGTTATTTTGATGTTTGTGGATTTTATATATATATTTTTTAATATATCACTATGAAAAGCTATTATGTATGACGTAAATGGTTCTTACTAGAAGACGCGTGACTGCACATATTGATACCGTTATTGGATTGGCTATGATGTCTATCAGTCAATCAGAGGACAGTATGTTCGCACTTCTTTTTGTACATGTCAACTGAGTAACACCTGTGCATAACTCCCCCAACATCCTTCCCCTAATGAAAGCTAGTCCTTCAGAATCTGTGATGTTACGGAGGTGTGTAGAGTGACTAGCGACAAATTAAAACTTTATGTCGGCTTCTTAGAATAGCCACAGTTATGAATTAGTTGTAAAGTTTGTGTTGGATAGATGCTTTACCCTATGTTGCGAATCTACATTCAACTAATTGTAAAAACACTGAAAATGTCAGAAAGTTGACTTACCTATCCCATTTCCGGTCACTAACGTATTATGGCACCAGATTTTGGGGCAACCTTTCATTGAGGACGAAAGTTTTCGTTGCACAGAAGCATGTAATAAAAACAATATGTGTCGTATTCTCTACAACCTGTTGTTGTCAGCACTTTAAATGGTGGGCATGCTGACAAAAGCCTTACATTAGATTAATCCCCATATGAAGTTTGCTGCTAACGAACAATCGCGGTCCGAAAATGACAGTAGCATTCATAATTATAATAACAGACGGAGGAATGTCTTAATTATCCCACACTCACCCAAGGTGTGTCATGGGAACGAGCGAAGTAATGAATCGAAATTTCCTTTGACTACTCAGGGTTCAGAAGAATCTAACAGACAATAAAATTTATACTGTACACAAACTGAAATCATATCTGCTTGACAACTCTTTCTACTGTGTAGACGAATTAACGAATGTGTAATTATATATGTGTACAGATACAGAGTGATATACACAGGGTGTTTTCCCTAAGAGTCGTCAGGCTCATTTTCTTTAGTGTTTCGGTAGATATTTTTCGATTTACTTTTTTGCAACGTGTAGCTGGAGACCGCCCAAACAAATCCTACACAACACGTCTTTCATCCGACGCCCCGCGTCGATGGATGGCGTCGGTTTGTTTCTCGTTACAAATGAAATGATTTTCGAAGTGGAACTACAAACGCCCAATCGGCAGAGCGGTTACAAATTAGTCTAGTGCGATATTCTTTTTATCGATGCAGTTTAACAGGGACAGTAAAACATAAAGCATACACAGTACTGCAGCAGCGAGAGCACTGCCCTGACCCGCACTGACTGCTACCACCATGCAGAAGCGTTACTGAGTCGCTGCCAGAGAACTGGTTATTCTGTGGGATTACTGTTCCCGTTAATACATACCAATAAAATTAATAATGCACCAGATTAATTTCGGACCACTATATCGAATGGAAACATAAGTAGAGGGGTAATCAGAGAACGACGACACTTTAATTTATTAAAGATGGCGGACACTCTCCCCATCCCTCCCCACGCAGCCTAGTCTAGATGTGGCAATGTCACAATTTTGACATCAAATTAATTAATTAAACTGATCAATTCATAAATTCCTAGCACTTCCTTTTCTCCCACTCCCTGCCCTTCCCCACACTATCTCACCACACCTCACCTATTTGGAAAAACTGGCAGGAGAAATCGCCGTCTGTGCTGAGCTGGTAGTGTTAAAGGAAATAGGGTGCCTTTTCCTTTATTTCCTGTTGGAAATTGGTGGGAAGGTGCAAAAATCACCCAACACAGCATCTGCATGTTTTAATTACGTAATAGCACTGCTCCACATCTTGTCTCATCATTTTTTGGATGCATAGGTGTTACTCTGTTGGAAAATGTTTCCTAAGATCTTCCTCTATGTGTGTGTGTGTTCACTTTGGTGTGTGGTCTAGTTCACAATACTGCCACCAGAGTGCACTAGGATAAGCAACCTCCACTTCCACAACTAGAAACTGGCAGAAAAAGCTCAATAAGGTGAAACTATTATCCTGTTGGAAGGTGTCTAGCAATTATATGCCCTAACTCTGTAATTACACAGTCACAGATCATCAATTTACATCAGTTTAAAAAGTACCTCACGCTAACCCCCCCCCCCCCCCCACCACCACCACCACCACCACCAAACTGGCAGTAGGATGAGACTGGTTTACCTTGAGGGAACTTCTCCAAGGCTTGCTTTTAATCTCATGGCCATCAGCAGTCCCCTCTGTTGATCTGTGCAACCACAGCTAGTAATACCCCAGCGTATGCCGCCTAGCAGCGGCTCACTTTGTTGTTGACTGCCAGCTTTGGCACACCTGCACACGTAAGTGCCGCCGATCATTTGAAACATCGACAGAGAACGAAATGCTTCCAGTCCCTCTTACAAAAGCCTCAGTGCATATTTCCCAGAACGAAATGGGTGGCGGACTCTAGTATGCCGAAGCCTGTAGCGGATAGAACAAAGATATTCCATCCTTCCAGGAAGGGCTGGTGAACAACTGGTAGACTTAACTGATGCCAATCACATGAAACACTGACAAAAGAATGATGTGTTTCCTGTTTCCGCCAGAGTGCACGTGCACATACACATACACACACACACACACACACACACACACACACACACACACACACACAAGTGGGTGTTCCAAAGACATTTTTGATATAGCTACAAAACTAGGTTTGCCGTGCCTTCAGCTACGTAGTTTTCCAAATGTTCCAACCACCCACCTCCCGTATATATAGATTACTGTAAACAGGAGGACCATAAGGATAAGATCCGAAGTAAGACTGATTTCAGGTGTGCTGCAAAGAGTATCATAGGACCATTGCTATTCACAATATATATAAATGACCTTGTGGATAAAATCGGAAGTTCACTGAGGCTTTTTGCGGATGATGCTGTAGTTTATCGTGAGGTTGTAACAATGGAAAATTGTACTGAAATGCAGGAGGATCTGCAAAGAATTGACGCATGGTGCAGGGATTGGCAGTTGTATTTCTAGACAAGTCTAATGTGCTGCGAATACATAGAAAGAAAGATCCTTTATCATTTAGCTACAATATAGCAGGTCAGCAACTGGAAACAGTTAATTCCATAAATTATCTGGGAGTAAGCATTAGGAGTGATTTAAAATGAAATGACCATATAAAATTAATCGTCGGTAAAGCAGATACCAGACTGAGATTCAGTGGATGAATGCTAAGGAAATGCAATCCGAAAACAAAGGAAGTAGGTTACAGTACACTTGTTCGTCCACTGCTTCAATACTGCTCACCGGTGTGGGATCCGTACCAGAGATGCAAGAGAGAGAGAGAGAGAGAGAAGATCCAACCGAGAGCAGCGCGCTTCGTTACAGGATCATTTAGTAATCGCGAAAGCGTTACGGAGATGATAGATAAACTCCAGTGGAAGACTCTGCAGGAGAGACGCCTAGTAGCTCGGTACGGGCTTTTGTTGAAGTTTCGAGAACATACCTTCACCGAGGAGTCAAGCAGTATAGTGCTCCTCCTACGTATATCTCGCGAAGAGGCCATGAGGATAAAATCAGAGAGATTAGAGCCCACACAGAGGCATACCGACAATCTTCCTTTCCACGAACAATACGAGACTGGAATAGGAGGGAGAACCGATAGAGGTACTCCGCCACACACCGTCAGGTGGCCTGCGGAGTATGGATGTAGATGTAGATACGATAAATTAGGGCTCATATGAAGACATACAAACAGTTATCTTTTTCCCTCGCTCTATTTGCGAGTGAAGCAGGAAATGAAGTGACAAGTAGTGGTACAGGGTACCCTCCTCCAAGCACCGTTCGGTGACTTGCGAAGTATCTATGTACATATAGAAGCCTTTTTCTGTGTTTCTCGCAGGGTAGAGAGAATCTGAAAATAGATATTCTTGTACAAAAGCTTTATTACTGTCTGTATACACATTTACACACAGAAAACAACCCTTTTTTATTTTTGGCTGATGTGTGGTTTTAATAATATCCACGTTAATTTTTATATTGTAATTTAAAGCTACATTGGACTTCTCCAAACCTTTCTCCAGACAGTAATTTGACAAGCACAAAGCTGGTATGCTCTCAGTTTTGTCCTGCATACTTCCTCTTTTACAGCATTAACAATTCGCTCTGTTCCTTCCAGTAGTTACTGTGGATAAGAGCATTTGGCGACTTTAATCTTGCCTCTTATATCTTGCTTAACACTATCGTTATAGGACTCCACGTTTTCCTGGGTGTCTAGTTTGATTGGCTGATTCGGGGAAGAGGACCAAATAGCAAGGCCATCGGTCCCATCGGACTAGGGAAGGAATTCGGCCATCCCCTTTCAAAGAAACCATTCTTTCAAAGGATCCATCACGTCTGCCGCACACTGTTGTGGAGTTTCCGTGTAGAACATAATGTTTACAATATTTAGAAACAAGTAGTCATTAAATGTGTCAACGGCCCTGCCGCAGTGGTAGCACCGGTTCCCATCAGATCACCAAAGTTAAGGGCTGTCAGGTTTGGTCATTACTTGGATGGGTCACTGTCCGAACTTCCGAGGGCTGTTGGCAAGTAGGGTGCACTCAGCCATTGTTAGGCCAACTGAGGAGCTACTTGACTGAGAAGGAGCGACACCAGTCACGAAAAATGACGACTTCCAGGAGAATGGTGTGCTGACCACGTGACCCACCGTATCTGCATCTGTTGACGCCTAAAGGCTGAGGATGACATGATGGCTGGACGGTACCTTTGGACCTTCAAGGCCTATTCGGAGCGTGTTTCTTTTTCTATTTAACTATCGTAATGTTGTTAGTTTTAAACTCTGCAAACCGTTGTTTTGTTGGTATATGCACATCCAGTCCATCAAGCTTAGACACATTGTAAACATCCTTTCAACCAGATCTAGTTGAGAGTGAGCTTTATTTAGCGGTTTTCATTAGTGTGTCCTTTAAGGTTGTGAATGTGCTCCAATCCATCCTTTTCGGCCATGACTCCAACATCTGGTCACTTATCAATGCTATTAACAGTAATTGCAGATATTTTATATTCCACAACGGTAGCCATATTTCGCCACATTCTGTATTGAAAAGCAGTATGTAAGCCTTGCTGCACACTTGTAATAGCTTCTCCTTTTTATAATTGCAGTTTATATTCTTACTTTATGACAGTTATCTTCGCCATATACTTGAGTATATTTTTTTTTTTTTTTGCCTCCGTTGTCTTCCATTACCAGTTCTCTTTTTTGTACATACAAAACAGTAATGGCACTTAAGGGAGCGGCTTCTTTAATGGGAGATTTCTTAAGTCTTTTTAGGGCATTTACTCTTTTTCTAAGGACTTGTGGAATAGCATTGCTTGTGGCTTCCAGGCCTAAGTCGGTGATATCTATATCTGACTGTACTGTGTAGAACAATGTCCTAGATTGAGAAAAATATGTTTCTCCTGCTTTAATATAGCACTTATATCGTCTTTGTTGGAGCCAGTGTTAAACACCACACAGCAGCTGTTCTGTGAGTTATTACTTAGCTTACACCACATCGATGTGATTGACACAGAGTACAGTGGAGTTCATTCTGAATACTGATTTTAGAGTCTAATTCACTTAAATGGTCTTGCACAGGATCGAACACACAATCCATTCTGTAGTTATATATTGTAGACAGCAGCCTCATAATACCTTGCTCCTTAGCAAGAAAGAAGTAAACATTTCACGTAGTCACACGTCTGGACAATTTAACAAATCTGGACTTGTGATTTGACTCAGAGATTTGTTATATATCTTTACTCTATATTTGGAGGTCGTGCACATTAAACAGTCAATTCCAACAGTCTTATCTTTGTCCACAATCACATTAATGTTTCCCTGGTAGTCTCCTTCCATGCAAAATTTGTGTTTTGATACTGGATAGTCGCACGTATGTGTTTTGCTAAACTTCCTGGTAAAATCCTAGGTTATGTTCAAATTCAAGTTCCATAATCTGTTACACATAACTGCTGCAATACTCCAAGCAGCTCTTCCATTAATACCCACATTTTAACATCATATAAATTCAATTTGTACTGTATAGCCACGGGATTTTTATATTTCTTTGAAATGGCTTCCTGTGCCACCTCGCCAATTTACACAATATTCCCCTTGCTGTCACCATGTAGTTCCCTTGTAGGAGAAATGGTAGTTTAGCCTTAACACCATGTCTTGCAGTGGCAAACTTGTAGGGTTTACTACTTAGATAATAGTTAAATGATCCACACATCTTCTTCTTTAACATTACAGATCGTCCCTTATCCAATTGATCCTCACAGGCCACTTGATCTGATTTTAACTACCACAATGTTATCACAAAACTGTCCTGTAATAGGAGCAAACACATTTAAATTCTTCTTGGGAAGAAGCATGCCATTTTCGATGTAATTTACGTTGACAGAGCCAGAAACAAGGTTGTCCACGTTCTCCAGTAATAACCATAAATCAAAGCGGTCATCAGTTGGTCTCGTCCTCTTCCATAATAGCTGAGGGATATTAAGCACATTGGAGGAGTCAATATTGACACTTCCATCGAACACTTTTTACTAATACACACACTATGACAGATCAGTTGCGGCTGTCAAGCCTCCTTTTGTACTTCTAAGATAACGGCACGTCCAGTCACGCTATCTTTCTGCAATACATTTTTCATTTGGTTCTTCTTGCAATCCAGTTGTAAACTCCTATCCCGTGTGCGCTACTTTGTGTGGGAGGCATCTGTGCGAGGGAGGGAGACTGCCTCTCGTGAGTATCTCCCTTACGTATGCGACAGAACGAACGCATTAGCCGGAGTGTATAGCACAGCACTTTACTGGGATATGTTTTGAGACATGTTTTAGGACAGGATTTTACAATGCAATATCGACACGATATGGTATGGGGCAGTCTTCTACAACATGTACACATCCTGCTAAACATTTAAGATGTATTAGAACATAAGGAATAATAATTAGAAAAGATGTCACAATCAATTCCATCAGAGCTAGTACTACTCACCTCCTGTAGACAAATTGCAGAACGGTCTTACGTATACATATTCGGTAATTTTAATTGATCCAGTCGACAAACAATGTCTGCAATACTTGTCAGGAAGGCATAAGTTGTTATATTCTGCAACTAAGCCGACCCTCCAGAGTAGATGTGTAGTCGCCCTTTGCATTCTCAGATTTACTCTCGCTATGATTTACATACTAATTTTCTTACAACGAACAGACAGTCATGTGGATGTGAAGCATGGAATACCACGTATATAACATATTATTTTATAAGTAACGGTCGTTTTGAGCACCTCTGTGCCAAGTGCCATCGCAGCCTTAACTGTCTTGTTTGTTGTTTTCATTCTGATCAGGCAGAGAGCCAATTCTAAGAGGGAACCAAGGGTAGTCCAAGTCCCAGTGGGTTGGATACCGAGGGCGTGGGGCGAGTAGGTAAGGGGTTGATCGAGCAGCAGTCGTCCTGTAAGGAATTTTTACGTTTTGTTTCATGTCATGTGTTTTAAGGGGCACTAGACTACATTTATGTTTTCTAAAAGTAATGAAGTATGTCAAAGGTGCCGACCCAAAAAAGTTAAGAGTTAGTTAAAGGTCGATCCAAGGACCGGGTCTTTCCGAAGGGGGGAATAATGTAGTGGCACTACCGTTTGAGATAGGAAAAGTCAGTTCTGATGCAATATTTCTGAGCACGCAAGTTATAGCCAAGCGTGGGCCTGTTTACAGTGAGTTACGTTCACCAGCAGCTGCGAAGTAAAATAGAGGCCACAGGGGCATAGAACTGCTGGAAAAAGTACATGCAGCGGTTTGCATGGCGCAAGTCACAGGCAGAAGGGGCCCACTGGCCAACGTAAGTGTTATGAGGACGTGACGTAGAGCGGCCCATTTAGCAAAACAGAGGAGCGATTCACTAACAAACCATTCAAGTGTGGCAGGTCTCCTGGATGGCGAGGTGTGTCACACCACTGGCTACACATAGCAGCAGATGGGGCGCCAACATTCGAGGCTCACTACTGCGGGCAGTCGTCTTGGCTCCCAACATGCACCGGAGACATCCAGGGTGAAGGCCACAGATTCAGCTGCCGGATTGCGGGCGCTTATTGTCGCCACAATCTTAGCCACGCCAGTGAGGAAGCACACCACTGGGCCGCCAAGCAGCTTCCCAGAGAGCGGTGCTGAGGCAAGTGCGGTCGGAGGCTGCTGAGTCAGATCCTGGTGCATCCTGACATCGTCACAACTCCGCGGAAGTACAAGGCCAACACACCACAGGGCGTTGCATTGGTCGCTGACACAGCCATTTCGCGCCAAGCCATTTCTCAGACGGCGAAGTGGTGTCCTCAGCATTGCGGGACCTGGTGATGCAGACTGAGGGGAATGGTGGCACTGTAGTTGGAAACAATAAATCAGTTGGAAAGCTCAGATGACTCTTAATACGGCGCCTTATACCTCTTCCTGCTACATTTCGTGTTACTGCTACATTCAGTGTCAGAAGTTACCACTACATTTGGTGACAGAAGTTGCCACTACAAATTCAAATTCACCAATCTCATGTCTGTTTCGTACCTTACCTGCACTTGGATTGTGTGCATCTTCAGTACTCAAGACTAGTATTTACTATTTACATAGTTTTCCTATTTGTGTTCCTGGTCACACATCATGAGATAACAGCTGTTACGGATCTTTTGTAAGCAGTTCCACGCAATACGTGATTGCATTTTACACATTTCGATGTTTTTTTTAACTGTTCATGTCTGGTCATAATGTCTGTTTTTTGGGTTGTTTTAGGTTCCTTTCGCTTTTTTAACACGGAATCTTTGGTTCCATGACAACAATGGGGTGAGGATGACCTTAGATGATAAGTGTTTTTATTTGTATGTAATGTCCTGCCTTCCTTCCTTCTTTTAATTTGTTTTAGTTTAAAAATTTTAGCCACATAGTTCCTTCTCTGATATTTCACACTTGTAGATCCCACCCTTTTGCTTGTAACAGAATATTTTTGCTGTTGCATTTTACACCAGATGATGGAACTGTAACTATTCTGAAACCAGTTGTGTACCCAACAGTCCTGCATTGAATTAAGCAACTGTCCTGCATTGTTCTACATTTTTCAAAATGAACTTTACAGATGCAGCTGTCCCATAAGAAGATATCTTTTCATAATGTATAGACTTCATTTGCTGTATGTGGGGTGTGAGTTTATGATGTGCAGATGCAGTTAAGGGAATTTTGACGTGCTGTGTTTCACGATGCAGTATGTTTGGACCTGCAGCTGTGCATGTAGATGTTAATGATTTTTTATGATCTATCGGTGGAGTTTAGGTGAGGTTTTCAGCTGTGTTGCACTACCATTTTCTACAGTATTTCCTGAACCCTTACATGATCTGTAAGTGCAGTTTAGCAGTGTCCAGGTGAGGCATTTTACAATCGATAGCTGTGTTGGGGTACCATTTTCTGCTGTATTTCACGATCTTGATGGTGTGTATTGGATCTTTATATGATCAGCAGTTATGCACATAGACGTTTATGATGTTTAACTGACCTAGATTGATGATGTGTAGCCGTGCAGGATTAGCCGAGCGGTCTAGGGCGCTGCAGTCATGGACTGTGCGGCTGATCCCGGCGGAGGTTAGAGTCCTCCCTCGGGCATGGATGTGTGTGTTTGTCCTTAGGATAATTTAGGTTAAGTAGTGTGTAAGCTTAGGGACTGATGACCTTAGCAGTTAAGTCCCATAAGATTTCACACACATATGAACATTTTTTTTGATGATGTGTAGCAGTGTAATTACATAATTATGACATGTAGTTATTGGATATCTTCCAACAGGGTTATACTTGCACCATCCCGAGATTTTCCCACCAATTTCTATATGGGGGAGGGGATTTTGCTTTTACCAGCGCCCCCTGGTGTCGGTATTATGAATATGGCCTCACACTAAATTGAACACACACACAGAGGAAAATTTTATGAAGCATTTTCCAACAGGATAACACCTGTACACCCCAAAAGAGATGACTTGAGATTTTTAGCAGTGTAATGAAATAACTAGGACATGTAGTTGCAGAACAGTATGATACTTGCACCTTCCCACCAATTTCGAGCAGGGTGACACCAAAATAAAGGAAAAACCGAAGTATGTCCCTATGCACCACCATCTCAGCATAGACTGAACGATTTTCCCGCCAATTTTTCGAGGTTGTAAGGGGAGGGTAGAGGAGGGGGGGAAGAGATGGTTGAACGATGTGAGGAGTGGCCTGGGAGTAATTACTTGATGAGTTTAATTAATTTATGTAATAACAAAAGTGCGACATAGCGACATCCACTGCAGGGGGCATGAGGAGGTATGGAGCGAGGGTTCGCCATCTTGTATAAATTGAAAATGGCGTCGTTCTCTCTTTATCCCACTACTCTTGCAATAATACGATTTCAAGATAATTTAGTTTGTAAAGGGGAACAAACTGATGCTTTCCCTCGATACTTTTGGCGTCGTATGTGAAACGTGGTAAGCAGGATTTGCTTGGGCTGACTCCAGATACATGTTGCAAAAACGAAATTGCAAATATCTGGAAAACACCAGAGAAAATGAGCGTGAGGACTAGTAGGAAGGACACGTGATATATATATATATATATATATATATATATATATATATACTTGTTTTATCTGTAGGTCTCTTTCAGAAGGATATTGGACATGTCTGGGTATTGCAATTTGAGAACAACAAAAAGGAAGTAAGTCCCATATACAGACATTTAGAAACTTACTGGTCTATAAAAACAAGGTTGGCACAGGCAGTCAGCTGCGGCCTTATAGTAGGAACCATCCTGGCATTTGCCTGAAATAATTTTAGGAAATCATGGAAAATCTAAATCAGGAAGTCGGGTTGGAGACTGGAGCCTCCAACCTCTCGAATACAAGGCCACTGTTTGAAACAGTGCTACCTCGCTCGGCTTATCCCTCGTGTGCAATAGTATTCACTATTTCTCACTCCCACTCACTGCACACACTACACACGTTACAGACACATTGTTCTATAACATCATGCACACTATCAGCTGACGTCAGGACCATTTTGTGGACAGCAAACTAGCATGAGAAATTTAATTAGTTTATCTCGGTAACGAGTGAGATGTTGAGATCCGAAAGAGGAGAAGGTTCAAATGGCTCTGAGCACTATGGGACTTAACATCTGATGTCATCAGTACCCTAGAACGTACAACTACTTAAACCTAACTAACCTAAGGACATACCACATCCATGCCCGAGGCAGGATTCGAACCTGCAACCGTAGCAGTCGCGCAGCTCCGGACTGAAGCGCCAAGAACCGATTGGTCACAGCGGATGTCGAAAGAGGAAAAGATGTTAGTGCTATACATCGCATAGCTTTGGGAATAATTTACTCCAGAAAAGGATAAAAGAAGGAAAAATTGTAGTCTGAAGATGATATGTGTAATCTTAGAAGTTTTATGATCGCTATTTTTATTTTTATCACATTTTTAATAATCACCTATACTTATAATATCTAAGCAAAGCATAAATGTATTGTATGTTTGGGTTAACATGTACTCCCTAACTGTCTTTTTAAATAAGTTTGATTTACCAATTTCTTTAGTGTCCTATGTAAGTTATTGTACAGTAAATGTAATTTCAATCCCAATCTTGTTCCATGATTATGAACAGAGGTGTTTGTGCAGTAATTACCGATGTTATTTTTTTTTAATTTTCAGATGTTTAATAAATGCTTTCACACAGTACAGTTAAAAATGCCGTGTTTTCAACAGATTTTTACAATGAGCTCTACTAATATGATGTTTACATTTTGTGTATTCGATCCCCAGAAAAGAATGCCATACCTAAGAATTGAGTCTACATATCAATAATATGCAACCAAAAGACACTGGCTGTTACTTGCTGGTGACAGGACTCTAAGGGCATAACATTCCATGACATTCTTCTTGCAAGTATCTTGATGTCGACACCACTTCAACTTAGAATCAGAATTCATTCCTAGAAATTTTGCATTTGTTACACTGCCCAAAGAGGTGCGACATACATTTAATTTAATAGTGTCATTTTACCTTTTTAAACTGAAATTCATAGCATTTTCATTCTTTATGTTCAATGTCATTCTATTGCTTATCGACCAATTGTAAACTTCATTGAGGGCTTCATTTGCTTCCTCTGCAAGGTGTTCTTTTGTTTCCTGAGTGACTACCGTATTGCTGTTATCACCAAATAGAAATTTTTCTCCATAACTTACAGTACAGAGACAGTCATTGATGTATATCAGGAACAGCATTGGTCCAAAAATGCTACCCTGACGATCTCCTATATTAACATATTTTTGCTGTGATTAGTGTTATACTAAAACTTTAGACTTATTTGAGATATGCGTTATCTCAGTTCTTTCTACCATATCTGCTAGCTAGACTGGAACCAGTTATTAGCTACCCTTCTTATTCCCAATGCCTCCAGCTTCTTAGTAGAATCTTATGGTCAACAGTATCGACAGTTTTAGAAAGATTTAAAAACAAGCTTGAGACACAGACATATTTGTGAAGAACATTAAATATAATTTTTGTGATCTCTATTACGTTTGATTCTGTACTTCCACCATTTTCGGTACCAAACTGTGAGTCACTTAAAAGGTTATATTTATTCAGATGACTCATTAATATGTCTTTTGTAACTGATTGTATTACTTCTGAGAGGGGTGACAGCAGAGAAATGGGCTGATAATTTTATGTTTTCTGCATTACCCTTCTTTAGCAGATGTACCACAGTATCCTTGATGTGAAGGATTCTTTCATTAAGTTTGTTAAGAGAACTTGAATACTCTATGTATTGTTTCAGTACACAGGTTTGTACTTCATCTAAGGTTAACGACATTTCAATTTTTAACTTTTGTACAGTTTTACTGACTCGATGCTCTGTTGTTGGTACCCACATCATTGTACTTAGTACATAATTATTTACAGGTGATTTATTAGTTTTTAGCAATTTTTGCCGTACGTATTTTGTAACTTTGCCATAATGTATCTGCAACATCTGAAAAATGCTCATTCACGTAGTTCGCTAGGTGGTGTGGATCATTTATAATTTTATCCCACTTCTTTGTCAGTATGATGCTAGGCCTTTGTTTATTTCTCCCTGTTTACTGTTTTGTGATGTCCCAGATCACTTTGCTTTTATTCTCTGCACTTTATATTAATTTTTCATGAAATGACGATTTGTGGTAATCAACACCTTCCTATAAATCTTTTTTGTACTTTAGTGAACTCTAAAAACTAAATGAAATCGCACACAAGGGGTACAAAATTAAGGGGTTCATGTATGTACGTAAAGGATTACTTATATGATTAAAACATGAAAGAAATGAATGTATTTTCGTGCTGTTTACACAAACTAAAACAAAATTATAAATCTCAGGGCCGATTTGACTGGGCGTAGACACGACTCACTTATTAAGGCGAAGGAGAAGGTAGCGAATCGTCTCACCATTCTTCGTCATCGATCGTCGTCTACTGGTACCGGCGGCAGGCGCTGCGTCGTTGCGGCGCGTCGCGTCCGAGCTGTGGTGCACGGGTTGGCTGCCCTCATTAGCAATCGCGTCGTTGCGGCAGGTCCCAGGTACGATCTCCATGTTGTCTGCAATTCGTTGGTTCTGTGGCTGAAGCTGTGCTATCACGGCGTCGGAAGGCGGAAGTTTGCGATGGGTGGAAGAACGTCCATGTCCTCTCTCTTCCTCGGTGTCTCCATAACTCCT
Organism: Schistocerca piceifrons; assembly: GCF_021461385.2. NCBI lineage: Eukaryota > Metazoa > Arthropoda > Insecta > Orthoptera > Acrididae > Schistocerca > Schistocerca piceifrons. The sequence continues at coordinate 181,821,184 of NC_060149.1, forward strand.
CTTTTTCGCTTCTCCTCCATCCCTCAGCTCAACTCCTTTTCGAAATATTCTTCCTCTCGACGTTGTCATTGTCAGACGAAATTTTCAATGCAGCCCGATGACAGATCGCCGTTTCATCGCCATGCCTCTCTGTGTGGGGTGGAAATTTTCTATCTGGCGTGGGCTGGCGTGTGGCTCGTGAACTGGCATCTTTCTCAGGATTTCACGTTCTTAAGATGTTTTCTGTTGTGGGTTGGCAGGAGAGCCAACACCTGTTTTGAGAGGAAGCCGAAAGGCACGCGTTTTAGCTCACGCAGGCTGGCGTGAGGTCTGGAACAGGTCAAGGAAATTATATTTTAGCAAAAACCGTACGTAGCTGCTGGAATACTTAACTTTAATCCATAAATGGTGTACATCGCTCTTGAGGGTACATTATTCATAATCTCAATATTAACTGGTAATGGCGACTTGCTAGGTCGTAGCAAATGACGTAGCTGAAGGCTATGCTAACTATCGTCTCGGCAAATGAGAGCGTATTTTGTCAGTGAACCATCGCTAGCAAAGTCGGCTGTACCACTGGGGCGAATGCTAGTAAGTCTCTCTAGACCTGCCGTGTGGCGGCGCTCGGTCTGCAATCACTGATAGTGGCGACACGCGGGTCCGACGTATACTAACGGACCACGGCCGATTTAAAGGCTACCACCTAGCAAGTGTGGTGTCTGGCGGTGACACCACATTCCTCTCCCCGCAAATCGGCGCACGGTTGTGGCATAAGGCATCCGCCCGCTGCGGGGAGGACCCCATGTTGACGTATGCGACGAGGTGAGGAGCCTAACAACGCCGGCCGGAGTGGCCGAGCAGTTAAAGGCGCTACAGTCTGGAACCGCACGACCGCTACGGTAGCAGGTTCGAATCCTGCCTCGGGCATGGATGTGTGTGATGTCCTTAGGTTAGTTAGGTTTAAGTAGTTCTAAGTTCTAGGGGACTTATGACCACAGCAGTTGAGTCCCATAGTGCTCAGAGCCATTTGAACCATTTTTGAGCGTAACAACAGGCGAGGCTGGGCCACCCGCACCCTGCCATTCGGACCGAGGGGAGGTAGGAAACGCCTGAAAACCTGCTCCAGTGTGCACGCCAACATGCGGCGTATTCGCCCATAGACAGACAGGAGGGGCTGAAGGGTCGACCTCCATCGGGCCGGGGCACCCGACGGGCGAAGATGACATACGGTCTGGAGCGGGCAAGAGTTCCATGGCGGAGGACAACTGGTCACGGGAAGCGATCGGTGGCGCGTGACCCAGGGAGGCGCCCAGCGGTTGCAGCGACGGGTCTACTGCGGGCGTCGCCGGCGGGAGAACAGGCGGCGGCGGCAGCAGCAGCGGCGCATCGCCATGGGGCAAAATGGTAGGCAGCGTCGGTAACACCTGGGGCTGAGGCGAGCCAGCAGATGGGTCCTCAGGGCGCTGACCGGACGGCACCGTCGCTGAAAGCAGACGGGGAGCGGCAGATCCCATGCGACGACAGAGGCGCAGCTGATTGAGATGCCGGCGCACCTCGCCAAAGGCCCCCAAAACCAGATACACCGCACGGCAGAGGCAGCGAAGAATGCGCCCTTCGAGCCAACACCGTGAACCTCGATAGTTGCGGTAGTAGACAACGTCGCCTGGGGTAAAAGCAGGTGTCTGCCGCTGCACAGGAACCCGATGCGGCGGTTGTAGCTAAGACATCAAGGTTCGATGAGGGCGACCGTGGAGCAACTCAGCTGGTGAGCGACCATCTCGGGGCTGAGAGCGATACGAGGACAAAAAGAGCAATAACGCGTCCTCCCGAGAATGAGACTCTTTCAACTTCAACATCTGTGACTTGAAAGTCCTGACCAAACGTTCAGCGGCACCGTTTGGTTGTGGCGAAAACGGCGCGGACGTCAGATGTTGAATATCATTGGCCTTGCAGAATGACTGAAATTCTGCGTACATGATTTGTGGGCCATTGTCGGAAACAATAGTCTGTGGAAGACCTTCAATGCAAAAGATAGTGGATAACGCTTGGATGGTGGCAGATAACGTCGAGGAAGACATCTGGACATCAAAAGGAAAATTACTGAATGAATCTACCACAACCAACCATCGAGCATTCCAGAATGGACCAGCAAAATCGATGTGTAAGCGTTAACCAAGGGGAAGTGGTTTCTGGCCATGCAAAAAATTTCCGTAGTGGGGCTGATTGTTGTTCGGCACACACCATGCAAGAAGAGCACATATTCGTAATCGCGGCATCGATTCCGAACCAAGTACAGTGCTGACGAGCAAGTTGTTTCGTTCTCACCATACCACAATGTCCGTGGTGGAGAAGCCGTAAGACAGCGGACTGTAACGAACGTGGGACCACGACGCTGGACTGATCATTATCAGAACGCAACAGCAAAACACCACGTCTTACAAAAAGTCTCTCCTTGTGAGCAAAAAATCGGCGAACCAACGCATCCCCGATCCGTGACTTTGACAAGGGCCATAGCGTAGCAACAAAACGCAGAACGGTAGCAAGGACACGGTCGGCAGCTGTGGCTGTAGCTACACGACGAAAATCAATCGGAAACGATTCGACCACGTCATCGGTTTCCGAATCAATGAACATGCAAGCAAGTTCGGAGGAATCGAATGCTCTATCCTCAGCAACAGGCAAACGGGACAACGCATCGGCGTTTCCGTGCTTAGCAGTGGACCAATACAAGATATCGCAGCGGTACTGTGAGAGGAAAATAGACCAGCGAATGAATTTCTGCACTGTACGTGGAGGTGCAGGCTTGGTCGGATGAACAACCAATGTCAAAGGTTTGTGGTCTGTGACGATGGTAAAGTGACGACCATACAAGAAATCATGAAACTTTGTAACACAAAATACGAGAGCCAATGCTTCTTTCTCGATCTGTGAATAATTTCTTTGCGCAGACGAGAGCAATTTGGACGCAAAGGCAATAGGGCGATCGTGCGAACCAACTTTGCGCGCAAGCACAGCACCGATCCCGAAATCCGATGCATCCAACATCAACAAAAGGGGCTTACGGGGATCGAATGGCGTAAGGCAAGTATGGGAAAGCAACGCCGATTTCAACTGGCAAAAGGCGCGTTGGCATTCCGTCATCCAGACGAACGGAACACCTTTATGGCGTAAGCGATGAAGCGGAGTGAAATGTAAGAGGCGTGTGGGATATATTTATCATAGTAATTTCTTTTTCCCAGCACACTCTGTAGCTGCTTCAAATTCTGCGGCGAAGGCAAGTTGTAACGCTGCGCTTGTGGGGCACACGATACTCATTAAAGCCTGTACTATGGAAAGTTGATGGGCTTCACCTTATGAGAAAGGAATTTTGTATAGAAATTGACCGCGTGTACCTGAATGGAGGCAAATCAGACTTACACCCACTCGGTAATAACAATGATACGTCAAGCAAGTCCGAAATGCAACTACACGTCAGGACGGACAAGAAACAACACAGAAGATGCTACCAATTTGTTAATTATACGGTCGCCAGCCTAATTAGGCATTAACTGAGTTTCTTCCCTGTACAAGTTGATGTACGTTCATGCAAAACAACACTCAATAACACTGCATAATATGGTAAATTTTAGAACCAGAAAATCTACTGAACTGATAAATTCACTTTCTATACTGATATGAATAAACCATAAATACATAACACCACACTACAATGTTTACTACAAAACTTCGTAGTGGCTATTGATCTAATTAAAATCGGGCATAGGTTACCCTAGAAGTAGCACTTTCGAAACACACACACAATGTCTATTTTGATAAAGGTAAAACACTGATAAATTTTGGTTTCTATTTTGGCTTTGACTTTGCTGGTCAAATCAGTTTAGAACACTTCAGAATTCAAATGAATAAAAAGGGGGGTGGGACCCTGAAACTGTTATGATCACTGTATTAAAACAATAAATTACTGAAATCATTATGCCCTCAAGATTTCCAATATATGATTTACGACTCTTTTTGTCTTATTTCCTGCTCATTTAAATACCATTATATCTGTCTCGAAATAATTAAGTTTCATTACTAAATCAATATCAAAATTATCTTCCCACTTTGTCAGACCTTTGTTATTTGTATGTTAGTCCATTAACAAAAAAATTCTTTAAACATCATTCTAACATAGCTAGGTCTGCAGGTAATTATTATTAACATAAACTTTAATTTTTCATCTTGGGATACTTGGCATGCACAGCATTTGGAAAGGACCCTGTCTAGGTTAGTTGTGAGGATAATTAAATGATAGGACAGTTCTGGTAAAATTTAAGTTGTTATTGAATAGTATGGAACAAAAGTAACACTGGTCCACACGAATACAGTACTAAAAGTTTCAACCTGTTTGTATCGATGTGGCGGTTGGCAAGCGGCGAGATGGCGAGGCACAGAGCGCACGTACAACCACAGCAATGGCTCTTGATGTATCGGCACTTTACTTCTTCATAGCGACGCAATACTTTTCCATTTAGTGCCTATGGAATTTTGCCATGCTGTATAGGCGTCGGAACGGCATATCCGAGGCTCAATGAAACTACGTCTTCCAGGAGAGCCTCCTCGATCCAGAACGTGTTGCTCAGACCAATGCCCAACTCCGACTACCACTGCTGAGCCCATTATGCCGTGCCGCGCCCGTGTGCATTTTCCCGCGCTCACCCGCCATCCACCTTTTACCGCTCCCCTACAGACAGGGTATTCACCAGAGGTTTTGCATTCTATGTATCCTAATACATTGCCTATGTATGGACCAGACGCACAATTACAACTTTGACATCTTACAATAGTTTCAACGTTTCTTACATTTCAATTCTGTTATAATATTGCTTGAAATTTGACATAAACATTAATATTCACATCGAAATTTGTTTACAGTTTTCTTAACCCAGTGACATGAAAACCAAAAGGAAATGAAATCAGAACATCGATTACACTAATTTATCGAAAATTCAGAAGAAAAAATTATTATATGTACAATAGTACAGCGTTGTTGTTGTTACAAAGTCTTGTATGGCACGGAGGTGCTCTGGACTGGGATGTATGCCTTGGGCATTGAGTACATGTCCCAGATAGGGTAAGTCATGAGCAAAAAACACACATTTGTCCTTCCGCAAGCGAAGACCATTTTGTCGCAAGACCTGAAATAATGTTCTGAGATTGACTTAATGTTGTTCTTCCGTCTTTCCGGAGATCACAATTACGTCCAGATAGTTTACTGCAGTAGGGACCGACGCACAAACAGTTTGTAGATATTGCTGAAACAATGCAAGGGCGGATGCACACCCGAATGGCAGTCGTTTGAATCGATACAAACCAAGATGCGTGTTAACAACCAAAACGCTCTGGGATTCTTCGTCCACCGGTATTTGCAAGTACACATCTGCTAGGTCCAACTTCGAAAAATATTTACCCAGGCACAGTTTGTCAAAAAGATCTTCCGGGCGGGGTAAAGGAAAAGTTGCAATCACTAGTTGTGGATTAACTGTTGCCTTGAAGTCCACACAAAGTCTCAATTTTCTGGAAGGTTTTGGCCAAATTACTAAGGGTGATGCCCAGAGAGAAACCTGCACACGTTCAATTACACCTTGTGATTACAAATTGTGTAATGTTTTTGCGACTTCATCACGCAATGTGTGGGGAACATTCCGCGCTCTGAAAAATTTCCGTTGCGCGTTTACTTTCAGTTCCAAATGTGCTTTATAGTTCTTAGCGCAACCGAGGCCCGGTGCAAAAATGTCTGCAAATTCTTCACATAGACGAGAAACACTGTCAAAAGGCACAGTCTGGTTCACTGATAGGACCAGATTTACTATAGACAAGTTAAACAACTGAAATAAATCGAAACCAAACAAGTTCACTGCAGAAGAAGAACGAAGGACGTAAAACGACACAAGTTTTATTTGTCCCTTGTATGTTGCGAGAAGGCTGCACTATCCTAACACAGGGATCACGTGACCTAAATAGGTACTTAACATTTGCGGCACGCAACGGAGGTGTGCCCAGCACTTTGTAAGTGTCTTGATTGATCAATGAAACTGCAGCTCCGGTATCAAGCTGGAATGGTATCACTTTGCCGTTAATGTCCAAGTCCACAAAAAGTTTATTGTCCTGCTGACGACAAGAGCGACTGTCTCGCGCAGCGTGAACTGACACTGGTACAAAATCAGTTGCGACTTGACTAGTGTTCTAGCGATGTCGACGCATACTATTCGTGGGACGAACACAGTCACTGTTAGAGAGTGTGGCACTGATCGGAGTGGAATTGACTATATGAATTTCCATGGGCGAAGTGTTGCGAGCTGGAGTATCCTTGGTTCGATTCTGAATCCGGCGCAAAGCAAAGGGCCTGGAATGGTTTTGAGCTTCCGATTTGAGCTTTTTCTGGCAAACACTCTGAACATGTCCTTTTTTATTACAGAAAAAGCAAATAGCTTGGTGTGACGGGCAATTCTCACGCGAATGTCTAGTAGCACACCGTGGGCATGATTTTAGCACTGCATTTGCTTGCCAGCGCGGTACACGTGGCTGAGAGCCAGGCGGCTTTGGCGCGGCCAAGCGCAAGGACTGTTTACTGTTCCGTGCAGCTCGCCCGGCGGGCCAGTTAACCTGACACACGGGTGGCGAAGTTTCAAATGATTCCTGAGCAAAGTCAAGTGTGTCCTTCCGATCCAATATGTCCATCACTTGTTGAAGGGAGGGATTGACTAGTTTCAAAATCTTTTCCCTTATACGAACATCAGAAACGTTCTGTGCAATTGCATCACATACAATAGTATCTGAATAAGGGAGTCCACAGTGACACTCAAAAGCACAATCCCTAGTAAGGCCTTGCAAGTTTGCAACCCACTCCCGATTAGTCTGACCAGCCGTACGTTTTGTACGAAAGAAGGTATAGCGTTTGGCAACTACATTGACTGATTCTTTGAAATATGCATCTAATGCAGACAAAATTTCGTCGTAGGACAGAGTTGCTATATCGCGTCGGGGAAATAATTTGACTATCACACGGTACGTGGTCACCCCAACGGAGGACAATAAAAAAGGCTGCCACTCGTTACCTTGAATTCTGTAGGCGGCGAGATGGTATCCAAATTGGTGTGACCACTCCGTCCAGCTTTCCAGTGCAACATGAAAAGGACGAAAAGTTGGTGCAACTGCGTGTTGTGGCTGCGTTAGCGGTGGAGTTGCGGCTGCCGCGTCGTTGTGCATTGCACGTTGACCCTGGACGAGGTGTCCTAGGGCATCCAGTAAGGCCTGCGTCTGCTGATTCTGTAAGCAATAAAATTCGGACAGTACATCTGGAGATGGTGGCGAAGCCATTACACAAGTAAATCAGGGCAGTATAGTTACGAACGCGGTGTGGCCTCGTCGCCAAATGTGGGTTGGCTGGAGAGCCAACACCGGTTTTGAGAGGAAGCCGAAAGGCACGCGTCTTAGCTCACGCAGGCTGGCGTGAGGCCTGGAACAGGTCAAGGAAATTAGACTTTAGCAAAAAATGTACGTAGCTGCTGGAATAGTTAACTTTAATCCATAAATGGTGAACATCGCTCTTGAGGGTACATTATTCATAATCTCAATAGTAACTGGTAATGGCGCCTTGCTGGGTCGTAGCAAATGACGTAGCTGAAGGCTATGCTAACTATCGTCTCGGCAAATGAGAGCGTATTTTGTCAGTGAACCATCGCTAGCAAAGTCGGTTGTACCACTGGGGCGAGTGCTAGGAAGTCCCTCTAGACCTGCCGTGTGGCGGCGTTCGGTCTGCAATCACTTATAATGGCAACACGCGGGTCCGACGTATACTAACGGACCGCGGCCGATTTAAAGGCTACCACCTAGCAAGTGTGGTGTCTGGCGGTGACACCACATTTTCCGGCACTCCGAGGCTGTTGGGAAAGCAGCTATATGACACTTCTTTATAACCGCTCTCTCTATGTGACCCCTGGACAGACTCATGTTTGGTCTCCGACTCAAAATTTGCTGCCGTCCGTCATTTACAATGTATGTCTTCACCGTCGAGGAAACCTCTTAAGAGTGCTGGCTTCTTTCAGAAGCCTCACTCCGCCAATTCCCCACGCTTTTTGCACACTGCTCCCTGTGGCCTTGGGGTGCTGGAATTGTCGGCACATCCCTGCTTTGTAAGGCAGGTAAAATGACTGCCGTCAAGCCAGAGGAACTCAGATGTTTCCGTGTGTCCATTCTTGGCGTTCTGTCCGAATGGTTGCAGGTGTCCATCAGCTCTCGTCACAGCACACTTGTCGTCGTGAGACAGGCTCCTCGCGCCATGCCCTCCTTGAGCGAGACGAGGACGTCGGCCCGGCTTCCCACTGTGTGTTTGCAGAATGACGGCGGTGCCCCTCTTCTCGGGGGCTCGCCCCAGGGAGTATGGACCCTTCTTCCTCCACGGTCATCTTCGGCGACTTGGTGAAAGTGGCTGGGTGTGGGGACATTTGCCACGCCGGACATTTGCCACACCGGACATTTGCCCCACTTGCCCCTTCGCCAGGTAGCGATCCCTCAGGTAAGGGACGCCCTTCCTCGTGCTTCTTCTGTCCACAGTAAAACTTCGCCAATCTTGGAGATTTTGCGCTCGTCTAAATTATACATGCCTTTTTCTGTGCTCCTGCAGCATCTTCCTGTCGTGTTTTTTGTACCATGGGCGATCACTTCCGTCTAATATTCATTTATATGGTATGAATCTCTCGAGTGCTGTTGATACTATTTCTTTGAATTTAAGCCACATATGGTCTTCCGTTACATAGTTTGGAAGGATTGGAGACTGTCTCTTAGGAAGACGTCAACCGAATTTTTAGTTGCTTTTATAAATATATATATTTCGCGTTTAGTTTTGGCGAATTTCTTTGTTACGGAATTGAGCCTCACAACGACTGTGTGTTCACTAATTCCTGTACCCGTCGTGATGCTCAGGATTACTTGCGGCTAAGAGGTCAAGTGTGTTTTCGTAACCATTTACAATTTGCATGGCCTCGTGAACTAATTGTTCAAAATAATTTTATAAAAAGCATTTAGAACAATTATGGAAGTTGTTTTCTATCTACGGTATGGTCTGAAAATATATTTTTGTCAACATATGGCAGGTACATTGAAGTCACTGCCAACTACAATTGTATGAGTAGGGTACCTATTTGCGATGAGACTCGAGTTTTCTTTGAAATGTTCAGCAACTGTTTCATCTGAGACTGGGGGTTGGTAAAAGGAGCCAGTTATTAATTTATTCCTGTTGTTGAATATAACCTCTGTCCATACTAAGTCACAGGAAGTACCTTTCTTCAATGTCGCTTGTGAGCTGGAACACATATTACATTATTTTTCCTTAAGTTGTGCTTCTTGTTTCTGTTGTAGTGGAGATCATTACAATTACAGATTTTCTCGCCAAAACCTAGGATGCTTTCTCTGTGACCCTGTAAATACCAGAGATAAACAATGTAGAACAACAACGTACGGTACAAGCACAGCATTCTGTATTACTTCATTTCCTTATTTCTAACATTTTAAAATTGTACGTCGACTTTAGATGACATGTCAATCATAGATGTTCTTATCTCTGTTTATGAACATACTTTCAGTCATGTTTTGAACATTGTCCCACTACACTTTATTAACTAATGTTTCGCCGCAAGGGATATCGGATTTTAGAGAGTAAACTAATATGGAGTATGTCGTTCATCTTTTCAAACGTTCACATACCCATTTCTTCTTTCCTTATTGTCTTTTGCGCATGCACTTGTAGTAATTAAAGTAGGCACAAATGCAGCGATCAAAAAGAGATAGCCGGCCGAAGTGGCCGTGCGGTTAAAGGCGCTGCAGTCTGGAACCGCAAGACCGCTACGGTCGCACGTTCGAATCCTGCCTCGGGCATGGATGTTTGTGATGTCCTTAGGTTAGTTAGGTTTAACTAGTTCTAAGTTCTAGGGGACTAATGACCTCAGCAGTTTAGTCCCATAGTGCTCAGAGCCATTTGCACCATTTTTGAACCAAAAAGAGATAATTAGCGTACATTCGCATTCTGTTTACAGTGTTCCTTTCTTGTTGCTCCCATGGCGATGGACTGTTTCCATCGCAATCAGTAAGCGTGAAGGGAAGCTACTGTACAGACAGAGGGATCTTTATTTATACTTAGCAGAACTAATTACATACTGACATAATCGTCGGAATTGCTTTTGTTTCCCAAAAGACATAAATATTTCGATTTCGGAAAAGAAGCTCTGTATTTCGCCAAGATGTTGAAGAAGAAGGTCCCTTACGCACTGGTTGTATCGAGTAAGATGTGGAGACGGCGGTTTGAAAACGGACAGAAGAAGTACGAGGAAGGGCGTCCCTTACCTGAGGGATCGTTACCTAGCGAAGGGGCAAGTGTGGCAAATGTCCGGTGTGGAAAATGTCGGGCGTGGTAAATGTCTCGCATTCGAAAGTGGCTCCGTTATTCCAGTTCCTATGATAGAAATTCAAGTACTCTGTTTGTTTATGACTCTTTTTAATGGAACTGATGTACTTAAGGGTTTGAGAGGACTTGTTAATACCTGCTGTTATCCATTCGTTTTTGTGAGACATTGATGCCAGTGAGGGTAATTTTTGAAATACGTCTCCAAAGTTCAATCTAAATAATGTTAAGAATTTAGAGAATTTCACATTTTAATTGATTTCGCTATGCTTCCTGCCAGCTTCACTTGCTAGTTCTTTTGAAAATCTTGTATACTGATTTCTGATAAATGTCTTTTGTAAGGTAGCAGTTAAGGAAATTTTTCCACACCCAGTTTTACAGTTATTTGTCATAAATGCTCCCACAGTTCAAGATCTTTTACGGCTACATAACTCTTTTCCCTGTTCATGCTTGTGGCCACATGTTCAGTTACAGATGCAGTTTTTGTAGTAGCCCATGTTTCACAAATTGGCCTACAAGGACATGCCAAAACAGTGAAGAATACTTATGAGGGTGCTATTACTTTTATTTATTATATTTGTATTTATTTTTATATCTCTACATAAAATTATGTAGACTTTTCTACTGGAGGTTTTTGTCTAGAGCTCCTGTTAATACAGTATATTGAGAAAAATGTCCACACTACGTTTGGGAGATAGATGCTCAACAAAATGACAAATTTCTTGGCGTTATCAGGCCCTGTTAATTCAATAGCTGATATTTCTAGGTGTTTTTCTTCACTTGCTGTACTAAGGCCATGTCTTGATTTGAACTATGGTTCTCTCCTGAAATAAATGCATGATCTCCTACCTTTGAACTAGTCCTACGGTAAGAGTCTGCCCTGTCATACAATAATAATGCTACAGGTTGGATTTCTGTGTTTCTACAACAGTGTTCAGTGACACAAAATACTGCGGTATTAAAAAAGTGGACTTCAACTTCAGATTGTTCTGTTTCATTATTTATTGATTGCGTGCATTTATGAGAGATATCAGTATGTGATATGTCCGTGCTGCTTTTTCCGTAGATTTATTTCTCTTCATTACATGCTGTACGTGTGTCATTTTGTGTCTTAAAATGTATCTGGTGACTAATACTCTTTTGGGAGGATAACCGGTTATCTTGTTTCATCCCAAAGAAAGGCTACATACTTCTCCTACCCTTAACAACATATGTTTGACTGTTAATCGTCCGAGATCCACCCCCTATACCTCCATGAATTAGCTGCATCAATCCTCCGTTCCCAGTCCTGTTTCGGTGTAGACCATGTATGCCTAGAGAAATTCCATCTGTTGAAAGTCTCGAAAGGCACCACATCCACATGCACCGAGCGAGGGGGCGCAGTGGAGACGTCGGTTCAAACCTTCGTCCAGCCCTCCTGATTTAGATTTTCCGTGATTTCCCTAAATCGCTTTAGGCAAATGCTGGGATGGTTTCTTCAAAATGGCACGGCCGACTTCTTTCCTTATCCTTCACTAATCTGTTGGGAGTGATTACGTCGCTGTTTGATCCCCTTCCCCGAATCAACCAAGCAACCAACATGAACATGCACAAAGTCGATTGCCATCTGTGCCATCTGTGCCCACATTAATCCACCTCACAGCTCCATTAAGGTGTGGCCGATCATGACGCTGGAACAGCTAAACGAAGTGTACATTGGTGGTACGATGCAGTGAAGTTATCTTGTCTAGGTAACCACCTATGCCACATGCACCATCCCTGTCCAAACAGTTTCCTGCCCCACAGAGTAGCACTACATGGTCCTATTTTGAAAAATCGTTACACTAAGACACTACGTTTTCTGTCATTTGAATTAACACTACATTTGGTTTGAAAATGATGGTAACCTAGTAAGCTGAACCTAAACTTTACTGTAACTGAATGACTACATTTCGCTCATTGCTGTACCTAGCAACGCCATCTTTTTCTTCCTTACACTTTGCGCATTCATAGGCTTCCTGGCATCCTTTGATATGTGCTGCACAGTTACTGCTCCTAGATCAGCCTGAGGTTCATCTCCATTTATCTCTGGCAGTATCAGATAACTGCTGTAACGTCTACCAAGGTCTCCTGTCACACCTAGGTAGACGTGACGCCACCAGCAGTCGACCATATGTTCGCTCTGAGGATGGCCCCTGCAATGGGCTGAAACCGGTCGGCACTAAATAAACAAAAAACGCGATTAAGACTGTTTTCTTAATACTGAGCTAATTTTTATTAATCGCTGTCACTCCACAATCATAGTGTACAACTGTTGTTAGTGGTGATAATAAAACTATCTTCCTACCAACAGCCAGTTCCCAGCACCGTCCTCCCATCTATCTCCCTTGATCATGATCACTTTCTTCCTTCTTCCTCCACCTCCGCCTGAAGGCCACAGATTTTCCTTTCCTGTTCTTCTCTCAGAGGGTTCCTTCTGCATAGTCTGCAATTCCAGGAGAGATCCCCTCTGTTTTCCCAACATTCTCCCCACTACATCTCCTGCCCCCTCCCCCAGTGAAAATATTTCCTGTAAGACTGGTAACAAATCCCCCTCCTTACTACTCTACACTAAAATCCCACATCCTCATGGCCAATTTCGAAAGTAGAATGAAGTTCAACTTTAAAGAATATAATACGTTTTTCAAGCAGGCGAGATTTGCTGTATGAAAACAAAACGACACTGAAAATGTTTAGTGCTCTTGCCGCTATGTTTTTATTGATTTGGAGATATATTGATAAAAGAATGAATCACTAGTTTCCTTCTTTTTAGAGAATTCGCGTTAATAAGAGTGTTTGGTTAGGTTTTTAAATATTTATATCTCCGAAAATTTAGGCCTAGGTTGGCGTCTATTTAACTAGTAAAAAAAACAAAATGTGTTGAGAAATATGGTTTAGAAACACTCAATTACACTTTTATGGCGTGAATAGATGAAACTAAAGCTAGCAGCTGCCTTGATGGAAATAAATATATGCTATTAAGAAAACGTAGGTAGAGTTTTCAATCTTCAAATCACGCAAAAATTTTGGCCCACTTCGCGACTGTCCGGATTTGAAATAACAATAGTTTTTTTAAAGAAAAAGTGCACTAGGGACGCTAAATATTCACTTTTGTGATGAGACCAGACATTACAGCCAGTGTAGGAAACAAAACAAATTTAAATTTAGCACTATTTACTCATAAATAATTACTTCTTATGGAGAAAATATATACCTATGTACCTCTCTTGGCAGCCATTTCTATCATTAAATGGTGTGACCCTTGTAAGTATTGAGCTCAGGTGTGTCTGCAGCTTCTTACATGAGCAACGGTATTGAGCGATATACGTAGGACATGTAAATAACTGACAACCTGGGTAATGTGGTGCTAGGTCTTTTTCTTCCGCGGTATTCAGGATTGTGAAAATTTTACAAGTTGTCGGAATTTATGACATGGAATGAAACTATGGCAATTTTCATACAGCTCATGAAACGTAAAGTATTGTGAAAACGGAGTGCATTCCTGAACTAAGCGTCAATTCTAGACAAATCATGTTGATAACGTATGCTGAGGAGCTATGTAACTAATCGCTGGCTTTCATGTCTTCGGGGTGTGCCGTTGCCTTGTACTACGGAAGTTGTTGCTTCTAGTCCTATCTTTTACCTAGGAAAGCATTGAAATATGCGTTAAGTTGTGCCTACCGTCTCGATCTGTTGAACCATTCACACTGTATGTCGTGTATGATGACAGATACAAAATGGATGCATTTTGAAAAATACGTGGGGATGATAGTCATAAAGAAATATTATGGTCATCTATGAGCCGTTAACTGTCAGGCTGGAGTCAGAGTCTTCATGGTATCTGAAGAACTCTGACTTCTGTAAATATTTGTACAGACTGACACTTGGGGATACCATGTAAGTCAACGTTCGTAGGGTAATGAAAGAATCGAAAGGTTCATTCACAACATGATACCCCTGGTCTTCTTGGACATAATGAAAAGATGATGATACGCGTATGTAAGACGTACTGGTACGGAATGTACAGGGCCTATAAATGCAGCAGAAAACCACGAAGAGTGATGACACAGTTGTGGTTACGAGTACACAAATTCTTCTCGAAGGCGTCACAGTTCTACACCCGTTCAGAAACCAACTCACATCCTGCTCCTGCCACATCACCCTCCCCTGCACCACTACCTAAGAGACAGGCAAATGAGTTCATCATAACTTATCAGGCTACAGAAAGGCGGAACAAATAACGGATACTGATTAATATTACGTGCACTCTGAACCATTTGTCTTGAAATTTTAAAACTTGTTCGCCATTCACAGCCCCAAACTCTGGCTGTCAGTCTTCTTCTTCCGAAGACTGCACCGACTTTACAATAAGTACCTCAGAATACAACAGTCGGTCACAAATACAAGTTTTCTATGGACGCGACGCTTTCGATTTTTTCATGATGCGTTACGGCACGTCATGCGGTAAGAAAACTGCGAGGGTCATCAATAGATGGCGCGGTGATCTAGGTTTAGAAGCGTGACGACCCTCTACGACCATTAGAAAAAATGGCATTGATTAGTAGTTAAGCATTCGGGAGGACAGCGTTTGAAATCGCTGTCTACCTAGTTTATGATTTTCCTAAATCTCATAAGGCAAATGCTGGGAGCATTCCTTTGAAGAGAACAAGGCTGAATTTTGTTCCTAAATCCGAGCCTGGGCTCTGCTTCTCCTCTTCAAGAACGGTAGTGGCACCATATTCCATCAACTGAAAGTAAAAACTGTTTGGTGAAATATCACTCTGTTTTGACACCACAAGGAGTACAGGTTCTCCCAGCGGCTGTTTGTTAGGCGTTACAAACTGTGAACGCAGGACGAACGATTGTTTGGCGCTCATTCCTTCATAACTTCCCATCTGGCAACGTCTTTCATTTGTTGTCGTAGTTCAGAGTCATTAAACCCCTGATGGCTTGCTGGAGATATTATGAACAACCCCGAGGTCTTCAGAAACTATTATATTTCTTACAATAACATGGACATACTCGTACCAGATGCGGGAGACGGTGTGCAATTACTGATCTCAAATGGAATCGATGGCCGGTGAGAGAACGTCTGGTACACCTTTCGTCTGCACTAAATTTCAGACTCGTCGTCCGTATGCATCTACATATTCATACATACCCCACAAGTCTCCATGGATTCCAGTTTGATTACACGAAACATCTCCGTAAGATTCGTGAGTTGACAGAACCTACCAGTATAAAAATTTAGCAACCCACTTATGAGTTACCTCTAACTCTTTCTTTCATTCGAGCTGGTGGAGATCCAAAACACTCGAGCACTACTAACGACTGAGTCGCATTAGTGTTCTATGCGCATTCTCTTTTATAGATGAGCTACACTTTCCTAAAATTCTCTCAGTAAATCTAAGTCGACGATCTGCTTTCCTTACTACAGTTCTTAAGTGCTTGTTCCTTTCATTCCCTCTGCAACGTTAAGCCTAGATATTTAATAGACATGATAGTCACTACTAATACTGTATTCGAACATTACAGGATTGTTTTCTTGACTACTTCGCATTAACTTAAATTCTTCTACATTTAGAGCTATCTGCGTTTCAATTTTGCATAAGCCGTCTTGTATACTCCTGCAGTCACACAATGACGACACCTTACCGTACACCACAGCATCATCAGCAAACAGCCACAGATTGCTACTCACCGTGCCCGTCAGATCACTTGTGTGTATTAAGAACAATAACGCTCCTATCAAAACTCCCTGGGGGACTCCTGATGATACCCTTTCCCTCCGGCCGGGGTGGCCGATCGGTTCTAGGCTCTTCAATCCGGAACCGCGCGACTGCTACGGTCGCAGTTTCGAATCCTGCCTCGGGCATGGATGTGTGTGATGTCCTTAGGTTAGTGAGGTTTAAGTAATTCTCAGTTCTAGGGGACTGACGACCTCAGCAGTTAAGTCCCATAGTGCTCAGAGCCATTTGAACCATGCCCTTGCCTCTGTAGAAAACTCGCCGTCGAGGACAAAGTACTGGGCCGTATTACTAAAGAAATTTTCAAGCCACTCATATATCTGGGAACCCTATCCTTACGCTTGGACCTTCGTTAATAGTCTGCAATGAGGCAGCCTGTGAAACAATTTCCGGAAATCTAGGACTACGGAATCTAACTGTTGCCCTTCATCCGTGTTTCGCTGGGTATCACGTGGGAAAGGGGAAAGCTGAATTTCGCACTAGCGAAACTTTTCAAATCCGTGCTTATTTATGGACAGATGCTCCTCTGCTCAATGAAATTTATTGTATTCGAACTGAGAACGTGTTTAAGAATTCTACCGAAAACTGATCTTATGGATATAGGTCTGTAGCTTCGCGAGACGTTTCTTTTACAGTTTTACTCACCTACGCTTTTTTCCAGTCACTTGGGACTTCGAGCTAAGCGAGATATTAGCAGTAAGTGCATGTTACGTTAGGGGCCAGTGCTGCAGAGTACGTTCTGTAAAACTGATTTGGCATTCCATTCTGATCTGGTGACTAAGCTGTTTTCATCTCTTTCCGTTGCTTCTCTACGCCAGGGATGCGTATTACTATGCCCACTACATGGGAGTCCGTGCGAGGGTCAAACGACTGTATGTTTGTACGATCCTCCCGTGGGAATAATTTCTTAATCGCGAACTTTAAAGATGAGTTTTCCTTTTGCTGCCGTCTATTGCCAAACCAGACTAGTCAACGAGTGAATGGATAGAAGCCTTCGACCCGGTTAGCAGAATCTTCTCGGGTTCTCGGCAAGATGTTTTGTAAAGGTATGACGGTGGAAGTTATTGTATGTCGCGCGCATTGATCTTTTTTCACCGGTGCACGAATTTCTACTAATTGTTGCCAGTCGTCATTGAAGAACGGTATGATATTGTTTTACAGTACCTGTCCATTGTAAAATAAATAAATAATGCTTAAAATTCTTGGAAATGTGGGACATTTAATGCAACTAAACGAAGTGCTGTTTGTATTGTACCATGCGCATTCTGCTTCCTTCCGCTTGAGTACGATCTTCAGAGGCCACTGAAAGAACGACGGAAAACATAAAAAATACTGGAAATTATTTTAACGTTTTCCATCTGTACTATGAAGGCATAGTCATTTGCCGATATTACATCCAGACTCACTTCCAAAATTATGTCTTGTGCACGTGGTGCTCTGCAGTCTGCAGATATTGAAAATATGTGACGTTAGTATATACATTGATTTACCCTGTCCTATGCAGTATAAATTTTATTATTTCATTTATTGCTAGATAGTATCATCTATCTTCAGAGGCATGTGTCTTTAGCGCAGGTCTAAGTCTTTTGCTGCAATCATTTGCTACTGTTTGCTAAAGCAGACATAATGTCTGACAGGAGAGCCGCAATCAGTGATTTTACAGTGTTACTTATAATCCGTGTTGATTGCAAAATGTTTATTCAGATGACCGGTTTCGCTTCATCTAGAACCATCTTCAGATCTGTAATGATAATGATACTACTTTACTATTTCACGAATGCAAACCTTTTTCATCCTATCTAATCAACGTCAGATGTACCAGAACGTACATGATATTTCGGTTACAAGAGTAACCCGTCCAAATAAGGCAACTTTCCCATGCTGCGTCACATAAAATTCGTTGGCAGAATGCACGTCATTTATATTAATTATGACACTATTACCGACAGTTGGCGTCTGGTACATTTGTTATATTACATACGTAAATAATGTATTCAGTAGAGTTTTGTGATTAACTTTTATCTCCAAAATACTTAATTAAAATCCGTAGATGTCAAGGTTAAAATCTGTACTTATCAAAATTAAAAAACACAGTAAAATTATCATTTTTATACGACCTAAAAACATAGGGCGATTTCTATATCTATGGCGCTGGTGTAGACTTTTTTCCTCAATGGTCTCCTTCCGTGTTTCCCGCCATTTCGGTTATTTTAGTATTTATGACGACTTACTAAGATGACAACTGTTGCGTGGGGAGGTCCAGGCCGAGGGATGACAGACGGTGCGTGATGGAGAAGCTGGAAGATGCGTGCAGCGCCTGGCTTCGTTGACGGGGCCCCCTTGCGCGGCCCTCTTGCCCACGGCGATGGACGGATCGCGGCACAACACCGAAATGGCGGGAACCATGGAAGGAGACCATGGAGGAAAACAAGTCTACACCAGCGCCGTATATATAGAAATCGCCCTATGTTTTTAGATCGTATAAAAATGATGATTGTACTGTGTTTTTTAATTTTGATAAGTACAGATTTTAACCTTGACATCTACAGAGTTTAATTAAGTATTTTGGAGATAAAAGTTAATCACAAAAATCTACTGAATACATTATGTGCATATGTAATGTAACAAATGTACCAGACGCCACCTGTTGGTAATAGTGTTATAATTAATATAAATGACGTGCGTTCTGCCAACTAATTTTATGTGACGCAGCATGTGAAAGTTGCTGTATTTGGACGGGCTACTCCTGTAACCGAAATATCAGGAACGTTCTGGTACATATGATGTTGATTAGATAGGATGAAAAAGGTTTGCATTCGTGAAATAGTAAATTAGTATCATTATCGTTACAGATCTGAAGGTGGTTCTAGATGAAGCGGAACCGGTCGTATGAATATACATTTTGTAATCAAGACGGATTATAAGTAACATTTGCTATTGTCTTCGAGGGTGAGTGTTCAGCAGGAAACGGTGTCGTCAGGACTGCCACAGTGAAATGTGATAGGACCGCTGTTGTTCTATATGTACATAAATTATTTGGCGGGCAGGGTGCGCAGCGATCTTCAGTTGTTTGCTGATGATGCTGTGGCGTAAGATAAGGTGTCGAAGTCGAGTGACTGTGGGAGGATACAAGATGACTTCGGTAGTTGGTGTGATGAATGGTAGCTATCCCAAAAAGTAGAAATAGGGAAGTTAATGCGGATGAGTAGGAAAAACAATCCCGTAATGTTCGGATGCAGCATTAGTACTGCTTGCTTGACACAGTCGCGTCGTTTAAGTACCTGGGCGTAACGCTGAAAAGAGATATGAAATGGAAAGAGCATGTGAGAACCGTGGTAGGAAAGGCGAAAGGTCAACTTCAGTTTATTGGGAGAATTTTAGGAAACAGTTGTTCGCTTGTAAAGAAGACCGCATGTAGTACGCTGGTGCGACCTATTCCTGATTTCTGCTCGAGTGTTTGTGACCCGTACCAGGTCGGATTGAAGGAAGACATCGAAGCAGTTCACAGGCAGGCTGCTAAATTTGTTACTGGTAGGTTGTAACATCTTGCAAATGTTACGGAGGTGGTTCAGGAACACAAAAGGGAGTCCCCGGAGGGAAGGAGACATTATTTTAGAGGAATACTATTGACAAAATTTAGAGTAACGGCATTTGGAGCTGACTGCAGAACGATTCTACTGGTGCCATGATACATTGCGCGTAAGTACCACGAAGATAAGAGACTAGAAATTAGCACTCGTGCGGAGGCGTATAGATAGTAGTTTTCTCCTCGCCCTATTTGCGAGTGGAACGGAAGAGAAAACCACTGATAGGGGTGCACAGTGCCATCCGCCAACGCCGTACGGTGGTTAGCGGACCATCTACTGGATGTAGATGTTCAATACAGACCATTAAAGTTGCTACACCACGAAGATGACGTGTTACAGACGCGAAATTTAACCGACAGGAAGAAGATGCTGTGATATGCAAATGATTAGCTTTTCAGAGCATTCACACAAGGCTGGCGCCGGTGGCGACACCTACAACGTGCTGACATGAGGAAAGTTTCCAACCGATTTCTCATACACAAACAGCAGTTGACCGGAGTTGACTGGTGAAACACTGTTGTGATGCCTTGTGTAAGGAGGAGAAATGTGTATCATCACGTTTCCGACATTGATAAAGGTCGGATTGTAGAATATCGCGATTGCGGTTTATCGTATCGTGACATTGCTGCTCGCGATGGTCGGGATCCAATGAATGTTAGCAGAATATAGAATCGGTGGGTTCAGGAGTGTAATACTGAACACCGTGCTGGATGCAAACGGACGCGTATCACTAGCAGTCGAGATGACAGGCATCTTATCCGCATGGCTGTAACGGATCGTGCAGCCACGTCTCGATTCCCAGTCAACAGATGGGGACGTTTGCAAGACAATAACCATCTGCTCGAACAGTTCGTCGACGATTGCAGCAGCATGGAATATCAGCTCGGTGGCCATGGTTGCGGTTACCCTTGACGCTGCATCACAGACAGGAGCGCCTGCGATGGTGTACTGAACGACGAACCTGCGTACACGAATGGCAAAACGTCATTTTTTCTGATGAATCCAGGTTCTGTTTACAGCATCATGATGGTCGCATCCGTGTTTGGCGACATCGCGGTGAACGCACATTGGAAACGTGTATTCGTCATCGCCATACTGGCGTATCACCCGGCGTCATGGTATGGGCTGCCATCGATTACACGTCTCGGTCACCTCTTGTTCGCATTGACGGCACTTTGAACAGTGGACGTTACATTTCAGATGCGTTACGACCCGTGGCTCTACCCTTCATTCGATCCCTGCGAAACCCGACATTTCAGTAGGATAATGCACGACCGCATGTTGCAGGTCCTGTGCGGGCCTCTCTGGATACAGAAAATGTTCGACTGCTGCCCTGGCCAGCACATTCTCCAGATCTCTCACCAACTGAAAACGTCTGGTCAATGGTGGCCGAGCAACTGGCTCGTCACAATACGCCAGTCACTACTCTTGATGAACTGTGGTATCGTGTTGAAGCTGCATGGGCAGCTGTACCTGTACACGTCATCCAAGCTCTGTTTGACTCAATGCCCAGGCGTATCAGTGTCGTTATTACAGCCAGAGGTGGCTGTTCTGGGTACTGATTTCTCAGGATCTATGCAACCAAATTGCGTGAAAATGTAATCACATGTCAGTTTTAGTATAATATATTTGTCCAATGAATACCCGTTTACCATCTGCATTTCTTCTTGGTGTAGCAATTTTAATGGCCAGTAGTGTAGATTCAAGAAATTGTTTATTATATGACCGAGGTAATAAGCAAATAAATATTAACGTTGTGCACCTGGTAAGATCGAGATGCTTTACGTAAGAAATTTTACGCTGATGAGCAACGTTATGTAACGAAAGGCTAACATCAATCTCTCGTTCCAAACATTTTCCCGACTGGCGGGGTCTGCTGTTATAGTTAACCGGATTTGGCGTGTTAAATTTAAGGGGTGGCTGGCTGCCCTTCCTGTCGCCATAGGGCTAACATTAATGTTAGGTGCTAATGGCTTTGGCACTTTCCACAAAAACAATATGCATAAGACATCACGAAAGATGGGCATGTCTCCGATACCAGTCTGGCAATAATACACTCCTGGAAATGGAAAAAAGAACACATTGACACCGGTGTGTCAGACCCACCATACTTGCTCCGGACACTGCGAGAGGGCTGTACAAGCAATGATCACACGCACGGCACAGCGGACACACCAGGAACCGCGGTGTTGGCCGTCGAATGGCGCTAGCTGCGCAGCATTTGTGCACCGCCGCCGTCAGTGTCAGCCAGTTTGCCGTGGCATACGGAGCTCCATCGCAGTCTTTAACACTGGTAGCATGCCGCGACAGCGTGGACGTGAACCGTATGTGCAGTTGACGGACTTTGAGCGAGGGCGTATAGTGGGCATGCGGGAGGCCGGGCGGACGTTCCGCCGAATTGCTCAACACGTGGGGCGTGAGGTCTCCACAGTACATCGATGTTGTCTCCAGTGGTCGGCGGAAGGTGCACGTGCCCGTCGACCTGGGACCGGACCGCAGCGACGCACGGATGCACGCCAAGACCGTAGGATCCTACGCAGTGCCGTAGGGGACCGCACCGCCACTTCCCAGCAAATTAGGGACACTGTTGCTCCTGGGGTATCGGCGAGGACCATTCGCAACCGTCTCCATGAAGCTGGGCTACGGTCCCGCACACCGTTAGGCCGTCTTCCGCTCACGCCCCAACATCGTGCAGCCCGCCTCCAGTGGTGTCGCGACCGGCGTGAATGGAGGGACGAATGGAGACGTGTCGTCTTCAGCGATGAGAGTCGCTTCTGCCTTGGTGCCAATGATGGTCGTACGCGTGTTTGGCGCCGTGCAGGTGAGCGCCACAATCAGGACTGCATACGACCGAGGCACACAGGGCCAACACCCGGCATCATGGTGTGGGGAGCGATCTCCTACACTGGCCGTACACCACTGGTGATCGTCGAGGGGACACTGAATAGTGCACGGTACATCCAAACCGTCATCGAACCCATCGTTCTACCATTCCTAGACCGGCAAGGGAACTTGCTGTTCCAACAGGACAATGCACGTCCGCATGTATCCCGTGCCACCCAACGTGCTCTAGAAGGTGTAAATCAACTACCCTGGCCAGCAAGATCTCCGGATCTGTCCCCCATTGAGCATGTTTGGGACTGGATGAAGCGTCGTCTCACGCGGTCTGCACGTCCAGCACGAACGCTGGTCCAACTGAGGCGCCAGGTGGAAATGGCATGGCAAGCCGTTCCACAGGACTACATCCAGCATCTCTACGATCGTCTCCATGGGAGAATAGCAGCCTGCATTGCTGCGAAAGGTGGATATACACTGTACTAGTGCCGACATTGTGCATGCTCTGTTGCCTGTGTCTATGTGCCTGTGGTTCTGTCAGTGTGGTCATGTGATGTATCTGACCCCAGGAATGTGTCAATAAAGTTTCCCCTTCCTGGGACAATGAATTCACGGTGTTCTTATTTCAATTTCCAGGAGTGTAAATTAATAAAAAAGATGTAAACTCTATTTAGCAGCTAAACAGTATATTTATTAGAATGATACCTTTTCAAAAAATTATGTTTCGGATATGATCGAAATTATGAAACGCTTCAGAGGTTAAAAACTAAGGCCCGCCGGATCAGGCCATAATGGCCCAACGGTTCCGACCGGCCGCGGTGATGATGGATGCGGACACGGAGGGGCATGTGATCAGCACACCACTCATCCGGTCATGTGTCGTTTTACGAGACCGGAGCCGCTACTTCTCAATCAAGTAGCTCCTCAGTTAGCAAACTGAGTGCACCCCGCTTGCCAACAGCTCTCGGCAGACCGGATGGTCATCCACACAAGAGCTCGCCCAGCCCGACAGTGATTAACTGCTATGATCTGACGGTAACCGGTGTTACCTCTGCGGCAAGCCCGTTGGCTTCTTCAGTGGTTAGCAGCCGGATTTTCAAGTCCAGTTGGCACAATACTTCGGCAGTCCACCTGACCTTCTCCTTCAGGTGAACCGATGCTGCTGCTGGGACTCGTCGAACTGATGCCACTAGGGACCGGCGCTCCAGTATACTTGTAGATCAACAGAGAGTACTCAGCGCGAGCACAGGGAAAAAATACGGGGTCACATGACCGGAATTACATCTAAAATTTCCTTCTAATTTTATTTCATGAGGTAAATGGGGAAAGTGAAAATTCAATTAGAACAATATATTGCTGGCATACAAAAAAGGGAGAATGCCAAATAGTACTGCAGGTGCCGAGCAATAGTCAGTAGAAACAAAAGACTGAAATTAGTGTCCTTCGTTGGTATGTCACTCGAAGAAAACGTTCGGTGCTAAGTGACGAACATTCATTCGTTCATTCATTGATGGAGTGCAGACAACTATTAGCTGTTATTAATCAGATTTCAGAGTGGGAGTCGCAGGCACAGCGGAGGGGGAGCGGGGAAAATACAGTTTACTCTGCAGCGATCGTTAATTTATGCAGGAGCACCCGAGCTCTGAAGAATGCCAGCAGCTCTTTCTGGGAGCAGGCATCAAGCCCGACAGTGCTACTTAGTGGAAAGAATCAGACTGCGTAATATAATGGTCTGGAGTCTAAAACAGCACGAGGGGTGTCGCTTTAATCAGCTAATAGCTCTGTATACGACGAGTCGGATGCAAACAGGAAAGAAAAATAAAAAGTTGAGTAAAATTCTACCAGAAAGAAAGAGTTTATATCCCGATTGCCAGAAACGCTGCAGCGCCCAAAGCTTGTGTTAAGGAATGAAATTGGTGAATTGCTCATCGTTTTATCTGGATCATAATGCAATACTAATCTACTACATTTAGCTGAGTAGTAACCTTTAGTCCACTTGGAAGGTCCCTGTCGCAAGAAAAGTAAGGTATTAGGATCTGCCTTGTTACAGTACACATTATTCCTCTGATTCATTTAAGTGACGCTCGATCGTTATCACCAGGATTCAGATTCTGATAACACAGAAAAGACAGAAAATGTATGGTGGAAATAAATCTATTACGCCTT
The DNA here is from genome assembly GCF_021461385.2 of Schistocerca piceifrons. Taxonomy (NCBI): domain Eukaryota; kingdom Metazoa; phylum Arthropoda; class Insecta; order Orthoptera; family Acrididae; genus Schistocerca; species Schistocerca piceifrons. The sequence continues at coordinate 181,845,954 of NC_060149.1, forward strand.
TCATTACTAACAATACGTTCATGTACTTTAGTACGTATTTTACCATACATAATCAAAGTGTTACATGATATGTTTCGTAATAGTTCGTGTCATTAGTTGTTTACGGATAGTGTCAGCACGCTTGCAGATGGTTGTCCAGTACTATGGAACACAAAAGGAACAATACGACGTTGCTTCTGATCCAACCTACACCAGCTCCGACCACAGACAGCACTGAAAAACAAATCCATCATAATAAGAATATTGTAACTGGAGTAGTTCAGAATTGATGGAAACAAAAATTTTTCGAGGGGAAAGAGTCCGAAATAAGTGAACATTCCATGTAGAAAAATATCTAAAAAGTGGTAAGCCAAGTCGATTGCTGTAACTTAAAATGGCGCTGCAGTCTTGGTCGGCAGACATTTTTCCTCCTAATGTTTCAGCTTGTTTAAGCCCAGTACTCTGGGCATGTAAACAAGCTAATAGTCTGGAACCATCTCATTTCAATAAGCGTTTCAGTCATGGCAGATTTCCAGTTAAGTAAACGTGGAATGTAAAATCAATTACATTTGCTCAGTAGCGAAAAGGCATCTGGATAGGATGAGATATCAATGAGGGTCTACAGAGCTAGTGCTAAATAATTAGGACCCTTTTAACAGTAGAAGATCTTAGGTTTCTGGAACAACGGCAGGGACCGAGTGACTAGGAAAAAGGCGCAACTCATTCCCGTATTCTAGAAGTATCGTCGAGTAATACACGTAACTATAGGCCTCCGTTGCTCATGTCAATCTGTTGTTGAATTATGGAACATATTCTGTGCTTCCGCGTTAGGATGTTCCTGGGAGCTAAAATCTATATAAAAACCGAATGGATTCTGTAAACAGTGAACTTGCTAAACACAGGTCATTCTCAAAAATGGTTCAAATGGCTCTGAGCACTATGGGACTCAACTGCTGAGGTCATTAGTCCCCTAGAACTTAGAACTAGTTAAACCTAACTAACCTAAGGACATCACAAACATCCATGCCGGAGGCAGGATTCGAACCTGCGACCGTAGCGGTCTTGCGGTTCCAGACTGCAGTGCCTTTAACACAGGTCATTCTCTTTGTCCATGAAGCCGTAGATAAATGCGCCCAGGTTGATGCCGTGTTGCTTGACTTCCGTAAGACACTCAATGCAGTACCGCACTTTTGTTTAGTGAACAAAAAATTGGACCAGATTTATGACTGGATACAGGACTTTCTAAGATACTCTTAACGGGATAATGTCGAGAGACGTAAAGGTGATTCCTAAAATACTCCATAAGCGGGTTATAGGGCTGTTACTGCATACAATACACACAAATGATCTAGTTTTCGAACTCCCGTCGTCACCGCGGCTTTCCGACCTTATTGCAAGATATTCAGCCATGTGATCGATAAATGGATCGCTTTTACAACATACCCCTTCCCGGTGTACGACAGATTGAAATTAAATTGACGAAACACGTGCCGTCCTACCTGGTCATTCGTGGCTGTAGGATGACTATTATGTACGACGGACATCTCTGTACTTGATCAGTTTGATGCCAAGAAGGACACATCAGGTTGGCATGTCTAAAACAACGACTTGATTAAATCACAGCGGGTGCCATTGTGACTTCTCCTACGATCACAACCCTTCTCTTCAATTGTGTAGAGGTTGAATGGACGACAGTCCCATCCAAAGTCGACCACATTCGTCAGTCAGACACTTCCGATAGGACAATCGTGGTGAAGTCAGAAGTGCAGGACCCATCCAATACGTTGGCGTTCCCTGTACAAGACAATCAAAGTACGACCAGGCAGGAGGGTATGGGTGAGAAGATGGACACTGATGCACTGATGGTGCCAACTGCAGCCTCTGATCTCGACAACAGAGCAGTCGAAGAGATCTATCCCCAATCGGATACTGAAACATATATCCACAAACAGCGTTCCCGACGAAGCACAAGAGGACTTCCTGTAGTTAACGTCTGAAAAGGACTGTGGAAAGTCTGGTGGTGGTGACGGTGATACAGAGGTCACAGTAGCAGCACATCCTGTGGATCACAGCCCTTTCGAACCCTCTGTATAGCATCATCGCATGGAGCTTTCAGCCGCAGATTACCAACCTGTAGTGACGGTGGTGTCTGCACCAAGAGCCACAGATGAGATATCCCATCATTAGTAGACGGTACCTCATGGCGACTGCACAGTCGACTGTGAAGAAGACCCATCGCTCCTCTTGTCAGGCACCACACGAGGCATTTCATCGTATAAATGTTGAATGTTTGCCACTATCGATGACCACTATGAGACACCCTGAGCTAATGCGCCCACAGTGCTTACAGTGGCCCTGATGGCCAACACGGATGCAGTGGACAGACTTCAGACGTATCGTGTTGCGACTATTAAGATCAACACTGTAGGGACGTGCACTATGTTATCCTTGCTTCAGGACATGCTGAACGCTGCTGTCACCTCTAAATAGCCTTCCTCCTGGACGTATACGTCAACGACTTCCCAGGCATGTAGAGCTGTGATACATGTTTGTCCCACGCCTCTCCCACAAACAGCAGTGTCGCTCCACTTCTACTCTAAGGAACAGTGACGGACGACACTTACTGTCTGCCCAGGGCTCAAGGAATGGCACACATAGTGCTGGAAATTTATTAATATCTACGCACCTTCTGGCACAGACAGACGTCTCGAACGTTCACGTTTCTTTGAAGAAGGGGCGCAACTTCCGTTTAACGTTCAGTGGTGACTTCAGTTGCGTTCTAGAACGCAAAGACCATCTCCTACGAATCCTACGATATAATCCATGCCCAGAGCTCGGGACGCCAATCAGGGACCTGCAGATGGTGGACGACCATCGACCTGGGTTCACACACGCCATAAATCACTCTTCCAGTGGCACTGACTAGATGTATGTTTCATCCAATCACGCCGCTGAGACACAGGATGCGGAGCTGTGGCCTTCTCGGACCACTCGGCTTACATGTGCCATCACCTAAGGAGTGTGGAGAAGCCGCAGCCCGTGGAAGTTAATCGTTGGTCACCAGTTTACCCGGATTGCCGCCAAGCAACTGGGGATACTTGGCATTCGTGTGAACTCTGCCTCCATGCATATCCTACAATGATCAACAGCCCTGCGACGAACGTTCATAATCTATGGCCGAGACCACGCAAATTGGCGCAGATATATACTTGATTTCTGCTACAATGAACTGCGGGACAGTATGGCGCCATTTCCCGAAGGACAGTCGGCGACTCGTCATGCTAAGGCTCAGATCATCTTCCACATGCGACGCCACCTAGAGGGGCCGGTAGTCCGATCGCGGACACAGGGCAGGATAACAAGTGGATACCCATCTATGTTCCACGTACTTCGTGAACGTAAACGACGCCGAAGATCGATAATACACTCAGTTGAAACCGAGGACGGTCATTGCCTCTGCTCACAACATAAAATAGTCACCGCGTTCTTCCCGGGTTCGATTCCCGGCGGGGTCAGGGATTTTCTCTGCCTCGTGATGACTGGGTGTTGTGTGATGTCTTAGGTTAGTTAAGTTTAAGTAGTTCTATGTTCTAGGGGACTGATGACAATAGATGTTAAGTCCCATAGTGCTCAGAGCCATTTTTGAAGTAACCGCATTCCACGACAATTATTCTCAGCTTTATTCATCTCAGGCTCGTGACCCAACGGCATTAGCAGACGTTTCTAGACGGTTTACAGCACCATTACCCGAGCAATGGAGACTCATTTGCTGGAGGAAACTTAGCAAAAGGAAGTGACAGATGCTATTGGTAAATGGGCGGCAAACAAATCTTGACGACCTCCCCTTACAATTTTACCGGACTTCTCAACACTCATTAGCCACCCTATGGATGGACATCTGTAGCGAACTACAATTTACAGACGAGCTGCACCCTGCGACCATCGTGGAAGGGATGATTACACCAATTCGCAAACCGTCTGGTGGCTCACGGATACAAAATTATCTCCCGCTGGCGTTCCTGAATTGTGACGTCAAGATATTTCCTAGACCAACCTCAGACTAAGTTATTTCACACAATCAGACGTCGCTAGGTGTATTAGCGTCACCTGATTTCAGTCAAGCCTTTGATTGCGTGGACCATAACCATCTGGCAGTGGTTCTCCGACATATGCGATACCCATAACTATTTATGACTGTCGTGGCGCGACTCCTCTGTGGCGTGAACTCCAAGGTGATCGTCAACGGACGATCTACGCCGACCCTCACGATTACTTTTCTTTATTGTTGTTTAAACACCTTGTACAAAAGGTGGGCCGGCAGCGGCAATACTACGCCGCTCTTCGGCCACAGTCAATACAAATAGAAACAATGAAGACACAAAAAACAAATCATAACAGTGGGAAAAAAAACAGTAGACACATGAATAAAAAACACGGAGCCGTTTACAAGTGTAGCAAAAAGATAAAAAAAACGGTCAGCACTATACACGAACACTGAAGACTTAGATAACACACGAGAACGATGGAGCGTGGTGCGGCGAAAACACTGAAGCACTAACACGACGGCACACACACAGAACCGATGGCGCTGATCTCCGGCGCGCGAATGGTCACTTGACGTGTGCGAGTCCGGGGACCTGCCAGAAGGGAAAAAGGTGGGGGAGGAGGGAGATGGGAGAGTGCAGATGCCAGTAGCACTCTTTGTTGTGCTCTCCATCCACTACTATGCGGCCTGTGTCAATGACTAACGGGTAAGACGTTACGAGGTCACACAGTTCGATGTAAAGTTGTAACAGTACGGGCATTATTATAACAATAAACAGTATCTTTATTAAAAGAATTACTAAATTTCGAGCAGGTAAATTGTTCTTCTTTGTACATCACAACTTTGAAAATTAGCAGTTAGCACCGCTGATGCAGGGGTAAGCTGGCATTGAAAGAAACGCTGTGTGACACAAGCCTAATGTTGATGTTCGTCCCATCTAGCGGTTGCAATGACGCAATCTGACTGTAAAAACTGTTGGGTAGCAATTCACCGTGGCGTCTTGCCATCTCATGGCGAAAATGGCAAACAATCTATGTTACACATTTACTAAACTATATCAAGAAATAATTAAATATATTATGGACCATGGGGCCCTGAAAGTTGCAAGAAAGATATGACTAGCTATACTTACAACTGAAGATACTGTAGCATTTAGAGCCATAAATAACAAGCTGCCATTTCACATTTCAGTAGTATTTGTTAAAGAAGCTTAGACATAGCTCGTCATTATGTGAAATGCAACAGTTTTACTTGATGTGTGCTACAACATGTAACAAATGGTTCAAATGGCTCTGACCACTATGCGACTTAACTTCTGAGGTCATTAGTCGCCTAGAACTTAGAACTAATTAAACCTAACTAACCTAAGGACATCACACACATCCATGCCCGAGGCAGGATTCGAACCTGCGACCGTAGCGGTCGCTTGGTTCCAGACTGTAGCGCCACTCCGGCCGGCCAACATGTAACAGTCTTATTTTGTCTGTGCTACAACGTAAAGTGGACTTCGAGTAGGGAAGCCATATTAGCAAAACTTATAAAAACCATGACGTAATCGGAACTGCAAGTTGAGTAATAACGTACTGATTATTTATAAAGCAAATGCGTATCTAGTGTGTTTATTTATGTATTTATAAATCAGCCTCCTTAGAGTTTCAATGTTTTAAACCAAAGATTTTTACAGTGGCAAAAGCTGGTAATTGTATTTGAATACAAAATCGTTCGGCAGCTTACTCTGAGACCTCTCGTGGATGTTGTGTGTAATTGTTACTATTGAGAAGAAGATACCACAAGGTAAAGTGGAACTTCTACTTCCTTTCTTCAGAAATCTGTGGTGGCATGTGTACTTTGCAAATATAAACCAGTGACGAGTGACGAAGTCTGAATTTGTGTTAATTAAAGTCAGGTATAGGTATTAATTGAGACCCACTACGTAATTTGTGATTACCTATTGCTAAGTGACTTAAACTATTTTATATTTTGCACGAAATATTTTTATAATGCGAACGTCAGAAATTTGCCACTACAGTAGATAAATATTTTCAATGCTTATCAGGTTACTCATTCAAAGTTTATTACGTTAATTTTGATGAAAATTGCTGTGCTATTTAGAGTAATTACATATGTGTGAATATAGGCACATTAATATTAGGCATTGCTGCGAATTCAAGTGCTCATGCTGAACTAATCTCCTGTACGATCGTCACCTCGAAGGCAGTTAACATTAGGAGTACTTGGTTTCTTCTACGATTATTTGCTGTTAACATCTGTTTTCTACCATTTAAACTAATTCGTGTGGTAGATTGCAAACTATCACATATAAAATAGGATGGTCAGCCATCACATAGATGAGTATCTATTGCACGGAACTGTCTCCCGTAATTTACGAGTCCGATTTCCACTCACGATTAATAACGCAGTTATTACATCCTAATTAGGATCAAATAAATTCAACCGCGTGGGGACATCGCATGTGTCGACCATTTTAGGAACGTTTCACACGTAAAATCGCGACTGGCGAACATGTGGAAGGGTGTTGCAAAAATTTGCTCAATTTTGTGGGTAAAATTAAGAGCAATTTTCAAGATGGCTGACAAGAAGCGTAATGAGGAGAACCAAAAATGGTTTCGTGCTGTAGACAACATGGACGCAGTTGGTGTGAATGCAAACATTAGTAACTTAGAAGATAGTTTACGTCGGGCTAGGGCTACAGGTCATGTGACAGTGAAGAAGGAAATGATCAGCTTTGACCAAGGAAGTTCGGAACAAACAATTACGTACCCATACGTGACTGTAAAGCAGGAAATGGTAGGTTTACATCAAAGAGAGTTGGAAAGTACCGTTACGTTCCCAATAGTTGATGATAAAACAGCAGGGAGTCAGAAATATATCCAGGTGGTAATGACAATACATTTGGGAATATACACTAAAGCTCCAAAGAAACTGGTATGGGCATACGTATTCAAATAAAGAGATATATAAACAGGCAGAATACGGCGCGGCGGTCGGCAATGCCTATATAAGACGACAATTGTCTGGCGCAGTTGTTAGATCGGTTACTGCTGCTACAATGGCAGGCTATCAAGATTTAAGTGAGTTTGAACGTGGTGTTATAGTCGGCGCACGAGCGATGGGACACAGCAGCTCCGAGGTAGCAATGAGCTGGGAATTATCCTGTACGACCGTTTCACGAGTGTACCGTGAATATCAGCAGTCCGGTAAAACATAAAATTTCCGACATCGGTGCGGCCGGTTAAAGAGCCTGCAAGAACGGTACCAACGACTACTGAAGAGAATCGTTCAACATGACAGAAGTGTAACGATTCCTCAAACTGCCGCAGATTTCAGTGCTGGGCCATCAGAAAGTTTCAGCGTACGAACCATTCTACGAAACATCATCGATATGGACTTTCGGAGCCGAAGGCCCACTTGTGTATCCTTGATAATTACACGATACAAAGCTTTGCGCTTCGCCTGGGCCCGTCAACACCGACACTGGACTGTAGATGATTGAAAACATGTTATCTGATCGGACGTGTCCACTTTCAAATTGTGTAGAGCGGATGGGCATGAACGGGTGGGTGACAACATTATGAATCCATGGAACCTGCATGTCAGCATGGGACTATTCAAGCTGGTTGGAGGCTCTGTAATGTTATGGGGCATGTGCAATTGGAGTGATATGGGACTCCTGAAACGTGTAGGTAAGTCTCTGACAGGTGACACGTACGTAAGCATCCTGTCTGATCACCTGCATCCATTCATGTCCATTGTGCATTCCGATTGATTTGGGCAATTCTAGCACGACAATGCGACGCCCCAGACGTCCAGAATTGTTACAGAGTGTCTCCAGGAACGCTCTTCTGAGTTTAAACTCTTCCACTGGCGGCCACCAAAGTCCCCAGACATGAACATTTTTTCCGACCGCGGTGGCCACGCGGTGCAGTCCGGAACCGCGCGACTGCTACGGTCGCAGGTTCGAATCCTGCCTCGGGTATGGATGTGTGTGATGTCCTTAGGTTAGTTAGGTTTAAGTAGTTCTAAGTTCTAGGGGACTAAGGACCTCAGATGTTAAGTCCCATAGTGCTCAGAGCAATTTTTTTGAACATTTTTGAGAATATATAGGATGCATTGCAACGTGCTGTTCGGAAGAGATCTCCACCCCCTCGTACTCTTACGGATGTAGGGACAGCCCTGCAGGATTCTTGTGTCATTTTCCTCCAGCACTACTTCAGACATTAGTCGAGCCATGCCACGTAGTGCTGCGGCACTTCTGCGTGTTCGCGGGGCCCTGCACTATGTTAGGCAGGTGTACCAGATTCATTGGTTCTTCAGTGTGTTACTGGCGTTAAGTCAGAAAGTGTATTCTGACGACTTGGTGATCGTGATCCGCGACGGCTACGACACTGATAGCGCACTGGAATGGGTCTCTGCTTATGGTATAGCCTCGAGTAGACGTATCGTCACCAAATCAGAGACGAGGAATATCGGGGTCGGGGTACCTGTTGACTGTGGCACCCCCCTACAGCTCAGAGACACAATGAAATCTTTCATCATTGATTTCACTGACGATATACGACTCACCGCTGCTGTCAAATACCGACGAATTTTACAAAATGTCCACGGACATTGGATATCCTCGAAAGGACTCCGTATGTCAATATGCATTTGGTGTGACGCATCCCACACGTCGCCCTGATACTACTTACACTGAAGATGTTAGTCCACCGTATACTAGTGCCTTTTGAATTCTTTCAGAGTTCAGTGTGCTTATCAAGATCAGATATGAAACATTAACCCTGCCAGCGAATCAGGGAGGACTTGGCCTTGCTCATGTTTATGACAGGGCTGTCGCTCTATTTAGAAGCACGTTAGTCAAATTATGGCACCGCCGGTAGGACTGTATGACTGGTTTATTATTAAAGGAACTGGTGTCGCCCTCCCTCACGCCGCATGTGACGATACAATACGTCCCCCGTTCACTCTTCCACTTCGTTGTCTTTTATCTTGACCTCAGTTACGTCCGATTCGCCCTACCAGCGGTTCGAATGGTGAAACACGGCCAGTGTATCATGTCATGCAACGTGGACGACCAAATAACATGGCGGAGAGGAAACACACGAACGTCTGTTGGAACATGGTGTGGCGAAAGATTCACCATGCCACGCTGGACATCGCCGTCACTTCGACGTGGTTTATTACGGTTGACGGCAAGCAGGTGAACAGATCGCGCGATCCATGTGGTGGATTCATCATCGTGCAGTGGAGTACAAGACAACGGTGCACACCGTCTTATCTGGTGCGAGTGGCGATAGTGTGATAGTGTGAACCAAATGTTGGCGTACTTTCTTCGAGTGACACCAAATTATGTTGAACCTTAGACTCTATTATTCCAGGATAAGACATGTTACCCACGCACGGAAACTAATGCTGTAATGTAGTTTCACGGACACGCTGGGCATTATTTATTTCAGGTTGGCCCTAATGACACTTTGGACTTCAGGAATTACTTGCAAGAACGGCACTGCAAAAGGATCCGTAACCCAAAATACAGATCATTTTTCTACAATTATTTATGGGGTGTGCTTCAGAAACCTCCGCGAGGCTGGATCATCTCAGGTAGAAGTAGTTATAATCTAAAAACGATGATGGAACAATGCTCGATTTAACGTGGAATATACCTTAGTCAATATGAGAAGGCATATGTTGACGATTAAGCTGTGGCAGAGTTCTGTCACTTTTGCCCTGTGCAGCAGTACGTGCCCCCTTGTTATTTTTCGTCTTAACTGAGGAAGGATACTCGGGTGTTTTGTTTCCAATCCAACGTACGCTGCAGTAGCGGTTACTCGTGGTATAGGTTCCATTTTATTTCGTGGCTCCCTTACTCTGTCACTTCATTCCTTTTTATATTGCTGCAACGACTGCAATATATTACGTTCTGTCTGTTCCATCCATATACTTAGCCCTCAGTTGGATGCAACAAGTGCACTATTCACTTTCAGTCTTTTTTGATAAAACAAAAACAAGAGAAAACTGCAGTAGAAGAGGCATATTTTTTCATTTGATATAGAAGACAAAAAAACCGTTTTGCGAGAAGCTGGAAAAAAGAAATGGAAAAAAGTAGTCATGTGGCCTCTTTGTGAAAGATACACTGCATTAGCTCCAGGTTCTTATCTCTCTAGAGAGCTCAACGTTTTGCCTACTTTTTACTTCTTCTCTTACCCAGCTACAAGTTTCCAGATCGAAAAACACAAAGCAGATCTTAACTTCACCACCTTAAGTCTCTGAGCAACATGTTACTCAGTGACGTAATTCATTGTTTCTTACAGTTATTGTGTTAATTCCGAGGGTCAATTTGAGAACATTTTTCCACACAAGCGACTTTCGCTACCACTTGCGATTTGCATAGTATACAGATCTTATAATTAAGCGCCAGGGGAGCCGCAAGCGGCCGCTACCGATTGTAATACGTCATGTGTAGAAATCTCACAGTTTTGACAGTTATAGGATCCCTCTCAGCTAGGCGCCCAAGCGGCGACTCGTGTCACTTGCGCCTTTAATTGCATAGGTAATGTACGTCACAAATCTTATCGTCTGGCACACTAGCGACATGATAGTCACTGGACATATTCTTTGTGTTACAATCAGATAAATAATCAGCTCAGTGTCACCTACCTTTCAATGTTCAGAATTTTACTGAAAGTTAACAAGTTCTGCATACAGTATAATACATTTTTGTCTACACCTTTCCCGCCTACACCTCACTTCCGATGCACTACTTCGACTGAATAAGTTAGGCTCTTTGCAGAAGCTCACAACAACTGCCAAAAGCCGAGAGCTGGCTATTCCTCAATGTTTTACCACACTAGCCAATGCCTGATGTATCCTAATTACAGGAAATTGTTCATTCTGAAACTTTCACACAGGAACTTTGATCTTTGATAACTGTTGTAATACAATTATATTTTCATTTATAATTGTTGTAACACAATTATATTTTCATCTGAAAACCGGAGGAGTGTGGTTTCAGAGAACAATTATGAAAAGTGTGTATCTGATAAGATAAGAAACGAGAAGCTACGCTGCAGAATCAAAGACGAAAGGAATCCATGAAAATATTAATTAAAACTGTGTGACGGAACACGTGAAAACGCCCATACTACTAGAGAGCTGTGGACAGCAAAAGATGCAGGTGAAGACACACATTGAAATACATGCATCATATAACTGAAAACGTTTTGTGCATATGGAGAGGTTGGTACAGTAGAGGAAGTCGTGACGAGTTGCATCAAACCAGAAGACTCGAGGGAAAAAAAAAGGAGTTTGGTTTGACGCAGTTCACAAGTACATTTCCAAATAACCGCTGCAATCTCCTGCCACTTGGACCTTCTTACCATAAGCAAGCCTTGGTCTTTCTCAACTGTTCTTCCACGCTCCACTCCCCCTCCCCCCCCCCCCTCCCTCCCCACACACACACAAACGCCTCCATCCTGATTAACTGATGTCTCACGACATATCCTATTAATCTATCCTACTTCTAGTTAAGTTGTAAAATAAGTATCTTTCGTTCACATATGGGTTCATTCCCTATTCATAATCTTCAGCAGTATTCTGCATCACCACATTTCAAAAGGTTGTATTTTCTTACCAAAGTTTCTGAATTATTTTTAGACCACGTTTCAGTTGTGTTCAAGACTACAATCGACACAAATATCTTCCGAAAAGGCTTCCAACATTTAAATTTATATTAGAAATAAACTTGTTTGTCATACTCTGCTTCTGCCATCTTCACTTATTTTGCTGCCTAAGCAACAAAACTAATCTACTACCTTTAGAGTCCAATTTATTAATCTAATTCCCTCAGCATCACCTGGTTTAACTCGCTACATTTCATTATCCTTGTCCACTTCTGTCGATATCTAATATATCATCTCTTGTCACGGCACTATCCATTCCGTTCAACTGCTCCTCTAAATCTTTTACTGTTAGCGACAAAATTACAATGTCATCAATAAAACTCAAACTTTTGATTGTTTTCTTCTGAACTTTAATTTCCTTTGCAAATTTCTCCTTGGTGTCCTTTATTGGTTGCTGAATTAACAGATTGAATAACGTCAAGAATGGACTACAACTCTCTCTCAGTGCCTTCTCAAAAACTGCCCGTCAACCGAAGTCAGGTTTTTATACAAGCTGTAAATATCCTTTCACTCCCTGTATTTTATCCCTACTACCTTTAGAATTTCCATGTGCCTTTCAGTCATCATTGTCAAATGTTTTCTAAAATCAATTAATGCTAAAAACGTAAGTTTGACATTTTTCAATGTACTTCCTACAATAGCATTATCTCACGTGTTTCTACACTTCTCTGGAATCCTAACTGACCTTCCATGAGCACAGCCTCCACTAGTATTTTTCTCCGGTACTTCTGTAAATAATTTGTGTGAGCATTTTGCAACCTTGACTTGTTAGACCGACAGACGGTAATAGTCTCATCTGCCAGGAACTGTCACTTTTGACTTTGAAATTATTACGTTCTTGACGTCTGAGGGTACTTTTCATGTATCACACACCTCGCATAACAGATGGAATAATTTTGTCATGGTATTTTCTCCCGAGGGTCTCAATAATTTTGAAGGAGTATCGTTTACACCAAATGCTCTGTTTCGACTTACGCTATTCAATGTCCTGTCAATTCAGTTCAGTGTCTAAAGTGTTATCCAAGGGCTTCGTTCATCTGTCATCTGTCACTAAAGCTGCTGTCAGTATAGAACCTTGCAGCAATAATTCTTAAGCAAAGGGTTTTAGTTCCAACAGGAATACACATTCAGATAAAAAAACGATAGACAGTTGTGGGGCGGCGCCTTCGTCTCTTACGAGAGCCTGAAAACTATTTTTGTAGTCAGCCAGAAAGCTCAAAAAAATGGTTCAAATGGCTCTGAGCACTATGGGACTTGACATCTATGTCATCAGTTACCTAGAACTTAGAACTACTTAAACCTAACTAACCTAAGGACGTCACACAACACCCAGTCATCACGAGCCAGAAAGCGATGGAGAATATACTGACCATAGTTTCACGTCTGAAGTCCACATTCTTGTCTTGCCCACTGAAAGATATGTTCCTACTCTCTATTTACATAGCGAGATGAGGATCTGTGATTACAAATGAAAATTTTGAGTTCTAATTGAGAGACATATTTGATAACTTTCACACACACAACATAGTAATATTGGTTCAAATGGCTCTAAGCACTATGGGACCTAATATCTGAGGTCATTAGTCCCCGAGACTTAGAACTACCTAAACCTAACTAACCTAAGGACATCACACACAGTCATGCCCAAGGCAGGACCGTAGCAGCAGCGCGGTTCCGGACTGAAGCGCCTAGAACCGCTTGTCCACAGCGCCGGCCATAGTAATATTCCTGATGATAATAAGAGTAATGCTGTCTCTATCATAAACAGTACTATGAGAAGTTCAGAGGCGACCTGTAGGGTAAGTTCCCAATAAATAGTCTTTCGCCCTGACTTCTAATAATCCAAGTTAATTGCTCGCCACAAAAGTGGAAAAATAATTTCATCGCTTGCCACGCTGTTTTGCTAACATTACCTGCGGCACACAGACAGCTACTTCCGCGAAATCTAAGAGATCTAGGTCGCAGTACAGTCCTCGCGAGTTCACTTTCTATTATTACCGAAAATATGCGTTTAGTAACAGCCTGTCTGTGACGTCATCCGAGGCAGAGCATACTCCGGCGTTTCACTGACGCTGACCATACGATAGGTGGGTGAAAAGTGAGGTCACTGCCTAACATGCCGTATTTATATACGGACGCAGCGGACGGCCAAGGGAACACCTGCTGCCATCCGCTCTATGCCCCGGTAATAACCTCAAAATGGCTGCTTTCTCGGACACATAATATTTTTCAACACTGTTGTGTATTAATTTAAAATCTTCGTAATTTTTGTATGAATGTAATTAAGATGGCTATAATCACAGAGAAAGAGTTAACTCGCTTGCATTTAAACTTTGCCGTTTAGAATTTTTAGAACAGAACTGATAGTAGTACATGACATCTGAACCACAACTTTAATAGACCTTGTATTGATTGTTATTTACATCAAAGTCTTGAAACTTGTTATAGCTCTATTAGTGAATGGATTTCATCAGGTGTTGTAATCAAGACTTTCTGTTATTAAGACAAATTAAATAATAATTAATCTACTACAAATAAGGATTTTTTTGTTCCAAATTTAATTCTCGTCCAATTACTCTAAAACTTTTGCGGGTAGCTTAATGGGGTCACATGCTTCAGGTTCTCATATCAAACTGAGGCTTCATACCAATTTTTGGCTTTCTAGCTTTATTATTATGCGCCACTTATTTTTCGTATAAACGTGGATTCTGACAAAAATTTTGTTCCGATCAATCTGAAACTTGTAACAGTAGATTTTGAGATACTTTTGCACATTCTGAACAATTTTTGGCTTTCTAGCTTTATTATTTATCGTCACTTGTTTTTTTTATTAAAGCGATGTATTTAGTGAAAAGTATTCATCTTCAGATTTGACATTTTAAACATTAATATTCTGAAGCATATGTTGACAAAATTTCGAAAAGCTAATTTAATTTTTAATTTCATCCTTAGATTATGGTGCAATACTTGTATGCTACCCACAGACGCGTTATGGTGAAGTGGCGCTGCTAGCAGTGAACTGGGGTACGTCCCGACACACTCGCACGCCTCTACATCTCCCAAATGATACAGCGCTTGTTTCGCCACACAGTGTAAATACTTTACGTACGGTACCAACAATTATGGGGTACCTGTATCTAGTGTGGGGTCTAGGGTGTGAATACAGTAACACAGAATATAGTTTACCAACTCCTTCATTACCAAATATTAAGCATGATTTATAATGACACAAAACAGCTGCCGTTGAATTGTGTCCGGCAAATGAGCTTTTCAGTTGGCAGTACACGTACGGCGAAAGAATGAAATTGCAACAGCTACTGAACATTGCACCACTCAAATATTTTTCCCTAATCTTACGCTACAGGCCATTAAAATTGCTACACCAGGAATAAATGCAGATGATAAACGGGTATTCATTGGACAAATTTATTATACTAGAACTGACATGTGATTACATTTTCATGCAATTTGGGTGCATAGATCCTGAGAAATCAGAACCCAGAACAACCACCTCTGGCCGTAATAACGGCCTTGATACGCCTGGGCGTTGAGTCAAACAGAGCTTGGATGACGTGTACAGGTACAGATGCCCATGCAGCTTCAACACGATACCACAGTTCATCAAGAGTAGTGACTGGCGTATTGTGACGAGCCACTTGCTCGGCCACCATTGACCAGACGTTTTCAGTTGGTGAGAGATCTGGAGGATGTAATGGCCAGGGCAGAAGTCGAACATATTCTGTATCCAGAAAGGCCCGTACAGGACCTGCAACATGCGGTCGTGCCTTATCATGCTGAAATGTAGGTTTTCGCAGGGATCGCATGAAGGGTAGAGCCACGGGTCGTAACACATCTGAGATGTAACGTCCACTGTTTAAAGTGCAGTCAATGCGAACAAGAGTGACCGAAACGTGTAACCAATGGCACCCCATACCATCACGCCGGGTGATACGCCAGTATGGCGATAACGAATACACGCTTCCAATGTGCGTTCACCGCGATGTAGCCAAACACGGATGCGACCATCATGATACTGTAAACAGAACCTGGATTCATCCAAAAAGAATGACGTTTTGCCATTCGTGCACTCAGGTTAGTCGCTGAGTACACCATCGCAGGCACTCCTGTCTGTGATGCAACGTGAAGGGTAACCGCAGCCATGGTCTCCGAGCTGATAGTCCATGCTGCTGCAAGCGTCGTCGAACTGTTCGTGCAGGTGGTTGTTGTCTTGCAAACGTCCCCATCTGTTGACTCAGGGATCGAGACGTGGCTGCAAGATCCGTTACAGCCATGCGGATAAGATGCCTGTCATCTCGACTGCTAGTGATACGCGTCCGTTGGGATCCAGCACGGCGTTCCGTATTACTCTCCTGAACCCACCGATTCCTTATTCTGCTAACAGTCATTGGATCTCGACCATCACGAGCATCATTATGACTTAGTCATGAAGAGTTTTATGCCAAAAGTGCGCAATATCTTGCTTAGTCGTGAGGTCTTGGGAAGTCTGTGTCATGGGTACTTCGTTTTAGTATAGAAGACATTTATTGTATAGTTACTACGATGACTTGTAATATATTTGTATTAGTAAGTGTAAGGTTATCGTTAGGTGTAAGCTGTAATGACATTGTTTAATATGTAAGGGAAATACACGCTTTTACACAGTTTACAATGTGACAATGTTAAGACAGTTGTCAAAATGACGCATCTCGGCCTCTGAAAGTGAAAAAATCGTAACAAAACAGTATTAAATTGTAACTCTCAGAAAGTGAAGTAATCCTAAACACAACAATATTTGATTTTAACTATAAGTTTCTTTACGAAATTATTCTTATGATTACATTCTGATGTTGTCCAGGACTACAATAAATTGTCTGATTCCGGTTCAAAGTTCGGTACTAATTTTAGGATGACAACCAAGTCTATGGAGGATGGTTAGTTTTGAGGCAAGTTGAACAAAAGATTGTCGCTCGAGTTTACAGTGGACGCCAGCTGGTGAACTAACAAGTTTACACCTCTGCATGCGGTATTTAACTTAGCTGCAATGAGTTGTCGTCTGCATGGCTGCTCTCGGCCATAGAAATTCCTAAAAAATCTAATGAAGCCTTTGCTGAATTTGCCAGCAGCATCTCTCACTATGTTTTTGGTTATGCGAGTAAACTTAAACTCATCTCTAGTCTGAGACTATGGCGATATACACGCGCATGGCTTGAAACGCGTGCATATTATAATGCCCTTTCAGTTGTCTCAAGAACAATTAACTAACTGGCTGGTTCGTTTCTCCACACTTGGAGCTCAACGATGCTACAGCTAATTTCTAGCTGGAGGTCTGCCGCTTTGAATGCAGTATTCACACAAATTCCGCCTCTGCGTCATAGAGAGTGTTATGCGCTCCGTTCTGCACTTGACGCCAGTTCAGAGAAGAGTCCCTGAAAATTTCGCTCTCGTCTTTCTCGTAGCCAAACTCTCTTCTCACCTGGGTTGTTTCGTTCTCCACATCACAGCTATTTTCGACCAATAGGAGCGTTCCTCTTATGTTTTGGAAACTCTCTCTACCAGTCGCAAGGTTACTACCACTAAACTGCGTCGAAATCTCGACGAATCATTCCCGGTGCGTTACCGCCAATCACACGTTTTGTGCCCGCTCCAGACACCTAAAAAGTTACATGACTCTATCACGTGTGTACCACTTGCAGTTCACATGATCGAATACATCACTGGTTTTGTTTATATCCATTTGGAATGCCGAAATGCAGTTTTCTAAAGCTTCTTTCTGTGCTACTCATGGTGGCCCGTCATTCACCCTGCAGTATGCGTCACCTGTCCGGTCGCTGACCTGCTGCGGGACACCCCCCATTAAGAGCTTTCTGTAGTACCTCCCGGGGCGCAGCCTCTGTGTCTGCCCGCAATGGCTTCCACACAAAACCTTTCCTCTCGCTGCTTATTTCACCTCCTCCTCATTGACATGCATTATATAGGAGTGGTGTGTTAATATCGTCGATTGAGCGTCATACCTTTTGCATTACATACTTATAAGTGAATCTGCTCATTACAGCTGAAGTAAGTTAATTTATTCTGCCCCTTACATAAGTGTAAACTTTAGTTATTAATTGTTAGTTTATTGAACACAGCAGATAAGCATACGAAATAAATTGATCATAAGTAATAAAGTCTTCCACAGCATCTAACATTATTGAACTAGCACTGGTCTCATTTACTTGTTTCATTTTCTTCGGTGTTTTTTTTTTATTCCTGTTTTTTGGTTATTGCTCTTCTTATTTGAAATGTGTGTTATTCATAGATTATGAAATACCTTTGTGTTATTATAATGCCAATAAAAGGATTCTTGAGGAAAACTGCTTTAAGAGAATAAATAAAAAATTGTTATTACTCATGATGTTAATAGTGTTACAGTGTCCTTCCATTTGTGTCATTATAATGCCAATAGAGGATTGTTGAGGAAAACTGCTTTAAGAGAATAAGTAAAAATATTGTTTTTACTCATGATGTTAATAGTGTCAGGTGATGGTACAAAAGGGAATCACCTCTGGTAAATGAGCTTCATATTTACAGTACACATAAGACATAAGAAAAATCGTTACGACAGTACGGAAGAAAAGGATGTCCCGATAATCCCCCAGCTCTTTATTTATGATGTTTAAGTTACAGTAGGTGAGTCTGGATTTTATTTGTAACAATGGTTTAGATGAAAATAATAATTATAGAAATGTGAATTAAACTCATTGGGCTATGCTTAAGATATTTCGGCTGCAGTCAATGCGGCAGCAGCAGGATTCGCCATGTCTTCGCAAAAGGACCCTGCCAACTGCTAGCGAGCTCAGCACGTTGGCTGAGTGGACGTATTCTTCCCGTCGTTAGTCTAATAGAGAATTGGCAACACTGTAGACTCCGTTTGGCTGCTATGTGATCATCGATTTACTTCGTGATGCGGTTCAGAATCGACCTTATAAATTCACTTAATATTTCATTGTCATTTCCGATAAATAAACTGAATAATTCTCACTTACGGTGTAACATTGTGTGTCAAATTTATTTTTTGATTCCAGGAAGGTCATCCCTCAGAGAATCTGTAATTAATCTCATATTTGACATTAATAATTATCTCTGTTAATCAACAATACAATAGTGAGAGCGTATTCCTAGCAATATTGGCTAAGAGGTAATGTGGTCCCTTTTTTCAGGAAATGCTGTGTCAGCTCTAGATTCTAATCTTGCTCGAGACCTAAACGTTTTGCCTGCTTTCTACTTCTTCTCTCACAGAAATATAAGCTTCCAGCTCGAAAACCGGAAGGAAATCTCAAGTTTACCACCTTAAGTCATATTCTAATTTTCATGACTACCCCTACATCTAACGGTGAAAAAATTAAGAAATTTTGTGCATATGAAAACGTTCATTTTTTACTTATTCCGACTCACATCTTAGTTTTTTGTCAATACACAATTCAATTGATTATGTATGGCATTCAATAATTTAGTAACTGGGTTTCTCTTCAGGTGTACTCTCGCTACTAGGTTAATATATTTTCGTGGTAATCCCGAAATGCTTCTTGGGTAGGACACAGGAAATCACTAGACACATACATCATTGAGCATCAATCTTGCTATTACCTCAATTTAGGACAGGCGTGTATTACAGAGAGTATTTGTTTTTTTTAAATTAGCCTTTCTCATCAAAGTTCCTGGTGAATTGTAAATAATTGGAACAGAGCATATTATATGGTGTTTCTAGTGGGTACATGGAATATAACTGGAAAAAATAAGAGAGAAGTTAACAATCAACAATATATCCCCCTACCCCATTAACTAAAATAGTCCGACGATGATCAGGAAGTTTCTGGTTTCCACACCTGTAGAAAGCTGATGGTTTGGAGATAAAGATGTCGTCAATCCTAGTTTAAAATACAGTTTCCTTCACAAAGAAATTTTCTTTGTGGTTATTCGGTAAGGAACGAGAAAGATGAACACCTGAGGGCGCTAGTTCACAACAAGAGTGCGATAGGGATTCCAGCCAAGCTACTAGATAGGTTCTTTTCTAAAGTCAACAGAGTGTAGACGGACGCTCTCACATAGTAGCAACACTTGACAAGGCGATATTAAATTCTTCATATGTGTGGCCATAGTGTCCGTAGTTGCGTTACAATTCTTGAAGATATTTTTGTTCTGTCATTGCAACTACAAAAATGTGTAATTTCTTTCACAAGACGCGTTTTGCTTTACTGAGGTAAAGCATCATCAGTGATCTGTAATTAAATTATTTACCTTTTGATTTGCTATTAGATCGAAAAACAGTTCGTTAAGGATTCTTAATTTGTACTTACGGTTATTTTCATTTGATTTCTCGCTTACATCGGGAAATCCCATCTGCTAGCACATCGTTGCTTTTCTGCATTAGATACTGATAATTTTGGTCTAATATTTAATTGTTCTGCAGCACTATGCATTTCTTATGTTTTTCATAACACACTTTTATGCACACCACCGTATTCTGTTTGTTTTCGTAGTTCTAAGTATGTTTTCTGGTTTGTGTTTTGTAGTGTTGCCAACATAACCCTTTCACTAGTTTGTCTTTGACCTACAACATTTTTTTATTGTTTATTATTGTATGTGTGTAGTTCTGTTTAATTATGTTTCTATGTATTTAAATACTGTGTAAGAATAAGGAAGGAGTAGTGATGGAGATATGTTTTTTTGTTTTTTCAGTGTAGGGGAGGGAGAAAGGATGATGAATGGATGTATGTGTATAACAGTGTGATGGTGTGTGAGTTTCAGGAGATGGTGTGCGGCAAGTGGTGAAATGTAATAGTGGGTGGGAGAGAAGGATGGAAAAGGCTCTTCTCTCTTTTATGTAATTTTATCAGTTACTTTATATAGAGTCTGGTCTCCAATATTTATTTCGTCATTGTGCAACTGTTTATTTTGTGTTAATGCTTTTTGTATGTGGAAATTTCCTTGGAAAGGGAGGAGGTGCCTGTCCTTGCTTATGATATTCATATCTGTTTCAGTATTGCTTCGTCTATGGTGTTCTTGTTTCAGATCATCTACAAATGTTGAATGGTTCGTACTGTATATAAATGCTCTTATGTGTTCTTTATATCTTGTGTCGAATGTCCTGCCAGTCATTTCAATGTGTAGCTTTCCACAATCTCTGCAACTGAACTGGTAGATACCAGATTGTTGGTATCTGTCCGGTTTTCATTTCAGTTTCGGTATGTGCTTCTGTACTGAGTTGATTGTTTTGTAAGCAATGTTTGTGCATTGTTTCTTTAATATGTTATCTATTTTACGTGTGAATTTGTAGTGGTAGGTCATTGTACGCCATTTTTTGTTGGATGGCTGGTTGTTTGTGGCTCTGTGGGTGGTTTGAGGTTGCATTTAAGGTAATGTCACTTGTTGTGAGCTTTCAGCATATGTCAAACGTTTATTTATTATTGTCTTTCTTTATGATTATGTCCAGAAAGTTGAGAGAGTCTTCTTGTTCTCCTCCAATTGTGAACTTTATGTTTTTGTGTAGAGTATTTTCGTCTTTGTGTAGTTGCTGTATTCTGTTTTTAGGTTCATTTAGCATGTAGATTATGTCATCCATGTCTCTACCAGTAGATGACGTTGTAGCTTTTCTTTTTTATTATCTCTTCAAATATTAATTTTTCAATATGATTCATGAAAATTTTTGCCGATGTTCCTGAAATAGGTGAACCCATGGGTAAACCTTCTTCTTTTATGTAATATCTTGATTGAATAGAAAATAATTTTGTTGTGTTATTAACTGTAGTAATTTTATTGTTTCATCTGTGTATTCATGATGTAGCTGGTTGTGTGTTTTCAGGTTTTCTTCAATTATTTGTATAGTTTCATTAACAGGGATGCACCTGCATATACTTTGTACATCAAAGAAGAGCCATGTTGCTGTGCTAGTGATTTTAGTGTTTACTGTATGTTCTACCAGTTGAGAGGTATTTCTGAATGTTCTATCATTTTCTAGTTTATAATACTGGGTGAGCTGTGACTGCATTTGTTTTGCTAGTAGGTATGTAGGAGCTGCTCTGAAATTTACTATTGGACGGACTGGATAACTTTCTTTGTGGACCTTTGGTTGACATCTCATGTTGGGGGCTTGACGGTTTTTTTGCACAAGTCTCTGTTTCTTTGTCTCTCTCTGTAAATGTATACTTTATGTTTTTGAGTGTGATTTCCACAAGTGTTTGAAATCTGTTAGTTAAGTTTGATTTTAACTTTCTTAAGTTTTTTTACTGATGTATTCCTCTGTTTTTTCTACGTATTCCTTTGTTTTCATGAGGACAACACTTTTACTTGTGTCAGATTTTATTGTAATGATGTTTTCTGCTTGCAGTTGTTTCTTTAGGTTTTTAAGCTTTCTTCCATTCCAATTATTTTTGAATTTATTGTTTTTTTAATCTGTGTTGCTATGTTTTCAATTTCCTCTTTTTTTAAAACTCTTTAGTTAGCCCTCTATTTACGTACTGTTTTCATTTTTTCTTCTATAGTGAGAATATGTTTAGATTCTACAATGAGATCTTCTATCTGTTGTTCGTTTTCTGGTGAATCAACATTGTGTTTTATACCTTTTTCTAAGAGCTGTTTTCCGTTTTCATCTACTGTTGTATCTGTAAGACTGACCACCCTCGGATAGAAATGCAGTGAGTGAATGTGTTTGTTATTACGGTGTTTTGTGTTGCGTAATTTGAGATTTTCATTTTTCTTGTTATGCTTTAGTCGCATTTTGTCTATGGTTCTGCATGAGCAGCTTTCGACTTTTACCACAATGGATGCAAAAATAGCCAGATTATTTAATTTTTGTGTTAGCTGAAGGTGAATTTTGTACAATTCTTGGTTGAATGTCTGTTTCTTTGTATATAGGGATTTAATTTCGTGTTTCAGCCTCCTCAATAAAGCGAAACGAATCTGGTGAAAAAAATAACGTATTTATGTAGTTTCAACTGTGTCGAAACGAGCGCTCTATCGGTTGAGAGAGTCAGAGTCTAGCAATTGTACCAGGACTTACCACAGTTCACTGCTAGTAGCGCCACGTCACCATAACGCGTCTTTGTCTAGCACACCAGTATTGCACCATAATTAAGAATGAAATTAAAAGTTGACGGTGCTTATTCAAACTTTGTCAACACATGCTTTCGGGTAATAACGTTTAAACTGTCAAGTATCAGATTTATTAGGTCAATAGTTTACGTAAATACGTTTTAAGAAAAAAATTAATGGCAGGAAATAATAAAGCTAGGAATCCATAAATGGGTCATAATGTGCGGATGTATGTCAAAATTAACTAGTAAAAGTCTCAACTTGATTAAAGCAATATTTTGGTCAGAACCGACGTTTTTAAGAAACATTGAAGGCGCTAAATATTAGACTTAGAAATGTGGAAATTTGTATGACGCTTCAGTTCAACATAAAAATAACAAATACGTGATCCCATTAAGCTACCTCTAACAGTTTTAGAGTAACTTACTGGAAACAAAATTTGGAACAAAAACGTCCTTATTTATAGTAGATTAAGCAGCTGTTATATTAATAGTACAAAGTTTTGGTTACAGCACGTGACGAAATCTATTAAATTATACAGCTATAACAAGTTTTAAGACCTTGATGTCAATAACAACCAATACAATGTGTCTTAAAGTTGTAGTTTAGAGGTCGTGTTCCACTGTCAGCTCCGTTCTAAAAAGTCTAGAAAGCAGTCTTAATACAGGCGAGCTAAAACTTTTTCTGTCATTTTAACCGACTTACCTACATGCATGCAAAAGTTATGAAGATTCTATATTGATTCATAACATTGTTAATAAATATTATGTGTCCGAGAAAGCGGCCGTTTAGAGACTGCTACCGTGGGCATAGGGCGGGTGACAGCAGGTGTTCCTGTTGCCGCCCGCTGTGCCACATACATACGAGTAAATACCACCCGAGAAGCACTACAAGGCTTCACTTCGCACCCGGCCACCGTACGATCCAAGTCAGTCAAACGCCGAGTGCGCGCTGCCTCGGATGACATCAGAGACAGGTTGTTAACAAACGCTTATTTTCAGTAATAATAGATAGTGAACTCGCGAGGACTTACACCGTCTTGGATAGCTTAGATTTTGCAAAAGTAACTGTTTGTGTGCCACCCGTGATGTAAACAAATCCTCATGAAAGTGGTGACAATTATTTTGCACTTTGTGACGAGCATTTATTTTGATAATCAGCAGTCAGGGCGAAAGACAATTTAGTAGGAACTTACCCCAGAGGTCGCCTCTGAACTGCTCATAGTGATGATTAGGACAGAGAGGTTTACTGTCAGTATTAACATAATGAATATTACAGTGTTGTGTGTGTGAAACTTTACCAAATATATTTATCAATTAGAATTCAAAATCTTCATTTATAACCGTAGTCTGGATCCCGCTGAGCAAATAGAGAACAGAAACATTTCTTTCTGTGGTCTGGACAAGAATGAGGACTTGCGGACTGGGAACTATGGTCAGTATGTTTTCCATCGCTTTCTGGCTGACCACAGAAATAGTTTCCAGGCTCTCGTAAAAGACGGTGAACAATATTTACAACAATTCCTATTTCCTCCTGTGCGTAATGATTATTATTATGAAAATCACACCGCTGTCCCACACAATAACAGAATAAAAATACCCTCAAGGATAGCAACACTGTTTGCCATTTCCTTGATCATATGTTTGGAAACAGTTCTTAACACAAAATATCATCCTCATATTTTTTAAAGGTCCAAATATTATTTTACGTTTATGAAGTTAGTACACAGTTTTTCCGATCCTTACTTAACCACACTAATTTAGGTTTCCCGTAATTTATTTAAATCGTTTATCTGCCATTTGTGGTTTGTTTGTCTGATAAGGAAGACTTCTTTTTGTTAGGAACAGGTGGAGATGTTTTGTTTAAATTTGTGTTACATAGATTTCTACGTTTCCTTGGTGGTGTAAAAAATTTAAGCTACTAAATCAACGCAGTCAGAAGATACCGTCACCTATGTCACACACTTTGATACTCGGAAAATCACTCATCATATCTTATAACTGAGCAACCGTTATACATAGACGAAATGGTGGTCTGGTGAAAAGCGTGTGCCTGGAAACCGAAAGGTCACGGGATCGGTTCTCTATCGCACGACCGGTTTTCATGTTTTCGATTTAACCTAACCCTCACCTTTCCCCACTGTGAGGTGTCACCGGAAGCAACATAAGGTTCGGATTCCCCATTAAACTTTTACGTGCTCTTGCCACGGGTGAATAACAGTGGTAGGTTAGAGAAACCTAAATCGCCGAAGTTGCTTCCAAAGGAAGGAATTAAATCTGGGCACTGAGCCACATGAAACTATTATTGTTATTATTAATCTTGTTATTACCTACAAACATAATGAAGTTTGTTCGAAACCCTCAGAGTGCGAATATTACTCCCACTTTTCCAGCTTTTTTTAGGTAAACGTTGCCTTGGTGAAAATCGTACATCAATACTCATCACACAATATGCACACAACATGCCGCCTAGGTGCAGCTCTTATTTCATTCGACGCCACATTGGGCGAACTGATGGGGATGGGCATGAAATGATGATGAAGGCAACACAACACCTAGTCCCTGAGCGGAGAAAATCCCCGACCCAGCCGAGAATCGAACCCGGGCCTGAAGGACGGCAATCCGTCAAGCAGACCACTCAGCTGTCGGGGCGGACAGCATGAGAAACGGTCACTACGCCCTTACCTTCGTCAGTATATGAGAGTAAAATATGATTAAAAAAAAAAGAGATGAGAGTGTTCTCGCTGTCTGGCCTTTCCGTTTACAGTACTCGATATTTATGAGTATACGATAGATACATACACCAAGTGATCAAAAGTATCTGGACACCCCCAAAAACATATATTTTTCATATTAGGTGCATTTTACTGCCTACTGCCACATATTCCCAGGTACTCCATATCAGCGATCTCAGTAGTCATTAGAAATCGTGAGAGAGCAGAATGGGGCGCTCCACGGAACTCACGGACTTGGAACGTGGTCAGGTGATAAAGTGTCACTCGTGTCATACATTTGTACGCGGGATTTCCACACTCCTAAACTTCACTAGGTCCCCTGTTTCCGAGTCATAGTGAAGTGGAAACACGAAAGAACACGTACCACACAAAATCGTACAGACCTCGTCTGTTGACTGACAGATACTGCAGACAATTGAAGAGGGTCGTAATGTGTAATAGGCAGACACCTATCCAAACTATCACCTAGGAATTCCAAACTGCATCAGGATCCACTGCAAGTACCATGACAGTTAGGCGAGAGGTGAGAAAACTTGGATTTCATGCTCGAGCGGCTGCCCATAAGCCATACATCACGCCGGTAAATGCCAAACGACGCCTCGCTTGGTGTAAGGAGTGTAAAACTTGGACGATTGAACAGTGGGAAAACGTTGTGTAGGGTGACGAATCACGGAACACAATGTGGCAATCGGATGGCAGGGTGTGGGTATGGCGAATGCCTGGTAAGCGTCATCTGCCTCCGTGTTTAGTGCCAACAGTAAAGTTCGGAGGTGGTGAAGTTATGATGTGGTCGTGTTTTTCATGGAGGGGGCTTGCACCCCTTGTTGTTTTGCGTGGCACAATCACAGCACGGGCCTACATTGATGTTTTAAGCACCTTCTTGCTTCCCACTGTTGAAGAGCAACTCGGGGATGGCGATTGCATCTTTCAACACAATCCAGCTGCTGTTCGTAATGCACGGCCTGTGGTGGAGTGGTTACACGATCATAACACCCCTGTAATAGACTGAACTGCACAGAGTCCTGACCTGAATCCTAGAGAACACCTTTGGGATGTTTTGGAACGCCGGGTTCGTGCCAGGCCTCACCGACCGACATCAACACCTCTCAGTGCAGCACTCCTTGAGGAATGGGCTGCCATTCCCAAGAAACCTCCGAACACCTGGTGGAACGTATGCCTGCGAGTGTGGGAGCTATCGTCAGAGCTAAGGGTGGGCCAACACCATACTGAATTCCAGCATTACCGATGGAGGGCGCCACGAAGTTTTAAGTCATTTTCAGCCATGTGTCCGGATACTTTTGATCTCATAGTGGACATCAGCTCAGAATGACAAACGAACATCAACACTTCAAGCATAAATTTCCGTATTTTACCGTGCTGCCAGTTCATGCAGCTTGCTGTTACGTTATTTTGTTTTAGCGATTACGAAATGAAG
The DNA here is from genome assembly GCF_021461385.2 of Schistocerca piceifrons. NCBI lineage: Eukaryota > Metazoa > Arthropoda > Insecta > Orthoptera > Acrididae > Schistocerca > Schistocerca piceifrons. Next base: position 181,872,914 of record NC_060149.1, read on the forward strand.
CCGAAAGCACGCTTTGGATTTCTAAGGCTGCTAATAAATATCTATGTTTACGAACAAGGAACATAATGTTTCGAATAGGTTATCATCAACCTCCGGGGAACCAGAACGCTTTTTACAGTGTAGAGCACCCTTCTTCACGACACAATCATGCACCAACTGTCGTTGTATATTGCTGGTCTATTGCAATAGTTGTAGCTACTTATGCTTAAGGTTTGAGTACGATTCACACATCAGGTATCTCTCTTTAAGAGGCACGAACAGGACTTCTTCACATCTGGTAACGCAATTTGAGCATCGTAGAGTGCACCATGGTTCCAAATCCACAGTAAACATGACGTCCCTTCGCTAACTTCTTTAGGAAAGTTTCATGACGAAGGCGAGAGTCAAGCTAGGTAGAAAGTCAGTCGCCAGTTCACTTTCTTCCACAAGAAATCTTTTTTATTAGTAAGTCAGTCGTCATAAAACGTCACAGGGTACGTACGCTGAGGTTACAAAAGCATGTCATTATTATAGCATAACGAGGTATAAAAGGGCCATGCATTGGGGGAGATGTCATTTTTACTCAGGTGATTCATATGAAAAGGTCTCTGACGTGATTTTGGCCGCAAGACGGGGATTAACAGACTTTGAACGCAGAGTGGTAGTTGGAGCTAGACGCATGAGACATCCTATTTCGGAAATCGTTAGAGAATTCAGTATTCCTGGAGCCACAGTGAGAAGAGCGTGTCAAGAATACCACATTTCAGGCATTACCTCTGACCACAGGCAACGCCGTGGCCGACAGCCTTCAGTCAACGACTGCATTTGCGTACAGGTGTCAGTGCTAACAGACAAGCAACAATGCGTGAAATATTCGCAGACATTGTAACACCCCACCCGTCACTTAGCTGGTTTTGGCGTGTGTTCACCCAAACTAATTGACTATCAGATCAACAGAGAGTGGAAAACTGCCGCAATATCGGATAACGCAAAAAAGTAATATGGCCCTATGACTCCTGATTGAACTACGGTGGCAGTGTTGACATTAATTTATCTAGAATTGATCATTTTTAATTAAAAAGGAGTGCATATTGATGCTATATTCAGCTATTGAAAACCAGATGGAAATGTTGAACATAAAATTAATGAGGAAAGTGACTTGGGATTTCAACTACTTGATTGAAAACAGATGCAGTCGATTAGCACAAATTTATTTTAACTTCCGACCTTCAATCATCACATTACAAGACCCTCCTATCAGGCAGTGGTAATAAATTGCGTTTGCGTGGAGTAAAGCACGATAACTCAAAAGTAATTCCTATCGACTGACCCAGGCGTAATGCGAAGTGCGAGAAGAATTCTACAATACACGGCCCATGAAACCCTCATGGAAACTTTGCCGACGAGATCCAACAAATTAATCAGTGGCCGGAGCGGCCGCAATGTCACCAAATACAGCGTGGTGGAGCGGCGTCGTTGTGTGGACGTCGACCGACCTCATGGTGCTGCAAGGCTGCGCTCATCTATTCACTCCTAGCTATCTTGCTCAGTACATAGGTGAACTAAAACTTTCTATCTCCAAGCTCAATCGTTCCATTTGCTAAGTCCTAAACTGCAGAGATGCTCACTCTTTCTCAGGCAAGCTGAGTAAAGAATGCCACGTCCGCACTCTAGGCAAGCTGGGAATGGAAGACATCTACGGAGACCTCTCACAGTCTGCTCTTTGCCTCGGTTTCCCCTCCAGCAAAATCACTTACGCCAATTCCAGCGCAAGTCGCGTTAATTATGCATCACTTCCCAGCGCCGACCAATGCCTGCTCTGGGAAGTGAACAAATTCCCACAAAATTTCCCTTCCTCTCAACTTCTGTTATTTAGCTCCTAGGCCACCCATCAAGGTTAGCGTCTGCACAAACACAAATTTTTCCGGAATTCTGACTCCCAGGAGAGTACTTCAAATTCCTTGGTCCTACGTTCCCATCAGACGCTGGCGTATTTCATTCTGTCACTCTTCACCTGATTTACTTAAGACTCTGCAGACCGTGAATTCAGCGTGAAGTTGCTATAGTCACGAACACGCGTATTTTGACCTCTGTTGACCGCTCCACCGTAGCTTTGCGCGACTTTCTCGCATGTTTCACTGAAAACGAGACGACGGACATTTATCAACAGGCATACAAGTTCTCTGTCTGCTTCGCAGTACACCAGCATGGGGTCGGGGTCAACCACCCATGCTGTCACTCATCTTAAGGCGGCTGGAGGCCGTGCTCTGTTACCGCTTTCTCAGAGATTGAGCCACCCTAAGCTGCCCATTGTCGCTTCCCTTAGCCGCTCCCCCGGCGACCATGGTCAATTCTGAGTACTTCCCTGGGATAAACTAGCCTCCAGTAAATCGATGCGTTTCCACAAAGTTTTCATGTCGTGTGAATTACTTTAAAACCATCACTCGACTTTAATTATTTCAATACGTCCATACTATACCCTCTACAAGATGCATTGTGCCTTGTCAGTCATATTTTTGTTCAACCCTACTGTTCGCTCAACATGAGTTAGGTGATCTTTAATGACTTCATGTATGGGGCATGGTTCTTGCCATCTTACAACATCAACGTGGGATAACGACAAACGTATCCGTTAGGACAGTGCGGTGAAATCTGGTGTTAAGGGGCTATGGCAGCAGATGGTCGACACGAGTGCCTTTGCTAACAGCATGTTAGTACATCCCCTGCAGCGCCACTCCTGGGCTGGTGACCATATTGGTTGGACCATAGAGGAGTATAAAACCTTGACATATTCTGATACGTTGTGGTTTCAGTTAGAAAGAGTGATGGTAGGGTCTGAGAGTGGATCAGACCCTACGAAACCATGGATTCAAGTTGTCAGCAAGACACTGTGCAGGCTTGTGATGGGTTCATTATGGTGAGGGCTGTGTTTACATGAAATGGAGTGGGTCCTCTGTATGTTCAGCTACTCGGAGATCATTTGGAGCCACTCATGGACGTCATGTTCCCAAACAACGGGGAGATTATTTTGAGCCATTCGTGGACGTCATGTTCCCAAACGACGATGGAATTTGTATGGATAATAATAGCCCATTTCAAAGGGCCACAACTGTTCGCGATTGTTTTGAAGAGCATTCTGGACATTTCGAGCGAATGTTTTCGCCACCCAGAGCGTCCGACAGAATTCCCATCGAACTTTTCTGTTAAAATAAACCGGTTTTTGATGTCTATGCGTGATTAGGAGTCAACGGCGATAGGTTCTCAGTTGGGATCACGGTAAGGCAAAATTTAGTCGTCTCGCCATTTCAGTTTCAGTCGCCTATCTATCGGTGTAGAATTACTGTTTCTAACATTTGATTGTGCATAGTTAATAGTGACATTAGTTGCAGGGTACGAATTCTCACGCAACGCAAAAGATTATGTGGTATCATTACAAGTTTAGACCAGCACATATTTAGTTACTTGTGACTGAAACCAAAAAAATGGCTCTGAGCGCTATGGGACTTAACTTCTGAGGTCATCAGTCCCATATAACTTAGAACTACTTAAACCTAACTAACCTAAAGACATCACACAAATCCGTGCCCGAAGCAGGATTCGAACCTGCGACCGTAGCGGTCACGCGGATCCAGACTGTAGCGTCTAGCACCGCTCGGCCACCTCGACGGGCAATTGAAACCATATTATGATCATTCGTGGTTAGATGACGGGAACAGTAAGTTGCCGGATTGGAGTTCTGGGTCCCAGTCCGTTAAAAAAATGTTCGTAATGTAATTTCTATTTGAAAATGGCGTTTTGAAATGTCATTTATAGTAATTGATTTGAGTTTAGAAGTGTAATGGCCATTTCATCTCTAATGACGCGTTTTCGGATCTCTTCATTATAGTGATATCAGTTTTCATCCGGAATGATAGCCACAGAGAGCAATTGTATCTTTGTGGCCTCTTGTGGTAACCACTTTGTATAGTGAAATGCTGTACCGAAAGGAGATCAGAGGACGTGCAAGACAGATACGTTATGTTGGCTGCATAGAAAACAGATGAAACTCAATACAGTTCGTTCGGAGACTTTTCAGCATGATAGTACATCGTATCTACCAATACCTGTCCCAGTCTGACAGTACCTTTGTTATGCGTCGTTCTTCCTGCTTCTTTTTTTTTTCAACTTTCAGTTGAGAAAAGATCATCTGATGATGAGAAAATGGAATTATATTGGTTTGAAGTTAGTAATATGAGATTTCACGGTAGCTGTAATTATAAATAAGTTGTCGTTATGGTTTGTAGAGCTATTTATTCATTGGGTTCTGATTAGTTTGAAGAGCAGTGTCGTTTAATATGTTTGTAATTTCAGTTACTTTAAACTTTGGTAAACCCATAAGGCACTGCAGTCAATTTTGTTTATTTTTAAGGAGAATTAGTTTGTTTTTCTGATGCTTGTTTACGACACCACTCAAATGTTTCACATTCCGAGCATTATTTTGATTTCATTTAGGTTGGAGAAACTTTGTCTCCGTGTAGTACAGTTGCAGTGCCTTGGGCTACTTTGACCCTGAGTGGAACGAATAGTTCCTACCGAAACGAAAAGTCTGCATCTGGCATACATCCGTTGCGAATACTACTATCTGCTTGTCTGTGTCAGGTTTCGCTCTACGATTTGGATTTGACTGTCTGTAGTTCGGATAGGAGAGGGGATGGCTTTATATCCGACGGGTCCTTGGTACTCAGACACATATAAATGACAGATGACTCATTGGGTGATTTTTGATTGTTGTTAGCGTCAGGTCAACTGGCTGGCAGGAGAGTTTGAAAACAGAGCTAACGATCAACGCAGCGTCGTTGTAATGAGCATGGGAGGCACATAAGAAGTCAGGAAAGGTATTGTGATCGGTGTCTTGTTTGTGCTACGAGAATGTATACAAAAAGCGTGGCGATGTAAATGATCAAATTGATAAGTTATTATAAGAAGAAAAGGGGTGTATCGAGAATGTTAAGTAATTTGATGGTGATGCTGTGACCATATAAGTTTAACTGTCATTATCATTTGTTTCTTGTATTTACCAGACAAGTTGCACGCACACATAAATACAAAAGCACGGGAATTTAGGAACGTTAGTTCACTGGGATCTATTTTGTTGCTTATGTTTTTATTTACTGATGTGTACTGACTTATGGTATACAGAGGCAGACATACGTTTCAATACGTTTAGGATAAAGTTTGGGGTAGAAAATATTGCTGCATAAGTTAGCTGATAAATTACATAACTTTACTGGGTATTAGTAATTTTGTGGGAACATCAGCGGTTGGTGTTGCTTTCGACACTATCTGCTGCGAGTGTGTGGAGCAGCAAGGAGGAGTACTGAGACGGTATATCCCTATAAGCATGACTAGATACTTTTAATTCATCTATATCTGTATGATTACTCTGAAGTTCACAATTAACGGCCTCACAGAGTGTTACTCAAACCATCTTCAAGCTATTTCTATGCCGTTCTAGTCTTAAACAGCGCTCGGGAAAAACGAATACTTAAATATTTACGTGTGACCTCTGATTTCTCTTATTTTATTGGTTCAAATGGTTCAAATGGCTCTGAGCACTATGGGACTCAACATCTTAGGTCATCAGTCCCCTAGAACTTAGAACTACTTAAACCTAACTAACCTAAGGGCATCACACATATCCATGCCCGAGGCAGGATTCGAACCTGCGACCGTAGCAGTCCCGCGGTTCCGGACTGCTGCTTCTAGAACCGCATGGCCACCGCGGCCCGCTCTTATTTTATTATGACAATCATTTCTCCCTATGTAGTGGACTGCCAACAGAATACAATTAATACTATGAAGACAAAGTTATTGACTGATATTCCATGAGAAGATTCTAACACAACAAAAGACGCCTTTGTTTAATAATTGCTACCCAATTAGCGTCTCATATTCGTCGCACTATCTGCCTTATTTTGCAATAATACAAAACGAGCTGCCCTTCTTTGAACTTTTACTATGTCCTTTGTCAATCCTATCCGATGCGGATCCCACTCACACAGCAGTACTACAGAAGAAGGCGGACAAACATAGACTCTTTACTATACCTGTTGCATTTTCTGAGCAAGTATGTCTATGTATCGTTCCAGTTTAATTTACTCGTAATTGTAATCCCTAAGTATTTAGGTTTACAACCTATGTTAGCAGATTTCTCTTAGTATTCATATGGATAACTTCACACTTTTCATTATTTAGAGTCAAAAATGGTTCAAATGGCTCTGTGCACTATGGGACTTAACATCTATGGTCATCAGTCCCCTAGAACATAGAACGACTTAAACCTAACTAACCTAAGGACATCACACAACACCCAGTCATCACGAGGCAGAGAAAATCCCTGACCCCGCCGGGAATCGAACCCGGGAACCCGGGCGCGGGAAGCGAGAACGCTACCGCACTACCATGAGCTGCGGACATTTAGAGACAATTGGTACTTCTAGAACCTTATAGATATCTCTAAATAAAGCAAACGAACCACCACATATGTGCTGTGGTGATTCATGTTCTTTATTTATATCATCAGCTGGTGTCCCGCATGAGAGATGGACTTGCACGAGCTACAGATGTCTTGTCGAAGTCTTTGTGCAATTGGTTTTGATCGTCTGGTGGCTTTACAAGACTGTAAATGGCTGTTTCATCTGGAACAAGTTAAGGGGGCTGCTCAGATATTTTCTTAAATAGTTTGTGTAGTAAGAAACAGCAGAGGGACTATAACACTTCCTTGGAGAACGCTAGATATTACGTCTGTTTTATTCGATGACTTCCTGTCAGTTTCCACGATCTGTAACCTTTCTCACAAGAAATCACGAATCTAGTCGCACAACGGAGGCGACACTCCGTAGGCACACTGTTCCATGAGGAGTCACTTGTGAGCTAAACAGTCAAAAGCCCCCTGCAAATCTCAAAATATGGAATCAATCTGACATCCCCTTGTTGATAATACTCATTAATTCGTAAGCATGAAGAGCTAGTTGTGTTTCAAAAATGGTTCAAATGGCTCTGAGCACTATGGGACTTAACGTCTGAGGTCATTAGTCCCCTAGAACTTAGAAGTACTTAACCCTAACTAACCTAAGGACATCACACACATCCATGCCCTAGGCAGGATTATAAACTGCGACTGTAGCGGTCGTGCGGTTCCAGACTGTAGCGCCTAGAACCGCTCGGCCACAAAGACCGGCAGTTGTGTTTCGCAAGAACGATATTTTCGGAATCCGTGTTGACTGTTTGTCAATAAGTCGTTTTCTTCGAGGTAATTCATAATGTTCGAACCCAGTAGATGTTGCAAAATAATACTGCAAATCGACATTTCCAAAAATTAGTATGTGGGTCTCTAACTCAGCGGTTCACTCCGATTTCCTTTCTTGCTGATTGTGTGACTTATACGGATTTCCAGTAATTAGAAACGGATATTTCAACGATTGCTAAGTAGGGAGCTATTGTATCAGCATACTCCGAAAGGAATCTGACTGGTGTACAATCAGGACCGTGGGCCTTGTCTTTATTAAACTCAACAAAATTTCAGCACCCTCGAGAGGCGGCCTGCAAGTCTCCCATACATCCTCGTTCTCCTAGATCTCAAAGCCGACTGTTCCACCAATGTCGAATGCCATACGGGCGTGTCCTCCTTGTGACGTGAGATAGAGACGCGACTGTGTTATCGCGCTTGCTTTGACAGCCAGGAGGAATGCAGGTCGTGCTGGGGTGAGTTCACAGAACCCGCATGACCCTCGCGATGATGTCAGTAGATTGCGGCACCCTTTGAGCCACCGTGACTGGCGCACGCAGCGGGTACGGTAGTTACTAAGTTTACAGAACTACTAGCAGGTAAAACGTATCACTGGGAAAAACCCACGGGTCCTGGCCGTTGGCGAGAAACGTGGAAAGGCAACCCACCATATCTGTACTAATTTACAGGCATGAATATTAAGTTAGAGTAAAGTCGAACTTATTTCGACTAGTTGAACAGAAGCAAGTAACATGTTTATAGAAACAGAAATAAGGCGAATTAGTAGGTATAAACGCGCCCTCGCCCGAAAGGGAAGGTCTTAAGGTGCTTAGTATTAAAAGGTTTGAGTACTGAATGAAATTTGAAAATTATTATGCCTCAATCGATTTTCAAAAACGATTTGTCTGCCGATAGGTCTCACTGGCCTCTATCAGAATTTGGTAGTAGATATCTTATAAATGTTACGTATTTTAAATTACAGGGCTAATGTGTACTTCGAGTGTAAAAACGTAAATTTTCACTGAAACAGTTAACTGAACGTCGAAAGTAGCAGCATCATTATGAAGTAAACATGCACTGATAACAAAAACTAATGCAGCAAAACACTATTTTCCCATCCTGTGTCTAATTCACGATATAATCGTACAAACTGTCAACAGATGTCCGTATGATCGTGTCCTGCACGGAAGATGGCATTCTGGTCAACGGACAACCACGCCAACGATGATGTTAGTGCACCTGTCATACCAGGCAGTGAAACTTCCTGGCAGATTTAAACTGTGTGCCGGACAGAGACTCGAACTCGGGACCCGAGTTCGAGTCTCTGTCTGTTACACAGTTTTAATCTGATAGAAAGTTTCATATCAGCGCACACTCCCTTACAGAGTGAAAATTTCATTCTGGAAACGGGATAGTGTTTTCTGAGTAGTCCCACACCCACAATCGCTGTGTCCACAGTCACAGTATGTCACAGAGACGACGCCTACCGTGCTCTCTGCGGTGGAGGTCCATGGGAAGAATGGAAGTAGGAAAGACGCAAACTGATGTGGCCCAATGGTTTCATGTGAATCGTTCTGTTGATTTTCGGATATGAAGACAGTTTATAGAGGTCGAAAGTGTATGCTGAAGACCAGAGCGGGGTCGACCACATGTAATATCAGAAAGAGAAAAGCGTCATGTGGCTGTAAGGGCACGACGGTACCGCCTTAGTGCTGCACGGCAACAGGAATCTGACCTCGTAGCATTCAATGGACGTATTGTAGCGAGCCAAACGGTGTACAGAAGGCTTCGGCAGAGTGGCCTTCATTGTCGGAGTCCTGCTGTGTATGTACCTCTGACGCGTCTTCACAGAAGGGAACGTCCAGAGTGCAGCGGTCAACATGCCACCACGACGGTCGAACAGTGGCCCGATGTTCTTTTCACAGATTAGTTCCGATTTGGTCTGGACAGTGATACGCGACGGATTCGCATCTGGAGGGAACGCGGAACACGATTTCGGGACCCAAACATTGTGGAAAGAGACTGATATCGAGGATGATCGCTAATGGTGTGGGTAGGGATTATGTTGACTTCTGAAACACCTCTTAATGAAATTGTACGGTTAAATCGGCAAGGTTTAACTGCTGTCAGGTATCGTGACGAGATTTTATGACCTCATGTGCGGTTGCTGCGAGGTGCTGTGGGCCAGACTTCATATTGCTCGACGATAATCCTCGACCTCGTAGAGCATGGGTGGTTGATGTTCACTTGGAAACGTTAGACATCGCACGCATGGCGTGACCTGTTCGCTCTGCCGATTTGAATCCCATAGAGCACGGCTGGGATGCTCTGGGGACACGTCGGCATCCACCAACCATTCTCCAAGACTTACGAGGAGCGCTGAAGGAAGAATGGGCGCTATTGCCTCAACATGGGATTGATGACACCATTCACAGTATGCACCGTCGTTTTTCCGGCCTGTATTTCTGCCAGAGGTGGTCACGCCCCATACTGAGTGCCTTAAGCAGTTGTAATGTGTATGTAAATCCGTTAAGTTGGAAAAAACGAAGAAAATTTTTGTTTACTGCTGTGAATGTTGCAGTTGTGTACTTTATGTAATCTTTATGTTGTTTCTACTTGACTATCACCTGATTATACCTTTTTGCCGCAAAATTAAAGCAACCTTGTTAAATTTCGATTTGTTGCTTCAATTTTGGACACCAGTGTGGATGCAGATGTATGAATATACTTGCTTTTAATTATTTATACTTATTAGCAACAAAACAGCGTAAAGTAGCGTCTTCTTTGCCAAAATCGTTATTTTCATACCAACTATTTAACTAATGAAAAAACAAAAATAACAATGGAAATCTGAGGAAATATACACAAAAAATGATGTATGATGCATGTATATAACATTAAAATTATAGTTTTACAATAATTTCCTGAAATGAGGGGTGTGTGCAGTTGACTCGCAACAAAGCAAGGGCTTCAATAGCCGGCAGTCATCCTGAGTGGGGCATTTCGTTCGGCATTCATGGAGCAGTCGACTGTGAGATCTTGGAGAGTGATAATGTATGGACGGCGTGCACGTCGCGCACTGAGTGGGTCGAAAGTATGCCAAATATTGAATCATGGTCTTGTAATATTTGCATGTGTCGCTAGCGTATACTCTGCAATATATTCAACTTGTGACCTTTGACTATATCATATTAGGCGAACTAGTCTGAACTCTAAAACTTTACCACGGTCATTTACTAGTGATATGCACTCGTAATTTAACTTTTTTGCAAATATTCAACTTGTGAACTTTGACTATATCATATTAGGCGAACTAGTCTGAACTCTAAAACTTTACCACGGTCATTTACTAGTGATATGCACTCGTAATTTAACTTTTTTGCAAATGTGGAAACTTTATTTTAAACTTCCACTGTATGATTTTTGATTTATTTTCCGAGACTTTTCCGGATGGTCGTTCGGTACGTAACATGAGATTTTGCTCTGGTTTGGTATAAGCTCTGGTTCAGACATTCATTAATTCAGTGATAAACAATTATTTAGCTGTGTTGTACGTAGAAATAAGTGAATAAACGTCATTTTCTTAAATCTTAAAAATACTGTGAACAGTGAACATTATTGTTCGTTGGCCCCAGCATTTGGTCGTAACTAACACTTGTCAAACCAACCAATCAATTAGGCGCCCTAATTAGCTTTCTGCTAACTTTTAACTGATTATTCGTACAGGTGTACAGGTGCTCACGAGCTAAATTTTACAGAACAATTTCTTGGCAATAAATTTGTTTTTACGCTTCCAGTTAGCAGCATTAATAGATAGTTGTATTATTTGGGCAGTCGCAAGAAGATGAAGATGAAGACGAAGAAGAAGAAGACGATGAAGAAGGGGGGTGAGGATATACTGTGATTGATGTTGTTAACTATCACACTGCTAGCAAAACAGACGGGATATACAGTCAGGCAGATCAACTCTCTATGCGTGGAAGGCATCCTATGCGCTTAACCAAGCACACAGTACTAGTTGAGGAATAGGAGTCTGAACGAACAACTGATTCAGTGGCACTAGTACTCTTAAAAACTTCGAATCACAATGACTAAATAAGAAAAAAAAAATAAAAAAGAAAAAGAGAAAAAATAAAAATAAATAAGAAAATGAGAAATAAAGACGTATGCCGATGTGTTGTGTGTGACTAAGGCACATTGGCGAGAAGACACCCCAAATGGACGATTAAATAGCACAAGCAGTAAGAAATACATTACAGTCTCGAGACCTGCCTTAACTGGTGTACACTGTTGGACACAAAACCTGGCCGGTGGCCAGCCGCCGCCGAATTTTAAGTCCGCGCCGATCGCGACATGGGACAAGTAAACTGGCCGCGTTGATACTTCTTAAGTCCGGCTATGTGCACAACCTGGCAACACTGTAGGTTGCGGCAATTCGTGGAGGAATTCTTGTCTTCCATTCGAGGCGTTACGTTACTGCTACGCTCATGGTCTCGAGATAACCAAAGCGTCGTCTCAATGCAACGTCTCGCAGTCGAAACCGCCCTGTTCCTAAATTTTTATAGTGCCTTTCGTGTGAATGCTGAGGTTTTAACACAACTACACAGGGCCTAATAAGTTTTCGTGTAATTAATTCTGTAACCATAATGTAACTGTGATGTAGTTTCTATCTAGGTACCTTTTGTTATTTTAATAATTTTGTCATATAATTAAATGCCACAGAATTAATTGAAACGAACCAATTAAAAAGATTATTGTGATTATGATGTAGTAAAAACGCTGGTCTAATCAGGAAAGTTTGCGATTGTGTAGAGCCAAAGAACACGTTTGAAGCAAGGAGTATTTTAGCTGGGCACGTAAGCGCGGTATCGGACAGAAGTAGTCGGCAGAGAGGAGTTTCTACCGACAGGCGATAAAGTGCAGACGCTGTGAGCGGGAATGTAAGGAATAAACTGCAAGATTTTTATTATAAGATATAACATGTAAGATTTTTTAATATATAATTTGATCTTTAGATTGTACAAGGTTAGGCAGTGTAGTAGTTTTTCTCAGCTGAATAACAAAGTGTTTACTAGAGCAGCTGTTATAGTGTAAATGAACTTTACCTCAATAATTTACGTAACAGCGTCCTATCCTATCACCGTTATTGATTCCGAGAATGCCACCAGTGAAAGGATAGGAAAATATTAAAAACGATGAGCTTATTTAATTTGGTAACTAAGATAAGGAAGTGTAATTTACAAAATAGAACTCTATAAAACTGGCAATTAACAGCTGTGAGCTTTGATGCTGGGTAGAACAACTAGCTAAAGAATAGTGACTAACAGTAAAAGAGTAAAAGCATAACTGAAATGAATACTGACAGTATATGTCTCCAGAATAATGCATTTCATGTTTTTTGTTTGGATTGCAAACTCTTCTCACATTTGCAAATCACCTAATAATATAGTGTAAAATTATTTATTCTTTGCTAAATTAAACATTACGAACTTCCAAAGAATAACTTACTGTAACAGAAAACAAGTATTTATGAACATCTGCATTTCTGTGACAGTAACAGTTAGCATTACAGTGAGCAACGCAAAGCTATTCATTACGCGAGTTGTTTTGCGAATAATTTGATTTTACAAGCATGCGTTCCGTACAAATTATTCTGCTGGTTTCCTGTTTATCTTAAATTCATGGTATTAACTGCGTTTTTACGTCTGAACTCGAGTCAGTACATTTGGATCCTTTCTTGCCTGATTACAGTTTAGTGATTAGTACGTAATTACAGTTTCTAAAAAACTGATAACTGCATAGTATTTTAGCTCACACAGTGATTTGGTGACCATTCCGTAGTAATTTTTAATCTAAAATTACAACAGACGAATGCTGGTCTACAAACAATTGGTCAATATTACTGGCACCCATGGTACTGTTCCAGCACCAGGTGCGAGTAAGAAGATAACAAATCTGAAGAAGATTGCGTCTTTACCGATATTGTCAGGTCGTAATTACTTTTTAGGACTTAAATTGAATTTTTCCATTTCAAAAGCATCTGAATCAAGTACTATAGGTAATGGTTGGGTTACCTTTGCTGTTGTTGTGTGTCATGACGCTTCAAGGACTGGTTTGGAAAGTTTTACATCACGTGAAGTTTTGGCATTTCGTACTGTACATTTGGCCGAAATTCTTGTATTAAGTGAAGGATCCTATTTAGTTCCGTATGGTCCATTGTCTCTTAATTGTAGGACAAGGCGTAAGGTTAATTCCGATGAAAAAATTTATATTTGGTCTAAAATAAGTGGTACATCTAATATGGAAGATTGTAAATTTGTTGGTGATTGTATGATATATTATCATTAATAAAAACTTTGCCCTGAGCCTAACAAAATTAAAATCTGATTCTGAATATAAGACTAGTTAGTGATGTTATTGTCAAACAACAGAGAAAGCAGAAATGTTGAATTCGGCAGCCACGAAGGTTTGAGTCACACTGAGAATTGTTTGACGGTGAGCTGACTAACGGCAGTCGAATAAATAGTACAGTAGAGATGGAAGAGGTAAATAACGTTGCCATAAAACAAGAGATAACTGGTTCTTATCAGGTGGCATGGTTTGAAAGCATTCACTCAAATGATAGTGGATGCAATATCTTCTTCAAACGAGTCAATGAGGAATAAAATAATTTCTTTGCATTAGTCAATACATAATGACTTGGATAACTAAATAGCTTCTGTGGATACCAAAATTGGTGAATAGGTAAAATCTTTGACCCTATAACTTGAAGGTAAAATAACTGTGAAAGTAAATGAGCTAGACGGTAAATTTCATAGTAAAATGGAAGCTTTAAGAAAACAGTAAGCGATGAAATAAAAAGGCAGAAGAAGGATTTGTACGATGCAGTGAGTAGTGAAGTAACTTAGGATCTCAGTTCTAATCGAGGTGATATTGAGGCGAAAGCAGACCAGGAGATTAAATTAGTGAGTAATAAGCAGGAATAAATCCGTAATGAACTCTATCGATCTGCAAAGACATTGAGGGGACAGATCGTGTAGGTTCAGAGCGAAACAGAAACTAAGTTAAAGGTAACGGTAGCTACGATCATCTCTGATGTACGGGACGAAACCCGAACGTTAGAAGTTAGTTTGAATCACAAATTTGTGGACTTCAAAAGCAAGGGGGTAGAGAGTTTTAAATCTAAAACTAATAAAATAAAACACTAGGTGAAAAGCCTAGAGAGTGTAAAAAATTTGGCTGCCACATTGACGTTGGGAGGGGTCTACCCCAACCGTCAAGTTTCGAAATTAAAAAGTTCGATCCGAAAAGAGAGGTCCAACCAGTTGTGTTTATGAACACATGTAGGCAAGGACATAGAGAGGATTTTGTCAAAGTGCAGATCCGATTTGTTAAAAAGGACCTTAAAAAGGGTCACGGTTTTCATTCATTCTGAAAACAAAGTTATTCATTTTTTAATTTTATGTCCGTAATTTGCTTTCGTGTCGCCTTCATACAAATAGCATTTTATCTATAAAACTGAGCATGGAAAGCTCTTCAGAAAAAAGTGTTACATGTATTGTCAAATACGAAATTCCAAAAGGCACAATTAATTAATTTTTTTTCTTGTAGTTTGATAACTTCACTTTATGGTCAAACGAATTAAAATTCTAATACAATTCATTGCCTCTTTGCAAAAAACACAGCTCAGTCTACTGATACGATGTTTACTATCGCAGAGCAGATGAATCTTAATGTTGGGTTGAATAACTTATAAAACTAAACAGGCACAAAACTCTTTCGACAACAGCTATCTTTCTCCTACTACAACTTGTATTTAAATTCATGACTTATCTGACACCAAGTCCAAATTTCTTCATCGTATCAAAGCATCGCAAGGTCATAACTACAATCTGAAATTTTATTAAAGTACCTATATTAAAGTATCTTTCATTTCACTAGAATTCTATAGTTCCCTTAATTGATGAAGAAATTCGTTTTAAATGATTATTTCAACAGAGACCTTGAAACTATGGTAAGCAATGTTATTTATGATGAAAACCTTCGATCACACCTTGAAGGCCACGTCGTAGTCAACCGACTGCGCCGTGACTTCCTCAGTCATTCATCATCGGATGCGGTATGGAGGAGCATGGGGCCAGCATACCACACTCCCGGCTGTTTTCGACGTTCCCACCTTGTAGCCGCTACCACACAATCCGGTAGCTCCTTGCCCCAAGGCAAATTCAAGACAGTGCCATAAATCTAACCTGGATCCTCCACATGAGCATCTGCTGCTTTGACCATTCGGTTATGGAAGCGGGCTATTAACTTATAAAACAAAACGAAATACACAATACTATGAGCTACGGTTTTGGACTCTTAATATTGATTCACTCATTGATTATGCTGCCTCACACTTCGGACATCATAGCGCCTTATGCATTGGCTTCCAACATTACTTCCAACCATAATGGGATGCTTGCATCACAGGGTCTATATTCACCACGAAAACCTATGTCGTCTGTGTTATCAAAACGAAGACTTACCGGCGGCCACAACACAACACACCACCAGGTCTCCACCAACGGCCGCCAAGGATCGCTACTCGATCGCAGAGGCTGCAGAACAACTTCACCAGAGGACGCAAGTAGCCCAGGAACTACTTTGCTACGCCAGGTACGTGATCGCAAATAGTTCTGGCAGATACATCCCCCAACGGGCTTTATAAGGCAGCGTACTGCCGGCAAAAGGTAGTCCAACGCACCGCTTAATATTATTGTTTCACTTTGGTGAGTCCATTAAACTGTTTTCGGATTTGTGTTTTTCGCATTTCTATTTTGCTAGCGCAGATATTTCAGATTACAACTAGACTTATAATGTATACGACTTCATAAATGAGTTAGTATGTATCCATAATAATATGCCAATACGGTCTTTGATGCTAATAAACTCTTTTATAATGTAACCATACATTGTTGTTAATATGACGTTTGTTTACAAATACGTCAGAGCTGTGACGGTTGGACTCGCTCTTCCAGGGATGGTACGAATCAGACATTTCACAGTGAAAGGTGGCAAAGTTTTGCCTCAATACATGTGATACTATACCAGTTCATCAGCATATTTTATTCGTTACGAGACTGCGAGCTACGATGGGTCATCAGTTAGTTCATCATTTCTTTTGTTGATACTGGGAAGCACCAAGTATTAACATTTTCTGTAATTTTGCATTCGTGAAAATTAATCTGATCTGGATACTGAGAGCATGGAGGGATGACCGCCACGTGTTCCAGTGAAAGTAGAAATTGCCAGAATAGAGGTTAAAAAGACGCCGTCTCTTGTTAGCTCGAGAGGGATGTTTTACTGCTCTAAAGGGGACAGAGTGGAGACAGCGGTTTTAGAGCCCTGATGGCGGCCTCCCCGTGGAGAGGGTAGTGAACTGGTGCGAGACGCACTCCTGCCACTAAAAAAAATCCGTGAAAACAACCAGGTGCTGGATGTAGGGGGTGGAGAGCGATAGCATCTAACAAAAGAAGGAGGCACCCTTTTAGTACGCACGGGGATAACGAACGGCGGACACAAGATGACGCTTCGCAGATCTTGTCACAGGAAACAGTGAGCCACGTTTCCCTCCAAAAAGTGGATAAGTGAATTTGTTTGGTGAAATCTTTACTCAGAGGAGAAGTTTTAGCATGTTCTAGAACAGTGTTCTATAGGAGTATGAACTACAGGAGATTAGCAGGGAATTTCATGACCATTCAAGTGGGAGCGACTGCTTTTGTAACAGCCACGGGGGGGGGGGGGGGGGTTAATCGCAGAGGGTGCACACGCAGACGCCGCGAGCCTTGCTGGGATTAGGCGTACGGCGTGTAAAAGGACTCTCCTGCAGTTATCCTTGGAGTACACATCGCTCGGGGAGCGACTTACAGACGTTGCTGACAAGAGCATCAGTGAAGTGTCTCACTGACAGACTTTGTCAAGCGTGGATTTCGTTTGCAGAGATATGTTGACAAGAAGTAAGGCATGTATCACTAACGAACAGAATAAGTCAGAAAACGGAGACGAAATGACACAAAACTGTGATGTAAGCAAAAGTATTTTGGAAGAGATGGATAGCATAATTCCGGCTGGACAACCAGATCCTGACAACGAATTACCATATCTAGATGATACTGCTTATTATAATGTAATGGGAGGTCACTCAAATGACGAAGAAGAGACGAGTGGGTATGTTGGTGCCGCAATAACGGTTCGTAACTACACTGTAGATGTGTCAGACAGTCCGAAAATTCAGAGGAAAAATTTTAGTACGTTGCTGTCACTTGGATCAGGACGTGGCAGTCCCATAGAAACACGCGTTTGTGTAAAGGCAGGATCTCGAGAGCGGAGACTCTCCTTCGTCAGTTTAGATGGAGGTTGGGAAACCCGACGCAGGGAGTTGAGTAATGAGGTATCGAGCGTACCGTTCGCTCGACGCAAGATACGTACCCAAAGACTGGAATGTTGCACAGGTTACACCAATATTCAAGAAAGGTAGTAGGAGTAATCCACAAAATTACAGACTCACATCATTAACGGCGATATGCAGCAGAATTTTGGAACATATATTGTGTTATAACACTATAAATTACATTGAAGAAAACTATCTATTGACACACAGTCACACGGATTTAGGAAACATCATTCTTGTGAAACACAACTAGCTCTTTATTCACATGAAATGTTGAGTGCTATTGACAAGGGATTTCAGATTGATTCCGTGTTTCTGGATATCCGGAAGGCTTTTGACACTGTACCGCACAATCGGCTTGTAGTGAAATTGCGTGCTTATGGAATATCGTCTCAGTTATGTGACTGGATTCGTGATTTCCTCTCAGAGAGGTAACAGTTCTTAGTAACTGACGGAAAGTCATCGAGTAAGATGGAAGTGATTTCTGTCGTTCCCCATGGTAGTGTTATAGGCCCTTTGCTGTTCCTTATCTATATAAACGATTTTAGAGACAATCTGAGCAGCCGTCTTAGGTTGTTCGCAGATGACGCTGTCGTTTATCGACTAGTACAGTCATCAGAAGATCAAGATAAATTGCAAAACGATGTAGGAAAGATATCTATATGGTGCGAAAATTGGCAACTAAACCTAAATGACGAAAAGTGGGAGGTCATCCACATGAGTGCTAAAACGAATTCGTTAAACTGCGGTTACACGGTAAATCAGTTAAATCTAAAGGCCGTAAATTCAACTAAATACCTCGGAATTACAAATGTGAACAACTGAAATTTGAAGGAACATATCGAAAATGTTGTGGGGAAAAATGTAACAGATCTTCTGCCAACACTACACTTGTCCGTCCTTTTTTAGAATACTGCTGCGCGATGTGGGATCCTTAACAGATAGGACTGACGGAGTACATCGAAAAAGTTCAAAGAAGGGCAGCACGTTTTGTATTATCGTGAAATAGGGGAGGGATTGTCACTGAAATGATACAGGATTTGGGGAGGACATCATTAAAACAAAGGTGTTTCTCATTGCGGCGAAATCTTCTCAGGAAATTCCAATCATCAACTTTCTCCTCCGAATGCGGAAATATTTTGTTGACACCTACCTACACGGGGGGAAACTATCACCATGATACAATAAGGGAAATCAAAGCTCGTACTGAAAGATATAGGTGTTCGTTTTTTCCGCTCGCTATACGAGATTCAAACAATAGAGAATTGTGAAGGTGGAAGGTGGTTCGAGGACTCCTCTGCCAGGCACTTCAATGTGTTTTGCAGAGTACCCATGTAGATGTAGATTACTTAGAAGATATGAAAGGCGAGGGAGAGGCAAATGCGAAACTCTTGCAAGCTGAAAGACACGAAAACAAGTATAGACAGAGATCGATAAGGTTGTTACTTGTGATTGAAACCAAAAAAATGGCTCTGAGCACTATGGGACTTAACTTCTGAGGTTATCAGTCCCCTAGAACTTAGAACTACTTAAACGTAACTACCCTAAGGACATCACACACATCCATGGGCGAGGCAGGATTCGAACCTGCGACCGTTGTGGTCGCGCTGTTCCAGACTGTAGCGCGTAGAACCGCTCGGCCACAGGGGCCGGCGATCGATAAGGCACTGGAACAGGTATAGAAGGTGGTAGAAGAGACAGGGAAGCAAATTACACAGCAGGAATTCCTTGAGGAGATGAAACAGGATGAGAGAATCATCGCATGTGGAAACCTGAAATACCCCGAAAGCAGGGAAAACGTTCGTAAACAAAATTCATAGACGAATAAGGAAACTAGAACAAAAAGGAGGACATCATTCAGACCACTTGACGGCTGAAGCTCAAGATACGAAGCACAATGATATATTAGAACAGAGCCTCTTACAACTTCTTAAGAAAAAGAAAGAGTCCTCTGCGGAATCTGTAAATAATGCACAGGAAACTGTCACGTGCAGAAGGAGTGTCATGAATACAGATAGGAGCAGGTTATCCTCACGACAAATGGTGATGTTTGGTTTGTGGGGCGCCCAACTGCGTAGTCATCAGCGCCCATACAAAGTCCCAATTTTCACACAGTCCAATTATTTTCACACTCTGATCTAGCCACTGTCAGGAATGATGATGTTGAAATTATGAGGACAACACAAACCCCCAGTCCCTGGGCAGAGAAGATCCCCAACCCGGCCGGGAATCGAGCCCGGGACCCCTGTGATCCAGAGGCAGCAACGCTAGCCACTAGACCACGAGCTGCGGACTCTCCCGACAGAGCGAGACTGTGCAAGTCAATGTACATAGCGTACCAGCGGTGGGTCATAACAACAATGTGCCGCCATTAGGAACACCATAATGGCCAGAAACTCACACGCAGAGTGTATCTCCGAATTGACTACGCCAACTCGACACGGACCCGGTGCGCGAGGTTAGTTCAAATCGGGAATCGCAACAATGCTGTAACTGCCTTCCGTAAAGAAGGTGCGACGCGCATATTACAGGTATTATTGGGTCACATCACTGGATGAAGACAGGACAACAGTTAAACACGCATTCGTACGCACGAAGTACCGTAATTGAACGGGATATAAGGGAAACTGAAGTGGCCATTGACGCACGAACGTTATCTCTCTGTCAGAAAATTCCACCGCTACAAGGAAGAAGGAAACACTCTACATCTACGTACTTTGATAGAATAGTTTTCTGAAGCCATACTTCCATACTGGCCAGGGTTTAAAGAGATAGATTTTGTCTGCTCACATTTAGAAGGTGTAGTCGCCGAAACGATGCGAAGATGTCTAAATCATGTGGAATGTATGAAGAATTTAAATACACGTTCTCCACTCGCAACTGGTCACGGGCCACTCAAAATAGAATAAAACACGAACTCATGATGCATGGAGATATGGAGTCGTCTGGATTTAAAAGCCCCGTAAAGTTTTTGCAGCTCATTACAAAGAGAAATCAGTACCTCGATGTGTCATATAGTGACAGCGAAATCATTAGCATGTGTTTCACGGAACTGTCGACGTTGTGTCAGCAAGTACTTATAGGCAGATGTGATGTTGAAACATCCAGAGGAATTCTGCGGGAAGTCGAATTTGTGAAGAACGAAGAACAGGCACGTAATAAAAGACGACAGCGAGAGACTAACTTTGGGCAGCCGCGTATTAACAATAACGAGGGGAATTTTAAGGAACCAAACAACTGCCAAAGTAACTGAAACGAACCACATAATAACGGTTAGCGGGCCGGCCAGGGTGGCCGAGCGGCTCTAGGCGCTACAGTCTGGAACCCAGCGACCGCTAGGTCGCAGGTTCGAATCCTGCCTCGGGCATGGATGTGTGTGATGTCCTTAGGTTAGTTCGGTTTCAGTAGTCCTACGTTCTAGAGGACTGATGACCTTAGAAGTTAAGTCCCATAGTGCTCAGAGCCATTTCAACCACATAATAACATATAGTAGAAAGGGAGGTGTGCTGTAGCACAGTAAGTCGAAGACAAAATGAAGTATAAGTACCTTCGCTACGTCCTGGTATTTTGTTTAGCAATACAGGATATGATTTTCCGGTTATGGCGACGAAAAGAGCTTGTGACAATTGCACGGAGTGACGTACAGAAAGGGAATGTGTTAACATTTGTGCGGAGCCCAGATCACTGTAGGTAGTGGACAGTGTGTCCCATAAATAGGATACACTGGCTGAACTACCTGCGACGTGTTCTGGGAAAGGCCAAATCCCAATTCCTCCACAATGTTCGCTGCCACCGCAGCATTTCGTAGTGTGCGTGCCTTTCTCCTACAGTGCAGCACACCATTTGACCTCTGACTGGCAAGTAGTGTTCCGTATTTTAGTATTGAGATAATGGAGTTCACCGAGACCACCAAAGGTATGTCTTTACTGATATAAAACGGGCATCAGTATATAGTGGACTATACAAACAAACAACAAGTGGCTTACTGGCGTTGCCTAAACTTTAAAAATAATAAATGCAATCGAAGACTGTCCACAAAAAAAAAACACAGTTTTACGCCAAGGTAACTGTGTTTGTATTCCAGGTGAATCAGCCAATGAAGTTCGAAAACCTTTTGTGAGCATAATGAAGCGGGAAACAGTAACCGACGCTACAGTTTCATCAATTTATGTTGAAGAAGTAAGTAAGCTCTTCAACTGAGATTACGACCGACTCAGTAACTTCGGTACCAGACACTTAAAGTAGTAAAGGAGTTTTGCTATTTGGGGAGCAAAATAACTGATGATGGTCGAAGTAGAGAGGATATAAAATGTAGACTGGCAATGGCAAGGAAAGCGTTTCCGAAGAAGAGAAATTTGTTGACATCGAATATAGATTTAAGTGTCAGGAAGTCGTTTCTGAAAGTATTTGTATGGAGTGTAGCCATGTTTGGAAGTGAAACATGGACGATAAATAGTTTGGACATGAAGAGAATAGAAGCTTTCGAAATGTGGTGCTACAGAAGAATGCTGAAGATTAGATGGGTAGATCACATAACTAATGAGGAGGTATTGAACAGACTTGGGGAGAAGAGGAGTTTGTGGCACAACTTGACAAGAAGAAGGGACCGGTTGGTAGGATATGTTCTGAGGCATCAAGGAATCACAAATTTAGTATTGGAGGGCAGCGTGGAGGGTAAAAATCGTAGAGGGAGACGAAGAGATGAATACACTAAGCAGATTCAGAAGGATGTAGGTTGCAGTAAGTACTGGGAGATGAAGAAGCTTGCACAGGGTAGAGTAGCATGGAGAGCTGCATCAAACCACTCTCAGGACTGAAGACAACAACAACAACAACAAACATCGGTACCATCAAACAGAAGCGCGAAACAATCGTTAAATCGGATTAGGCGAAAATATATGGCCGCTACACATGATCTCACCAATTCTGGAGGAATATTCTTCCAAGAAAATAACTTACTGATGAATTATGGTAGCATTTTTTTACTTGTAGATAATAAAAGGGGACCGAATGAGAGGATACTGGTGTTCGCTGGCGCAAAGAGAAATGCGTATTTACCAAAGTACGAGACATTCTTTGTGTATGGATCGTTCAATAGTTCGAGCAAGCATTTTGGGCAGTTGTTTGGACTCCACACCGAACTTGATGGTTCTTGGAAGGAAATACACACCATTCCAGTTGTTTAAGCTTTGCTATCAGATAAAAACGAGAAACATGGACATAGAAATTGTCAGTGTCAAAGCAGCTAACAGTTTGTTTCCTGAAACAGGCATTGCTGGTTGCAATTATTTCAATGAATGTTTCTGGAAACAATTTCAGTGTGCGGCTCGTTTCAATCTATGAGGAACACTAGGAAATACGATGTCACATACGAATGTGTTCTGCTCTAGCACATCTTCCCATGGAAATGTTGGATGATAGTTGGCTGTACATTCAGGAGAACACCTCTGAAAACCCATACCTTCAGGACTTTTATGACTATTTTGTGTACCAGTTGCTCGATAACGAACATATGCTTAGATAGGTGTGGAATTGCAGTGGAGGGTGCCATCGCATTAATAACTTCTTAGAAGGATGGAACTGAAGAATAAATTTATTAAAATGAGAAGTTCATCTGAATGTGTACTTATTACTTAAAAATCTTCGAGAAGATGCAAAGTACCACGGGCACCTGTTTGACTGACTAATTTTAAACGTTGACAAGATAAGAAGAAAAGAATCAGCAATGAAGACTGACGAAACGATTGTAAAGGCTTTAAAGAAACTCCAAACTTATGGGAACTTACAATCATTTCTGACTTACATGGGCTAAGCACAGAAGTTACAGTGACGAAGAAAACATTAGAATCATTACAAAATTTGTAAATATTGAATAGTAGTTTAATGTAATCATTGACAATCTTGTTAATATTGTAAATGAACTTCATGGAGGACGAAAAGAGACTTGTGGTGTCCCTTGAAATGACACGAATTCGGCTAAATGCTCTTGAAATTTGTAGTATCTCCCCTAATGAAGACTGACAAGACTACCTCAAATATCAAGCCTTTGCTAGGGAATAACCGCAGCATTTACCTTGAGAGGTTCTTAGAATCAAAATCGGTAGGAGCAGATACCGAATACAAAAGCTTTGTAGCGGAAAATGCAATTAAATCCTTACTTTCTCCCTCGGTTACAAGACGAGCAAACCAGGATGAAACTGGCAAAGACAAAAATATGTATCATAAAAAAAATTGACTGGTCAAAGTTTTGCAACATTTCGACGTACGTTAAAACTTAATTTCTAGTAACACATGTCGTAGACTACAGCAGGCCATTTGAGGATGCGGCTAGGGCTAGGCGAATCAGAGCTTGCACGCTCGCTTGCCGCCTGGATTATGAGCGGTCGCGGTAAAATGGGACTGTCAGACAATGTTAAGTAGCGCAGCACCGCCGACTTTCAAAATGGTTGAAATGGCTCTGACCACTATGGGACTTAACAGCTTAGGTCATCAGTCCCCTAGAACTTAGAACCACTTAAACCTAACTGACCTAAGGACATCACACACATCCATGCCCAAGGCAGGATTCGAACCTGCGACCGTAGCGGTCAAGCGGTTCCAGACTGAAGCGCCTAGAACCGCTCGGCCACCACTGGCGGCCTGCCGACTTTCAGCGCAGGAAAAGAGCAAACAGTGTGCTGCCTTTAGAGGAATGATCATAATTAGGTACAGCGTAGCCTTAGATACGAGCATACAATACAAACGGCGCAGGGCTTAAGGGGGGAGAAAACCCAGAAAGTTAACGTTTCTTCTACTTTGCCGATAGGAACCAAATTTTGAAATCTTGTCTGTCATCTAAAGATGTAGCAATACCCAATTTTTGAAGTTCATAACTTCACTGGTTTTCTAGTTTTGAATTTTTAATATGATATCAATGTTATTCTTGAAAACCAACTTTTCGCACGACAATTTTCACACTCCTGGTTTTGTAGCTACATTCATAAGACACAGTTCAGCGGTTCTGTTCACTCATTTTGTGAGAAATATTAATAATTCGTTTTCAGTGTTCATTTAAAATTTTAGCCTTAAATTTTCTTTAATTATCGGTACATAAATGTGGTAGTAAAATAAAAAAATACATTTTCGATCGTATTCATGCACAGAAGTATACAAACACATCAAGAATGCTTCCTGAAAAAATTTCATTCACGTTGTTTAATATTTATGAAAAAATAGCTTAGGAAAATAAACATAAGGTAAAATTTATTTTAAAATTTTATAAAAAAATGAATTTTACTACGAGACACATACCCATTAAAATTCACCAGCACCACAACGTTTTCTCTTCTGGCTTACTTGAAGCTTCTTCTTGTAATTTCAAGATCAGAGTAGCCTTTCACTTAAATTTTCTGAATAAAAATCTAGTCAGCTACCCACAGTCTTCTTGAAGAGGTGGAGTGGTAGAGATATCTGATTGTAAGCCATTGCCCATTTCCTTGGAGCTTGCTGATTGTACTGAACAGGAATTCAGTGTATTCCCTAAATTTATATTTACGTAGTCAACAGGTAAAGTAATTGATTTCCAGTGACTGGCTGGCAACTATTTCGCATCTTTTTTCCCGGAAATCTTACGACTTGTTTGTCCCAGTTTGAGTTTATGCCAAGTTATGAGTAAAGATGATTCTGTTTGATGGTCATAGAAATCAAAAATTACCTTGGCATGCTTGGGTGTGCCACAGTCCCTTATGCAGTCCGTATTTCAAACATTTCTTAGACATACTTGTAATTTGAATACAGCTAAATCGTTTTTAATTTAATGATCAACAACAACATCAATGCATCAGTGCAAGAAGTCAAGTCTGTATGTTTACTGTATGCGATGGTGTTTCGATACGGTTAGTGTTCTAATGATGTGCTTCAGAACTTTGAAAATAACGAAAAAATTCGTTTACAACAACGTTACAATCGCTTCCATGCAAAAGTTTATGGACATTTCGAAAAGAGAGAGAGAGAGAGAGAGGGAGAGAGGGAGAGGGAGGAACATTCATTTTGAAAATATAGTTTTGTTTTCAGGAGTAACGCTCACGAATGAATCTGCAGTTACATCAAGTTACCGTACTGCTTTTCAACTTGCAGATGGTGACGCAGTTGCACTGATTTTCGGGTTGTGTTTACAGTGTGGGAACTCGGTTACATCTAGAACTTATCCACCTACAGTGTGACGTTAGAGTGATTTGTTTCATGGGAAGAGTAGTCTGGTAGAGTGCTGTTTCCTGAATGTAAATTTTGACGACTTTACAAGTCTTCAACTACAGTTATGTCGATGTTTAGACTTACGTGTACATGCTACGTTTTTACCAAATGAAGACAACAAAATCCATCCACAGAAGCTCAATGGCAGACTTCAACTTACGTGTTTGTCTTCGAATTAATATTATTCCAAAAGTGGTAGCAGGCATTGATCCCTTAGTGAAAAGCAAAATAAGAAATATTCATTGACATTGTGCGTTTTTGTTTAACGTTTAAATAAAATGGTAACGAAGCATAAATTTCTAAATTTAAATTTCGTCCTGAAACGGCAGTCATCTTAAGGCTGCAACAGTTGAAGAAATACCATGTTTCTTACTTAGCTGCCCCATCTTTCCATCATCAAAATATTAAAAGAGATGATCCATTTCATTGTTCTTATTATGTTGAATCTTAGCAATACAACAGTCATAAAAATAAATTCGCAACGAAACACGTTGGTGATCCACTCTGAAGAGATACATGGTTGCTTGCTGCTGTGGTGTGCGCGCGAGCCAGCTCGGTCGAGCAGCTACTGTCTGCTATACTACTATACTTCTTAGTGCGTCTGCACCTGAGAAAAGCCAGTTAGCCCGGCAAGAGCCCCGGGCTCCGTGCAAACGTCACCCCAAGCAAGTGTCACTCCTTGCAGGTGTCTCGGGCAAAGTCAGGGCGACTTGGTTGTTATTATCGTTTTTCTCACTGTCAGGCCTAAGTGAAAAGCCAATTATTTTGATGTTTGGTGTACTCGCTGCAGAAGCGAATTTTTCAGACGACTTGATGCAGTGCACCCGAGCGGAGTTTTTGTGAGGAAACGCATGGCGGTAGGCAAATGAAATAGGGAAATATCTTAATGTTGCGACCAAGAATCGTATCGAAATGTCTGTGCGAAATGAAATGCTGCAGGAGATATTTGTCGTACATTTAGGGAGAATCCTACAAGTACTAATTCATGACTGTTCATCAGGTAACATAGATGTCATCACGATGATAAAATTAACACAGAGGAGGAAGCTATGATTGCTCACAATGAAAAACAAGGAAGGAGTAGAAGGGGAATTAATGAACAGCAACAAGGCAAACGCCTGGAACGTAAGAAGGTACGTAACTCTTCTGAATGGTTATTTAAAACATCTCATATTTAAGAAAAACGGTAGTGACGGTTAAATGACATTTCTATGCGGTTCGGCGTATTCTGTCGTGTTCACAGAAGTTAATTACAGCCAGTATGCAATATCGAATGCAGTCGCCTATCTCTGAAAGGAAAGTGGACGTTTAGATGCGACAACATAAGAAAAATCAGCAAAATTTTACATATAATAGTTTCATAACTAAGTTTAGGAGTAAAGTACTGTAGAAAATAAACCGCATCTAACTTTGCTTGAGGGTCTAATAATTACATTAACTGCTCGATGAACTAACAATACCCAACACATCCATCATGACCTTCAGTCATGATCATCATTTTAACAATATCTTGATAAGTTTGAAACATGCAATAAATCATTTTTAATAATCGAATTAAGGCCGTTTTTAATTTTACAATTTTCGTGTAATGTGTTGAATGTACAGTAATTCCGCGAAGAAAAAGTAATCGTGTGTTAGTCATAAGCAGTTAGTATTAAGACATGTTTTACAGTCTGTGCAGAAAGTTAGTTGGAGTAAGCGGCGCTACAGTGGACACGGACAATCAATGGAGAGATTGCTAGAGGTGAATTAACTAGAGTGAGGGGACAACGGTCACTGAGGTGGTGGGCTGGGCGGCCGACAGCTGATGGGGGTGTCCCAGGTTGCAAGGTGAAAATCAAGGGAGGTGATACAACCAGGCACCTGAAGAGGTCCCATGGGCTCGCAGGTACCAGGCTGAGGTATGGTCGCGCGCTGAGCGAAGGCCTTCACCGCCAAGTAAGCTGTAGAGGTTTGCTCTCATGTGACGAATACTTTCTTCAGTTGTATACCTTAAAAGCGGTTTTTTAATTATTCTTTTTTTTATTTTTGCACATCGGCTCGTCACTGTTCACCTTTCAAGTGTCCTAATCTTTGCATTGAATCCATTCTAATGTTCTTATAAACTGAAATTTTTCGTTGTGTTCAAAGTTTTGAAGCACATTAATAGAACACTAAGCGTATCAAGACACCATCGCATACATTAAACGTATTGACTAGACAACCTGCACTGATACGTTGACGTTGATGTATCTGACTGCTTTGAAGTTCCTGACCCGACAATCATGCCACTGTTCATCCCTTTAAAAATCAGCTACTCTCCATTTTAAGGGGAGACTCCATCCCAAAAGTTCACCTTTTTAATGATATGCCAAAGGACAACAACAAGCCGGGGTAGTGACTGGGGCTGTTCTGAGAACTAGAAGAAGGAATAAACACTGTCAGATTATCATAACTTAGGTCAGTCAACAGTAACCGATAACAGTCAAAGGCTACTTACAAATTTATAGCCAGTATTACAACATGACTCTCACGACTCCAGTATACTGTCACTATAGCAGCCAGGAGCTAGGTTGTGGAATGGTGAGGTGCTGCATCAGCTACTAAACACGTAATACCGTTGAACTTACTTACTGCACATAAAATTTCCCAGAGGATAAACAGGTTCTTAATTATACCGCGCCGACCGTTGTGGCCGAGCGGTTCTAGGCGCTTTAGTCCGGAAACGTGCTGCTGCTACTGTCGTAGGTTCGAATCATGCCTCGGGTATGGATGTGTGTGATGTCCTTAGGTTATTCAGGTTTAAGTAGTTCTAAGTCTAGGGGACTGATGATCTGAGATGTTAAGTCCCATAGTGCTCAGAGCCATTTGAACCAATTATACCGCTAACTGGTCACGTTTCCAGTGGACTCAAGCAAGCAAGCACTTTTGGGGGACGTACGCGAAAACGACCAAAACTGTGAAAAATTTTTACTGGATGTTCATTTACTACATGGTATTGAATATTCAATTCCACAATATTAAGTTTCAATTCCACTCCAAAGTGTGATAAAAATAATAACCACCAAAAGCTTTCACAGGGCCACGCCCCTTTGTTGTTCTGTTTCTCCTCATATTATTTATTTCTGCGGTGTTTTTCTCCAGTTTTATGCAGTCACAATGTGGGGAATATTTCGGTCTTTATCAGTCCAGAACTGCTACAAAATTGCGAAGATGGAAAAAGTCAAAATTATGATTAAAGTTACAATCTCTGATGGGAAAACCGCGCCCCAAGACAACGTATGTTTCCACAACTACTGATGACGTTGGAGCGTATGGTGGTTGTTTAGTTTTTAGCTGTGCTAATTTTGTCAGACTACGGATACTACAAAGGGGATGAAGAGGAGAATGCATATGGTTTGCACTAGTTCACACAGAAAAGGTAGGGACTAATACAAACACTGTCAAACAGTTGAGTCTGGTTTCCCTAACTTATATTTTGGCAACTTTACGTATCTTTTTGTCACAAACCACTGACGTTCAATTTGACATGAAATTAGTCAATACTATAGTGAAATATTCCATGGAATAATTTTACGTTAGTAAGGCATTTACATAAGAGAAAGAGTCTAAGTTTTGGTATTTTTTTCGCAGAAATTAGGCGAGATGTAAAAATCTACACAAGAAAAGGATATCAAACTTCTGTTCCACAGATATCTGGAATAATGGTATATTAAACTTTGCACAAAAATGCATTAATTTCGTTCCGACACATTTTTCAGAACAGGAACATTTCTACTCACCTTGCTGAAAAAATTTCAGTTATTTATAATTAAAAACGTATAACTGCAATAAACATGAAAACGTATGTGGATACCCATATAACATTCCTTAACAACTGTGCCATATTTAGTTACATAGCCTTGAAAAGTTTGAAACTTATAAGATTTTTCGAATTATTGCAATTAGCTTACGTCCCGCCCCCCTCTCCCCACCCCTTCCCTTACAGAAGAAATTGAATCGCAACTTCTCATTTAAAACTTGAGACCCTCAATTAACTTGAACCTATAGAAATTACTCCAGCTACAAGCCAAAGAATTCTTATAGTGACAAAATTTACTTGTGACTATAGTATTATTGCAGCACAATGACGAAGTTAAAAACCAGTTAAAACCTTACAAAGCATTCTATTAAATGAATTACTTTCTGAACTACTCAGAGAATTAAATTTTACGCATCAGTAATGCTGCACGCTGTCTCAAGAATTACAGTAATAACGGACTCCAAGCATTACGCACAGAACCAGCGGACTTAGCTATCCGCATCGGGTGGTGGAATAATTACACTTAACGGTAACAGATCACCAGGCTGTGACATACATAATGTTCATCAGCCACCAGTAGAAGCTCTAGGATTTACAAGCATGGTTATTAAGCTACCTGGAACGCATGAAAGAGATATAAGCACTGACTCAGAACAAATGAACACACAAAGTTTAAAAGGAACCCATTCAACTTCCCACAAATGGACAAAATTTAACTACTTGGAATTTAACAACTCATGCTGGTTAAGGAACCAACTCAAAATAACAATTTAAATGCATCAACGGGTCCTACCACAGCCCTACACAATTAAGAAATCCTTTAACCACTGTGACAATGTCATTCAAAAAACTTCCTCGCAGTCAGCATGCTTTAATTACTTCACAGGTATGAGGACAAATCTTATCACAGCCCGGATAACTGTACCCAACTCATTACCAGACTCCCTTCCTTTTTTATAAAAAAGACCTTACTGTGGCAGACAACAGCAGTACAATAACGCTGATAGGTTTCGCCATATGAATAATTATTTCCCAAGAAAATTCATCAGACCTCACCATTAAACACAGGAATCTTCGCAACAAGCGGACAAATCAAGCCCGATTCACAAGATGCTCATGATGTGAGAAGTCACCATCGTACAGCCATATTACAACAGCCGCGGCTCTTCTCATGGCGTGCAGTAGAAGTTTCAGTTCGCTATGCCTCAGGCTAGTGAACCCTCTCTCTGTGACGCGCTTAAAAACGTCACTGCAATACAGGCGTGCGCCATCCGTTCGCCACTCAAGTTCGTAGCAAGTGCACAGCTTCCCCTAGGAGTGCACCAGAGCTCATGCCATCTCAACTAATGCCATGAGACCTTGTTTTTCTCGTGGTCACTCACCAAGCGAGCGCTACTGAGCATCCGCACCCATCCATCATACACACTAGTCGCAACCAAAGAGTTGACCACTATCGATACATGAGGCCTAGAACTGAACTCTTCTCATTTTGCTGTTGCAACCAAACACAACAACACAAGAAACTTCAACATCTGTACCTGGAGATAACCCTATGCATATATCAATTACACGTGACATTTTACCACTATCAGAAGTAGAACCACCCTATAATCAAACATGAGTCCTGCAGAACAAGAAAAAAAGACTACAGAGAGTACAAGTATGAAGTTTTTGAAGGCACAAGAAAAGAAGGAATATCAAGACAGAAAATTGAAAACTTAAAAAAACAAGAGTGCAAGAAAAATAAGACATCTAGATAACGAAGCAGGTCCCATTACATACGAAACATAACTGTTTGGCATACAGGGAAAATTCAGGTAGACAACCTTAAGCAGGTACTGTTTATGAAGAAAAGTAGAGATGTCTTTTGAATGTACACTATTAAGAAAAAGTTCCTATACTGACAAAACGGTTAGTCTCCAAAATAATGAGGTATCTCAGAAGCGCTGTTCTCGTATCTCCTTCTGACACAGTACATTGAATATCATCATGTGTACCATGACAGAACATTGATGAGAACCGCAACTTCGAGAATCCACAACATGGTTGCGGCACACAGTACACTAGCTCCGCCTGCAGTTCAGCAACTGCCACACCAAGATTGTCGAGGTGCGGTATGCACCCAAAAGTTAGTGCATTAGCTCCCACTGCAGCTGAGCGAATACATGCACCACAACGTCGGATTAGTTCAAATAGTGGTCAGAGTTCCATGCTCTATCTCTTTCCAGTGCCATGTCCTCACAAACTAATTGCTTACCTCTGCCCCAAATAATATTCATATTTGTGTTATGTCAGTTACCTGTGTGACGGAAAGATAGTGTACACAACCCGGAAATAATAACATATTTCTACACATGCTAAAAAAATCTTTCCGTAATAAGTCTTCTGTCTCTTATGCTTGTGTTTGTTTCTTTCGTTGTTGTTTTTCATTAAGTTATCATATGTATTCGCGTTGTATTTCTTCTTTCTAATTAACGCTGACAGGTACTGCGAGACTCTGAAGAAACTAAAACGGGCAATTCAGAACCGGAGAAGAGGAATGTTGAGCAAGGGCGTACACATTCTCCATGACAACGCACGCCCACACATCGCTCGGCAAACCGTTACTCTCCTGCAACAGTTTCAGTGGAACATAGTCACCCACCCACCCTATAGTCCTGACTTGGCACCCAGTTTTCTACGTTAAAACAACATTTGGCCGGAAAGCGATTCAGCTCCGACGACGAGGTGAAAGAAGAGGTTCATAACTTTCTGAACAGCATGGCGGCGAGCTGGTATGACATGGACATTAAAAGACTGCCACAGCGTCTACGAAAATGCATCAATATAAATGTTGATTATGTCGAAAATAGCTAAATGTTCAAGCTGTAAACTGATGTAAACCACTGTAGAAAAAAACATGTCTATGTACTTATAAAAAAATAGGAGACCTTACTTTTGGGATTACCCTCGTACAAAGTGACGATCGCTGGCTTCCAATGTAAATATTCTTGAACTACGCATATTGTCGAAATCCTACACAAAACATCATTAAAATTAAATACAGTCTCCCGAAAAAGTAACTATTCTCCAAATCAAAATAAGTAGTTACAAAACTAACGAAAAGGCTCCAGTTATTACAGTATTACAACAACGTGATTAGATTCTGGAGGAAAACGAAGGTGGGGAGGATGCAGGCAGGTAGCAACAGGCTTGGACGAAGGGCAGTATTTTGCCATTGGTGCTTCTAACGGGATTTTTTAACAAATTGTTTTAAAAAATGCAGCCATTGCCGTTATGGCCATATTTTTGTTAGCCAGCACCATTTTTTGACGGCACAGGAGAGTCCAAGTGTATTTTTATGCACCGATTTTTATTTAGTGTTGTTTGTAATTTTACAGCCCAGCTGCGTTGCGTAATATTGAAACATTCAACCTCAAAGTTCCGCCAGTTTCCAAATAAAGACTTCAGTGTTGCCATTAAACTGCTATAGAAACGTAATTAGGCTGTTTAGTAGTCCATACATATTTTTAACTTACCATAATGCCAGTGGAAATATCAAAATCTATTTTTCTCTTCTTTTTTGTTACAAACTTATCCATAATTAGAAACTATCGCGAGAGCACGCAGTGCAATAGCAATAAACGACAGCACATATATCGAATTCAACTACATGTAAGAAATTAACTGATCAATAAAACAACAACTGAGCTCAAATAAGGCTAAATGTACAGTAGTTGGTCTTAGCTTGAGTATGGATGGGCGATAGCCGATAGTGCTATTGATATATCGACAGCTTACAACTATCGATAACCTTGTTGTCTCGATAGTGCGTATCCCTATTTCGTCTTACGACTGAAGACCAAAATATCCTTCAGTCTCACTATGTGAGAACAAGGTCATTTAGATGATAGGGGGGTTCTTTCTCCCAGGACCCAGACTGCTCTTTGGCTACGTCCTTGGGGTAGGGAGGTAATCCGTTCAGCCCTACCTGACGAGGATCTAATGAGGACAGCAAGTGCGAAATTAAGTGGGAAGGCGAGTAGTTGGGTAGTTCACACTACAGACAATTGCCGAGCTCCTGAAGAATTTTTGAATAAATTTGAGGAAAAATACTGGTCTGTTCACAAGCAGTACGAAGTACTGCAGGAATTCATGCAAGCTTCTACATTCCGACCAGGTAAAAAAACTGATACGAAAGCGTATTGCGAAGAATTAAGTAAAAAAGGTAGAGTACGTGAAGGGACAAATGTCAGAAAACAACATGTTAACAGTGCTGCGCGGAAAGTTACAGTGAAGTGTCCGAGATTATATCATGGGACAAAATGATAACACCTCTTTTCTGGAAAAAGGGGGAGATGTAGCTGCATAGTATTGAGAAAATGAAAACCGGTATCACAGCAACGACAATAACCAAAACAGAAACAATTTCAATAGCCAAAACAATAATCAAAATAATGAATAGGAAGTGAGATTTGTTCACGTAAACAGTGGGAGGACACGAGGACTAGGAAATGGCCACGGAAGATTGTATCATGAGAGACGAATCTGCAAAAACCACTGTTCGAAAAACGGAGGTCTGTAACAGTTAAGGATGAAACTGGCGTGGGATGCAGTGCGCGGCCCCATCAACAAAAACAGTGTTACTGTGTCAATAATGACGGAACAATCAGTAACCGACAAAGTAACATATTTGAACAGGAGCAGGCTCACATAGGGAACGATGCAATTCCTTAATATAACAAACCAGATGCAGTCGCGAATGAAATTGTGGGTGTTGTCAAAGCAACACCGGGTCCAGTGCTCACAGTAGTACGACGGCGCCAGTAATAGCCCATTGTCCGGATGCGAAGAAGCACAGTGTCTCAGTTAATGAAGTCGAAACAGTATATAACGATAGGAAATGGCCGATGCAGTTAGACTAAATGGGCGATGGATTATAAGAATGGAAAAGAAATAGGAAAAGTAAGTTTTGGTGGGAAGAGAGTTCAGAATACGAACTGTAATGATAATTGTGAAGTATGCGAGACGAAGAGAGCGAGCAATCCGAGAGAGATGCTGCGCAATGTAGACGAAGTTGATGAGTATATAATGAGTAATGTTGACTAATAAATACAATAATGAGGATTGAGCAGGTGAAGAGCAGACGAATAGAAGTTTTGTTGATGCCATCCCAGATTCAGCCGAAATCGGCAGCTTTGAACGGACAGCCGGAAACTGTAGTACATTGCAAGAATACGTAGCTTCAAACTCTCGAATGAAATTAGTGAGGGAAGAAAATACTGCAGTGTATACGAACTCAAGGTAGGTGTATTTCGCTAAGAAGACAGCGGTAAGGAGAGTGAATCTGCCATCAGTTAAATACGTCAGAATTAAAACATGTTTGGTGTCAAAAGAAGGAATGGAACAGGAAAGGGCAGAAAAAACAGGTAAGTAGTTCGAACAAGATCACGTTTTGTGGAATGATTTGTAAGTGGAACAAGACCTGTTATGGGAATATAGAGGTGGCGAATCGAGGCGTTGTGATCAAATTGTGATACTTTCTGAACCATATGGAACAGGCACTCGATAGCAGCAGCCAGATTAGTGCCATGTCTCAGTCCTGCTACAAGCATATTAAAACTGTAATAGATACAACTGAAATGCCTGTTATGGAGGTAAACGTAATAGGTGCTGCTGGTGTCTGTAGTAAACTGATCAAGACTTAAGCCTCCATGCAATTTTCTATTAAAAGTATTTTGCTTGGGCATGATTTTTTGATGGTGTTTCAACTGAGGACTGAAATTAAAGTGGGCATGGATTGGAGGAGGAGGACATTAGTGTTTAACGTCCCGTCGACAACGAGGTCATTAGAGACGGAGCACAAGCTCGGGTGAGGGAAGGATGGGGAAGGAAATCGGCCGTGCCCTTTCAAAGGAACCATCCCGGCATTTGCCTGAAGCGATTTAAGAAAATCACGGAAAACCTAAATCAGGATGGCCGGAGACGGGATTGAACCGTCGTCCTCCCGAATGCAAGTCCAATGTGCTAACCACTGCGCCACCTCGCTCGGTGGCATGGATTGGATCATGAAACAAAAGCTGGTTATTGACTGCGATAAGAAAATAATGTCATGTTCTGTGGAAGAAAATTAGTTAGAAGTAAGTTTCGATGACTTTGATAGGAGGGTCGAGGATCAAGATACAAGGTTGAGTCTTATTACGTTATCAGTGCAAAACGGGTTGAGTGAGCGCCGTGAATTTATACGTGGTCCATAACCGAACATATTTTAATATTAAAGGCAATTAAAATAAAAAATAAGTAAAATAAAATAACCAGTAAATCAAAAATAAAATAATCAGTAGTTCGCATTATTTCGGTTCCAACATTACAATTTAAATTCGATATAATTCTAAAATTTATTAAATTTGAATACGTAAATTTTAGCTTTCAGTTCTGTTTTACTATAAAGGTTTGTATGTATGAAGACGAAAACGTTTCATTATGTACAGTGTTGATGAAAACGACGTTCAAACGGCGTTGTTTTCTTTTTAATACATGAGAACAAAAAATGGCTCTGAACACTATGGGACTTAACTGCTGAGGTCATCAGACTGGGCTCTGTAGCGCCTAGAACCGCTCGGCCACTTCGGCCGGCATACACGACAGCAGTTGTTGCAGAAATTTAGGCATACAAAGTTCAAAAACGTGTTCCCATATCAGTAACCGAAAGTAAGAATGGAAACAAACTTGTCTGTAAGGTAATATTGTTCAAGCTATACTAATTAAATTTTCTAATTGTCATTTTCTCTTAACTTACAAGCGATGTTTTCATAAAATTCAAAACTGATAATAAATCATAATTACATTAAATATATTGCAATAGTGCACGATAAGTAGCTAATAGTTCACCGACACTATATCTTTGTCTCTTATCGCAGTCCTTGCGCTGAAGAATAAAGTTTGCATGTGTCTCTGCGATCTGGCGACCGTTTGTATTTCAAGTAATCTGAAACAGAAATCTGGTTCATCCGGATTTGTTTATCCTTGTGATCTACGGTGACACCAAAAGAGCCTTTTCCAACACACTAGGCAACGGTCAGTTCCTTTCAAAGGAGACATTGGGCACGTCGAAGTAGCACATTTGTTTAAGTTCGACAGCTACTACGTTAAGTTCTCCTAAGAGACACACTTCCTCAAGTATGTATATGTGCCGTCTACTCAAGTACACTATGTACTGGTAAAATGAAGCAGAGTACAGTTCGAGCATACACTTCTAGGTCGTCGAGGAACAATCCGCAAAAGTCTTTAAAGGATGACAGAACTGCAGACCTAACAGTTAGTTACATGTTCCACGGATCATTTTGCACGATAGATCCTAATCATGTGGAACGAGTCATTTTACATTCACATCGTAAATTAATCTGTACATACAGTTACGTCCTGAACATTTCTAATTTTTTTCGCAGTAACTGAAATTCTTCTGCGGAATAGAAGAAGGTGTCAAGGAGAAACTTTCTCAGTTTGTTATCAAATTTTACGTTACTATCTGTCAGATACTTTATATCACTGGGTAGGTGATAGCAAATATTTGTTGCATCACTGAGTACCCATTTTTGTGCTAAATAAAATGTTAATGTGAAGTAATGAACGTCATTTTTCCTTCTGGTATCGTAATTATGTGTCTCATTGTTCGTTTTGAGCTGTAGTGGATTATTTACAACAAACTTCATGATAGAATAAATATGCAGTGAAGCAGTAGTCAGCAAATCCAACTCCTTAAACGGATGTCTACAAGATGATCGTGGGTGAGTGCCACATATTATTCTTACAGCACGTTTTTATGCAATGAAGACTTTCTTTCTTAAAAATGATTTATTCCAGAACATTATTCCATATAACATTAGTGATAAAAATATATCAACTTACTGATTTATCTCTCCCCAAGATTTGCAATGATTTTAATTGCAAATGTGGCTGAACTAAGTTCTTTTAAGAGTTCCAACATGTGGTTTTTCCAACTTCAATTTTCATCAATATGGACCTGTAAGAGTTTTGAAGTATCCAACCTGTTTATCATTTCTTCACCTTGTGTTACACTTATCACTGGTTTAGTACCTCTAGATGTACAGAACTAATATGGTGTGTCTTTTTAAAACTGAGGATGAGACCATTCTCAGAAAACTAATCAATGGTACATTTAAGATCTTTACCATATCTTCTGTTTCTTTATGTATGCTTGGACTGACTACATTATTAGTGTCATCTGCAAAAAGAACTAATTCTGCTTTTTGTATACTAAACAGAAGATCGTTTACATGTATGCGGAACAGTAGTGGGTCTAAGATGGAACCTTGGGGAACCCCATACGTGATTTCTCCCCTGTAGGACTTTTTTCCGTGGACTATATAACTTGAATTACTAAGTACAAATTTCTGGATTCTTTTGATTAGATGTGATATTATCCATTGGTTGGCTATGCCATCATTCCCGTAAAATGTTAATTTATCTAGGAGAATACTGTGATTCACACAATCAAACGCCTTAGACAGGTCGCAGAAAATACCAACCAGCGCTATTTCATTTTGTAAACTCTTGTGAATGAATGTGTAAATGTCAGCCCTTCAGCAACCCAAACTGTAATTTGCTAACAAGGGACCCAATGGAGAGCTCGTCAGAAACTGAACACAGATCAAGCATGAAAACAGGAAGAAGGTATACTGGATGGTGAAAAAAAGAAAGCAAAATGGAAACAGTGAACTGTCCAAGAACAAGAAGTGCAATATAGGGCAGCCACGAAGGAATATGGCGTCGTGGGTAAGTGATTCCTGTGTTGGATTGCCAAGCGGCCGAGCCGTGTTCAGATCCTCTACTGTTCCAACCCTCTTTATTTATTTATCTATTTTTTTTTCGCTGTTCGCTTTATTCAAATTTGTGTTAGTGTCGTTGTGTATCGTCCGTTGGAAACAGCGAGGAGTAAAGTAGGGACCTATAACGAAAGTTGATTCAGCGCAACTACTCTATTCGCATGGGAACCGCAAACGTTTGGCGACGAGTCGATAAGTCAACCCAACCCTCCACCGGAAAACACGTCTGGTGTGTGATACACGGCATTAGTGACAGTAAATGTGTCATATCATAGGAATCTCTTAACGACGCACCTAATTTATGCGACCGGTAAGTGAGTGAGATACGCTCCCTTGCCCATTGAGGTGTTCGTATGAATGCGATCACTTCCAAGGAAATGATGAAACCATAACAGTTTGTCTCATAAGATGCAACACGTGAACTCGTCAGTTTTACAATTACACAGTTTCTTTGTGCTTTGTCGAAACATGTGTATTAACGTTTTTGAAGTTGCGTTCCGTTTTAGAAGTCGTGACTCTTCAATTACTTCGTTGTAACATAGTTCAGTCCCGATTATTTTTTGTTTTCATTTTTAAGAGATGTCTATGTGGTGTCTCGTCTGTTCTCACTATTCATCACATTTATTTGCGACTGTAACGTAATCTTACCTCATGACTCATATTCTATAACCAATGTATGGTATGACAAATGCCAAAAATACGGAAAGGTAATAAACATTTCAGTGACAGGATGGACAGTTCATAATGTTGCCTGTTTGATAGGCCAACACCATGACCTATTACTCACGACGCCACTTCTGTTTCAGGTTGTCTTTATTGCACTTATCATTCTTGGACCTTTCACTGTTCTTATTGCGCTTTTTTCCTCAGTTCAGTACATGTTCATCCTGTTTTCATGCTTGATCTGTGTTCATTTATTATGGGCTATCCACTGGGCCATCTTACCACTAAACCTGAGGGTGTTGTGATGGGGAGTTTTCCTTGTAAGGATACTATTGTTGCTAAGGTGAGATACTATTCTAGAAT
Source organism: Schistocerca piceifrons (assembly GCF_021461385.2). NCBI lineage: Eukaryota > Metazoa > Arthropoda > Insecta > Orthoptera > Acrididae > Schistocerca > Schistocerca piceifrons. Next base: position 181,912,456 of record NC_060149.1, read on the forward strand.
ACACCACCTTCTCAAAAGTTTTTGAAGAATGTTGCCAGCAGTAAAACAGGTCTGGAGTTATTGACATTTCTCCTTTCACCGTCCTTAAGGAGGAGTTTAACAACGGCATATTTCAGTCTCTCTGAAAAAATACCTTGAGGTAGTGATGCATTACATATTTCAGATATGACTGGGTTTATTACATGGGAACAAATTTTTCGTATTCTATTGGAGACACCATCAAAGCCAATTGAGCTTTTATTTTTGAGAGAATGTATAAGTTTCTTCATTTCAGAAGGAGAAGGTTGTGATACATACTTACGATTGAATTGTATGAAAGTAACGTTTTCAGCATGCTACCGTGATTTTGCTCTTGAACTGTTTGTCCCCTTTGTTTTCTACTGTCTTTAAAAAACGATTTTTAAGACATTTTCTACCCGTGACTAACCATTTATTGCCCTTTCATTCAGTTCAATAGTCATGTTGTCTTGTTCTCTGGATGGTCGTCCTTTCTCTCATTCACTTCATTCCATACAGCCATAAGTGTGTTGGCGGAAGTTCTGTTTTTTGAAATTACGTGCATGTTCTTTGATGTTTTAATAGCCTTCCTCAGTAATTTTGATTAGTTTTCGCAGTGTGCAACTACTGCAGGGTGTGCCGATATTTAGGTTAAGTAGTGTGTAAGCCTAGGGACTGATGACCTTAGCAATTAAGTCCCATAAGATTTCACACACATTGTTTGAACATACTTTTAACGTACCATTATTTTTAATTCTGTATAATACTGTAAGTATGTGCCTATTGATCATTACATAATTTAACGAGTTTGCACTTTATTACTATTAGACACATACACATGCATTATTGCAAAAAAAAAAATTTCGTTTGAATACACGTGTACACACGTTTTACCTCTGTTTTTCTTACTCCGTAGCTATCCGGGACATTTTAGAATCGTAGGTTGTTCGAGTTCGTACCATCTCCAATGATCGGGGTTAATCTATTATTCTTCTTCTCATACACATCTAGTGAAATAACCATTATGGAAACATCCAAGAAATTCAAACTCATGCGGGGTTTTACAAAGTCTTTCTTCCCACGCACTATTTTGGAATGGAATTCCAAAGTGGGAGAATGATTATGGTACCAGTAGTACCCTCCGCTACACCCACAAAGTTGCCTACGGACTACATATGTAGATACTGATACTGATTTAAAATTCACGGTAGTCGACGGAAATCCTGCTCATCCACTCTTCGCCGGCCGCGGTGGTCTAGCGGTTCTAGGCGCTCAGTCCGGAACCGCTCGACTGCTACATCTCAGGTTCGAATCCTGCCTAGGGCATTGATGTGTGTGTTGTCTTTAGTTTAGTTAGGTTTAAGTAGTTCTAAGTTCTAGGGGACTGATGACCACAGATGTTAAGTCCCATAATGCTCAGAGCCATCCACTCTTCAGTCACCACATTTAACTTTTCCACCAGTGGTTTACCCCAAATGTAGGTAATATCGGTACACATTTGACCCAGTGACACATACGTGGGAGTGCAGAAAACGAATGATGTGAAAAATCTTAGTGGTTTTTAAATAAAATAACTGTTATTAACATTCTAACTATTTATTCGTAATGGTTACATATTTATTTCTCAGTATAGTTACCCTGGCGACAAACACATTTCTCCCAATAAGAGAACGGTTTGTTGATATCGTTGCTGCAGGTAGAAAGTTTGACTTGGTTGACGGACCTACAATCTGACCTGTGCTTGCACAACTTTATCAGTATCAAACTGAAGTCTTCGAATGTCTTCTTGAAGTTTCGGAAACAGATGAATATCGGATGGGACCACGTCGGGTCTGTACGGAGGATGATTGATGGCAGTGAACCCAAGTCCTTGGATTTTTGCAGGTGTTATGGCGACCGTGTGTGGTCCGACATTGCCATGTTGAAGGGGAAGGTTCTCCACGTGTGGACGAAGCCTTCTAATTAGTTTTTTCGGTTTTCTGATGGCTTATTACGCACTAACATCGTTACATTACATACCGTCACGCTAAATGCTACAATTCGGAGCCCTGTAGTGGCAGAGGATTGAAACTTGCGACAGCTAAGCGGAAAAGTCGGCCGAGTAATTTGCAAGACATGTAGTACCTGAACTCAGATTGACAATAGAATTAAAATTTCCAAGCCATTACTTTTCTGCACGTCCTCGTAGAACGTTAATAAAGTTTCTTTTTTAAAAAAGCTTTAAGAATTCTCACATACAAGATTCGAAGGCATGCCCTTTCAGTATACCCTCTTACAAGCCGACAGCAATAGCAGTAGAGGCAATTAATTGCAGGGAAATCAATACTGCTGAGGTTTGTAGAGGTTTCTTCTTTTATTTTAGATTAAAATTAATACGTTTATTTTGTAATGCCCTCTGCTGCGGTCGAGGTGGTGTCTGGAGACGAGTTTAAGAAGGAAGAGCTTTCATGAAATCCGCTTTACATCTCCTAGACGCATGGACGAGAGTGAGTAATTATCATGATATGAAGAAATTAGTAGATTGTAATTGTTCGGTGTTAAATTGTGTTGGAGAGGAAAAATGACACAACAAAACGATAATACCTGGCATTTGAGTATATTTAATATTTCACATCGTGTAAACTAGTAAACGTTTCTTTATGTCATACTGTGGCGTAAGACAACCTCTGATAAAACAGACAAGGAGTATAGGTAGCAATGCAAATAGCAGCTATAGTAGAAAGTGTTTTAATCCTGCGGTCGAGCACAACAGTGGGGCAGGTAACTCTAATAGAAGATACAAGATAGGGAAAAATGTTTACCAGTTATCAAACATACACACACACACACACACACACACACACACACACACACACACACACACCATAGTACTGTCAAGAATCATTGAAACAAATCAAGGAGAGTGAGCTAGTTCTGTGGACGTAGTGTCCTTGTTATATCGCAGCATTCTTTGACATTAAGCCCTGTGAACTCATACATACGAAACAGACCCATCATATTGCAGTGCAACGACCGCCGTAATGACGCTTAGGCCTTCTGGACCGAGTATTAATGGGCCTGTGGACAGTGCTATTCCGGGCACTTAAAGCAGTAGCCATAGAATAGAACTGCTAATGATATGTCGCCATTCGAGCGGACGAGTTTCGGAAACAATGGAAACTGAAAATGAAGATGACGAGGTCACCATTCGAATCCAGCAGTAACTCAGTGGCAGCACCCGTGAGAGCACAACAGTCTGGGAATAGCTTAATGAACCGTGAGCCGTACCAGTCCTACAGTTTTAATGGCTAACGATATCAAACAACTGGAACTACATCGTCTGGCTTACGGAAACAGATAAATGGAGTCACATTATTCATCAGATAAACAATTAGTTGACACCTTACCTCCCCAAGACAAATTCGCAACCACGATTCAATTTAGCGGCCCGCTTCCTGACTTACGGTTTGGTTGTGAACTGTTGTATTCTCCCCAAAAAAGTCTTTTAATAAGTAACAGGCTGGCCTAAGGGACAATAATTGAATAAATGTTGAAAAAATTACTCGTGGATTATTAAATAAAAATTATGTAGGTACGCTCCGTTACAGTCGAAACGTATCCTGAGCACAGAATTAAGATTACCTTTCAGTTTATTTTTTGTCTTAAAGAAATAAGTTACTAAGAAGGACGGCCTTACATAGGTAATAATGTAAAGTGTGTATGTGTATGTGTCCCAGTGATGCTAGCAGAGTGTACGCAAGCAACGATTAAAGAATAAAACGCTGAGCATTGCAACAAACTGATAACCTGAAAAAAAATCGTGACATATAAACAGTTCACTCAAGACTATTTGCAACGTCCCATATTTTTAAACGCAATCCAGCAGCTGATGTGTACAGTATCAGTGGTTTACGGGTCGCACAGTAGCTCAACAATGTTACCCAGTCACCAATGATCACCCAAAACTTGCACCGCAAATATTGAGAAAATAAAGAATGCTACTCATGTGTGGATTTAACAGAATCGACTGGTAGTCAGGAGCTCGTTTTATTAGCCAATCAACAGATTGTAACCATACTTAGAAATTGTATTTTTTGTCCACAAATAAACTTTTTAAACGAAACTATGCCTATTGCAGTAACTGACTAAATGTGGTGTAAATCAGAACGTCAGTGGTGTTTGCTGCAGGATTCAAATGTGAGTCGTTTACGAGATATCGTATTTTGAAAAGTTCCCACACCGACACTTGCACAATACCTGAAGTAGCACAAACCAAAGAGCAACTCAGGTACATGCACTAGTTATGTGGAGTTTGACCAGTAATGCGACAACTGACCACTAGAGGTTGCGTTCAAAATGACCGCCGACAGTGGCAATACATGCTTCCAGTCTGGAATGGAACGACGGCTGCACACGTGCTACCATTTCAGTGGAGATGTAAGAGCTGGCTGCAGTAATACGTCGTTGCATGTCATCGAGTGTAGCTAGTATGTCCTTGTAGACAGTATCCACCAGCTTTCCCCACAGAACAAAGTCTACAGTCACCAAATCCGGGGAACGGACTCATCAAGGTACATGTCCTCTGGTTCCAATCCAACGATCTCGAATCAGTTCATGAAGACATGCTGTAGTACCTCGTGCGCTATGTGCGGTGCAGCCATCATGGTGGTACCACACTTTCCCCAAAGTCTGCAGAGGAACGTCTTCTAGCATCCGTCAAATACAGTCTCTTAGAAGGCTGCCATAGCTGTGCGCGTTCAGTATTCTATCTATGAAAAACGGGCCTGTAAACTTACGGTTCACAACACCACACCACACGTTTACACTCCAGATACGCTGACGTTCCGCCTGAAGAAGCCAACGGAGATTTTCAACCGACCAATAGTCCCTGTTTTGGAGATTTACCTTGCCATGACTGGTGAATTTGCCTTCATCACTAAGCAAGATACATAATACGTCTGGAGTATCCTGTCTTAACGCCCATGTACAGAAGTTAACACAGAGAGAGAGGTGATGGGTATGGAACCTGCGTCGATAGAGAATGTGTAGGACACTTGCCTGACTCACGTCACTTCCTCCTGCGACTGTGCGGGAGCTAGAGTATGGATCAACTGCAAGAGCAGCAACAAAATCAATGTCACCCTATAACACCCCCATTTCTCTCCGGGTGGTAGACTGATTAGAGAATTACCGTGTTGCTAATGGTTTGATTTTAATTTAGGATAAAGCATCGAATCCGAAGTGAAAGTATTACCCAGAAGAAGTCAGGTGCTGTCATAACTTGATCGTTATTGTGCGATTTACTTTGCGCAATAACGATCGGCAGAAATGAAAAATGTAAAAAATAATAAGGAAACTGGCTAGTGAAATTTTGGTCCGAAATTATGATTTACTTTTGACTCTGTTTGGAAATTACTGTAAGTGAACGGTTGCCAGCTCACTTAGTATGAACAAAATCAATTAAAACTTTTGAATTAGAAAATAAACTACCTTACTATTGTAGCATGTTGGCAGGCGCTCATTATCAAAACACATTGATCATCCGGAAAAATTTCAATCATGGTCAAAAGCAAACTTGCAGCTACTTCATGAAATTAAGTTCCTAATTCTTTACACTACCAGTTACGTAACAACTAAACTGTGTTTCTTACTGTAATGCTAATTGTTATTATTTGTTTTTTAAACGGCAATTTTTCAAAAAGAACAATGTTAGTATTTCAGTTGATTGTTCTACGGTAATAACTGGTTTTTAAAATTTTTCAAAAAGAACAATGGTAGTATTTCAGTTGATTGTTCTACAATAATAACTGGTTTTTAAAATGATTATGGTGTTCTCTACCTTGAATTACTGTTACGTAAATTACTTCGCATACAAAATTGTCTGAATATGAAGTATTGTTTTTATCTATGGATTTGGTCAGCTACGGACCGCATACAGTGTAAGACTTATGGCGTTTCTTTTTCTTCCTTTACTCCCAGTACTTCTTCATTTTCTCTCCAACTGCTCGTCTCTACTCATCTATTCAAGCTCTCTTGGGTCGAGGTTTTGGCTCATCTTCTTCTCAGTTTGCGTTTTCTACCAGTAGCCTGAAGTGATTCCTGTCACTTATTATCTCTTCTGTAACACCTATTTTGTTGGCATCTTTCTTTACTGCTTCTATTTATCCTACACTTCATTTTCAGCTTACTAACGTAATTAAAATTTTTCTTTGTAATCCGTGTTTCTTCCACTCTTTTTAAATGTCCATAAAATTTTAGCCGTCTCTTCCTCATTGTATCTGTGATCTTTTCTGTATTTTTAATCCACCTATTTTCATTGTTTTTCTCAGGAACTAGAATTTTTCTTAGTATTTTTCTCTCTCTTTTATCTAGTTCTCTTCATTCGCCTTTCTTATTCAATGTTAGGCACTCTGATCCATATTTTACCTATGTCCTAATAACTGAATTATAATGTCTAGTCTTCGCTTGTATGGATAATGATTTCTTATTGTAGTAATTTTGTGTTAATTTATATGCAAATTCTAACTTTCTTATTCTTTTTTATTTGTTGTGTTATCCAGTCCATTGGCTTGGATCCACTCCCCAAGGTATTTGAATTGATCAACTCTTTTAACTTTTCCATAAGTTATTTTCGTAAATTTTTCTGTATTATGTTTGTGTTCGATATACTCGGTTTTTTCATAGGATATTTTTAGCCCAGTCTTTTCAGGAATTTCGTGTAGCACATCAAGCATAACTGTTGCATCTGTTTGGTTTTCAGTTATCAGTGCCATATCATCCGCAAATGCTGGACATTTCAATTCAAAATTTTTTCCTTCCTTGACGCATGCTTATACCCTTTGTGCCAAAGCCGGTCCCAAGTCCGGTTGAAAATGGAGGAGGGGGAGGAGTAACACCTCGTAAAAAACCTTGGTTCGCCTGTCCCGGGTGATAGTACCTCGTGAGCGTCCCTCGCCAAGGAAACGGTGAAGAACCCAACGACAGTGAAGATCATCAGAATGGCGGAACTGGTGGAAGACGAAGGCTTTTGTACAAAAACTCAAGACTGTAGCGTCAGTTGCCACAGTGGGCGGCTACAAAAGACGTCTGTTCCACATGTTAGTGGCGGCCTCACTTACAATTCTAAGCTAAATGCTTGAATTTCTTGTCATGGAAAGTTTCAACTACCTTTCCCCAAACTAAACTTAACCTAAGACATGAACTGTTGTTAAATATACTGCTTTGTCAAATTATACGTCAATAATTGAGACTTAATTAGCAAGTCCAAAAACCTGATTTGTTCGTTAGCTTTCATTTAAACTATCAATCAAGTCGATAAACTTCACTCTTCTTATCATTCACTTTCAGTTCATTAATGACAAATTCGGTTGATTATGAATACGGAGAGCATCCTGTCAGGTAGTTGTTACTGAGGATTACACACATAGGTTGCTAAAGTATTTGTTATTTGGCGATTCGTAACTAACACTGGCAAGCCTTTAACAATTCTAAATGATAAACTGTTCGGGGTTTACTTCATAGCTGTGTGGTCGGTGCGGTGAGGTCCATTATACAACAGCCATGTACGGCCACAAGTTCTTCACCCCAATTAAATTTGGGTCCCAAGCGCTCTTCTTAAACAATAGTTAACCTTGATGCTTTACGCTGTGCCCAATTAGTTCTTCTCATAACGCCTTACAATACCGTACGTGGCGTCTCGTAGTGAACAAGTCTGGCGTCCTCTCGCAGCAGAGTTCCTCCTTTCCGTCCGACCCTCTCACTCTTTGCTAACCGACTCTCGTTACCACCAGACATACACTGCGCGACTGCGTCCAGCAACAGTGCGACAATAACAATAACCTCTTTAGTTTAAATAACGATATTCCCTGACTTGGCCAGTGCGTCTACTACAATACTTTACATTTTCTTTCATTGGTTATTTTGCAAATAGGAAATTATTAAAACGTATATATATATTTGTTTATATATATATATATATATATCACAATATTATGCACAACATATTTATACATTTCATTTAAATGTAAATAGTTGTAAAGCAGGAAAAATCTGTATGTGAGCACTGTGTTGTGTTACATGTGGCCCACGTTCCAATGATCTATATTGGCAAACATAGACTCAAGGAAACGTTCAGGACGTAACAATCAGTCCCTACACCCACCAACGTTTAGCATCATGGAATTAAAATTTATTTGCCACTGTCCGAAACATGCTACTTATTACTCATTTGAACTCTGTTCGCTAATACTATGTAGCTCGTTAGAAAATAATGTTTTATAAAAACAATTATGTAGATAAACGATTCAATCCTACAGGATATTTTTAATCCAACAGTTAGCTGTAAAGCACACAATAAAAAACAAAAACATTTGTTCACTAACCTATCAACAACGGACATCAATTAAACAAGACGAGCACTCGCTAATTAAAAATGATTGAAAAATTTTCACACAGCATTTACACCTGTGTCCACATAAAATTTATAACTCTCGTAATCTAAACATCAAAGTGATCCAAAAATTATATTTCACGCAGCATTTACATTATCTGTGTCCACATTATAACATCTGAATTACTATTTACATTTTTTGCGCTATACTATTCACGTATGCACTGCCTACTCATAAGCATTTGTTGCATAAGCTTCCTTTTCCCGGAAAGCAGAAACAGATTACTGGTGCACTGCCTCGTGCGGGTCCTCATCAGCTTTCATTTTTGTGTATTCCACGTCCATAGGTACCTCTTTCATAATATTTTTTACTTTCGTCAGGTAGTTATTTAGTTTCCTGCGCCTTAATTAGCGTCCAGTTTGCAGCATTTGTATCTGCAACTTAAATGACAAGTTTGAGTTCTTCTGAAATCACCAGTTACATACACAATACATCTTCTAAAACTAGCCACAATACAATTAATTTTCTGATTACAAGTTACGTAACAAAGTAAACGCTCATTTAATTAAACGAAGACTTTATCTTCATTATTTCAACATGACATCCACACAATGTGATCATTAATAGAAAAAATAAATAGTTTTTTAGTCCTCAATAAATTAATCACAATTATATACAAGCAGAATAACATTATTTGTCTCTGCTCTGATAGAGCTTTAAGTCTACTATATACACCTTACACCCAATATTTTACCTGATTGAGGGTATAACAGACAGTAAGTATTAGGGTGAGGAACACTTTGAATTCTGAATGGTCCATTATAAATAAACTTGAACTTGGTAATTTCATTATCTATTTCATTGGATTTCTCGTCTGTTTTGGCAACGACTAGGTCACCTACCATGAATTTCACTGGTTTTAAACTGGTATCGTGCCTTTTAACTCGAGCTTCAGTATGTTTTCTCATCTTTTCCCTCAACAACGCTTTCTTTTGACTGGTGTCTAAATCTTGTCACGATGGGAAATCGATTATCTCATCTATTATACTTTTTAATTGAACGCCCAACATGATTTCCCCCGGTGTGGAGCCAGTACTCTCGTGAGACAAGAAGTTCCTGATTTTTTCAATATCAGCTACATACTTGTCCCAAGACTTATGGTTGTTATTGCAATACGTTCTGAAATATCTACTCAATTCAAGCATGTAGCGTTCTGAAAGGTTGCTCGATGGATGGTAAGCCGAGATATGAATGACTTCTACCTATCTTTCTTCCATGCATTCATTCCATACCTTGGATATAAATTGAGGTCCATTGTCGGATAATACGCCTTAGGTTTTCCTACTTTAACGAAATAATAGTCCGCAAATTTGCTAAACACAGCTTTAGCTGTGGTCTTACGGAAAGTATACAGCTTCACACATGTTGAGAACGTGTCCAATACGACCAGAATGTATGCAAAATTACCAGTTGTTTTAATTAACGAACTGTAAAGATCCGGTGCCAGAATTTCTAAATTATACTTAGGTGGTATACTTTGCATAGGACCACGATTAGTCAAGTTTGTCACCTTAACGTTTCGACACCTATCACATGTTCCAATTCTCTCAGCAACATACCTATTCATATTTTTAAAACTCACAGATTCAGTTATTTTATCCACACATGTTTTCGCATAACAGCGACCAAAAGCTAGATGAAAATAATCGATCAACTCTGGGACATATTTTTCTGGCCACTTCACACGCCTCCCTTCTTTATCTGTTCTCTTTTGCGAGTATAGGATACCACCGTAGATTTTATAATACGTCCGCAATTTCTCGCCCCTCTCATTCTTTGCATCAAACTCACTTTTAACCAACCTCAGACATTCGTCCTCGTTCTGGTAACGACGCATGTTTCAATACACGTTTTCTATTTTCCTTCTTCCGTCAACATCCTTGAAGGACATTATTTTAAACATGCCTTTCGCACCCTCCTTGTTAATTACTCCACGAGGGTCATAAGACACTCTAGACAACATGCCAGCTACATAGTTGTCTACACTTCTCACATGACACACATCGAAATCAAATTGTTGTATGTACTTTGCCCATCTTTTCAGCCTATCATGCAATAACCGACAATTCTTCAAAAACATCAATGCTTTGGGGTCTATGTGCACTATGACTTTGTGCCTCCATAAGAAACCTTTAAAATTTTTAAATACCCGTACTATAGCTATAGCTTCTTTTTCCGAGACTAAAATTTCTCTCGTATTTTGTCAGAGTTTTGTTAGCAAAAGCATTGGACCGACACTCTTTGTTTTCTCCTTGTTCTACTTCTTGAAATATGTGCACCTCAGTACCATGTTCGCACGAGTCAGTTCCGATGTGAAATACTACTGTCAAATCTGGATGAAGTAATACTACGTGTTTTACAAGTTCATCTTTTAGTTTATCGAACGTTATTCGACATTTCTCTGTCCAAACAAACGCACTGTATCTCTTTAACAAGCCACACAAATCTGGGTCATTAAAAATTTGCCCTTCTGCATATTTACGCTAAGAATTACGAAGAGCAAGGAAAGTCTGTAATTGTTTTTTGGTTCGTGGCGGTAGACACTTTCTAATCGCTTCTAGTTTTCGCAGGTCTTTAGCTATACCTGAAGCTGTTATATGGCTTAGAAATTGTACTTTCTTTTTTACAGATACACATTTCCTTAACTTCAGTGTCATTCTCCCGCTTCCCAGTGCTTGAAAAACTTCTGTTAATAGTTCGCAATGTTCTTCCCATGATGACATTGCTATTAACAAATCGTCAACATAGATTGTAATTTTGGCGCCAAGCTCTTTACCAAATACACAATCAAGCGGTCGGATGAACACTGACATTGAAGTGTTCAGTCCGAAAGGGGTAACATTATACTGATAGCATTTCCCAGCAAACAGAAATGTTGTCATTTTCGCGATTCTTCTTCGAGGGCTATCTGCCAAACCAGCGGTCAGATCGAGGCTTGTCATATACCGCACGTTGTGAAACTTTTGCAAAACATTATGTAAACACTCTGGAAAAAACGTCTCGCGCTTTACAGCCTTGTTAAGACTTAGCGCACCTATCACGATCGTAATACTTATCATTTTATTCACAAAAACAGGTGGGTTGTTACATTGGCTTTTAGAACGTTCTATGGTGCCCCACTTCTCCATGTGGTTTATTTCTGTTTTTAATGCTTCCCTCCTAGCTATTGGTACTTGATAAGCTGGTCCATAAATTGTTAATCGAATATCGTCTCTGTTTTATAGAAAAAATCAGGTACACGGACAGGTTTAGCTGAAAATACCTCCTTATTATTAATCTAATTATCATACAGCTCCTCCTTTTGGTCGGAAGTCATGCCCGACACACTCTCCACTATGCCTGCAAAATCTTCAGCGGAAGGTTATAAACACTGAAGCACCAAAGAAACTAAAATAGGCTTCAGTAATCAAATACAGAGATATGTGAACAGGCAGAATACGGCGCTGCGGTCGGAAACGCCCATATGAGACAAGTGGTTGGCGCAGTTGAGAGATCAGTTACTGCTGCTACAATGGCAGGTTATCCAGATTTAACTGAGTTTGAAGTTAGTGTTATAATTGGTGCACGAACGATGGGACTCATCATCTCCGAGGTAGCGATGAAGTGGGAATTTTGCTGTACGACCATTCCACGTATGTACCGTGATTATCAGGAATCCGGTAAAACGTTAAATCTCTGACAGCGCTGCGGCCGGAAATAGATCCTGCAAGAACGGGATTAACGACTGCTGAAGAGAATTGTTGAACGTGACAGAAGTGCAACCCTTCCGCAAATTGCTGCAGATATCAATTCTGGGCCATCAACAAGTGTCAGCGTGCGAACTATTCAACGAAACATAATCGATATGGGCTTTCGGAGCCGAAAGCCCACTCATGTACCCTTGGTGACTGTACGGAACAAAGCTTCACGCCTAGCCTGGACCCGTGAACGCCGACATGGGACTGTTGATGACTGGAAACATATTGCCTGGTCGGACGAGACTCGTTTCAAATTGTATCTAGCAGATGGACGTGTACGGGTGTGGAGACAACCTCATGAATCCATGGACCTTGCATGTCGGTAGGGGACTGTTTAGGCTGGTGGATGCTTTTTAATAGTATGGGGCGTGGGCAGTTGGAGTGATATGAGGCGTCTGACACATCTAGATACGACTCTGACAGGTGGCACGTACGTAAGCGTCCTGTATGATCACCTGTATCCATTCATGTCCATTATGAATTCTGACGGACTTCGGCAATTCCAGCAGGACAGTTCCGCACCCCACACGTCTAGAATTGCTATAGAGTGGCTCCAGGAGCACTCTTCTGAGATTAAACACTTCCGATGGCCACCAAACTCTCCAGACTTGGACGTTATTGAGTACATCTGGGATGCCTTGCAACGTGCTGTTCAGAAGAGATTTCTACCCCCTCGGTCTCTTACGGATTTAAGGACAGCCCTGCAGGATTCATGGTGTCAGTTTCCTCCATCAGTACTTCAGAGATTTGTCGAGTCCATGACACGTCGTTCTGCGGCACTTCTGCGTGCACGAGAGGGCCCAACTCGATATTAGGCATGTGCACCATTTTCTTTGGCTCTTCAGTGTAGGTCGTGCGGTAGCGTTCTCGCTTCCCGCGCCCGGGATCCCGGGTTCGCTTCCCGGCGGGGTCAGGGATTTTCTCTGCCTCGTGATGACTGAGTGTTGTGTGATGCCCTTAGGTTAGTTAGGTTTAAGTAGTTCTAAGTTCTAGGGGACTGATGACCATAGATGTTAAGTCCCATAGTGCTCAGAGCCATTTGAACCATCTTCAGTGTGTTTACGTTCCTAACATGGTAACACTCGGATCCTTCACTCATCATTTCGTTCATAGGTAACGTAATTATATTCAGTATGGTTTCGTGATCACCGACTTCCTGATCGACGTCATCAAAACCCATCTCTAAAGCACATACCATCATTCTTCTGTCACACTCAGTGATTACTTTATCATTTCTCATCCAGTCCATGCCCATAACTGTTTCTGTGATCAACTGAGGCACCACTAGAAAATCATGTTCAAGGACAACATCCCTAATTTAGAATTGCATCAAAGTTTGAGTCTTAATCGGTTTACCACTGACACCAGTAGTACCCTCTATTTTCAATCCCATAACAGGCGTTTCGACTATACCCTTTACGGTTTTAATTCGCTCGTAGAATGACTGACACAACACTAATCTGACTTCCGCTATCAATTAACGCCTAATTTTCCATTCCGTATACGCTAATAGGTTAACACAATTTGATCATATCACTTCGATTCATTACATTTCCTTTCCCGTAACAGGTCTTGTTCCACTTCCAAATCACTCCACAAGGCGACATTCCGCCTACATAACTTATCCGGGGGTTTCTTCTGCCTTCCTCTGTTCCCTTCTTCCTTCTGGCACACAACATGCATTAATTCATCCTTACTCTATTGATCGGTAGGTTCACTTTCGTCGTTATCATCACCTTCGAGAATCACATCTGCTTTGACTTCGTATACATTACAACCATCTGTTTTGCTCATTAATTTTATTCAGCTGTCGTAAGCTACACAATCAGGTTGCACACCACAGTCTCCGGTTGCTCGATCAAATACGCCGAATTCGGCATCTACCAGACATCTACTCATCTGCACCTCGCGTGCCCATTCATCGCCACTAAATTCAGTAATGTCATCGGCATTACTCATTATATTCTTACTAACTTCATTGTTTTCACGCAGCGTATCCTTCAGAACGCTCGCCCCCATCGTTACACAAACTTCATAGTTATTATCATCCTCCACACTCTGACTCCTTTTTCCACCAAAACTTACTTTCCTATTTCTTTTCCACTCTTCTATCCCATCATACATTTTGCCTAATTGCCTCAACCATTCTCTGTCATCGACTACTGTTCCGATTTCATTAACTACAAAAACAAGCGTCTGCACAACCGGACACTGCTGTTTTATCGGCGCCGCTGTACTATTTGTACTCGCCATACTCACTGTCGCTTCGATGTCGCAAACAATTTCATTTGCCATAGCTTCTGATTTGTTCTCTACACGAAGTTCATTACCTTGGCATTGTTTCTTAAACGCCTGAATTCTTACGTGAGCCTGCCAGCCTTCGCATGCTTTGTTGTGAAAGGGTACAGTACCACCCGACATTGAAAATAGGTACAACATACTTCATTATTCTTGTCTGAACAACATATTTTTTCTAATAATAACTCAATTTCAATTAATACAGCGAAGCCGGATACCAGTGTGGGAAAGAATGACAATTTATTTATTTAATTGATCACATGTGCACTCCCTCAAAATAAATCCCTACATCCAGTTTGGTGAGATCTGTGAAATGAATGAATGTATGGTCGTCTGCTAACCGCAGATAGTGAATGTGAATATATGATCATCTTTGAGACGATCCTTTGGCCACCTTTGGTGGGACCAAAGAGATGAAATTTACCTGAGCTTTGAGCGCCTGAAATGTGGCTGACCAATACGGTAGCAAGGTGCTCCACCACTTCGACAGAGGTGAAAGAGGACCTGAAGAACGGCCATGTTTCAGCACTCTGCCGCTGGATCTTGTGCTGTTAAGACCTGTCTTAGTTGTGCTCCGTAGAGACAAAAGAGTGGAGACATGGTATGCATGTGGAATATTTAAGAGTAGTTTGAAATAATAATTTCTCTATTTCAGGAACTTTTGTGGGGAGAATTAAATGTCAGGCAGGTAATATTAATGGGATCATAGTAATCTTCGGAAGTGACCAACGGTCACAATGAAACCACGTGTAGCAATAAGTTGAAATACTTCCGTGTGCTTAAGTTAAGCTGAATTACTAGCGTGTGTACTATAAGTTGAAATATTTAAGTAATGGCGTGTGCAGGACTTGAAATTAGAGACGAGTACTTCCGCGTCGTGAGTACTGTGTGAGTTTCAATCTGTGCATGAGACCAAGGATAAAGAGAAGTACTCGTCCATGGTATCAGTTGAGGACTCGTGTGTGTGATGAATATGTTCTTAATATTACTTTGCGAGATATGTTTCCGTGTGACGCTTGATTCAAACTATAATACTCTGAGAGAGAAGCAAGGTGAGTCAGCCGTCTATCCAGCAACGCCACATGACTTGCATTGCACAGGAAGACGTGCTTATATCTCCAGAGTTCATAGTAGGAAAGTAGAATTACGAAGTGGGGCAGTGTCGAGTGAAACTGGGATAAATACTAATTGAAGTGGGAAAGCTGAAAGTGATAGTGTTGTGACTATTTATTGTATTGTATTCCATGTTGTAGTGTGGTGTATGTCATGTAATTTGGGTATGTGTGGTTTGCATGGGAGAGTAGCAAGGTAGTTTCAAAAGATTAGTGGTTATGCTTGTTCCTTCTGTACCGCTCGATCTGGAGGAAAGTTTCGTGATGATGATTGTGAGAGTCGAAGTGCGAGATGTAATAAAAGATCCACCATCCTATCCAGAAAGTGCACTGTAGCGTTAAATAATTACGAGACCATAAGGTAGAGAATCACCAATGTAAAGCCATGCCCACTGGGGCGGAATTTCTCATGTGTTATTGTTGTAGGTTATAGAATTTGTGTGTTTAGGTTACAGAATTTATCGGAATAAATAAGATAGTGAAAAGAAAAAGATTGGTGGACTTTTCCTTCGAATTGTATGTTGTCATGATGTCCCGAATTTATGATGTGTGCGCCATTCATATTCAGTGCGGTGGCCACGTGTTGATAAAAGCCGTTAAATAAAAGACAAAAAGAAAATGTGGTATTGCCAGTGCGTAGTGAACAGTCAGGGTTCTGCAAATTACTGATAGTCAGAAGTGCGTTTCGTTGCGTATTATTCATAGAGGAGGATAATTTGTAACTTAATTGAGAGTACGAGAGTTCATATTACTCGATAAATAAGAATGAATCCACTCGCTTGGCAGACCACTCATCTTGCAGGCCTGACTGCTTGATGCCACAGTATGAGCAAGGCATGTGGGTGGCTCTCAGTTGCACCACCGCTGTTACACTGTTTCCGTTGATGGGGCCGCTTACCGCCACCCGCACCAGTTTGCCCCTTTACTGTTGCCGACTCGCGTTTTCGGAACAGTATTTTTCGGAAACTAAGCCGTTAAGACTGCTGTCGTTCCTCTATCTACGTGAGCGCGTCTCGCGTCGTAATCATTGTGATGGTAAATTGTTTTGGTTGTTATTGAATTTGTTTCTGTTGTGGTTATTATTGTTTCCGCCGTGGTACCGTTTGTCAATGTCGCGGTACTACGCGTCTGTGTCTCCTAATTTCTTCAGAAGATATATTTTATTGTTTTCACCCATAAGATAGCCTCGGACACTTCACGGTAATTTTCCCTGAAGTGCCGTTAACATACCCTTTTCTGACATTTTACCCTTTCAAATATTCCACTTTTTTAAATAGCTCCTCGCAATACAATTTCATATTTGTCTCTTTACTCGGTCGGTATGCAGAAGCTTGCACAAATTTCTGCAAATCCGCGTCCTGTTTATCAACAGACCAGTATTTTTCTTCAAATTTCCTCAAAAATTCCTCCAAAGGTCGGCAGCCGTGAGTGGCATGCACTACCCAGCTACTTGCGTCTCCCACTAGCTTCGTACTCGCTATTCTGATTCGGTCCTCTTAAGGCAATGCTGAAAGGATTATCTTCCTGCATGTGTCCATGAAAATGACTGGATGGATCCCTCCATTTGGATCGAACGCTTCAATTTCGAAGCTAGATTGACTGGGATATACTCCTCCTAACGTGAACGCAGTAGGCAAATTCATTACACTTGTTAGATTTTTTTTTACGTACGCTTTGATTTTATTAGTTTCGGATCTCAAAATCTCTACTTTCTTGTTTTTGAACTCTACATGTTTGTGACTGACGTCAGCTTCTGATGAATGAGTTTTGTCCTGAATATCAGTAGTAATCGCCTCTACCGATTCTTTTAATTCCTTTTCTGTTTCGCTTGGAACCTTCCCGATCTGTCCCTTCAAAGTATTTACCGATTTCGCCTGCTCACCACTCACTGTTTTAATTTCCTGATTTACTTTAGTCACTAAATCCCTACAGATCGAATCGACATCTTCAGTTAGTTTACTACTCACTGCATCGTACAAATCCTCTTTTTGCTTTTTTATTTCACTGCTTGCAGATTTCTTTAAAGCTTCCATTTATCATCAAGCTTGTAATCCAACTCAAGTACTTTCCTTGTTATTTTGTCGTCCAAATATTTACGTATTGAAGAATATATTTCATCTTTTAACAAAACGATATCAATTCTTAATCCACTCTCCATCGAACTCATCCTATCGTTCATTGTTCCTATATCAGTTCTCATCGAACCTATCATTTTAAATAACTTACTCCAAGTGTCCAGATTCAAACCGCGCGCCTGATTTAGTACTGCTTGAACTTTTGTTTCTGTCTGACACCTGTACACAATTTTCACCCTCCGTGAACATTTCTCTCAAATTCTTGCGATAGGAATCATCAACCTCTTGCTTTATAGCCACACTGCTTACGTCTTCCATATTTATTGAGATACCCAACCCACTGGGGTTACTCAGCTATCCGTTCAACAATTCTGAGCTCGGCCCACCCCTTTGTGGCTGCCACCCCGCCTGCATTTTCGAGTTCAACATTTTTACTTTTCTATTGTTTCGCAAAAAGTTCCACTAAATCAAATTTGCAAGGTCCGAGCGAGTGGATACTCACGGGATTTAAATTGTCGTGTCACACGGCGCCACGTATTACACCCCACCTTTCCTTTCCGGGCGGTAAACGAATTAAAGAATTACCGTGTTGTTAATGGTTTGATATTACTTTGGGATAAGACATCAATTGCGAATTGAAAATATCACCCGCAAGAAGTCAGGTGCTGTCATAATTTTTTCGTTATTGTGCGCTTTACTCCGCACTGTAACGATCGGCAGAAATAAAAAATGTGCAAAATAATACGGAAACTAGCTAGTGAAATTTTGGTCCGAAAATATGAATTAATTTTGACTCTGGAAATTACTATAAATGAACGGTCCCCAGCCCACTTAGTGTGAGCGAAATCAATTAAAACTCTTGACTCTGACATTAAATCACGTTAGTATTGTAGCACGTTGGCAGGCGCGGACAGTCTCAAAGGCACTGGCAAGCGCTCATTATCAAAACACAATGATCACCCAGAAAAATTTCAGTCATAGTCAAAAGAAAACTTGCAACTACTTCATGAAATTAATTTACTAGTTCTTTGCACTTTCCGTTACGTAACAACTGCGTCCCTCACTATAATGCTAACTGCTATTAAAGTGTTTTGCAAACGGTAATCTTTTCAAAAAGAATAATTTTAATATTTAAATTGACTGTTCTATAATAATAACAGGTTTCTAAAACGATTACAGAGTTCGCTGCTTTGACTTATAGTTACGTAAATTACTTGGCATACAAAATTGTCCCCGGCCGCTGTGGCCGAGCGGTTCTAGGCACTTCAGTCCGGAACCACGCTGCTGCTACAGTCCCAGGTTCGAATCCTGCCCCGGGCATGGCTGTGTGTGATGTCCTTAGGTTAGTTAGGTTTAAGTAGTTCTAAGTCTAGGGGACTAATGACCTCAGATGTCCCATAGTGCTTGGAGCCATTTGAACTATTTTTTGAACAAAATTGTCTGAATGTGAAGTATTGTTAAATATACTGCTTTGTCAAAGTATTTGTCAATAATCAGCACTTAATTAGCAAGTCCAAAAAAGTAAATTTTTGTTACATAAATTACTTCTCAAACAAAACTGTCTGATCAGGAGATATTTTTAACTATACTCCTTTGTCAAATTATTTGTCAGTAATCGGTACTTAATTAGCAAGTCCAAAACAGTGACTTTTTTGTTCGCTTTCATTTAAACTATCGATCAGGTCGATGAAATTCACTCTTTTCATCATTTACTTGCAGTTCATTTCTGACACACTCGATTAATTATGGATACGGAGAGGACCCTGTCAGGTAGTTGTTACAGAGGATTACACACCCTAACACACGTAAGTTGCTGAAGTATTTGTTATTCAACGATTCGCAACTAGCACTGGCAAGCCTTTCACAATTCTAAATGATGAGCTAGCCTGGTCTTACTGCATAGCGGTGCGGCCGGTGCGGCGAGGTTCATTATACCACAAACATTTACGGCCACAGGCTCTTCACCACAATTAACTTTGTGCCCCCAGCGTTCTCCTTAAACACTGGTTAACCTTCATGCTTTGCGCTGTGCCCAATTACTTTACCAAATTACGCCTGGCCATACCGTACGTGGGATCTTGCATCGAAATAGGTCTGGCGTTCTCTCGCAGAAGAATTCCTCCCTTGAGTCCGACCAGCTCGTTCGCTGATAACTGATGCTCATTACCACATGAAGGGCACTGCCCGACCGCGCCGCTCTCCTGCAGCGAGACTGTGACAACAACAATAACCTCTTCGGTTTATATAATGATACTCCGTGACATGGGCAGTGCGTCTACTATAATTATTTATATTCTGTTTCACTGGTCTTTTGCACACTGGAAATTATTAAAACATGTAAACATCATAACAATATACACAACATATTTATAGACTTGATTTAAATGTACATAGTTATCTTCTGTCCTCACGTGTTTCCTTCTGTTAGGTTGTGTAGGTGTTACACTACCACTTTCATGTGATTGGTTGTAGAGGTTGAAAAATAACTGCCGAGATGGTTGACTTTGCTCTCCGCACCGCGAATGCTGGAATTAATACGAGGTGCATTCAAGTTCTAAGGCCTCCGATTTTTTTTCTAATTAACTACTCACCCGAAATCGATGAAACTGGCGTTACTTCTCGACGTAATCGCCCTGCAGACGTACACATTTTTCACAACGCTGACGCCATGATTCTATGGCAGCGGCGAAGGCTTCTTTAGGAGTCTGTTTGGACCACTGGAAAATCACTGAGGCAATAGCAGCACGGCTGTTGAATGTGCGGCCACGGAGAGTGTCTTTCATTGTTGGAAAAAGCCAAAAGTTACTAGGAGCCAGGTCAGGTGAGTAGGGAGCATGAGGAATCACTTCAAAGTTGTTATCACGAAGAAACTGTTGCGTAACGTTAGCTCGATGTGCGGGTGCGTTGTCTTGGTGAAACAGCACACGCACAGCCCTTACCAGACGTTTTTGTTGCAGTGCAGGAAGGAATTTGTTCTTCAAAACATTTTCGTAGGATGCACCTGTTACCGTAGTGCCCTTTGGAACGCAATGGGTAAGGATTACGCCCTCGCTGTCCCAGAACATGGACACCATCATTTTTTCAGCACAGGCGGTTACCCGAAATTTATTTGGTGGCGGTGAATCTGTGTGCTTCCATTGAACTGACTCGTGCTTAGTTTCTGGATTGAAAAATGGCATCCACGTCTCATCCATTGTCACAACCGACGAAAAGAATGTCCCATTCATGCTGTCGTTGCACGTCAACATTGCTTGGCAACATGCCACACGGGCAGCCATGTGGTCGTCCGTCAGCATTCGTGGTACCCACCTGGATGACACTTTTCGCATTTTCAGGTTGTCAAGTAGGATTGTGTGCACAGAACCTACAGAAATGCCAACTCTGGAGGCTATCTGTTCAACAGTCATTCGGCGATCCCCCAAAACAATTCTCTCTACTTTCTCGATCATGTCGTCAGACCGACTTGTGCGAGCCCGAGGTTGTTTCGGTTTGTTGTCACACGATGTTCTGCCTTCATTAAACTGTCGCACCCACGAACGCACTTTCGACACATCCATAACTCCATCACCACGTCTCCTTCACCTGTCGATGAATTTTAATTGGTTTCACACCACGCAAATTCAGAAAACAAATGAATGCACGCTGTTCAAGTAAGGAAAACGCCGCCATTTTAAGTATTTAAAACAGTTCTCATTCTCGCCGCTAGCGGTAAAATTCCATCTGCCGTACGGTGCTGCCATCTCTGGGACGTATTGACAATGAACGTGGCCTCATTTTAAAACAATGCGCATGTTTCTGTCTCTTTCCAGTCCGGAGAAAAAAAATCGGAGGCCTTAGAACTTGAATGCACCTCGTACTGGGTCTATAATATGATTAACAATTTCAAGTCATCTGCGGAAGCGATTACGATCTCTCGCCTATAATTCAGTGCATGTTGTTCGATGCAAATCGATTAAAATTTGGGCTGTTCCCTAATGAACTTTTTGTGGATGTTTCTCAACTGATCGTATGTCTCCCCATTTTTCACTCTGGTGTTTTTACCAGACGTCGTAAAACTTATAGGTGATAATCCAAGTTTCTCTTCAGTAGGTATTCCTGTCTATTGGTTTCGATTGGTTCATATTGCAGCAAATTGTCCTAGCAAAACAAAACTGTAACATGTAAAAAATTATTGTGTAATTTGCCCAGCGTTTGGTTTTATGGCGGCTTGAATTCTGCTGGGAAGGCTTTCAGTGAGACGTCTGGGAAATGGCAGCCCATTCTACCACGGAACCAGTGATGATGGTTTTTCAGGTCTGGAGCAAAGTCAGCATCCTATGTCATCTCATAGGTGTACCATCGGATTCAGGTTGGGACTCGAGGCAGGCCCGTCCATTTCAGGATTATTATTGTCCAGAAACCATTGTATCACAGATACTACTTCATGATAGGGTGCCTTATCATGTTGATAAAAATATCCATTGTCACCAAACTGCTCCTCTGCTATGCGTAATACAAAATACTGTGAAATGTCTCCATATCCTTCTGCAGTTAGTATCTTCTTAGGTACAATAAGAAGACGAAGCCCTAAACATGAAAAACAGCGCCATACCCTAACACAAAAATCACCTCCGTACTTCACTTAACACAGTTAGAGTACAATGTTCCACACCACTCGTTTCCAGTCGACCACTTTCCAGTGGCATTGCTCTTTAAATAACCTCAAACGGTGCTTAACGCTATCTGTAGTCATGTGATGTGCCGACCATTGGACTCTATTCTTTTTACAGTAGTTTGCAGCGTCCTGCATTCTGAAACAAGAAGAAAATGGGCAATGTCTGATTTTATTCAACAAATATGTAATGGAAAGAAAATAAGACCTACCTTGATACTAAGTATAATCAATAATACCAGACAATTTATCTGTACTAGCACTGTTACTCTCTTGACATCCAAACAACAACTGACAAAGTTAGCTTACACTATGCCCCTTAAGTACAGAAAACTATGTTCATCACCAACGTGAAAGACAGGGTGGGAAACATTATTTTACCAAATTCGATAGTAGAATACAAAATGCGTACTATTAGGGGAATGACCAGGTGAATATCATTACCCAGAAAGCAATGTTTCGTTCATCTACATTTACATCTACATGAATACTCTGCAAATCACATTTAAGCGCCTGGCAGAGGGTTCATCGAACCACCTTCACAATGCTCTATTATTCCAATATCGTATAGCGCGCGGAAAAGAATGAACACCTACATCTTTCCGTACGAGCTCTGATTTCCCTTATTTTATCGTGGTGATCGTTCCTCCCTATGTAGGTCGGTGTCAACAAAATATTTTCGCATTCGGAGGAGAAAGTTGGTGATTGGAATTTCGTGAGAAAATTCCGTCGCAACGAAAAACGCCGTTATTTTAATGATGTCCAGCCCAAATCCTGTATCATTTCTGTGACACTCTCTCCCATATTTCGCGATAATAAAAAACGTGCTGCCTTTCTTTGAACATTTTCGATGTACTCCGTCAGTCCAATCTGGTAAGGATCCTACACCGGGCAGCAGTATTCTAAAAGAGGACGGACAAGCGTAGTGTAGACGGTCTCCTTAGTATGTCTATTAAATTTTCTAAGTGTCCTGCCAGTAAAACTCAGTCTTTGGTTAGCCTTTGCTATATGTTGGAAAAGTAGAGATTACCTTGATGCTGTGTATAATCCCTACTATGAGACAATCTTATTTAACACTGTTACTCTCTCAACATCCTGCCATCTACTGACAAAGATCACTCACACTATCGCTTACCATCATGGACAAAAATATTTTTTCAAATGCGCTCTTTCGTCCGGATGGGATCATTATCTGTCTCAGATTACATGTGGTACGGAAATAAAAATTGAAGGTTCGTCAAGATTTCTTATTTTTAAGAAGACACATGTGCAGGCTCTGAGTCACAATAAATTTGTGACAATCCACTTCATACTATTTTTTTAGAATCATGAATCTCATGTATAAGAAATTTCTTATGGGAATCCGATCCAGATTTCTTTTTTAGTAAGCATCTGGCGATAATACAAATAAATATTTATGTTTTAAATACTGGTTTTTAAACCGATTATTAAAAATAATTATTACAGCACACCTGCTCTGCTTACAGAGATAGAGAGGATGGAGGTTCCTGCAGTCAGGTGATAGGTCCTAACCTAAGCGTGTGGGAACATGGACCATATGCCTGCCCCTTGTCACAGTATGCTTTGGTGTATCTGTTCCCTCACGCATGGCTTTTATGGGAAACTGGTGTTTCTGGGAGTATGGTTGTACAAGCCCTGATTCAGCATACGAGGTAATACGTCTCTGCTGAACTGTGATGTCTGCTTGCAATCGGTTCGGCTGCGATTGAGCACTGCAGTTGTCAACACGACTGTCAGAATAGTCTTAAGAGTCACACCACTCCCTTCCTAGCTGTCCACCATTACCCCGTGCTCATCATACTCCCTACGTTTCCACCCAGTAACACCTACCTTACAGAGGTGACTAATTTTCCCCCTCCAGTAGCTAACATCTATCTGGTGTTAGAATACTGTTTAAGACACCTAACGCCCAACGTTGTGACCAGTCGAGTAAACTGAGACGTTTGCTTGTTGTGACTGAGCACAGATGTTGAAATGTTATCAGGAAAACGGTTCTTGCTAAAAAAATATGAAAGAAGGTAAACTGAAGCTCCTGACTGTACTGGAAACAGGCCCTTTTGTCGACCGCTAGAGAGCGTGGGAGACTTACTTAGCCGTAGGAGAGGGGTCTAAATTATTTGTAAAATAAGAAGACGACGATTGTGGTGAACGCCGAGCCGTGAGAGAAAGTTATGCTAGAGACGTGGAGTAGCCTAATAACATCATTTTTTATCAATGCACTGGACAGTTCCTGTGACACTGTATTCGCCATTAGATCTGAACCAACAGCGAGAGTGTGGATGATTTGTGATACACCGTTCGAGATGATTTAATAATTCACAATGTAAAATACCCGAGAGCAATAGGATTATACACTCCTGGAAATTCAAATAAGAACACCGTGAATTCATTGTCCCAGGAAGGGGAAACTTTATTGACGCATTCCTGGGGTCAGATACATCACATGATCACACTGACAGAACCACAGGCACATAGACACAGGCCACAGAGCATGCACAATGTCGGCACTAGTACAGTGTATATCCACCTTTCGCAGCAATGCAGGCAGCTATTCTCCCATGGAGACGATCGTAGAGATGCTGGATGTAGTCCTGTGGAATGGCTTGCCATGCCATTTCCACCTGGCGCCTCAGTTGGACCAGCGTTCGTGCTGGACGTGCAGACCGCGTGAGACGACGCTTCATCCAGTCCCAAACATGCTCAATGGGGGACAGATCCGGAGATCTTGCTGGCCAGGGTAGTTGACTTACACCTTCTAGAGCACGTTGGGTGGCACGGGATACATGCGGACGTGCATTGTCCTGTTGGAACAGCAAGTTCCCTTGCCGGTCTAGGAATGGTAGAACGATGGGTTCGATGACGGTTTGGATGTACCGTGCACTATTCAGTGTCCCCTCGACGATCACCAGTGGTGTACGGCCAGTGTAGGAGATCGCTCCCCACACCATGATGCCGGGTGTTGGCCCTGTGTGCCTTGGTCGTATGCAGTCCTGATTGTGGCGTTCACCTGCACGGCGCCAAACACGCATACGACCATCATTGGCACCAAGGCAGAAGCGACTCTCATCGCTGAAGACGACACGTCTCCATTCGTCCCTCCATTCACGCCTGTCGCGACACCACTGGAGGTGGGCTGCACGATGTTGGGGCGTGAGCGGAAGACGGCCTAATGGTGTGCGGGACCGTAGCCCAGCTTCATGGAGACGGTTGCGAATGGTCCTCGCCGATACCCCAGGAGCAACAGTGTCCCTAATTTGCTGGGAAGTGGCGGTGCGGTCCCCTACGGCACTGCGTAGGATCCTACGGTCTTGGCGTGCATCCGTGCGTTGCTGCGGTCCGGTCCCAGGTCGACGGGCACGTGCACCTTCCGCCGACCACTGGCGACAACATCGATGTACTGTGGAGACCTCACGCTCCACGTGTTGAGCAATTCGGTGGTACGTCCACCCAGCCTCCCGCATGCCCACTATACGCCCTCGCTCAAAGTCCGTCAACTGCACATACGGTTCACGTCCACGCTGTCGCGGCATGCTACCAGTGTTAAAGACTGCGATGGAGCTCCGTATGCCACGGCAAACTGGCTGACACTGACGGCGGCGGTGCACAAATGGTGCGCACCTAGCGCCATTCGACGGCCAACACCGCGGTTCCTGGTGTGTCCGCTGTGCCGTGCGTGTGATCATTGCTTGTACAGCCCTCTCGCAGTGTCCGGAGCAAGTATGGTGGGTCTGACACACCGGTGTCAATGTGTTCTTTTTTCCATTTCCAGGAGTGTATAATCTATTATTTAAGATTAGATATCCTAAAGCGAAGTCTTCAAAATTTTCAAAGCTGCCAATGTTTATAAGAAAAACTGTCTTGGAACAGACAAGTAAATTCCATCAAATATTATAAATGTACGCATTTGTTGAGACTGCATTAGAGAAAATTGGTGTATCATCATTGAGAGATGATGATGACATACGTAATGGGAGAGACCGCAGTTCCAGCTTTGCTTAAAATATCTTTCCAGGTTTTGTGAGAGGATAGGAATAAGATATAATTCAACATGCATGCGCATCAACCCACTTCTGTGATAGTGGGACAGCTATGCATAAAGGTGACAGCTGAAGATGTTAAAAGCCAAGTATTTATGAAACCGGAAGGCTCAGAAGATGAAGAAGAAGAAGAAGATGATGATGGTGGTGAAGAAGAAGAGGATCAAAAAGATGATGAAGCTAAAGATTATCATGGAGAAGAAGAAGAAGAAGAAGGATGATGATGATGGTATTCACGATTGCAAATGGGTCTGCAGCAAATCGCCAGCACATTTCGACACTAACAAATTGGTGGAGCAATAAGTTTTCTTGCTGAATTCGAAAGCGGTGGTCACTGATTCAGGTGATAGTGACCCGATAAAAACTGAAGAAGAACTTCCCAAGGCATTGATTATTGCTAGACGTTTACAATGTGTGACGAAAAGGAGTGTCCCGGTGGAGGTTCGAGTCCTCCCTCGGGCATAGGTGTGTGTGTTTGTCCGTAGGATAATTTAGGTTAAGGGGGGTAGGACGTCAAACGGGCGGACTTGGAGCAGGAGAGGCACCACAGGAGATTTTAATTTCCACTGTCTATACTTTTACAAGTAAATTCATAAAACTTTGTCAGCATGACCAGGAAGGATTCAGGATTCACACTCATAGCAGCGGAAGTTCAAAAACATAACAAATTAATTTTTTTACGTGTGAAATTTCATCATTTTTTTCATTTACTATTGGCTGCATTTGTTTCTATAGGTACACTTTTCTTCATAAGTAAGAGAGACTGTTCGATGAATTTTGCACAGCATACAAACCATACTTACAGGTGTCTGAAACTCTAGAATCCATCTAATTTATGAAAAAATGAATGAGTTCTTACGTTTTAAGCTTTATGTTTAGAAAACAATTGTAGTTAATTATCTCAATTTTTACTATAGTTTTTAATAGATTTGGAAAATTCTAGAGTTTCATACACCTGTGAGTATGGTTTGTATGCTGTGCAAAATTCATCAAATAATCTCTCTTACTTGTGAAGAAAAATGTACCTATAGCAACAAATGCAGCCAACCGTAAGTGAAAAAATAATGAAATTTCACATGTAAAAAAATTATTTTGTTATGTTTTCGAACCTCCACTGGTATGAGTGTCAATCCTGAATCCTTCCTGGTTATGCTGACAAAGTTTTATGAATTTATTTGTAAAAGTATAGGCACTGGAAATTAAAATCTCCTGTGGTGCCTCTCCTGCTCCAAGTCGGCCCGTTTGACGTCCTACTCACCTTAAGTAGCGTGTAAGCTTAGGGACTGATGAACTTAGCAGTTAAGTCCCATAAGATTTCACACACATTTGAACATTTTTTTTGAAAATGAGTGAGTGAAAGACTAGTTTCTTAAACACTCTCCGTAAATATTGATTTCTGGATCAAACAGAACGCTTCTGTAGAAGAATTAAAACAATACTAAAATAATTTGAGCCGAGTGTGTGGAGCGAGGCAGAGAAACAAGCGCACTCTATATGATACTGCAAGATAACGGACGCACGTAACCTTACCTGTCTTGCAAGGATGCCGCCATACGTACTGCTGTTGGTAAAGCAGGAGCTCCCGTATTAAATTATGATATGGGGGCATTCTCTCGATAGTACAAAAAATTACTTATGTGAAACTTTCTGGCGTATTAAAAGTGTGTGCCAGACCGAGACTTGAATTGGGAACCTTGGCCTTTCGCGGACAAGTGCTCTACTTCTGTGAAGTTTCGAAGATAGGAGATGAGATACTGCCAGAATTACATATTTGAGGACAAATCGTGGATTGTGCGTGGGTAGTTTAGTCGGTAGAACACATGTCCGCAAAAGGCAAAGGTTATGAGTTGAGTCACGAGTGCGCACACAGTTTTAATCTGTCTGAAAGTTTCATTCAGCTCTTACTCTCCTGCAGAGTGAAAATTTCGCTCTGAAATATTAATGTGGTTCACGCCAAGTTTATCTTTTATGCAGTGTGTCTATATGATTCTCTAGAGACTTGTAGCCTGGAGAATAAGAAGCTGAGTGCGATAAGCCTTTGCAAGTCTCAGCTCACTTCTTCTTGTGTCTCTAGGAAAATGATTATCTGTTATTTAGGAAATTGTTGTTTCCTGGAATGCTTCTCGTGCAGCCGTAATTCAGCACATGAGATAAGGAATTCCTGATGATTCATCAATAACTAATACTACAAACGCAGGAAAACGTGTTAGAAAACTATTTTTAAGCCACCGTTTTCCCCGAGCTGGCCCTAACTGATGTAAAACTCTAAGTTACAAAACAAATGAAATCAGAATAATTTATCCCTACTGATATATGAAATGTTTGTCAGTACCAATGATTTAAAGTACTGTACTTAACTAACACGGATTACAATTTCCTATATTGAACTGCTTGTTCACATAATATGAAGCCTCCATGGAGCCAAGCTGTCCTTGGCAGTTAGTAAGCGAGCACGCCGTGGGTCATAATCCACCAAGATACTGCCCCAGCAGAGTTTACGGAAAGAGCAGTCGAATATGTTCAAAGGAACACCGGGAGACCAGGTTGGACAATCCTTTCAGGTAGGCCGCCTCGGCACTGGACGCTTAATGTCACAATACAGATTGTGCCTCCTGTTGTTCCAGGACAACAGAGTAAGTTTCTAACTGGCTATGTGTGGAAGGAGGCGTGTGCCATTGTTGGCAGCATCCCAGAAAAAGCAATTATAAACAGAATAGTAGAAAGTCAGGTTTCGTTTAAATACACAGACTGATAAACACAGCATTTGAAAGTGGAATGAGAGAAAGGAAAGTTTTGGACGTATTTGAGGACTATCCGAAGCTGTCATAAGGCTCAGGCCCTGCAAGGCAAAATGTGTAATGGAATGTGAAAACTGCTAAGTTTACGTAACGTAAGTAATTCAGAAGTGTATGAGAGAGAAACGACTGTGCTTACAGAGGTCCAGCTTCATCGTCCATATACAGAGGAAGAAAGAGAACGGCTAGCGTCTTTTAAGACAACTTATCAATCAGCCAAACAAAGTTACATGACACCAGAAAAGTACAAATACAAGAGTCTTCCTTGTAGGAAGCAAGCGGTACAAAATTACTCTGCAACCAGGATTTATCAAGGGATGATTTCGTCAGACAAGCGCCTCCCCAACCTTCCGAGCAGACTTGATGAGCAGGCGAATTAGGCACCTTTGAAGCTGACTTGAATCTATACGTAATGCAAGTCGTTTGTACAAAACCAATGACTAATTTTGCCGCCACTTCAGCCACCATCTGCAGATTTACATGATGAGATCCAACCGCAACAATCAGATTGAACGTAGGGAAAGTCGAGTACTTTTTACAGAGATTCAGTAAGCTCAACCTTCATTCTGAAGAGTTGGCAGTTTAAGGCTCAATACGCATTCAGCTGTGTCCATAGATGAAAACGCATACACTTCTGTAGCGCTTTCTGTATTCGGAAATCACGGTATGACTAACGCGAAAATAATTGTTTATCCGGATATGTGTTCTTTTGAATAAAACTCAAGATCCCAATCTTAGGCTTGCCAAAGCATTAGCTTACCGTTTCCGACTGCTATTCGACTGTTTACCAGGATTTTAATGTAATGAACTGAGTTAATTGTGACTCTTATTTAACGTATTCGGCACTATGCTTGTACGTCATAAGGTTGTGCGTATGTGAACGGCGCCAGAATCACGTATGCATACAGCTTTTAGACTCGCCGAAACGTTTTCGCACATGCTAAATCTACTGCCGGCTGTACAGTACCCGTAGCACTTTACATTTAATCTACTAGATGCAGCAGGATTCGATTTACCTGTTTGCCTTACCTGTTTTACTGAACATGTTGTAGTAACATCAGATACTAGCTGTGGGAACTGTCATGAAGAATAGAAAGGGCCTACCGACAAGCTTCAAATCAAAGAAACTGAAGTACAACGATTGTTTTTTTTTTTTTTTTTTTTTTTTTTTTTGAGGAACTGATCGATTCTAGCGTTCAAATGGAAAAATAAACGCGATGTATTTTGCATCACCGCTAAACATCAGGCAGTCACCAAAGGAGTTCCTGTGCGTTCAAAAGGAGATTTTATAAGAAAAATAAAACTAAACATTTAAAACATTATAACACGAACGAGACTGGCGTAGAAGATGTCATTCAGCTTTACAGCTAGTACCCATTTGCAAACAAAGCAATGAAGTGGTGGAAAAATCTGAGTTCGACCTTTTTGTAATGTCTACTGTGAATGTTTTTATTTCGTACAAGGATTTTACCACTCAAAATAAATCATTCGTGGTCCGCACCTCGTGGTCGTGCGGTAGCGTTCTCGCTTCCCACGCCCGGGTTCCCGGGTTCGATTCCCGGCGGGATCAGGGATTTTCTCTGCCTCGTGATGACTGGGTGTTGTGTGATGTCCTTAGGTTAGTTAGGTTTAAGTAGTTCTAAGTTCTAGGGGACTGATGACCATAGATGTTAAGTCCCATAGTGCTTAGAGCCATTTCATCCAAATCATTCTTGGAATTTCTTTAAAAATTTCGCATGTTACAGGAGTAGACATTCAGTCATTGGAACCAACACCAAACAGTAGCTTACACAGAAATTTTAGTCGTCATGTTCTAGAAAAAGTACCAGCCACGACCAACAAAGTAAATGCCACACGCTATTGTAAAGTTTGCTCTCACCAAGGAAAGAAAGAGATTGTGAGGCGGATAGGGAAACAAAGCAAATGGTGGTTTAAAAACTGCAATGCTGGTCTTTGTGTATCACAGTGTTTTCAAGGCTGGCATTTGGAAGTATATCATTTATAAACTACATGTAACCATTTTTTGTCACAAAATATGAAAATATATACATTTGCGAAGTGATTTATTTGTTTTTACTTCTACTTGAAGTCTTTGTGAGCAAATGTACAACTTTTTCGGTGTAGCAGTTTTTTCTTGTTTTTGGCAACGCTAATACACCAGTACTGATACTAACGTGTGTATAAATAAGCAGATTTCCTGATATATAAAGTACAGGGTTTAAAAAGTTGCTAGATATGTGCCCCTAAGATTTTTGACTATTGTGTAATTATTCTTTCAATTTCCCACAAAATCGACAGTTCACCTATGCAATCGTAGAGAGAGAGAGAGAGAGAGAGAGAGAGAGAGAGTACTGTTGAACGTGTTAATTTAGTAGATAACGAATTCTTTGGTCACTATTTTAGAGTGCTACGATTTAATTATGTCAGATAAACAGTGCCACTTTCATATCTCTAATTAACATTGCAAACATTCATCTATTCCTCCCCAAGTGACCACTAACGTAATCAGCTGGTGCTGAACCTTTGGGGAGGCAGCACCATAGTCGCTGTCATCGGAAAAATTAAGTAAAAGAATAATATGTTAACAATCTACACACACATATACAGGATGATTGTAATTAAAGTTCCAATTTCAGGACGCTTTAAAAAAAGAACTGCTGGTCATAATGACTTCTAGTTTGAATGAAATGTTATCAAAGAAGGGGAGAACGTTAGAGACACAAAAAGCAGTTAACAAAAATTTTCCCTCTAGGTGGAGCTGTAAGCGTCGTAATGTGAATCGGTTCGGCTGCAAATTACAGTCGAATTGTAATACGACGGCTATGGTGTGAGTTGCAACGTTAAGCCAACTGGACTGTAACATGTGCATGACCACATAAGTTTGGCATTCAGTAGTTGTGACACTGTTAGATAGGCCGATCCACCACATCAAGGTAGTACCAAATGAGATAATGAAATCGGTCTGTAACTGTTTTGAGGTCGAAAACTGTATAAAAGGGAACAGTAAATCCGTTTTAAACTGCCGGGAGACTGGCGCAAGAAGTTTCTAATATTTTTTCCCACGGTCTTCTGCCACAAAGTGAAGTGAAGGAAGAGTATTATGGACAGCAGATCGGAGTGTCTCAGGGGTCACGTTTAGACTGTGTTGCGCAACGCGTGCATCCAAGAGAGCTATGTTTGTAATCAAAGCACTGAACACAAGCAGTAGTAGGGTATGACGGTGCTGGTGGATAATGCTAACCCATTATCCGTCAGCACTTTTTTATCTTTTTTCATCTTACAGCCGAAACACCTGCAATGTCATATTTCGCTGACATCGCCATCAGCACTTCCATATCGACAAGTTCATCACAGGACTCATGACATCCCACCACATTCCAAAGTGTAGGTGGTGAGAGGGGGCTACACACCCCACTCCCCCCCCCCCCCCCCACCACCCCCGCACCGCGCAAAATCTGTATGTAGAGCCCCCTGCATTCATGGGAGTGCACCTCGACAGCAGTTCACATTCATGTTATATTTCATTGTCATCAGCACCCCCAACCTCCACACCCTGCATTTCTACAAATTTTGCAGCCTCTATCCCACACTCCCACACTCCCATGCTCACACACTCACATGCTCGCTTGTTCACAAGCTCACGTGGTCCCATATGGCTCCCACTCCTGCTCTGTAGCTATGTTTGCATTACTGACTCCCCAAAAATTCGTTGAAGGACTGCTCACCAGTCCTCAAATTGGTAACTTTGATTTTCAGCTATCGCCATGGAATATTAGAGCGAGTAGCTAGCATATATATATATATATATATATATATATATATATATATATATATATATTCAGGAGGAAAGGTACGTGTTTTGACGGATGATAGCATTAATGACTCTGAACCAAAAACTTGATGTGGACATATGCCCTATTCAGAATGATTTCCGAGATAGAACACTTTTAATGTACATTTCTATTTATTCTCTGTATTATTCATTGCCATTGTCTACAATGTACCACAGTGATATAGAGGAAGTTGAGACAAACATTTTGATACAGGACGCTTGTGGTCTATCGAGTCGGAAAACTACCTCAAACTGGCCTACAAAAAGTACCTAAGCTGCAGCGTACGTGCGTCGTGCGAGATTTTCAATATTCCCGCGATCTCTCCCCGCAAACTGTTAGTCCTAGACAAAAAATAAATAGGACCTTTTTTGTAGCAAATTTAATTTAGTTTAATTGTGTACTGAGACACAAATGTGATATTAAACGTGTCTCGGAAATCATACGCAATAGGGCATATGTCCATCTGAAGTTTTTGTTCAGAATCACTAATATTATCGCGTCTCAAACCATGCACGCATGTACCTTTCCTCCTGACTTACCCGTATAGGGTGAAGCGAAATTCGTACACTCGGGCTTCGCAGCGCAACTCCTCACATGCCAGCGATAAAAAAAAGTCTGACACAAAATTTCGTCCTGCGAGTATATCCGGCAGAAAAAGGACGTTAAATAGTGGCAATCTGGCAACACTGTAATCACATGTATGGTAAATACCTTTGTCAGCCATTATCCTAGTGCTGTACAGTTGGTGCAGTGGATAGCTTTTTGAGTTAGCATGCAGCAGGTCGATGGTGCGATCCTCGGTTGAGGTCTATGTTTTTTATCTGGTAAATATAGTGCAGGTGGTACGGTATCTGGGCTCTTAATCGTCAACAGCGATTGCAGCGGGTCCTCAGTTACCTGATCCACTAGATGCGAAATTTGTTTTTTTTTTTTGTATCCTCCTCCAATGGACCCATAGATTAGTAGCAATTATTATTCTTATCTCGTTCAGGTCCATACATTTCGTTAGGCCATTAAGTTACCAATAGGACTACCAATGTGCTTTGCCAATAATGTCCAGACTCGGTTACTATTTGTATGTGTTATCACCATGATCCCATGCCTTTCAACACTGAGTCTGATAACAACATGCTGTTTAGTACGTATTTCAATGCTTTATTATTATTATTGTTATTTTTTTATCATTAGTTTATCGATGGGATTGTGGAAACATCTATTACAGTTAGGGACACAGTGTAATTCGAAACAGAACATTTCACAATTATCGATGTCGGTATAAATGATACAGAACAATATCTGTCAGAGGGGTAATGCGCATTACATGGAACAGGCGCATCTTTAGCATCTCGAAATGGATATTGTTTTAGCAGTAATTCTGTCCTATGACAGGTCATTTGTTTCAACTGTCTATTTATTATTTGTCTAACCACGTATTTGTTACGTTCAGAGTTACAAAATGTTGGAAAGCTAAGCAACGGACATTGATGTCATCATTCTTTAGTCCGAGTTGAATGGGTTTCCGGTGGTCCTGGGTTTTCAATTCTTTCTTCCATTCTCGGATGACTTTATCTAGAGCGGGATTGAAGAGCAGTGGTGACAATCCATCACCTTGTTGCACACCGGTCTTTATCTCAAAGGACTCTGACAATTCGCCCGTGAATTTCACTTTGACTTCGTGCCCGTGAGTATTTCATTGATGAGTCTTAATGTCTCTCGATCAAGTCCCTGTTCTTCTAAGATGTTAAAGAGGGATGTCGGTCGACCGAATGAAGTTCTTGAAGTCGACGAACATACAGATAATCGGAGAGCTTCGGGTTGCTCTGTATTTCAATACAATCTTCAAATTGAAAATTTGTTCAACACCAGAACGCCCCGGTCAGAAACCGGCTTCATAGTCACCAGTTTTGTTTTCAAGCTGTTCTTGCGTTCTTTGAAGAAGGTACGCGGATAGATTTTATAGGTGACCTCAAGGAGAGAAATCCATCTGTTGTTATTGACATCTGTTCTGTCACCTTTCTTGTGTAACGGATGGATGAGTGCACATCTCCACTCTTCCGGTACCTTTTCCGTTTTCCAGATGTCTATGATGATTTGTGTGAGCTCCTCAAGTGTATTTGGGCCTATGTTCTTCAATAGTTCTGCAACTATGCCATCCTCTCCAGATCCTCTGTTATTCTTGAGTCTGAAGATGTGTCTGTGGATTTCTTCTTTGGTTGCTGGTGGAGATTCTGGGTTTACTTGTGCGGGAGTCTCTTTGGACCATCTTGATGTGGGTTCCTGGCAATTGAGTAGCTCTGACAAATATCGAGCCAATTCTCTACAGTTATCTCGTTTGGTCAGCGAGAGTTTGCCGTATGGTTTTAGGAAACGTAAGTTCTGAGGGTGTATCCTCGAAGTTTCCCTTCTTCCTGTAAAAGCCTCGAGTATTGTGATCTGGGAAGTTTTTTTTTATGGAATCCAACTGGTCCTTCATGTGCCTCCTCTTTGTTTGTCTGATAACTTTTAAGGCTTCATTTCTGGTCTGAAGATAATGTTGTTGACTCTCCAGTGACTTCTTAGAGTTATATTTCTGGAAAGCACTCTTTCGTACTTCCAGTGCTTCTTCACATGCAGGGCCCCACCACGGATGTTTGGTATTCTTCTTCAATGGTATTGCTTCTTTGGCTTTCTTGATCATCTTGTCACGGAATTGATGCCAGCTGCCTACCTTTTCCTTTTCCCATTCTTCTTTTATATCGCTTTCTTTTATCTTTTTGGTGTCGAATGTTTGAAGATGGCTTTTCTTGTGGTGGATTCTTTTCGGAGTAGATTTCACTTTGATCCGCACTAGATAGTGGTCAGAACCAATGTTGGCTCCTCTTCGGACTTGCACGTTATGAATTTCCTTCTGTGAACGGCGTGTGATGGCCACGTCATCGATCTGATATTCTCAGTGAGACTGTATAGGAGATCTCCAAGTCTTCTGTTTTCGGTGATGTTTCCCCAGGTAGGAGGACATTATTTTCAGATTGGTCTGTTGGCACGCTTCAGTGAGTCTCATGTCATTCTTGTTGGTGAATTTATGGGTCGGGAATCTGCCTACGCTCTTTTGGTATTCCTTTTCCCTGCCAATCTGGGCATTGAAGTCGCCTAGTAATATGCTTGTGTCCTCTCTGGGGACTAATGCCATAATCTTCTCGAGTTTAGACCAGAACTGCTCTGCCTTCTGCAGATCTCTCTTATTTTCAGTGTTCGTGGGTGCATGTATATTAATTAGTGTGTACTTTTTGTTTGCACATTGTATGCCCATTGTTGTTAGTCTGTTACTTATGGTCGCAGGCTCGAATCCTGCCTCGGGCATGGATGTGTATGCTGTCCTAAGGTTAGTTAGGTTTAAGTAGTTCAGATGTTAAGTCCCATAGTGCTTAGAGCCATTTTGTTACTTATGGGGGTGACTTCTTTAATCGAATCAACTATGCTCATGTGAACGACAAATGCCATGCCCGGGACAGGGGTGCCACCTCTTCCTATTCGTTTGTCTGTTGTACTTTTGAAGATACGGTAACTACCATAGTCTAGTGAGTTTTCACCTGTAAAGCGTGTTTCCTGAAGAGCCAGTGTCTCTACCTTTTGTCGATCTAATTCTGATGTTAAGATGCGTAGTTTACCTGGTTGTCGTAAGGTGTTGATATTGAAGGTCCCGATGTAAGTTTGTCTCTTTGATAGCAATTTGCCAGGGAACTCCGTCTTTCTCTGTGATCGTGGTAGCCCAGGTGCCCCAGAATGCGAAGAACCAGATGCCGTCCGTTGACGGGTGGATTGGTTACCACCTGGGCTAATTCTGTTGTTACTCTCACTAATCATATTTGCTTGTAATCGAAGATTTGTCCAGTGTTCCCACTGGGAGTTTAGTACGAGGGATTGCTAGTTCCTGGAACATAAGGTGTACAGCCGTACCTCCTAGGTAAACAAACTCGGACCACTTTGCCGCTCAGTCCCAGTGAGACGCAAAGTGGATTTGAAATTCGGTTCTTCCGCCCTCTCTGCCATTGAGACATGCGTCCTCTTCTGCCATTGAAGCCATTGACCATTTTCTATTCACCTCAGTTGATCCGCGGATGCTTATTTGGCTAGGCCTTATTCACACCTGTCCTGCATATCTACAGGAGATTCCCCTATCAACCATTGGGACGCGCCATGTCGGGGTTGACGGCCCCCATCCCAGTGTCTCTAGCTCTTTACACAGTTCGGAGCTAAACCCCCATGCAAGCTAACCAGGCACGGATATATATATTCGCAAGCACTACCTTGGCACTCTCAATGCAAACACTCTGTTCAAACTTGGAAAACTAAAACAACTGACAGACATGCTAGATAAATTTCACGTCAAAATTCTTGCCATCCAAGAGACGCGCTTCGTAGATGAAAACCATTTCGACACAGAACATTACAGGATTTACAAAGGTAAACCTGCTGTCAGAAGAGGAACACCATTATTGTTTGGTACAGGGTTTGCAGTACACAAATCAGTCATGGATAACATCATAGACTTCAATTCAATATCAGAACGTATCTCGACACTGTCCTTCAATTCAGGTAATAAAGCATACACAATTATCAACGCACATGCACCTACAAATGACCATAACAGAAAGAAGCCACAAGAAATTGAAGACTTCTGGGAAGACATGGAGGAAGTAACTAACAACGTACCAGAAAGACATGTGAAAATTGTAATGGGTGATTTCAATGCACAGCTTGGTAAGGAGAGAAAATTCAGAGAAATAACAGGCCCATACTCAGCACATATTCGCACGAACAGAAATGGGGAACACCTCATAAAATATTGTCAAAACTTTAACCTCAAAATCATGTCAACACAATTTCAAAAACCAAGACGAAAACTTACAACATGGAAAGCACCCAACACAGTGTGGGGAGAATTTCAGATTGATCATGTGGCCATATCCAAGAAAAATTCGCGGGAAATTCTAAATGTCAGAACACGTAAAGGAGTCTTCGAGTCTGATCATTATTTGCTACATGTTAAGATTAGGCCAATCCCAAGACTGAAACAGACAGCGCAAAACAAAATAGTCAAACCTAATCCGGAATACTTGAAGATAAACAGGGATAAAATCGTTGAAGAAATTAATAGGCACTCAATAGACACATGGACAGATCTGGTGAAGGCAGTTCAGAAGACTATGTGCTGGGGACAACCACCTAGAAAACGCAAACATAGGTGGTGGAACGCAAAGTGTGATGAAGCCATTGAGAGAAGAAAGCAAGCATGGGACAAGTTCAGCAGCTACAGAAATTCAGAAACATGGAAAGAATTTCACGAAGTTCAGAAACTAGCATCGAAGGTTATCAGAAGGGAAAAACGAGCATATGACAATAACAGACTAAAAGAAATTGAGGAAGATTTCAAAAGAAATAACACAAGAAATTTTTACAGAACTTTCAAAGAAAATATTAAGGGCTATCAACCCCCTAGCCTCTGCTTCCGAAGAACAGATGGATCCCTGGAAACAAACACAAAAGAAAACTGTAAAATTCTCAAACATTACTTTGATAAACTTCTTAATTGCAAAAAACCTACAGGAAAATTAACATTCCAAAAGACCACATCTAATGCCGATTCTGATCCACCCACAATAGAAGAGATAGAGGAAATCATAAAACAAATGAAAAATAACAGAGCTGCCGGAGAAGATGGTATTATCGCCGAGATCTGGAAACTCCAAGATGAAAACATCACCAAAAAAATCCATAAGATTATCTCCGAAATTTGGATCACAGAGAAAGTGCCAGAGGAATGGAAATGTGCATTGATCCATCCGTTACATAAAAAGGGTGATAAGTCAGATCCAAACAATTACAGAGGCATTTCGCTAGTACCAGTTACATACAAAATTTTCTCTAAGGTGCTATTAAACAGACTAGAACCACAAGCAGATCTGCAAATTGGGGAATACCAGGCAGGCTTCAGAAAAGGGAGATCATGCATCGAACAGATCTGGAACTTGAGAACACTTTCGAAAGTCAGACAGGCAAGAAACACTGTAGTTACCTTTGTGGACTTTAAAAAAGCATATGATTCCATAGACAGACAGACACTCTTTGACGTACTGGAAGAATATGGTATCGACAGAAAAACCAGGGCACTTATACAACAGACGCTTACAGACACTACCTCCAAGATTAAGTTCATGGGAGAAATTTCGGAACCCTTCCACATACACACAGGTGTCCGACAAGGAGACGGGCTCTCACCAATCCTGTTCAACATGGTGTTAGACAAAATTATCAAGCAGTGGGAGGAACAAGTTAAAGGAATACAGCTGGGAAGAACACGTGAAACCAAAACAATCATAAAATGTCTGGCATTTGCAGATGATATAGCCATACTCAGCAATAATACACAGGAGGCAAAGGAAGCACTGGAATGCTTGCATGAAATAGCTGCCAAAACAGGTCTGCAGGTATCTTACGAGAAGACACAATATATGGAACGACAGACCAACAATGTACACGCCATGCATACGGTATATGGATCCGTAGAAAGAGTCGAAAAATTTAAGTATTTAGGGGAGTACATACAAATGGGAGGATCAAACAAGGAGGCTAACATGGAACGAACGAAGAAACTCCAGAAGGCATACAAACTCACATGGTCACATTATAATAAGAAAAGCATATCGAGGCAGGCCAAACTTAGGCACTACAAAACAGTTGTATTACCAGAAGCATTGTACGCGTCAGAAACAACCACAATTGGAGCATCAGGCATCATAGACACAGAAAAAATAGAACGCAAAATTCTCAGAAAAATATTTGGACCAATTCACAGAGATGGCATATGGATGAAGCGACCTACCAAAGAGCTGTCCCAGCACACTGACAGACTAACAGACGCGATCAGAAAACGCAGATTAACTTTCTATGGGCACATACAGAGAATGGACAACAACCGACTTACAAAGAAAATTTTTGATGTAGTAAACAGCTCAAGCAAGAAAACAAATTGGTATCATGAAATAGACGAAGACTTAAGGCAGATAGGGATCAACAGGCAAATGATAGGAGACAGGAAATACTTCAGAAACAAAGTTAGGAGCGCAAAATTTATTGTAAAGGAGAGAAAGAAGAAAGGAACATTATGGACAGAGCAAAGGAAACAGGAGCACAGCCAAAGGATGAAGAGATTTTGGGAAGAGAAGAGGAAGAAAGGAAAGAAGTGAAAATTGTGTCATCATGTGATTTTCGAGTTCAAACACTGTCCATAAGGGCAACAATGAAATGAATGAATATATATATATATATATATATATATATATATATATATATATATATATATATATATATAAACCAACATAGCTCATAAAATATAAATAATGAATAGGCGTTATTATTTGTTGACATAGAGTTTTCTGCCACAAACACTAACAAGCGCTGAAAATGTAAATAAAGTCAAGCCCACTGTCACATCCCATTTGCATCTTTCCCCAAAAGATGGCTAAAATGACTAGTCGATACTGCTCTATAAAAAATTAAAAACCACTATGTGCTTGAAAAGTATAAATAACGGATTAGGAATCCGTAATTATTGAACTTGATTTCCACTGTACATAACATCCCACAGAAAAAGCGAGATAATAGCAAATCCTAGTTCCCCCAGTCACCAGCAGGTTGCCCCACTGTAAAATTGCGACCATTTATGCCGCACAAATAATTGGCTCCAATAGCAATTAAAAACGCAACTAATAGTAAATTAATCATTGTCTGGATGTAATACGTTGTAATTATTCTAAAATGTCCACATAATACGCCGGCTGCGTGAAACATGTGAAGTTTACGTAGCTTGTTGAGGGGAAGTTCGATTGGTGGACCATGATTTCGTACTGCAACTAATAGGATGCAGCATGGTTCGGAAATAAAAGAAAAAGAGTCGATAACTAATGATTTGCCACATCTAAGATGTTGAAGAAATTACTAAGTGTCTACAAAATACGTCTGTTGGCTCAAAAAATGTGTTCTAAAAAAATTAGTGGTTCACAGCTGGAAATGACGTTAGAGATCCTGCCACCTCATGATGTGCTTAACATCAAGCCCTCAAACACATCGTCCAGTTAGGACTTAACAGTAAGCAAAGGTGATCCAAAATGGCTGTAAATATTACCAAGTATGGTACCTCAACATTGCAGTGTAACAGTATTACAGTGCCGGTTTGCAGAGAAAAAGATATCGACTCCGTAATACACGGAAAATAATGTGATCACAGCAACAGTAGCCGTGTGGACTTAAAAATAGTTTCTGACGTGACGTAATTATATTACTCAACAGCGTATTTGAAAAGCCAAGTACGTACCTAAACAGCCTTGCACAGGCATCAAACTCATCATCTACACTTCAGTAGTCTCCAGACGGGTCATTTTATGAAACCTGTAAGGTGGTTAGCAGTAACTTTGCCACCTGATGGGATTCTGATATATTGTGTGTTTAACCCTATACTGGAGGTTACCCACGTCAAACAGTCTTATCGTGCAGTATAACCATAGATGTCGCTGCAGTATAAGCGAGATGACACCTCCCAACGAAAATTGTGCTGGACCCTAGAAAAACTTTATGGGACTAACGAAGCTGCTGGTTCTGTTAATGTAGATTTATAGAGTCGTTCCGTGAGGTAGGATACGTGCGGTGTGTATAAATTAATGGTGTATTAGCGCAGTGACAGAGTACCAAATAGCAACGGACAGAGTACACCACCGATGCGACGGCACTGTGATGAACAGTTCCTCCCTTGTATTAAAATAACACTTCTGTCGGAGTCAGAGCAACATATTACAGCCGTATGCAGACAGAATACAGTTAATGGTCTACCCGTATGTTGGTACACATGTAGCATCTCGGTTCCGACCCAATGCTAGCAGAACTGACAAAGCTATAGCATAATCCGGTAATATGTAGGAGACAAATTACAGGACTGCGTGCTCGAATACAAGGAGTGGACCCTGCTATAATTGAGCGACAGTAAACTGTCGTCTGTCGTCTAGGTCCCATATGCTTTAAATGATTTGACTGCTGCAAGAAGGTAGGCAGTGTGATAGCATGGGGAATACTGGACAAAATCGTCAAGGACGCACTGGAACCCATTTCTAGGAAATATAAAAAGCCTGTGGCTATACCACATAAAGAGAATTAGTCGACATTAAAATTAGTGTTTTAATGGAAAAGCTACCTGGAATTCTGCAACTGCTTCATGTAGATGACTATTACCTTTTGTATTTGAACATAATGCAAGATTTTGCCGCAATTATTAACAAATTGGAGATGCGCGACTACATACTATCAAACTACCAACTCTGTGTGGAAGGAGATTGCCGCGGAAACAGCAATGTGATTGTGGACAACAATACGAAATTTGGACTAGACTGCTTAGTGTGGTTGACTTCCAACTGCAAAGATACATAATAAATTTATGGGTTAAATCGTGCCTGTGGGAGTAAACAAGTTATCGCTAACCACCTTACAGATTTTATAGTGAGTCCAGTCGCATGACTACCGGCAACTTTTACGTCTTCCTTGGCTAGAGAGATTGGTATTACCAGGCTGGAAGCTACGATATACAACCACAGAATGGACTGTTTGTTTGACCCTGTGCAAGATTGAAGATATTAGAATCAACAAACAGTATTTACAGCGTGCTCCACGGTACTCTATGCCAATTACGTCCATGTGGTGTCAACTAAACAATAACTTACAGAACAGCTGCTGCGTAGTGTTTAACGACGTTATAGTGTTTGTCAACTGGGTTAATCAGAATACCCGAAAACTAACTGGTGTACAAATAACTCTTCCTAATATTCAAGATAGAGAGAGGCTCATAAATAATGCTTTGTCAGCATACAGTTTTAATTTCCTAGCTTGACTACTTGGAGATTTTCTTAACACTGACTCCGACAAAGACAAAGTAAGCATTGGTTAGAAGGTCTTTGTTATAAGGAGAAACATATTTCTCTCAATGTCGGACATTGTTCTCCACCGTACCGTCAGATATGGGTATCGCCTAATTAGGACTGGTGCCCACAACTATGTTATCCAACAAGTCCTAGGAAAAAGTAAATGTAACCATAAAGGAAGAATATAAACTGCAATTGGAAAAATAAGAAGCCATCGTAGATTTTCAGGCAAGGCTTACATATCGCTTTAAACGCTACGTATGGCGAAATCTGGCAACGACTGGGTATTTGGAAACTCGCATTAGCAAACAGTACTTAAATCGCCACCAGGATATGCTTCCATTGTTATGTAGGCTGGTAGGTCTGCTAAAGAGCTATATACTCGAACTGTGTGATGTATTACGCGTAGAACGATGTGGTTTGAAGGCACTGTCTCAGCAGTATCGGCTCGTTGATCAGTAACATCGCTACAGCTCCACCTTCTTGAAGCGGTCAAATTGTTTACAGCACATGCGAACTGGACGACAAATGACAATTTACTTTCACTCAAATGTAGCAAGGTCCACTCCATGTATTCGAGTACTCAATCCGGTAATGTGTCTCCTACACATTACCGGATTATGCTGTGGCTCTATCAGTTCTGCTAGCATTGGGTCGGATGCCCTTCCGCTGTATGTCTACTGGTATACAGATAACCCAATAACTGTATTCTATCTGCGTACGGCTATATTAAGTTACTCGGACTCCGACAGAAAAGCCATATTAAAAAAAAGAAGCTTTATTTTCCACAATATTGACGCGTCGATGTCACGGCCCGTCCATCGCTATTTGATACTCTGTCACACAAATCGCGAAATTTACCATTAAATTATTCCATTATGTTAATATTCGCTATTTTACTATGCGGAATATCCCATGACGTTATCAGTTTATACACAACGCACGTATTCTACTTCACGAAACTTCTCTATAAACGTACATTAACGGAACCAGGGAACTTTGGTAGTTCTATAAATAATTCCCAGGATAGAGCTTAATGATTAGTTAGAGGTGACATCTCCCACTGGAGTGACACCTAGGATTATCAACATCCACATCTACTTCGATAAACTCCAATCCACCTTGCAACACGTGCCGGAGGTTACACCGTACCACTATTAACCATTTCCTATACTGCACCACTCGCAAAGAGAGCGTGGGAAAAACTACTGCCTATATGCCTCCGTATGAGCCCTAATTTCTCTTATATGATCTTTGTAGTCTTCGCGCGCAATGTACGTTGGAGACAACAGAATCGTTTTACAGTCAGCTTCGAATGCCGGTTCTCTAAATTTTCTCAGTAGTGTCCCTCGAAAAGAATGTCACCTTACCTCCAGGGATTCCCATTTGAATTCCTGAAGCATCTCCGTAACACTTGCGACTTGTCGAACTTACCAGTAATAAATCTAGCAGCCTGCCTTTGAACTGCTTCTATGTCTTTGTTAAATACGACATGGTAAGGATCCCAAACACTCGAGCAGTACTCAAAAATAGGTCGCACTAGCACCCTACATGCCGTCTCCTTTACAGATGCACCACACGTTCCTAGAATTCTCCCAATAGACAGAAGTCGACTATTCGCCTTTAGAACCACAGTACTCACATGAGTGTTCCATTTCGTATCGCTTTGCAACGTTACGCCCAGATATTTTAACGCTGTGACTGTGTCAACCAGGACACTAATAATGCTGTATCTGAACATTACCGGTTTTGTTTTTCCTACTCCTCCGTACTTACATCATTCTAAAATTAGTACTATCTGCCATTCATCATACCAACTAGAAGTTTTGCGTAAGTAATTGTGTATCCTCTTACAGTCACTCTGCTTCCACACTCTACTGTACACCACAGCATCAAGAGCAAACAACCGAAAATTTCTGCCCATCC
Source organism: Schistocerca piceifrons (assembly GCF_021461385.2). Classification (NCBI taxonomy): domain Eukaryota; kingdom Metazoa; phylum Arthropoda; class Insecta; order Orthoptera; family Acrididae; genus Schistocerca; species Schistocerca piceifrons. The sequence goes on from NC_060149.1 coordinate 181,957,311, forward strand.
TGTCCGTCAAATCATTTATGAATATAGAGAATAGTAGCGGTCCTAATGGGCTTCACTGGGGCACTCCTGACGATACCCATGTCTCTGACGATCATTCACCGTCGAGGGCAACTTACTGGGTTCTACAAGCTGAGAGTTCTTATAGCCTTCCACAATCTGTGAACTTATTTCATATGCTCATACCTTCATTAACAGCCTGCAATGGGGCACCGTTTCAAACGGTTTCCGGATATCTAGAAAGATGGAATCTGTCTTTTGTCCTCATAAATAGTTAGCAGTCATGTGAGTAAAGGGCAAGCTGAGTTTCGCACGAGCGATGCTCTCTAAAACCATGCTGATTCGTGGACATAAGCCTCTCAATTTTAACAGAATTTATTGTATTCGAGCTGAGAATATATTCAACGTTTCTGGAGAAAACCCATGTTAGGGATATTAGTCTGTAATTTCGCGGGTCCGTTCTTTTGCCCTACTTATACACAGGAGTCTCCTGCGCCTTGTTTTAGTCGCTTGGGGCTTAATGCTGGCGGAAAGATTCGCGATGCATTCAAGCTAAGTAAGGGGCCAATGCCGTAGAGAACTCTTTGAAAAAACGAATCGGGATTCAATCCGGATCTGATGGCTTCTTTGTTTTCAACTCCTTCAATTTATCTACGCCAAGGGTGCTTGTATTATATTGTATTGTATGTGAACCGGGGGCCTAGAAACGACGGAGAGGCTCTGTCTCCGCCGCAGCCGCAGTGGTCCACAAACCCACGACGACTACAGCAGTCCACTTCACCCCTCCGCCGCCCCACACCGACCCCAGGGTTTTTGTGCGGTTGGCCCCCGGTGGACCCCCCCAGGGAACGTCTCACACCAGACGAGTGTAGCCCCTATGTTTACGTGGTAGAGTAATAGTGGTGTACGCGTACGTGGAGAACTTGTTTCATCGGCAATCGCCGACATAGTGCAGCTGAGGCGGAATAAAGGGAACCAGTCCGCATTCGCCGAGGCAGATGGAAAACCGCCTAAAAACTATCCACAGATTGGCTGCTCACCGGACCTCGACACAAGTCTGCCGGGCATATTCGAGCGGGGACCAGGCGCTCCTTCCCAATCCGGAAAGCCGTCCAAGGATACTTACTATTATGTCGTCCATACGGGAGTCGGTTCGATGGTCAAATGATGGTGTGTTTGTATAATTCTCCTGCGTGACCAATTACTATAACGTCAAATTTAAAACTTCCGCTTTCGTTTTCTGTCTTCAGTTGCCACACCAGACTGGTCAACAAGTGACTGGGTGGAAGCTTTAAAACTGTTGTTGTTGTTGTTGTGGTCTTCAGTCCTGAGACTGGTTTGATGCAGCTCTCCATGCTACTCTATCCTGTGCAAGCTTTTTCATCTCCCAGTACCTATTGCAACCTACATCCTTCTGAAACTGCTTAGTGTATTCATCTCTTGGTCTCCCTCTACGATTTTTACCCTCCACGCTGCCCTCCAATACTAAATTGGTGATCCCTTGATGCCTCAGAACATGTCCTACCAACCGATCCCTTCTTCTGGTCAAGTTGTGCCACAAACTTCTCTTCTCCCCAATCCTATTCAATACTTCCTCATTAGTTATGTGATCTACCGATCTAATCTTCAGCATTCTTCTGTAGCACCACATTTCAAAAGCTTCTATTCTCTTCTTGTCCAAACTATTTATCGTCCATGTTTCACTTCCATACATGGCTACACTCCATACGAATACTTTCAGAAATGACTTCCTGACACTTAAATCAATACTGGATGTTAACAAATTCCTCTTCTTCAGAAACGCTTTCCTTGCCATTGCCAGCCTACATTTTATATCCTCTCTACTTCGACCATCATCAGTTATTTTGCTCCCGAAATAGCAAAACTCCTTTACTACTTTAAGTGCCTCATTTCCTAATCTAATTCCCTCAGCATCACCCGAGTTAATTAGACTACATTCCATTATCCTTGTTTTGCTTTTGTTGATGTTCATCTTATATCCTCCTTTCAAGACACTGTCCATTCCATTCAACTGCTCTTCCAAGTCCTTTGCTGTCTCTGACAGAATTACAATGTCATCGGCGAACCTCAAAGTTTTTATTTCTTCTCCATGAATTTTAATACCTACTCCGAATTTTTCTTTTGTTTCCTTTACTGCTTGCTCAATATACAGATTGAATAACATCGAGGAGAGGCTACAACCCTGTCTTACTCCATTCCTAACCACTGCTTCCCTTTCATGTCCCTCGACTCTTATAACTGCCATCTGGTTTCTGTACAAATTGTAAATAGCCTTTTGCTCCCTGTATTTTACCCCTGCCACCTTTAGAGTTTGAAAGAGAGTATTCCAGTCAACATTGTCAAAAGCTTTCTCTAAGTCTACAAATGCTAGAAATGTAGGTTTGCCTTTCCTTAATCTTTCTTCTAAGATAAGTCGTAAGGTCAGTATTGCCTCACGTGTTCCAGTGTTTCTACGGAATCCAAACTGATCTTCCCCGAGGTTGGCTTCTACTAGTTTTTCCATTCGTCTGTAAAGAATTCGTGTTAGTATTTTGCAGCTGTGACTTATTAAGCTGATAGTTCGGTAATTTTCACATCTGTCAACGCCTGCTTTCTTTGGGATTGGAATTATTATATTCTTCTTGAAGTCTGAGGGTATTTCGCCTGTTTCATACATCTTGCTCACCAGATGGTAAAGTTTTGTCAGGACTGGCTCTCCCACTGCCGTCAGTAGTTCCAATGGAATATTGTCTACTCCGGGGGTCTTGTTTCGACTCAGGTCTTTCAGTGCTCTGTCAAACTCTTCACGCAGTATCATATCTCCCATTTCATCTTCATCTACATCCTCTTCCATTTCCATAATATTGTCCTCAAGTACATCGCCCTTGTATAGACCCTCTATATACTCCTTCCACCTTTCTGCTTTCCCTTCTTTGCTTAGAACTGGGTTTCCATCTGAGCTCTTGATATTCATACAAGTCGTTCTCTTATCTCCAAAGGTCTCTTTAATTTTCCTGTAGGCGGTATCTATCTTACCCCTAGTGAGATTGGCCTCTACATCCTTACATTTGTCCTCTAGCCATCCCTGCTTAGCCATTTTGCACTTCCTGTCGATCTCATTTTTGAGACGTTTGTATTCCTTTTTCCCTGTTTCACTTACTGCATTTTTATATTTTCTCCTTTCATCAATTAAATTCAATATTTCTTCTGTTACCCAAGGATTTCTACTAGCCCTCGTCTTTTTACCTACTTGATCCTCTGCTGCCTTCACTGTTTCATCCCTCAAAGCTACCCATTCTTCTTCTACTGTATTTCTTTCCCCCATTCCTGTCAATTGCTCCCTTATGCTCTCCCTGAATCTCTGTACAACCTCTGGTTCTTTTAGTTTATCCAGGTCCCATCTCCTTAAATTCCCACCTTTTTGCACTTTCTTCAGTTTTAATCTACAGGTCATAACCAATAGATTGTGGTCAGAGTTCACATCTGCCCCTGGAAACGTCTTACAATTTAAAACCTGGTTCCTAAATCTCTGTCTTACCATTATATAATCTATCTGATACTTTTTAGTATCTCCAGGGTTCTTCCATGTATACAACCTTCTTTCATGATTCTTAAACCAAGTGTTAGTTATGATTATGTTGTGCTCTGTGCAAAATTCTACCAGGCGGCTTCCTCTTTCATTTCTGTCCCCCAATCCATATTCACCTACTATGTTTCCTTCTCTCCCTTTTCCTACACTCGAATTCCAGTCACCCATGACTATTAAATTTTCGTCTCCCTTCACAATCTGAATAATTTATTTTATTTCATCATACATTTCTTCAATTTCTTCGTCTTCTGCAGAGCTAGTTGGCATATAAACTTGTACTACTGTAGTAGGTGTGGGCTTCGTATCTATCTTGGCCACAATAATGCGTTCACTATGCTGTTTGTAGTAGCTTACCCGCATTCCTATTTTCCTATTCATTATTAAACCTACTCCTGCATTACCCCTATTTGATTTTGTGTTTATAACCCTGTAGTCACCTGACCAGAAGTCTTATTCCTCCTGCCACCGAACTTCACTAATTCCCACTATATCTAACTTCAACCTATCCATTTCCCTTTTTAAATTTTCTAACCTACCCGTCCGATTAAGGGATCTGACATTCCACGCTCCGATCCGTAGAACGCAAGTTTTCTTTCTCCTGATAACGACATCCTCTTGAGTAGTCCCCGCCCGGAGATCCGAATGGGGGACTATTTTACCTCCGGAATATTTTACCCAAGAGGACGCCATCATCATGTAATCATACAGTAAAGCTGCATGCCCTCGGGAAAAATTACGGCTGTAGTTTCCCCTTGCTTTCAGCCGTTCGCAGTACCAGCACAGCAAGGCCGTTTTGGTTTTTGTTACAAGGCCACATCAGTCAATCATCCAGACTGTTGCCCCTGCAACTACTGAAAAGGCTGCTGCCCCTCTTCAGGAACCACACGTTTGTCTGGCCTCTCAACAGATACCCCTCCGTTGTGGTTGCACCTAAGGTACGGCTATCTGTATCGCTGAGGCACGCAAGCCTCCCCACCAACGGCAAGGTCCACGATTCTCTAGCAAATATTTTGCTAAGATATGACGGTGGTAGTAGTAGTATGCTTCGCGCATGTGTCTTTTCTCAGAAGCACGAATTTCTACTAGCCTTGTCTACATTTGCGAGTTCTCTTGTGAACCGTTAGTGCAACAGCGTCTGCTTCCTCATCAGTTTCCGAATCTCGTTATTAAACTATTAAGTGTCTTTCTCGCCCTTAGTCCACTTACTAAGCACATAATTCTTCAGACCAGGATTTACAGTTTGCTGAAGTTTTGCCTATAATTACTCCACTTCAATCTTACTGGAACCAAGTGATGTCAATTCACTGTCTAGGTGAGATGCTACCAAATACTTACCTGCTCTTTATAAGAGAAATACTCTTAGCCTTCTTAGCCGATTTATTAAATTTCGTAATCATAGTTGCGAGAATGACATCATGATAGCGTCAGTATAGCTAAGACAGTAGACCTGCCTGTGAACTAGGTCCTCTTGAGATTGTGAAGAAACTGGTCGAGTTACTAAAGAATATAGGCTACAGTATCACTAAGGGTTTCTCCACTCTGTGAAATTGATGGACACTCTGTATGAAGATTACAAACGTTCTTTGATTTGGACACTCGAGTCAAACAGAAAACACATGCCGAAAGAGCTTAACACGATAGTAGGCAGAGAGCTGTAGTCCTCCAAACTTGCATTGACTGATCCATTTACTAAGAAGCCTCCAGTAACAGTTATCCCTTACAACAAAGAGGAAAAACCGAAGAAATATGTGTTGATGTTGTCTACAAAACATTGTGATGCAGGAGTAGTAGTTGATACCCAAAAAAGAAAACCTCTGTAAATCTCTATTATAATTCCACCAAGGGAGAGTGGATACTGCAGATCAAATGGCTAGGACGTGCTCTACAAAAAGAGGTATGAGGAGATGGCTAGTGTCAATGTTCTGTAGCCTACTTGATATAGCTGCAATAGACTCTGTTCACGATGAATGTGCGCAAGTGGAATGAAGGGAAATCAACTTCTGGACCCTTCGTAGGGGAATGATTAAAGGGCTTGAATGTACTCCAGTAGCCCATCATGTACTCTATGGAAGACATTTCTTGGAAAGAAACTAAATATGACCAAACTTACTCAGAATGGTGAACCAACTACGAAATCAAGATGCTATATATGCTTCAAGAATACGAGAAACCAGAGAGCTGGGGATAAGATTACGAAAACCAAGTTAACATTTGGAAGCTGTGGTCGCCATCTGTGTAAGGGTGATTCAGGTTAACCATTTTGTGTGCAGGGGGTAAAGGTCATCTGTAAATGAATTATTCTCTCTGATTGAAGAATGTTTCTTGAGGGTTTTCAGTGTACCATAGCTATATTTGTTCACGTGTTTTTATTTCTATTTTCGAAACTTCTCGTCAATAATGGACTCATATTATTCACTTATTAGATCAAAGAGTGTATAGAAACTTTGGACAGCCAGTATATTCGAGTACAGACTTTAAGTTTCTAATACATCCGTCGTACAAGTTTTATTATACAGGGCGATTCAAAAAGAATACCACAATTTTAAAAATGTGTATTTAATGAAAGAAACATAATATAACCTTCAGTTATACATCATTACAAAGAGTATTTAAAAAGGTATTTTTTCACTCAAAAACAAGTTCAGAAATGTTCAATATGGCCCCCTCCAGACACACGAGCAATATCAACCCGATACTCCAACTCGTTCCACGCTCTCTGTAGCATATCAGGCGTAACAGTTTGGATAGTTGCTGTTATTTCTCGATTCAAATCATCAATGGTGGCTGGGAGAGGTGGCCGAAACACCATATCCTTAACATACCTACATAAGAAAAAATCGCAGGGGGTAAGATCAGGGCTTCTTGGAGGCCATTGATGTCACGGGCTGCCTGGCGGCCGATCCATCGCCTCGGGTAGTTGACGTTCAGGTAGTTGCGGACAGATAAGTGCCAATGTGGTGGCGCTCCATCCTTTTTCGTAGGACTCTCCATACAGTTGATTGTGGAATTTGAAGCTCTCTGCTAGCTCTGCGAGTCGATTTTCCTGGGCTGCGAACAAATGCTTGCTGGATGCGTGCTACATTTTCATCACTCGTTCTCGGCCGTCCAGAACTTTTCCCTTTGCACAAACACCCATTCTCTGTAAACTGTTTATACCAACGTTTAATACACCACCTATCAGGAGGTTTAACACCATACTTCGTTCGAAATGCACGCTGAACAACTGTCGTCGATTCACTTCTGCCGTACTCAATAACACAAAAAGCTTTCTGTTGAGCGGTCGCCATCTTAGCATCAACTGACGCTGACGCCTAGTCAACAGCGCCTCAAGCGAACAAATGTACAACTAAATGAAACTTTATAGCTCCCTTAATTCGCCGACAGATAGTGCTTAGCTCTGCCTTTTGTCGTTGCAGAGTTTTAAATTCCTAAAGTTGTGGTATTCTTTTTGAATCACCCTGTATTACAGTCAGTATGTTCTAAACATTATGTTTTGGCTGTCTTGGTAGCTGCGCGGTCAGTATGTTGGACCAGTAACTAAAGCAGCCCGGATTTGGGGTTCCCTGCCGGATTGGACATTTTCTCCGCTTCGGGACTAGTTATTCTGTTGTCCTGACGTTCGTATCGACATAGCTAAGGTTCCGCTATTGAGATGGCTGTATGGGCACGTCCCAACATCCAATAAATTAAAATCAAAAGAACGTTAAGTTTTCGGAATGAGATTTTTCACTCTGCAGTGGAGTGTGCGCTGATATGAAACTTCCTGGCACATTAAAACTGTGTGCTGGATATAGACTTGAACTCGGGATCTTTGCCTTTCTTCGGCAAGTGCTCTTATGACTCCTTTTACTTTTCCCCTTTTATATTCTTACCTCCCTTGCGACACTAACACCTTTTTCTATTTTTACTTTTTATTTATTTTTCTTGTAAGTTAGTTGACTCTCCTGATCCTAACAATAGTGTACAAAATAAAATTACAATACAAAATGAAACCTGTGTGACAGCGTTGTATTTTATTAGTAAACAATATAAAACAGAATACAACCAAACTGAGAGTAGCCTTCTGGTAGTACAAGATAAGGATGATGACAAATAGAAAATATCAGATAATAATAGCTGTCTAGTCCCAACTGCCCACATCAGGGACTCAGATATGTTTTGTCGGAGCTCTTTCGTTGTTCTATGAGCCCTTTTGGCATTCAAATCAGTATCCACCAGAATCAACATCTCTTACCTGTTACCATCCAGATAAAGTGGGGGATCCTTGAATACACTGTTTATGTAGTTAGCAAAGGTCTGGTGATATCTGAAATTGTACTGCAGTTGATTGTGTCATTTCTTTAAGAAATTCCAGAAGTCAAGCAAATCTTTGAGACCATTCCAAAAAGGTAGTGCAAAGAAAGTCCGCTGATCCAGGTAATCGCATGTGCCTTTGATTGGCGAAAGTAGGTCTTAGTCAGGCAAAGGAGTATTATGGGCTAAATCGTGTAGGGCAGCACTCAGAGATAGAACGTAAGTATCTTCTGAATTGGAAGCCATGTATCTGCTGTAGGTCCACACTCCAGACAACGTTCATCCGTATATATTGCGCGACACCACATGCTATTAGGGAATCACATAGAGCAATATTGTGCGGTGTACTTCTTGTCGGAAACTTGATGAGATTGCAGGGCATCTCACTTTTATACGGTGTCATGCTGCTTAATGTTAATGGAAGATGATCTTTATTACTTGGTTGCTATATTTGATACAATCTGACCTCATTCATATGACGAAATGGTTGGCAGCAGTTAACGCTCTTGCTTGTGTGCTCTAGTGAAGGCATAGCAGTAGGCTTTGCCTGTGTTCAAAGGAAGAGGGTGCCGAGTTAATTGACAGCAGTAAAAGCATACGGCGGCTGAGAGCCAAGGGGAGCTTTTCTTTGTGAAACCTGGTGAAAACGTTTGCCAACAGCGAAGTCCCCCGGTCTCATTGTGCAGACTCACTGGGTGGCGTCAGTTGGTCGGTGGCCGTAGCGACTAGCGCCGAGGAGTTGCTGCAGCTATGAGTGGCGCATTGCAAGATCTGATTGCTGGAAATAAAGCAGACTATGGGCCCTGGTCAGGTAGAAAGTGGATGACACGGCTGAGAATTTTTGTGAATGCCGTGGGACAGAGTACTGGCGCCCAGGCTTCCAGACTGCTAAAAAACGTATTTGTGAATGCATGAGGCTTTTAGCGTGTTTATGGCCGTTCTTTGGAAAGTTCAAAATGGACGCAACAGAGGAGATAACGATCTTTTTATGGAGGGCTGTGGCTCCATCCAAGTCATGCTTTTAGCAAAGATATGGCGTAAACGCGTGGGAAAGAGGCGCCAAGCTGAATGTCTTTTCCTTTTCTCCCAATTAATTTTTAAAGTCGCTGGTTGGTCAAATCTGAGTATTCAGAGCAGAGGGCGGTCTCCCAGCTACGAATGCCGAGCTCCAGCTCGTGACTGTCTTGTGCTAAAGTGTGTGTAGTCTAAGCATGCAAATGTCCTATGCTACCGAGCTGCAGAGAAAAGCTGTGGAGAAAGAGAAGATCTCTCTTGTACTGGCGCTTAGCTAGTAAAGAATTGCACGTCTTTACCTAAACGGTGAGACTTGTGTCCTTTGCTAGTGTGCCACTTAGAGCCTGTGACAGTCATCATCTGAACCGTCAGAGGTACTGCTTCTTGCATCACACACACAAGAATTTACGCGTGGGTGTACTTACACGTTTTGAGTCGGCCGTCAAAACGTTTGACATATTCCGTCAAGCACAGTAGTGTCACGAAATCAAATTGGATTAGCAGACCAGCAAACGGGTCCACGTGCACACTGGAATCCGCCAGGGCTTCAGAGGCTCATAGGGAAGTATCTGCGTTCGGAATCAGCTGAACGCGAGACGGCGTACTTGCATATTTACGGGTGCGCGCCGCTAGTAACATATTGCTGCTGTCCATGCCTGGAGTGAGCGAGCGTATCGTGCTGTGCCGCCCTCACCTGCAGAAGGGTAAAGTATTCGCTGCTAGGGCGTAGGGCTCCAATATATGCTTCTCAGCCCCCTGTTCTTTGGAACCATATTTTTCTTTCAGGATAGTAGAGTGTAGATGCTTGATAATAGCGTAGTCTTTGGGCCAAACCACAGATTCACATTTATGAAGTCAGATAAAGCGATTAGTTCTCATTAGTGTGGTTTGTTAATCACCAGATGATCACTTTGTTAACCATAGGCCGCATATTATTGAAAGTGTTAGATAAAAATGTTTGCGTGGCATTTGTTTTGCCATTTTTGTCATGTGATGTTAAGAATGCATAAATCAGTTGTTATTTAGACCACAACTCCTCTCAGTGTTAAGATTTACATTACGTTTGACATTTTTTAAAGTCTTGGTTGCAATTGGTAGATTCAGAAGCTTGTAACTTTTCATTGATCACGAGGTAACAGGTGGCAAGGATCTCCGTCTTGAAATGTTTTTGGTGAATCGCTCGCCACACCGCAGGCCGCGCCACACCTGTGTACCGTATTTTAACCATATTCTAACTGTGATTCGTCATCAACTAGCTGTACACATTACGTTCTGTGGGTGCCCTGGTACAGGGCAGATTGGTGTCACATAGCTATAACTGAGGAAGAATTTTTTGATGTGGGAGAGGGCAAGAGCGATGTGAGCGAGTGCAATAGGAGGCCGGCAGGATGAAGGCACTAGTTCGTCAATGAGGAGACCAGTGAAACTGTGTCGACGATGAGTCCACGTCGAGAGCATGGTGTTTATGTGAAGGGCCACCGCATGTATCTGAACATCGATATATGTCAGTCCTCCACATTGGGGTCACACTCCCCCCTCCTCATTTCCATTACACGTGAGTTGATCATGTCCATACTGCTGCCTGCCGCATTCCCATGCCACTCGATCCATTATAACGCCATAGGAATCTTCTCTTCGGTACAGGGGAAAAGGACTAAATCATCTCCATACGTGCGACATCGGAAATTGTGTCCCATCAGCGTGATCCCGGAAAGATTTTGTTTCAGTTCACATACAAGCATCTCTGAGAGGGGACTGCCTTGTCGCACTGAAAGTAAGATGAAGATGTCTCCTTCGAGCCTACTATTAATCATCACACTCGACGAGGTACCATGGAGAATGCACATGATCAAACAGATAAAGGTAGCCGGGAAGGCCATAAGATCCGTTTCGGCAACCAGAACAGAATCGCTAACTTTATGAAATGCATGATGAAAGTGCATGGACACCGAGGTACTGTGCAACCTACAGGCCGAAGCAAGGAAGAGCACATCTCGCTATTCTCTAACAGCTGTCTGGATGTTACTGCCCCCACCAACAAAGATGTTTGTTCTTATAAAATTATTTGGCGCAATACTCGTTTAACATTCTGGGGAATATCTTGAAATCAAAGTTGAGGGGGGTTATTAGGCGGTACTGTTCAATCCATTTGTGTCCAGCAGGTTTGAATACTGAAATAATGAGAGCTTCCACGAGAGCCTGCGGAATGGAGACTTCCAATGACAGCAATTCTTGGTACATCTCCTTCCACTGTACCGTCTTCACATCCTTAAAGGTCCGGTAGAATTCCAAACGAAAGCTGCCTGGACCTGGTGATTTATTTATTTAATTTATTTATTTATTTATTGTTCCGTGGAACCAAATTAAGGAGAAGTCTCCATGGTCATGGAACGAGTCAATACATTAAATTATAACAGGATAGTAGAAACAGATAAAATGAAATACAAGAAACGTATTCAGACGACAATTGGTAAGTTTAAATAAAGAAACTCAACAATGTAACACTGGAATTCACTTAATTTTTCAGCTCTTCCAGGAGCTCCTCGACAGAATAGAAGGAGTGAGCCATGAGGAAACTCTTCAGTTCGGACTTAAAGGCGTTTGGGCTACTGCTAAGATTTTTGAGTTCTTGTAGCTTATTGAAAATGGATGCAGCAGAATAGTGCACTCCTTTCTGCACAAGAGCCAAGGAAGTGCATTCCACATGCAGATTTGATTTCTGCCTAGTATTAACTGAGTGAAAGCTGTTAACTCTTGGGAATAAGCTAATATTGTTAACAACAAACGACATTAAAGAAAATATATACTGTGAGGGCAATGTCAGAATTCCCAGACTATTGAATAGGGATCGACAAGAGGTTCTCGAACTTATACCACATATAGCTCGAACAGCCCGTTTTTGAGCTTAAAATACCCTTTTTGAATCAGAAGAATTACCCCAAAAAATAATACCATACAACATAAGCGTATGAAAATATGCGAAGTAGACTACTTTTCGTGTTGAAGAGTCACTTATTTCATATACTGTTCTAATGGTAAATAAAGCAGCATATAGTTTCTGAACAAGATCCCGAACATGGGCTTTCCACAACAGCTTACTATCTATCCGAACGCCTAGGAACTTAAACTGTTCCGTCTCGCTTATAATATGCCCATTCTGTCTGATCAAAATATCAGTTCTTGTTGAACTGTGAGTTAGAAACTGTAAAAACTGAGTCTTACAGTGATTTAGCATCAAATTATTTTCCACAAGCCACGAACTTATTTCATGAACTACATTATTTGATAATGTTTCAATATTACACACAAGATCCTTCACTACCAAGCTGGTGTCATCAGCAAACAGAAATATTTTTGAATCACCTGTAATACTAGAAGGCATATCATTTATGTAAATAAGAAACAGCAGCGGCCCCAGCACCGACCCTTGGGGAACGCCCCACTTAACAGTGCCCTATTGGGACTGAACATCACTACCACTCTCAATATTGCGGAGAATTACCTTCTGCTTTCTGTTCTTAAAGTAAGAGACGAACCAATTGTAAGCTACTCCTGTTACTCCATAATGGTCCAACTTCTGCAGTAATATTTTGTGGTCAACAAAGTCAAAAGCCTTCGTTAAATCAAAGAAAACACCTAGCGTTCGCAACCTTTTATTTAATCCGTCCAAAACCTCACAGAGAAAAGAGAATATAGCATTTTCAGTTGTTAAACCATTTCTAAAACCAAACTGAACATTTGACAGCAAAGTATGTGAATTTAAATGCTCCAGTAACCTTGTATGTACAACCTTCTCGATAACTTTAGCAAACACCGATGGCATAGAAATAGGTCTAAAATTGTCAACATTATCCTTGTCTCCCTTTTTATAAAGTGGCTTCACTACCGAGTACTTTAATCGGTCAGGAAACCGACTACTCCTAAAGGAAAAGTTACAGATATTGCTAAGTACTGGGCTAACATACATAGAACAATACTTCAGTATTCTGCTAGATACCCCGTCATATCCATGAGAGTTCTTGGTCTCTAGTGATTTAATTGTTAACTCAATCTACCTCTTGTCAGTATCATGGAGGAGCATTTCAGGTAACAGTCTCGGAACACTTTTTTCTATGAGCGCTATATGATTCCCTGATGGGACTAGGTTTCTATTTAGTTCACCTGCTATATTCATAAAGTGATTATTAAATACTGTACATAAATGCGACTTATCAGTAACACGGACATTCCCATTACGCACTGATTCTATATCCTCCACCTGTCTCTGCAGACCAGCCACTTCCTTTACGACTGACCATATAGTTTTAATTTTATCCTGAGACTTAGCTATTCTATCTGCATACCACATACTTTTTGCCTTCCTAATAACTTTTTTAAGCACCTTACAATACTGTTTGTAATGGGCTGCTCCATTTAGATTTTGACTGTTTCTAACGTTTTGATATAATTGCCACTTTGTTCTACAGGATATTCTTATCCCTCTAGTCAGCCACCCAGGCTGCCTGTTTGTGCTAGTACCCTGTTTTGAACGTTCTAACGGAAAACAACTTTCAAAGAGCACGAGAAAAGTCTTGAGGAAAGCATTATATTTATCGTCTACTGTATCAGCACTATAAACATCTTGCCACTCTTGTTTCTTGATAAGGTTTACAAAGGTCTCTACAGCAACTGGATCAGCTTTCCTGAAAAGTTGAGAACTATATTTAACATGTGTTGCAGCACAAAAATCTTTTAGAGTTAAAATTTGTGCATCATGATCTGAAAGGCAATTCACCTTTTTGCTAACAGAATGCCCTTCTAGTAATGAGGAACGAACAAAATGTTGTCTACGGTTGTTCTACTATTCCCTTGCACTCTCGTTGGAAAGAATACGGTTTGCATAAGATTATATGAATTAAGGAGGTCTACCAGCATCCTTTTCCTTGCACAATCACTTATACAATGAATATTGAAGTTACCACATATAACTAACGTTTTGTATTTCCTATAAAGTGAACCAAGAACCTCCTCTAGATTTAGCAAAAATGTTGTGAAATCGGAGGCTGGGGATCTATAAATAACAACAGTTAAAAGTTTAACTCCACTAAATTTAACCACACCTGCACAACATTCAAACACATTTTCAGTGCAGTACTTTGAAACATCAATTGACTGAAATGGGATACCGTTTTTCACATACATGGCTACTCACCCACACCGCAAAGAGCTCCTGGAAAAGCTGCCAGCCAACCTGTATCCTGGTAAAGGAAGCCTGTGAATTATCTCCTGATTAAAGAAGTGTTCAGATATACCAATAATTTCAGAGTCAACATCTATAAGCAGTTCACTAACTTTATCTCTAATACCTTGTATATTTTGATGAAATATACTAATTCCCTCATTACTCGGATACCTAAGCTTTGTCGAAAGTTGTTTCTTTGTTAGGGAGACTTCCCTTGATCAGGAATACCTATCAGCTGACTTCAATCTAAAAAAGGTGCAGCTCTAACACCCACTAGTACAGGAATTTTCCCATGAGTGATCCCACCACCCCCACCTATGCTGTCACCTATAAACTTTGCCAACCTCCCCTTTCCGTACCTGTTGAAGTGCAGGCCATGTCTAGCGAAACCCGTCCTGCTGATAGACTCCACCGACACAACTGAAATGTGGCTCATGCCTTCTGTCATCAGCGCACCCCCAAGTCTCATGTTATTACGCTTGACGGCTGTATTAAGATGAGGCCGATCGTGACGCTGAAACAGTCCCACGAAATGCACGTTCGTGTTGTCAGTCTGAGTGACTATCTTTTCCAGGAAACCATCTATGTCATACTCCCCATCCCTATCAATACTATTACCAGCCCCACTCACAATCACTACCTGATCCTCTTTAGTAAAATCCCTACATAACCCCGCCATGTTAACAGTCACCTGCATTAGGCTTCACAATGCTGGTGACCTGGTACTCACTCCCCAACACTTCCTGCAACTGCTGGCCTACATCTCTGCCATGAGAACTACCTAACAGCAGAACCTTCTTCTTTCCCTTCGACTTTGCAACTGTCCTAGCCACCGTAACTGCTGAGGTCTGCTGCACACTTTCTACATCTACAGCTACTAGAGATTCCTCTCCACTAGACTCTGACAGTTGGTCATATCTATTGCCAACACCATTAGTAAAACTATCTGAAAATCTCCTTCTCCTAGCAGATCTCTTACCAACAGCCTGCTCCCATTCCCCAACACCCTTCTCCCTCCTCATCCTATCTAGCTCCTCCTGTGCGTTTTTCAACTGCACCTGAAGGGCACAGATCTTACGCTCCTGCTCCTCTGTCAACTTACTCTTGCTACATAACCTGCAGTTCCAGGAGAGGATCTCATCAGAATGCCCACTGGCTTCCCCACTGCATTCCCCCCAGTGAAAATACTTCGAACAAGTCTCACACCGCAATCCACTACCCACGAAACTACGGTAAAGCCCACACTTCTCACTCATGGTAAAATTTTACAGTTATTGAAACAAGAAAACTACTTTATCTAAGTTACGCTAGTACAATAAGTAGATGTAAAAAACAGACTACAATAATCACAAACTTATTCTACAAGGAAAGTAACTACTATTATTAACAGTATTAATCAACAGCAAATGAGAATATAACACAGAAAGAAAATCAAGCGTCTAATGACAAAGTAACGAAACTGAAAACAGTTCCCAAAATTTTTTTCTGAAATTATTTCACCAGAAAACACCAAGACCATCGGTTGAAGACTACTAAAGTTCCTAAATAAACCACCATACACAAACAATTAATTAGTACTTAGCTTTCGATGCGCCGCTACAGCTGCAACTGGTCAGCGCGGAATGTGAACACAGGTAAGAGGTTAAGTTGCTCGATACGAAACACTCACAAATATCAGGTCACAACACAAGAGAGGCGGAGGTGAATGAAGAAACCACTAATAAATCACATATATAGTAAATATTATCACAAAAACCGTTAAAATATGTATCTGAAACCTAAAAATATATGAAAACTTAGAGAGCGATCTCACACGCAGTCACGCGCTTATGACGTCACACCAAAGAACAAACGAGGGTTGAATGAAAAGTAATGCCTCCACCTTCGTTAACTGGTCATGAGTAAAACAGAAGTGATTTCTGGTGTTCCACAACGTAGTGTTATAGGGCCTTTGCTGTTCCTTATCAATATAAACGATTTTGGAGACAATCTGAGCAGCTGTCTTCGGTTGTTTGCAGATGACGCTGTCGTTTATCAACTACTAAAGTCATCAGAAGATCAAAACAAACTGAAAAACGATTTAGAAAAGATATCTCAATGGTGCGAAAAGTAGCAATTGATCCTAAATAACGAAAAGCGTGAGGTCATCAACATGAGTGCTTAAAGGAAATCGTTAAACTTTGGGTACACGATAAATCAGTCAAATCTAAAAGCAGTAAATTCAACTAAATACCTAGTTATTACAATTACAAACAACTTAAATTGGAAGGAACACTACGCTTGTCCGTCCTCTTTTAGAATACTGCTGCGCGGTGTGGGATTCTTACCAGACAGGACTGACGCAGTACATCGAAAAAGTTCAAAGAAAGACAACACGTTTTGTATTAGAGCGAAATATGGGAGAGAGTGACACAGAAATGATACAAGATTTGCGATGGACATCATTAAAAGAAAGGCGTTTTTCGTCGTGATGGAATCTTCTCACGAAATTCCGATCACCAACTTTCTCCTCCGAATGCGAAAATATTTTGTTGACATCGACCTACATAGGGAGGAACGATCACCACGATAAAATAAGCGAAATCAGAGCTCGTACGGAAAGATATAGGTGTTCATTCTATCCGCGCGCTATACGAGATAGGAATAATACAGAATTGTGAAGGTGGTTCAAAATGGTTCAAATGGCTCTGAGCACTATGGGACTTAACATCTATGGTCATCAGTCCCCTAGAACTTAGAACTACTTAAACCTAACTAACCTAACGACATCACACAACACCCAGCCATCACGAGGCAGAGAAAATCCCTGACCCCGCCGGGAATCGAACCCGGGAACCCGGGCGTGGGAAGCGAGAACGCTACCGGACGACCACGAGATGCGGGCGAAGGTGGTTCGATGAACCCTCTGACAGGCACTTAAATGTAATTTGCAAAGTATCCATGTAGATGTAGATGTAGATGTACGATGAATAAGTTTTCTGAAGCCGTCACGGAAAATGTCGACACTCTGCTTCCGCAACCACAATCTCACAGTTCTCTCAACGTCTTCATCAGAAGCACAATGATGTCCCCGCACATCGTGTTTCATTATCAGGAACAGATTGAAGTCGTACGGTGCTAAATCTGGACTGTATGGAGGATGCCGTACAGTGATGAGATTCAGTCTCTGAAGTTCTGCTGTGGTGGCACGTAAAGTGTGTGGTTTGCCATTGTCATGCTGTGATGTAACGCTCTGAATTTATTGTTGTTCCACGATCAAGGATATCAACACGGATAACACCATGTGTGTCCCAGAACACTGTGGCAATGATTTTTCCAGCTGTGTGTGTCATATTCCTCCTTTTGTCTTCTGTGTGTTATTTACTATCCTGATATGTAAAATCAGATGTAATACTTGCGTGTATTTTGTATTCTCTGAATTGGTTCACAAAACATACTGTCATTCAAAGTCAACTGTTATGTTCGTATACTATACTGTTAATAATACGCAATGTAACAACCAGGAATACAGTTACCTATCCGGACAGCAAAACCACAAAAACCAGTGTAATAACCGTGTGTGTTAACCTAAGGAATAAGCATCAAACTTTAACTCGTTTCTTCAAATAAGTCATTGGTTCAGAAGTGTGGCAAATAACAGTAGTTAGACTACTATTTGCATCGATAACAATATATGTGGTTGGTGGGACACTATTATTCGCCAGTATAATTAGGCACACGTAATGAAGCTGAGTAGGGCAGCAGAAAATATTGCAACTCCCTACTTACCTAACAGACTTCACTTTAGATCTAGATAAAATATGGTACAGCAATACAAGAAAAGTTTAGCCGCTCGAAACAAAACTACAGTACCCAATTGCTTAATCAAACAGACTGATTTCATGAAAACAAAAATAAATTTGGAGATGGGAGGGGGGGGGATTATACATCAACATATTTGGTACTCAACAATTCATTGATGGGGGGGGGGGGATTATACATCAACATATTTGGTACTCAACAATTCATTGATTCCCAATAAACGGTTTAACGTTACTATTTATCACCATTAATCATCAACTCAGTATTTCCTTTCATTAATACGTAATGTGAAAGCAGCAAAAAATTTATCTAATCTGGTCTTGGTCTCTGAATCTGGTATAACCTTACGTAATCATTTTAACAAAGAAAATAATAGCAATGTTAATTATGAAATTCTCAGTTATTCTTTCCATCAATTATTTCACTGATTAATCACTGATTTGCCAACAATATATTAAATATTTCACAGTCTTGGCTGAATACAGGTCATTCGGAATTTTCATGTACCAGGTTAGGATCCTACTTGTTTTATCAGGTGGACACAATTGTTAATTTGGATGATGGTTATTATTCTTAAAGCACATTTCAACTTCCTGGCACACACTATAATACATATCTAAAATGTCGTATCCTGTAAGCTGTGATCAGCGATGGTGGCGTTGGTGGCAACAATTGCATTAATATCAGAACGGACAAGAGCAGTTATCCATGTCGGACTCATTTCCTCTTCATAGCGATAATCCATCTTATAATCAACAACCCGTTTTTCTCCCCATACCAGGTCGTGATAAACTGCAGTTTCCAACCGAGGCAAGATGCAACAATATGTAGCACTCCACACTATGCTGGCGCGGTACGTGCTGCCTTCAAGATCACTGACCACCGACTGACTATGTTCGCACCCGCCAAAGCGCGCGAACCGTTTCCGCTCCCACCTTTTCCTACGCTTACACAGCTTTCCGTTCCTGACGGAACTACTTCACCTTTTATACTACACATATCTCATACTGCCCTAAGTAGGTGCCAGTAACTATTACATACATAATTACATAATAGCACCTTTTTACATTTAATAATTATAACAAATAGATATCTTTACAATATTTAAAAGTTAATATTTCAGCCTTTTTCTTAATATGTACATTCATTTCAATCTTATCAAAGAGTTTAAGTATCGATTTCGCTTCAAACAAGATGTCTCTACTTCTGCTTTAACAGTTTCAATAAAATATTTACAATTTTTTTTAAAAAAATATGAACAATAATGTCACAAGGACTGTGTCTTGAATTTACTTTTCTTGGGCGAGTGCTTGTGTCGATATTCCACAGACTGACGTTTCGTGTCCGGTTAGTAATGGTGTACCCACGTTTTGTATCCTGTCACAATTGCATGGAGGAAGGCGTCACCTTCATTCCCGTAATGCGAGAGGAGTTCCTGGCAAATATCAAGTCTGCGCGCTTTCATATCAGGAGTCAGAATCCGGGGAACCCATCAGGCACAGATCTTCCGATAGCCAATCAAAGCAATAATGTGACCCACACGTTCTTGTGAAATGCCGATTGTGCTTGGAATTTTTTCTGAGTGATACGACGATCGTGCTGAATCAATCTGTCGACATTTTGCTTGTGAAACTCGGTGGTTGCTGTCACAGGACGTCCAACACTTTGTTTGTCACGCAGGTCAGATGTTCCCGCCTCAACATCTTCAAACATACTCGCCAAACGACGGACAGTACTCACATCAACACAATCACCATAAACTGCTTTCATTCTCTGACGAATCTCGTTTGGGGTGACACCTGCTGTCAAGAATTCATTGACTGCACGTTACTTAAATCGCATTGATCGACCTTCTGCGCAGGGTTTCATACATTATGTGTAGCAACACAACCGTTCAATGATAAGGCTTCCCGCTAACTGGAACTGTAAAGAAGAAACTATGAAACAAGCCTGTACGCGCCGCATACCAATGCTGCCAACTGTTGAAGAGTTACGAAGGTTAAGGCATTACTTTTCAGTCAACCCTCGTATTAACTACTCCCTTAACAGGGGTGCCTAAAATATCTTCACTCGTGGTATCTTCCAAAAGCGATGCCGACCGGGACTGTATCATCCACCCAAGCCATTGTGTGAATCTTAAAGTCTTCAGACGCCTCCCCTGTGGGACGTGCAAGGATACTATGCATGCCACAGGGCTTCGTTCTTCGCGTTGGTAGCAAACCAATGGCTGTACGTTCAACAAGAGTGTATCGACGGCCAGCCTGATGGAAGGACCCAAATCAGAATCCGGTCAGAAGGCGTCCATCGGAGGTTTATCTTAGTGGTGAGAGATCGCATTGGCTCGCAACTGTGTTGTGGGGGTACTGGCTGAGGTCATTCTTCGCTTCTTATGCCTCTTTGGGACCGCTGTTTCTGAGAGTGCGTCTTTGTGTCAGACGACAGGAATGAGTTGCAGCGTCCATGCACAAATGCGGCCATCGGCACAACCATTAAACCAAGTTCCATACCGCGATGGGGCTTCACTCTACCTTCTTCTAGAGCCAGTGGGGCGGGAGAGGGGATTTTTTTTAGGTGTCGGCTGCCCGTCCTCATTTTGTCCTGACATCACCAATTGTGAAAGATCGATATGACTGGGATCCATCTGGAGCACCGCTAGAGGTAAAGATATCACAGTGGTGAAAGGCAACAAATCCGTAGGTCAGAACTGGGCAATTCGTGGACGCAGACAGTCCAAGCGAACGTGGCCCTCCTTTCTGCAGCTCAACCTGGTGTTTAGCTGGCCGACATATATGGTGATCGCTCTGCGTCCCCTAATGAAGAGGTAGGACAGAACATGCTCAATGAGTTCAATGTATGCCGGCCGGTGTGGCCGAGCGGTTCTAGGCGCTACAGTCTGGAACTGCGCGACCGCTACGGTCGCAGGTTCGAATCCTGCCTCGGGCATGGATGTGTGTGATGTCCATAGGTTTGTTAGGTTTAAGTAGTTCTAAGTTCTAGGGGACTGATGACCTCAGCAGGTAAGTCCCATAGTGATCAGAGCCATTTGAACCATTTTGAAGTTCAATGTATACCTTTCACACTCCATTCAATACAGGGTAAGGTGGTGAATTGTGTCCTCTTCTCCGGAACATACTCCAAATCGTTCCACAGGGCGTTAGTGCAGGCACCACACTGCCCATTTACGCTGTGAATGGGAGTTCTAATTGCGGATTTTTCTGAGACTGAGACCTGCATGAACTGCAGTCAATTCCTGCCATCTGAATTTCGGAACCTGAACCTTCTCTAAAATTGCATCACATGTGGCATCATTTAAAATTTAATTTAAACCACACTGCTCTCAACTGAAACGTGGATTCCAACAAGAAGAAATCATTCTACTTCCAGTATTTGAGAAGCTGAATTCCAGCGTCGATTACTTGTATCAACTGGCCATTTACTTCGAAAGACACTCCACTCACTCACACGAAAGCTGCTGTAGCATGTAAACACTTCGAAACCGCACGCCATGGCGAGAACGTAAACAGTCCTATACACACTACTCCACCTCCAAAGACAGATAGCCGACTGAGCTACCCATGCACGATTCGTGACCCATCCTCACAGCTTTACGTAATCCAGATAGAGCACTTGACCACGAAAGCCAAAGGTCCCGAGTCCAACAGTTTTAATCTCCTTGGATGTTTCATCACGTTTTTAGTTATGTTGTTGCTATTTACCATTAAACTAATCTCAAATTCGAAACACAATCACTTTACATAAATACATATTACAAGATTTGTTCTATGTAATCTAAAATAAGGTTAAGTGAAATGAAACCATTTTCTTCAATACAGAGAATCCCTCTATGGCAATGAGATTCTTTTCACTGAAACTGGGTGACTTTGGCTCTTACTTTTCCTCTGTTTCACGGGAAATTCATTTTGAGTTTTGGATTTTCAAGTCCCCAGTGAGAGTTGTCATATTCTCTGGCGTCACTGTTTCTCTCACGGAAGACATTCTGACCGATTTCACGTACATCTCTCTGCGTCTGAGCTGTGGTTAAGTAATGGAACTTTGCTGGGTGGTCTGCAGTAAACCGAGACAGTTCCCATATGAGATTTCACTACCTTAACAATTTTCCGGCGGTATGGTCATCAATCTCGTATTTGGTACTAAATAATTTAAGTGAACAGGCTATCTCCATAGTTCAAGAATTTACGTTGTATAGTGGGATTCTAGCCTTGTTGGATTCTCTTGTCTGTTAGATGTACCTCACCCGCTGATTACAAGGAGTCTACAGACTGGATGTGATGTGAATTTAGGGGCACCTTGCATATCATTCAATGTGGATCAAGAATCTGTGATGTCGATTACACCCAACCACTACACAGTCTTTGTTGCAGACACGCGTTGCATGTGGCCACTATCACTCACCACCAAACTCCATGCAGTCGCTGTATCTATGGTCATGCGAAATGTAGTAACTATAAGTCTCTGGAATTTGCCTCAAACGAAAGTCTAGATGACGAGTGTTAGCGTGTGGGGTAGAAAGAGTGTAGTGAGACGTGTTTTCTGTTTACGTTTATTTATTTGCATATCAAATGTTAGACAATTCACAATTAGTTTCAAATGAAGCGATAAATACTTAATGCTTCATACATAATAATTCCTAACTGTAGCAAATTCTTGATGAACCTTTAATAATGGAAACCTTCGGCAACGCAAATCTGATACACCTTACATGAGTTTGAGAAGAGGGGGGGAAGGAATTGTGCATAATCGCCTAAGTGCGTAGTGGCTGTCGTGAAACTCGGTGATACAGAATTGAGTTATTGAAGGTAATATATAGGGTTACTGATGCTAATACGTCACAGATATTGTAGATTTTGGAAGCAAACTGTTCGTGACGTCACACGGCAAATCTTCAGCGTGAGGTTCTGAGATGGTAATATTATAAACTGACTCGATGTTCCTCACGTCTCAGGTGGAAAGTGGCTTGGTCTCATGGCACTGTAGCTCTCGATGTTTGAAATACCGTGTCGTCAACCAGTGACAGTGTCAGCAGCCTTCGCATGCTAATAAATGTCTGATAATTTCTAAGTCCCTCAAATGCATTACACCAGCTGGTGTCTGAAGCTGATGAAGATGACCGATCAGCAGTTTAAGATATGAAGTAGAAATTACGAGATGAAGTTAAGAAATGAAGTTACGCAATGAAGTTATGAGATAAGGTGGTTTTTGTGTGACTGCATCCAATAAGGAAACTTGACTTTGCTACATTTCTGGGTATAAGCTTAATCTGATTTGCTGGGCTCTGGATCTTCTGAGCTCAGACCGATCACAATTCTCCTTAGAGACCTCGCATCTTCTTCTCCAACATATTTTTTACCTGTTTCAACAGTGGTCTCCGTCCTATTACACTCTTCCGAATGCAGTCGTTCCCCGCTATTCCTATCTACACTACTGGCCATTAAAATTGCCACACCAAGAAGAAATGCAGATGATAAACGGGTACTCATTGGACAAATATATTATACTAGAATTGACATGTGATTACATTTCCACGCAATTGGGGTGCATAGCTACTGAGAAATCAGTACCCAGAACAACCACCTCTGGCCGTAATAACGGCCTTGATACGCCTGGGCATTGAGTCAAACAGAGCTTGGATGGCGTGTACAGGTACAGCTGCCCATGTAGCTTCAACACGATACCACAGTTCAAGAGTAGTGACTGGCGTATTGTGACGAGCCAGTTGCACGGCCACCATTGACCAGACGTTTTCAATTAGTGAGAGATCTGGAGAATGTGCTGGCCAGGGCAGCAGTCGAACATTGTCTGTATACGGGAAGGCCCGTACAGGACCAGCAACATGAGGTCGTGCATTATCCTGCTGAAATGTAGGGTTTCGCAGGGATCGAATGAAGGGTAGAGCCACGGGTCGTAACACATCTGAAATGTAACGTCCACTGTTCAAAGTGCCGTCAATGCGAACAAGCGGTGACCGAGACGTGTAACCAATGCCACCCCATACTATCACGCCGGGTGATACGCCAGTATGGCGATGACGAATACACGCTTCCAATGTGCGTTCACCGCGATGTCGCCAAACACGGACGCGGCCATCATGATTCTGTAAACAGAACCTGGATTCATCCGAAAAAATGACGTTTTGCCATTCGTGCACCCAGGTTTGTCATTGAGTACACCATCGCAGGCGCTCCTGCCTGTGATGCAGCGTCAAGGGTACCCGCAGCCATGGTCTCCGAGCTGATAGTCCATGCTGCTGCAAACGTCGTCGAACTGTTCGTGCAGACGGTTGTTGTCTTGCAGACGACCCCATCTGTTAACTCATGGATCGAGACGTGGCTGCAAGATCCGTTACAGCCATACGGATAAGACGCTAGTCATCTCGACTGGTAGTGATAAGAGGCTGTTGGGATCCAGCACGGCGTTACGTATTACACTCCTGAACCCACCGATTCCATATTCTGCTAACAGTCATTGGATCTCGACCAACGCGAGCAGCAATGTCGCGATACGATAAACCGCAATCGCGATAGGCGACCTTTATCAAAGTCAGAACTTGATGGTACGCATTTCTCCCCCTTACACGAGGCATCACAACAACGTTTCACCAGGCAACGCCGGTTAACTGCTGTTTGTGTATGAGAAATCGGTTGGAAACTTTCCTCATGTCAGCACGTTGTAGGTGTCGCCACCGGCGCCAACGTTGTGTGA
The DNA here is from genome assembly GCF_021461385.2 of Schistocerca piceifrons. Lineage (NCBI taxonomy): Eukaryota > Metazoa > Arthropoda > Insecta > Orthoptera > Acrididae > Schistocerca > Schistocerca piceifrons. The sequence continues at coordinate 181,981,946 of NC_060149.1, forward strand.
ATGCTCTGAAAAGCTAATCATTTGCATACCACAGCATCCTCTTCCTGTCGGTTAAATTTCGCGTCTTTAGCACGTCATCTTCGTGGTGTAGCAATTTTAATGGCCAGTAGTGTATATCCACGCTCATTGAGCCAGCTCCCCTTCAGCACTTTTGTGCTTAGTGCCTACGTGGAATAAGTTTATATGAACGAATGTTCAGATTTTTTATGTCCGTACAGAATGTTTTGTGTAAGACCTATATATTCCGCTGCTTCTCACATTTTTCGGAGCCCTAACTTCAGGCTCACTTTCCACCCGGAAGACACAGATCAGTAGCGCCTGTCCCCAAAAGCTGACTTTCTACATTCTGTGGAGAGTAGCATCCCTTGCTAAAAATTCTGTCAAGTTCCATTTCGTAAAACATTTGTGCGGGCGGTCGCTACAGGACTTCCTAACTGTTCCCTATCTGCATGGTAGAGCTATAGGGTGTCCCTGCGGAGCGTGCGGGCCGGCTTTGGCAATGGCCGCTTCCTGTCATTGGTCTTCTCAGAAGTGCAGTGTGCCTGACGGTTCCGGCGCAAAGCAGTTCGCCATTGTTTCTCTTATTTCCAGCAATCACCCAAATCTGTTAGAGGTCATTACAAAAGTAGAAATCAGTTATACATTTAATATTCAAATCATTTTTCCAGCTGCAAATAACTACTGAGGTCGAGATAGGCTCTTATATAAGATTACGTGTATTTCCATACGTTGCGGAACATTTTCGGAAAACTATCCCGTAACAAGACCACTGAACTCACTGCGTTGCTCCTGCATAGATCCCTTCGGGTCTTCCTTTGTGAGGACTGAAACGTACTGTAGTGAATCCTTCAAAACTCTGTGATATCGCATATAATGCAAATTACCAATAAGATGGCCCCATGCTGGGTGCCAAAATGTAGTGACCTCTAAACTCACATCTCTGGCGCAAAATGACACGCAGATTACTAATGAGATCGCCCCACTCTGGGAGCCTTAGTTAAGTGACGTTAATAATTAAGTGAAATCAAGCAGTAAATGGTTATGAGATTAAGGGATGGATAAGAGCATGGAATAGATTAATTACAGGATTAAAATATGAATTTTACTTCGGTACTTTTACATAAAATTAAAAATGTCGCGGCTGATTTGACTGGGTGTTGACACGAATCAGTTATTAAGGGGTAGGAGGGTGGAATAAATCATCTCACAATTTTTCATAGTCACTTGTGAGGTGCTGATGGTAGCAGGCGCTGGGTAGGCATGCGGCGTCGCTACTGACCTGTGTATCAGTCGGTAGCTCTCACCGGTGTCCTGTGTCCGCCCCGATAGCTGAATGGTCAGCGTGACGGACTGCTGTCGGGTTCGATTCCCGACTGTGACGAGGATTTTCTCTGCTCAGGGACTGGGTGTTGTGTTGTATTCATCATCACTTCATCCCCATCCGGCGCGCAGGTCTCCCCATATGGCGTTGAATGTAATCAGACCTTCACCAAGGCGGCCGGGCCTGCCCCGTAAGGGGCCTCCCGGCCAATGACGCCAAACGATCATTTCCATTTACTCGTTTCCTGTGGTATTGCAACAAGGACGTGGAATGGTCTCCCCGTTGACAGGCCTCTGTGGGTTTCGTTGTTGAAGCAGAGTTATCACAGTGTTTGAAGGCGGATGTTAGGCATGGATAATGTGCTTCATTCCCAAGCACTGGACCCTAAGATTTCGCCCATTTAACCAGGAACAGGAAAATGACGATGAACATTAGGATCAGAATCAAAGTCAGCAGACTAAGTAGGCGACATGTGGCAGAGTCTCCACATCCTCTTGCTTTCGTGTTGTCTCTCGGTCCAACTGTCCCATTCTGCGTAGCTCACAGACTCCTAGAATTTTTCCTCCCCTTGGCGTCGTTGTTGGAAGACTAAATTCGCCACCAAATGGCTGATCGCCATTTCGTGACCGTGTCTCCCAGCTTAGGATGGAGGTTCTCCTTCTTGCATGGGCTGTTGTGTTGCTCGGTAACTGGCGTCTTTCTCACTTGTTCACTGTCCAGGCTGTTCCTAGCATTAGTCGCAATTTGTTCCGATGTTTTTGTGCATTGCTTAGTTGCTGAGAAAGCAGCCCTCAACGCTTCTTCATTACGGCTGTCTCTACATGAGGGCTGAACAGTCTTATGTTTCTTCCTTATCGAGGAATCTGCTGGCAATCTTGATTAATAAGCAACCATCTTGCTGTCCAGCAAACACTTTTAAGCAATCTGACTTCTTCCACATGCCTCCCTGTACGAACTCTCGGTGCTTCGTGTCTAAACTCCATCCCAGTGCCTACTGGTGTGTATCAATTATTGTCACATCTCTCTCTTTTTAAGGGTGGCGAATACAGCTGCTGCCAGCCGGGGGTTTCACAACTCCCCATGTGTGTATTCTTGACGCTTTTATGTCTATTCTTTATCTTAGTACTTACAGGGGTACACAACGACACGCACGTTTCTCATCGTGTGCTAGGCACTTCGCGATGTTTCTGTACTTAAACAAGCCGAGGGCATCCGGCTGCTTGCTCCCTGAGTGGTTGCAGAATGTTTCCTATGTTCAGTTTTCTAGCGCTAACTGTGTGGGGCACAACATTCCTTTCATCCTGGGCCGCTGGCGCTAGGAGGTGGCGAAAGTGGTTAGTAGTTTAGGGATCACACAGCTCCTTGCCATGACTTTTTAATAATTTGATATGGAAATTTGAGAGCTTTGGCAAAGTGATCCACGTATGGTGACCCGGCCCGTAGTGCGCGTCCGTACACTCACACACACACACACACACACACACACACACACACACACACACAGAGAGAGTCTTCGCTCCCTAATAGTGGCAGAAACACTTCACGGTTTTGGGTGTCTACTAAATTTTCATTTGTGTCCTAGCAGGTCAAGCCCAGTCGACTATATACACAAATGGTTGCTCTTGGTAAACAGATACAAAACATGCACAAATAAACAAAAATCTAAGCAAGTAAACAAATGTGAAGCACACAAATCCCACTGAATGTGTTCATAAAGTCACAGATGTACATAAAGCATATACAAAATTAGCCGGGAACTACGATGTGTAAAAATGAAAATTTTAATACGTCCGATCCCGGCCACTTTCGTCGATTCGCCGCGAGCGGCCGAGGAGGACGAGGGACCGGACACCCTGGGGCGAGCCTCCGTGGAGAGGACACTGCAGTCATTCCGCAAGCACACAGCGAGAAGCCAGGCTGACGCCCTCGCCTCGCTCAAGGAGAAACACGTTGTGGAGGGTCTGTCTGGCAGTGTGCAGCGTGCCGAGAACTGATGGACACTTGCAGCCATTAGGACGGAACGGCAAGAATGTATGCGTGAAAGCATGTAAGTTCTTCAAGCCTGACGGCAGTCATTTAACCTGCCTTAGAAAGCAGGAGCGTGCTGACAATTCCAGCACCCACGGGCACAGGGATGAGCGTACACAATGGGCGGGGAATTGGCGCAGGGAGGCGTGTGAAATAAGTCAGCATAATTAAGAAGATGTCTATCTCAAGAGTAAGAACATTCCTTATAAATCACGGATGCCAGCAGATAAATATGAGTCTGTGCAGGCAGAGACAGCAGTTATAAAGAAGTGTTGTGTAGCTGTTCTCACAACAGCCTCGAAATGCAGAAAACATCGTAAGAATATGAAATTGTGAGAATGATGCAGACTTAGAGAAAGCTTTTGACAACGGTGACTGGCATACTCTCTTTCAAATTCTGAAGGTGGTAGGGGTAAAATACAGGGAGCGAAAGGCTATTTACAATTTGTACAGAAACCAGATGGCAGTTATAAGAGTCGAGGGACACGAAAGGGAAACAGTGGTTGGGAAGGGAGTGATACAGGGTTGTAGACTCTCCCCGATGTTATTCAATCTGTATATTGAGCAAGCAGTGAAGGAAACAAAAGAAAAATTTGGAGTAGGTATTAAAATCCATGGAGAAGACATAAAAATTTTTGAGGTTCGCCGATGACATTGTAATTCTGTCAGAGACAGCAAAATACTTGGAAGAGCAGTTGAACGGAATGGACAGTGTCTTGGATGGAGGATATAAGATGACCATCAACAAAAGCAAACCGGCCAGAGTGGTCGAGTGGTTCTAGGCGCTACAGTCTGGAACCGCGCGACCGCTACGGTCACAGGTTCCAATCCTGCCTCGGGCATGGATATGTGTGATGTCCTTAGGTTAGTTAGGTTTAAGTAGTTCTAAGTTCTAGGGGACTGATGACCACAGCAGTTAAGTCGCATAGTGCTCAGAGCGGTTTGAACCATTTGAACAAAAGCAAAACGGGGATAATGGAATGTAGTCGAATTAAGTCGGGTGATGCTGAGAGAATTAGATTAGGGAATTAAACACTTAAAATAGTAAACGAGTTTTGCTATTTGGGGAGCAAAATAACTGATGATGGTCGAAGTAGAGAGGATATAAAATGTAGACTGGCAATGGCTAGGAAAGCGTTTCTGAAGAAGAGAAATTTGTTAACATCGAGTATAGATTCAAGTGTCAGGAAGTCGTTTCTGAAAGTATTTTTATGGAGTGTAGCCATGTATGGGAGTAAAAGATGGGCGATAAATAGTTTGGACAAGAAGAGAATAGAAGCTTTTGAAATGTGGTGCTACAGAAGAATGCTGAAGATTAGATGGGTAAATCACATAACTAATGAGGAGGTATTGAATAGGATTGGGGAGAAGAGAGGTTTGTGGCACAACTTGACTAGAAGAAGGGATTGGTTGGTAGGACATATTCTGAGGCATCAAGGGATCACCGATTTAGTATTGGAGGGCAGCGTGCAAGGTAAAAATCGTACAGGGAGACCAAGAGATGAATACACTAAGCAGATTCAGAAGGATGTAGGTTTCAGTAGTTACTGGGAGATGAAGAAGCTTGCACAGGATAGAGTAGCATGGATAGCTGCATCAAACCAGTCTCAGGACTGAAGACCACAACAACAACATGCCGATTCACGAGGCACACGCCAGCCCACGCCAGAAAAGAAATTTCCACCCTGCACAGAGAGGTGTGGCTATGAAACGGCGATCTGTCATTGCCGTTCATTGAAAATTTTGTCCGCCATTGACAACGCCGAAAGGAAGAATATTTCGAAGAGGAATTGAGCTGAGAGATGGAGGAGAAGCGAGAAAAGGGAGTCGTGGAGACACTGCCGAAGCGAGAGTACAAGGGCGCTCTTCCACCCATCGTTGACATCAGCCTTCCGACACCGTGATAGCACAGTTTTAGCCGCGCGACCGACAACTGTTAGACAACGAAGTCGCGCCCCGCCGCAGAGCCACGATTGCTGATGGGGGCAGCTGATCCACCCCGCACTGCCCCAAACTGACGCGTCAAATCGACGCAGCGCCTACCGCCGACAGCAGTACATGACGAACGATGACGAACAATGGTGAGACGATAACTGAGTCGTGTCCATGCCCAGTCGACCCTGAGTTTTATAATTTTGTTTCGGCTTGCGTAAACAGCACGAAAATAAAAACTTTGTTTCATGTTTTGGTCATATAAGCAGTCTTTTACATTGATACATGAAACCCTTAATTACGAACCGTTAGTGTTTGATTTCACTTCATTATTGATATCAAGTATGTGTTGGCTCTTAATGTGGGGAAATGTCAGTAGTCATCTACTCGTCATGTCACGTCCGACAGCAGAGAGAAGAATTCACAATTCACTATAAAATAAACCATCTATAGCTATACTGTTCATCACAGAGACATATGCCACAATTGAAAATACTATACACACACAAGATACATAGGTTTAAGTCATGTGACTCAAATTTTATCTTTACACAGTAATTATGTTCATCAATTAGCTATATAAATACAAATTAGACATCAGTTCAAAAACTTGGTCATGGAAAACAATAAATGTTAATAATATACATTCTTGGACTGCCATGGGCCAAGCCGGATAGGATGGTATGGGTAACACAATTACGTTTTTGCAAACAGCACACTACGTTCCTCCTCAGAGAGATTGGTTCCTACAAAACAACTCATACGGTGAAGATATTGATGTCTTCTCTTTCTACCACAGAACCTAATGTACACATCACCGATCTTTCGGAGGATTCCTCCTTATTTATTAGACGTCTCCGATCTTTGGGAGGCCACCCTGTATGTTTCATAGTGTTAGCTGTGTGAGATTCGCGAGTGGGCTCGGATGTTAGCAAATAGATAAATAAGTCGTGCGTCTTCCAAACTTTGTATACTCGAGCGACCTTAAAGTACTCCTAAATTCTGACATCGAAAATAATCTTTTTAACTAAGTTTAATAGCTTCAGCAGTGCGAGACACATAAATAGACGCAAATGTTAACAACAACAAAATAAACAAATAAAAATAAAACAAACGGATCTTCTGTGTATCTAATTTTGTATACTCCAGTGATATTAACCTACCATTAAATTCTAACATGCAAAATAAACGTAACGTATCTCAATGAATATTTCATGAACAACTTCCCAAAAGTAAAATGTCTTCTCTTCCGGCTGCAAGGTGCTTTTGGTGTGTCTCTGTATGCTCTAACAGAAATATCATCAATTATTTCTGTGTGTGTGTTTCTCACTTTTTACACTAGCATCATTCCATTCTTATGAATATGGGATGATAGAACAATGTTATGAAACATGTACGCAGCATATTACAAATAAGTATGCACAGCAAAATGAAATAATAAAGAAAATGGAAAAGGCAATGAACTAGCGTGAGCTCCATATAAAGTCGCGCCATGAAAAGTGACGCGCTATCGAATGCAGGTGACTCCTCTCCATATTCACAGCAATGCTTCCACACACACACACACACACACACACACACACACACACACACAAATGACTAAGCACAACAAGTACATACTAATTACCATTACAGGAAATATTTCCACAAAATATTAAAGGATTAAAATACGATTTTTTTAAAATTTTACTACAGTACTTTTACATAAAATTACAATCTCACGCCGTTCAAAAAAAAATGGGTGTGAAATCTTATGGGACTTAACTGCTAAGGTCATCAGTCCCTAAGCTTGCACACTACTTAACCTAAATTATCCTAAGGACAAACACACACCCATGCCCGAGGGAGGACTCGAACCACCGCAGGGATCAGCCGCACAGTCCATGACTGCAGCGCCTGAAATGGTTCAAATGGCTTTGAGCACTATGGGACTTAACATCTGAGGTCATCAGTCCCCTAGAACTTAGAGCTACTTAAACCTAACTAACCTAAGGACATCACACACATCCATGCCCGAGGCAGGACTCGAACCTGCGACCGTAGCAGTCACGCGGTTCCGGACTGAAGTGCCTAGAACCTCACGGCCACCGCGGCCGGCGCAGCGCCTCAGGCCGCTCGTCTAATCCCGCGCGGCTCAAGCCGTTCACTGTTATCTAGAATTGTATGTACCACTCCTGCCGTACACTACTCTAATGAGCCACATATGATTAGCTGCAGGCGTTAAATATCCCATCCCCGCGCTTGTCATCCTAAATAGCATAGGCACTCGACGCAGTCGTCTGTCGTACCTCATATGGGCCCTCATCCAGGTGGAAGAACTTCGCTATCCTATTCTTTTCGACATCCAGTGGCCTATGAATCGTGGCATAGTCTGAGAGAGGACCTTCGTGGGCTTACCACATGTGCGCACAAAGTCTTGTGCCAAAATTTTTACTCAGCTTTTCGTTATGGTGCTGTTTATAGCATAAAGCCTGACGTGCTTCGTAAATGCGTCCATGAAAACGAAAATAAACTGCTGCCCGAGCGAACCCTTCGGCAGAAGGCCGCAGTGATCGACAAACAACACGCCACTTGGAGCTTCTGGTGTGATGGCATGCATCTCAAAAATGGTTCAAATGGCTCTAAGCACTATGGGATTTAACATCTGAGGTCATCAGTCACCTAGACTTATACCTACCTAAATCTAACTAACCTAAAGACATCACACACATCCATGCCCATGGTGGGATTCGAACTTGCAACCGTAGCAGCAGCGCGGTTCCGTACTAAAGCGCCTAGAACCGCTCGGGCACGGTGACCGGCGCATGCATTTCACCTAGTACAATCGCGTACGGATAATTTATACGCTGGCACATACTGCATTTCCCATCTCTGCAAATTTCCGTCTGAGAATAGCATTTCCCGCTCCTTGGCGGTTGTCTCACGCAACTTTGTTTCTCAGCAGTGTCCACGGTTCTGATGATAGCGCTCTATTAACCCCTTCAAAATAGCGTTAGGGAGCCAAATGTTTCATCTACGTTACTTCACATGCCACTGGAAACATATCCTCCTCTCGACCTTGCACAGTAATGCAATATTTCTCGTTCCCGTGTTCTCTCCACCGACGCCGTACTGCAGAAAGTCCTCTATTCTACGGATATCTGGCTGTTGGCCTTGTCTTGCGACTAACTCCCTCCTATATTGTCGGATGCACGTCTGGTCCCCTTGTTTTAAGATTGCCATAATAATCTCATTATTTTCTCGATCGACGTGTTCATCGTCGTCCTCCAGCGAAGTATTTCGGCTTAATCAGTCGGCAAATTTGTTATGTTTACCGCGGCAATAAGCGATTATCAGATCAGATCTAACATGAAATCAGACACAAGAAATATCTTAATTCTAGTACACGGGAAGGCCGTTTCATTTTTGCGATCTCCGTCAATTTGAAATTCCCCGGATGGACGCCTTTCGGCGAGATCTGTAACCTCCATACCATCAGGTTTTGCGCACAAGTTCGCTTTGTAAAGCCTGAGCGTCACTGCAGATCTCTGGAGTACTGCCAGCAGCTGATTTATATGGTACATGATTTCTTCAAATGTTTCAGACGCGACAATTATGTCGTCGATGTAGGCAACGCAGAATTCCCTCATCTCTGGTGTGATTATAACATTCGGAGCACTGAGAGATGCTGAACTCAAGTCCTTAAGCCAAATAGTACTCGGTTGTACAGGAAATGTTCCCCTCGAATAGGAAGGTAGTGTACTTTGGGCAGGATGGATTGAGCTCAACTTCGCTGAATGTCATGGGTCGCCACGTTTTCCCCGAGAATTCCCGTAATATATCCTGGATGGGGTTCTGCCTTGTTCCGACTGCCTCAATGTGCTCATTTAACATCCTCGCATCGATGATGATGATGATGATGTGTGGCTTGTGAGGCGCTCAACTGCGCTGTCATCAGCGTGCGTACAAAGTCCCAGTTTTTACACAGTCCAATTTGTTACACAGTCCAGTCTAGCCACTATCACGAATGACGATGATGAGTACAACACAAACACCCAGTCCCCGGGCAGAGAAAATCCCAAACCCAGCCGGAAATCGAACCCGGAACCCGAGATCCATAGGCACCTACTAGACCACGAGATGTGGATTTTCTCGCAAAGAGGTAATAACGGACCGATCCGTCTTTCTTAGACACAATCGCGAGGGAATTCACATATTTCGACGCGGCCCGCGATATGATTCCAGCTGCCTCTGTCGCCTGTATCGTTTCCATGGTAGCTTTTCGGTGCTTCCAGGCCACTGAGTATGTTTTCCTTGTCGACGGCCGATCACACGTTACTCGATACTTATGGAACGCTCCTCGAAATCATCTCTTTGGGGACGAGTAAGTATCCATGAATTTCATGATTGGTTTCTCCAAGTCCTATCTCTGCTCCCGGCGAACAGTGGATACTCTTTCTAAATATTCCGATCAGATCAGCCTCTGCGTTCTCCACATCCAGTTCTGGCTGATCGTCTGTACAATGGACGTCATTTGCCGTGTCTCCTGTTTCTAAGTGAGACATGATCAATTAATTTCGCCGCTTCGACTCATGGAAACACCTGTGGTCCTTCAGAAACCTTCTGACTTTTGTAAATTTTTCGACATTGGTCGATACACCATTACCTGCTACTACTGTCCAGGGAGCGTCTACTATAATTACGTTTCGCAACTCACATTGTTTCTCAGCCACTCAACAATCGCTTTCGTATTCTCTACTTTGCTTCTCTGTTGCTGTGGGCGCTTCATCTTTATTCTTTGTCATTGTCTCAGCGCGCTTGTCGTCACGGCATTTGACTATGGTCCGTCTCTGCATACTATTACAGGGCTATTACAAATGATTGAAGCGATTTCATAAATTCACTGTAGCTCCATTCATTGACATATGGTCACCACACGCTACAGGTACGTAGAAAAACTCATAAAGTTTTGTTCGGCTGAAGCTCGAGAGCGCAGTGAGACAAAATGGCGACAGGAGCCGAGAAAGCGTATGTCGTGCTTGAAATGCACTCACATCAGTCAGTCATAACAGTGCAACGACACTTCAGGACGAAGTTCAACAAAGATCCACCAACTGCTAACTCCATTCGGCGATGGTATGCGCAGTTTAAAGCTTCTGGATGCCTCTGTAAGGGGAAATCAACGGGTCGGCCTGCAATGAGCGAAGAAACGGTTGAACGCGTGCGGTCAAGTTTCAGGCATAGTGATGTGAAAGATTCAGTGTTTAAACCTTCTCTACCAAGAAACGAGCCAGAACTGCGAGCTCGCATCAACAATGCTTTCGAACTCATTGATGGGGACATGCTGCGCCGAGTGTGGAGGAACTTGATTATCCGCTTGATGTCTGCCGAATCACTAAAGGGGCACATATCGAACATTTGTGAATGCCTAAAAAAACTTTTTGAGTTTTTGTATGTGTGTGCAAAGCATTGTGAAAATATCTCAAATAATAAATTTATTGTAGAGCTGTGAAATCGCTTCAATCATTTGTAATAACCCTGCAGGTTCCTTCCAGAGCGTGTCTTCCGTATTCGCAAGAGCGACGTGGGGCGTCTGCGGAGCGTACACTTTAACTCATTAACGGCCTCTGGTCTCTAAATACTAACAGCACATGAGCGAAGGGTCTCCAACGCACGAGCAGTCATATCACGTCCGTCAAACTCTCTTTCGCCGGGTATGTGCGCGGAATTCTCATCACGACTTTTTGACGTCAAACTGACTTCAACTGGAACCCCTGTGCCCTCTAATAAATCATCTTCTAACTTACATGGCCCAACTACCAAAATCTCCTGGTTCTCCTTACACATCACTAAAATAACTGCGCCATTATTGTCCTTTACATCCCACGCAATCGGATCTTTGAACAAATTAATCACAGTTTCAGTGGTCCAGTCCATCATCACCGATCTACTCGAGAGTTAGTCATTATCGATTATAAAATCTAGCGACTTCTCACCGACGACAACTGCATACACCCGGAAGCCACTCCTTCCATCGTTTAGCCACACCATGACCTGCTTTTCTACCTTCTTCCTTGTTCCAAAAGCGGGATTTCGTGAGATTCCTGTTACAGGTATCTCAGCTAACTACTACAGCTTTCCACCACATTTGCGTAAGAGGACGTCGACAGTGCTGTCACTGCCGACCCAGACTCCAGGCATTCTGCCGCCTCAATTCCTTCCACTGCTGTCTCAGTGTGGGGAAACAAATTGTCTGTGTTTTCAGGCAAGTTCAAAAATGGTTCAAATGGCTCTGAGCACTGTGCGACTTAACTTCTGAGGTCATCAGTCGCCTAGAACTTAGAACTAATTTAACCTAACTAACCTAATGACATCACACACATCCATGCCCGAGGCAGGATTCGAACCTGCGACCGTAGCGGTCGCTCGGTTCCAGACTGCAGTGCCTAGAACCGCACGGCCACTCCGGCCGGCTTTCAGGCAAGTCTGGGTCATTACAGTACTGGTCAATGTCGTCTTGAGCCTGCGGTTGCTAGTACCATACACTGCGTAAGAGATGTCTCTCGCTCATGGACCACCCCCTGCGATATTTGCCGGCCGGAGTGGCCGAGCGGTTCTAGGCGCTTCAGTCTGGAACCGCGCGACCGCTACGGTCGCAGGTTCGAATCCTGCCTCGGGCATGGATGTGTGATGTCCCTAGGTTAGTTAGGTTTAAGTAGTTCTAGGGGACTGATGGCCTTAGCTGTTAAGTCCCATAGTGCTCAGAGCCATGTGAAGCATTTGAACCATGCGATATTTCATTGTCTTTGGTCCTCACCTTATACGACGCTTGCATGTAGTTCACGAGGGAGCGAGGTGGCGCAGTGGTTAGACACTGGACTCGCATTCAGGAGGACGACGGTTCAATCCCGCATCCGGCCATCCTGATTTAGGTTTTCCGTGATTTCCCTAAATCGCTCCAGGCAAATGCCGGGATGGTTCCTTTCAATGGGCACGGCCGACTTCCTTCCCCGTCCTTCCCTAATCCGATGAGACCGATGACCTCGCTGTCTGGTCTCCTTCCCCGAAACAACCAACCAACCAACCAGTTCACGAGGCGTCCGGTGTCCGGAGCCTCGATCCCGCCTTTTTTCTCCGTGGTGTGGTTCAGAAATGGCTCTGAGCACTATGGGACTTAGCATCTATGGTCATCAGTCCCCTAGAACTTAGAACTACTTAAACCTAACTAACCTAAGGACATCACACAACACCCAGTCATCACGTCCGTGGTGTGGACCACGGTGTCTATTCCGCTGTCGCCTATTCCCCTCTTCTCTCCTTCATCTGTTATCGTGCTGATTCTGCATGCCATTGCCACAAACACTTGCGGCGCCTTATTTTATGTGCTCATTGCGCTAGCGGGTGCCGTCGTCTGTTCATCCGGTTTTTCGATGTCGCCCAAGGCCCTTAAAATATCGGCGAACTGTTCGCTCGGCAGTAACACGACGAGCGCACGTTGTACGTGAGGAGTAAAGTGTGTGCGCATCGCTCTGCACCACTCCTCATCTGTCATTTTGTCGTACAAATAGAACGACAAAGTAAGCGGCCTGTGTTGGCATAGATTGGCGTGGCTGTGCCGCATACTGTCCAGGATATACGCGTATGCTCATCTTCGCAGTTGCCCGTGCAGCCAAGTTCCAGCACGTTGTCAGAAACTTGGTACAGAAACCCTTGTAACTACTGTTCTCGCAAACTGAGGCGTGAAACCAAGTAGCATCCTCCCGGTCTATCATCTGCAGTGTAACAAGCAAAGCAATGCACTCGGCCACTCCTTTCTCATGCAGAGTTTTTTAGGTATGCCTTCGGGTGGATACTGCGCGTCAGACCGAACGTAGGCAGTGGTACGTCCACCCCGCGCATCGGGAAGGAGGCCTGGAAATTCGTTGGTGTCACCTGCGTTAACTGGGCACTCTCTTGTCGTATTGCAGACAGTTCTTGCTCGAAAACCGACAATCTTGTCTGTGTTTCTTTAAACGATCAACCTTCGTCATTTATGCGCGTGGAGATGTCAGTCATCATCGTGTTTACTTACGTTTCTAGGTTTGTCAATTTTCGTTTCACATTCTTTTCTTACCTCACCCATGCTGATGATGACCTACCTCTGTATCCTTTTCGTCTCGCCCCAGTTCCTGCCTAACTTCAGCGACCTGTCTGTCGATCTTCTAATTGCAAAGTTTTAGTTCGGCTTCCAGCTTTTCAAGTTGTGTTTTATTTTTCTTCCTTGCAATAGTTAACTGAGATGCGTGGTTTCATATTATCGTGAGAAATCGATCCAGTGGACTCTGACTTTGCGTATCCCTCATAGATATTCCTTATCTTCCCTTGCTCCCTCTAAAACTTTCCTCCCAAGCGAACATTCCCAAGTGTCAATAAATGGTCTTGACGAAACTTGGCAGATGTGTAGAGGGGGGAAAAATAATGCAATACGAATTGTTTTGATTGTGTTCAGTTTCACTTTCAATGGGTAAAACACACCCCGGAAGGTAATTTGGCATATTAGGTTTGGAGGGCATGTCTTCGAGACGATAATATATAAAAAATTGTTTCTCATATAAAAGCTGATATATAATTAACGTTCTTGAAAACTGCACAATCGAATTTTGTAATAATTTGAAATTTTGCGGAATACCCCACAGCAATTACTTCATTACAAAAATGAAAACCTTTGCTGCAAAATAAACACGCTCTCAATCTAGATATATCCATGTGTAATAAATCTAGTTTGTGAAATACCACGTTTGGAAAGTAAGATGTACAATATATGCTGTCAATGTATTTTCAACACACCTAATTAAAATATCTAAAAGTTCATTATTAGTCCAGTTATTTATTTTACTTACATTTGTTTTATGCTTAAAATTGTTGTTTTAAGTTTTACGATCATATTTTAAGTTTAACGTTTCAAATACGTTTGTTTTCTCAACTGAAAATAACAATTAAGTCGTTACAATGATACAAACTCATTACAATAACGATAATCTATAAATAAGTGCTTAAAATGTAATACTTTCTTACGCCATGCACATATAATGAAGGAAATTTCTTCACATAATATACACGACAGGAATACAATATAAAACAAAATTTAGCAGGATTTCAGATTCTTGCAGGTGACCCTGTAAATATCCTGGTTTGTATCAAGCATATTTCGCTATATTGGTAAGCCTTGGAAAGAGAACTAGACTAGTGACTACAGCTTGATTTTATTGTTTCTCAAGTCGAGATTGACATCATAATCATTTAACAGAATGAGATCTGAAAATCTTCTCACAGAATTCTTCCATTGTCGAGAGCCGTATACCTCACATTACTGTACATGTGTCGTCGAGGCCTGTGGGTGATGACGATATTTGGTTTATGGGGCGCTCACCTGCGTGGTTATCAGCGCCCGTACAAATTCCCAATCTTCTCGCAATCCAGTCACACCACTTTTCTCGAACTGTGAGGACAACACAAACACCCAGTCGCTGGGCGAAGAAAATCTCCGACCCGTCCGGGAATCGAGCCTGGGACTCGTGATCCAGAGGCAGCAACGCTAATCACTAGACGACGATCTGCGGACTCGAGCTTCTTGGGATCACCAGAAGAAAATGCACCTTGTCCTCAGATACGATGCTGTATACGGTTTTTTCGTACCAACAGCCGCAAGAATCTACTAATAGTACAGAGTTTTCTTCCTCACTGGTAAAGGAAACACCTTTCACATATTCTTTAACCTCGTCAGTCGTTTGTTTACCAGATTTCAATGCTGTCACATGGACATTTGGGGCTTCAAAAAGAAATTCTCGAATTCTCAGTCCAAACTCACTATTAGCTTGTCTTAAAACTGTGATAAGGTTGGTAGTCATTGTGAAAAATCCGGTTTGGCCATGGTACCCGAGGGCAAGGAACTTCTTCATCTGGGTATCCCATAAGGGTCAGTGGCACAGTCACAGTCGTGAGGTGTATATGGCTTTCGATGATGAAAGAACTTCGTGAAATTTTTAGATCTAATTGTGGTGAATGATTATGATGTCAGTCTCCACTCGAAAGATAATATAATCAAGCTACAGTCACTAGCGCATAATAAATGCTAAGTCTTCCCGACGTAGTGCAAAATACCTTGTATAAAGCAGGATATTTATAAAGTCACCCCTGACAATTTGAATTCCTGTTAAATTTTATATTTTCTTGTGTTCCCTGTCATGTATATTATGAGAAGAAATTTCGTTGACTTTATGTACAGTACATAGCGTAAGAAAACGTTACATTTTGAGCATTTGTTTACAGATTGTCATTATCGTAATGATATTGTACCATAATAATGAGTTACCTATTACTTTAAATTAAGAAAAAAATGAATGTAAAACGCAAAATAGCATTGTAACACATAAAACAAGTGTAAGTAAAATAGATGATTTAATTATGTATGGTGAAAATACTCTGGCAACACATTGGGTATATGTTATTTTGCAAATGCGGTGCTTCGGAAA
This sequence comes from Schistocerca piceifrons, assembly GCF_021461385.2. Taxonomy (NCBI): domain Eukaryota; kingdom Metazoa; phylum Arthropoda; class Insecta; order Orthoptera; family Acrididae; genus Schistocerca; species Schistocerca piceifrons. Next base: position 181,997,717 of record NC_060149.1, read on the forward strand.
CCAGTTTTACTACACCCGGATGTGTCTAGCTTGAAAGATTCTTTAATTTATATTGTAACAAAATTTTCAGTTTTCTGAATTAATTCATTGTGGCGAGGCGTGTGCAAAATGTCAAATGACTACAAAGTTAGATTATACAGTTTTCAAGAACGTTAATTGCATATGAACTGTTATATGAGGAACCTTTTTGTATTACATCGTTTCGAAGACATTCCCACCAAACGTAATACGCCAAATTACTTTTCGGCGTGTGGTTTGCCCCTTAAAAGTTAAACTGAGCGCAAACTAAAAAGAAAGTACGTGTTGCATTATTTTGCTCCCGTTACACTACCGCCAGGCTTCATCAAGATCATTTATAGACACATGGTATTGTTCCGTTGTCAGTTGGAATGACGGTCTCTAGTGGACACTGAATTTGTGTACTCCCCATAGATATGCCTGGCGTTTCTTCAGTCTGCTCCAGACTTTCCTCGCTTAGCCTAACGGTTTCCTGTGTACTCTGCTTTCTCGTATTCTCCACACATGTCCCTAGTTGTCCCTCACTTGCTCTCGAGCTCTCCTCAATTGACCTGTCGGATTCAACATTTATCAACCTCTCAGACCTGTGTCGAACAGAAAACGTGATCGCAAAGTAAAAGTACTCCAAGCAACGAACTGAGACAGCCTTGAGACGCTGATGGAAATGCCGGCAGCAGAAAACAGAACAATGTGAAAGTGAAACAGAATATTCACAACAGATCACATGTTCTACAAAATATGGGGAGGCCGTACGAACCTAAACTAAATCCCCTAGCTACAGTTTTGGCTAATCACATTGCTCATTTGCAACACATTCAGCACACAAAAACACACCGTGGCGATCGTACAGGCTGTATGGGAATGCGAATGTGGTGTGGATGACGAAATAACACACAATCTGTCCCTCATCAACTCGCCAAAAATCAAAGGTACAAATTGTTCCCAAGTTGTGTATCAACTTGAAGCCCACACATGCTGCTGCACGAAAACATTACGCAGCACAAACATTCCAGGGAGCCCCCGCAAATGAGGTTGGACTGACAAGTTTGGTTACGTTTCCTCTATGGGGCGCCAACTCACAAGTGACGCGAAGTACCCAATGTTCCACACAATTTATGTTTAATATAAATGCAGGCATGATTTGCTATCCAGAACGCATGTACGCACTCATGGATTTTTTTAGACTTTCATAAATTCGACTTTATTTCCAATAATAACACAGAAAAATTGAAAGTCACAGTCCACAATAAATTAATTTCAGAGCCTGACCTAGTTTCTTAAGATCTTGGAGGTGTTTGAATAAACCACGATTAATTGTGTGAGTTATCTTTAGAAAACCGTTAAAGTTCAACAGTATCTCAAACTATAAATTCCACAATGACTACTCACTGCAACCTTGTAAGTGCGGCTTGTATCACACGCAACCCGAAAAATATATCTTCGAAGACAGGAACCGTGAATATTTCACAGACGGCGAACTAGGGGCAGTTCCACAGCTCATCGGATAAAACGTTATGGAAATACAGACTAACACAGCCTGATCGCCTCCAACGGCGTCCGAACATAGTCTCTCCTCCAAAGTACCGCTGTTCACCCAGGAAACCTCGGTCAAGCACTACTTAGGCCAGTTAAACTACTGAACATGAAAATTACTGAACTTCCTAACTTTACACTTTTATACACGAATGATACATCAAGTCACAGGGAAATTTTCCGAGAGCTGTTATGCTGTTATCATTTTTGGTCATAGTTTATTTATAAACAATAATTTCTTCCTTCAGGAGTGCTAGTCCTGCAAGGTTTGCAGGAAAGCTTCTGTTAAGTTTGGAATGTAGGAGACGAGGTACTGGCGGAAGTACAGCTGTGAGGCCAGAGCGAAAGTCGTGCGTGGGTAGCTCAGTTGGTAGAGCATTTGCCCGCGAAAGGCAAAGGTCCCGAGTTCGAGTCTCGGTCCCGCGCACAGTTTTAATCTCCCAGGAAGTTTCATATCAGCGCACACTCCGCTGCAGAGTGAAAATCTCATTCTGGAATAATTTCTATTGTTTTCCTTCGTTTTCGGATTTATAAGCGTAAATATTAACAAACAATTTAAATTATAAATTAAATAATTTCCTACATACCTGAAATTTATAGTAATGCCACTACTTTTAATCTTTATTTATTTAGTAAGAAAAGCTGTGTTTAAATACGCGGAATCCACTTTTCGGCCTGTCATTTAAACACGTGAATAGTTTCAGTAAATCTATTGTCACACTCCGATACATTTCTACGATATGTAACTGTGGACACCTCGTTTCTTACAGCCACATAATGCGATGCTGAGATATTTACTTTTACAGTTCAGGAATTATTTAAAACATTTTACTTACAGTAATTTATAAACTAATGCTGATAGCGAAGACGCATCGTCAGACGCGTAATCACCCATCTTTACAACATCGAATGAGCCTACTGGGTCTTTAGTGACAGATATGTTTCAATATTTATTAATTCTGGGGTAAGCTTTAATTCTGCACTGAATGCGAAAGAGAGGTGATGAGAAACTATCAGCCCTTGTGCTGCCCAACGGACGGGTTTTCTTGATCACGCGGTTGCCTTAGCGGCGGTGGAAGTCCAGAGAGAACACCAACTGTGAAGAATAGAGTGAAACTGGCCCTCCACGTGTTCCTGTCACGCTAATTCCAGCTGTCAACACGTTTATGACCCAATCCTAGCCGCCGCCTGTGAGGCCGCGGTCTCGCGTTTGTGATTGAATAAAGTGTCTCCTTTTACAATAGGCTGTCGTGTTACACCATCCGAGCGCCTGACATCACACAAAATAAGGATAGCGTATTCCAAGTTCTGGGAATTTAATTTCTCCATAGTCAGGTTCCAACATTTAGAACTCATCACACTAGGAAGAAAAGTGAGAAAAAAATCAAATCAAGGCCTCAAGTTGGGCCAAAATGTGTTTAATCCTTCAAATATCTGTGATATGACATAGCATTCAAATTACCAGTGAGATGGAACCAAAATGTATTGTATTCAGAAATCTCTTCTCTGTCAAGAAATGACATGCAGATTACTAATGAGATCGCCCCACCATGGGAGCCAATAATTTAGTGACATCAACTGTTAAGCAAAATCAAACAGCCAAAGGCTATGAGATTAAGAGATTGATAAGCAGATAGGACAGATTAATTAAAGGATTAATACATGAACTTTTTCTTTTATTACAGTACATTTCACATAAAATTACAAATCTTAGGGGCAGTTTGACTGAGTGAGAACACTTCTCACTGTTACGGGATATATGGGAAGAAGTTAATCTAGAAGAAGGTATTAGCGACGATAATGTTTATGTGGCTCCTATGTCAGTGGCAGTTGCCAAAAAAACCAAAGAAACAGCGTAGAGTTTTCTTGTTTGGGAAAGCAAATTAAAGTGTCATTAATGAATATCTTCATAGTCAGCTACAAGCATTCACCGCGGGACAGAAAGATATTGAGCATCTTTGGTCGGAATTCAAAGGTATTGTCCACCATGTGCTAGAGAAGTATGTTCCTAGCAAAAATATAGGGGAGAGAAAGGATCCACCTTGGTACAACAAACATATTAGGAAGTTGCTGAGAAATCAGAAAATTTTGCACAGTCGTTTTAAACGTAGTCAGTGCCCCGCTGACAAACAGAAATTATGTGAAATGAAAGCAGCTGTCAAAAGGTCAATGAGAGATTCTTTTAACGAATTTGAAAGCAATACTTTACCTGCAGATTCTAAAAATTACCCCAAAAAGTTTTGGTCGTGCTTAAAATCTATGAACGCTACGGATAATTCAATACCTTCTCTTGCTGACAGTACGGGTAATGTAACTGATGATGATAAACAGAAGGCCGAAATTCTAAACCTAGCTTTCAAAAACTCGTTTACAGTAGAGGACTGCAGCACCATCACCCCTTACAATTATCGAACAAACGCAAGGACGGCTGACGTAGTGTTTAGTGTATTTGGGATTGTCAAACAGTGAAGATGCTTAGACGCTAGGAATGCATCTGGCCCGGACGGTATCCCCGTAAGGTTATATGTTGACTATGCTACAAATACAGCACCATTCTTATCAATCATCTATCAGTGATCATTGGAACAGCGGGAAGTTATACGGGACTGGAAGAGGGCCCAGGTCGTAGCAGTCTATAAAAGGGTAGAAAATCGGATGCACATAATTACCGGCCAATGTCACCGACATCGATTTGTTGCAGAATCATGGAACAAATTTTGTGTTCAGGCATAATGACCTTTCTAGACTCTGAGAAGCTCATCTGCAGAAACGAGCACGGTTTAAGGAAACAGCGGTCATGCGAGACACAGCTGGCCCTCTTTGTGCATGATACACAACAGGCTCAAGATATCGGCTCCCAGATTGAGGCCATATTCCTCGAATTTCGAAAGGCTTTTGACTCAGTTCCGCACTGTCGCTTGCTCCAAAAAGTGTGCGCTTACGTCCTATCAGATGACATACGCGCTTGGATAGAAAGTTTTCTAACAGACAGGGAGCAGTATGTCTTCCTTAACGGGGTGACTTCAACAGAAACAAGCGTGACATCAGGTGTGCCCCAGGGCAGTGTATTAGGTCCGCTACTTTTCACGATTTACATAAACGATCTGGTTGATGGTATTGACACCGGAATTCGAGTGTTTGGCGATGATGCTGTAGTCTACAGGAAAGTACACTACTGGCCATTAAAATTGCTACACCAAGCAGAAATGCAGATGATAAACGGGTATTCATTGGACAAATATATTATACTAGAACTGACATGTGATTACATTTCCACGCAATTTGGGTGCATAGATCCTGAGAACTCAGTACCCAGAACAACCACCTCTGGCCGTAATAACGGCCTTGATACGCCTGGGCATTGAGTCAAACAGAGCTTGGATGGCGTGTACAGGTACAGCTGCCCATATAGCTTCAACACAATACCACAGTTCATCAACAGTAGTGACAGGCGATTGTGACGAGCCAGTTGCTCGGCCACCATTGACCAGACGTTTTCAATTGGTAAGAGATATGGAGAATGTGCTGGCCGGGGCAGCAGTCGAACATTTTTCTGTATCCAGAAAGGCCCGTACAGGATCTGTAACATGCGGTCGTGCATTATCCTGCTGAAATGTAGGGTTACGCAGGGATCGAATGAAGGGTAGAACCACGGGTCCTAACACACCTGAAATGTAATGTCCACTACATCTACATCTACATTTATACTCCGCAAGCCACCCGACGGTGTGTGGCGGAGGGCACTTTACGTGCCACTGTCGTTACCTCCCTTTCCTGTTCCAGTCGCGTATGGTTCGCGGGAAGAACGACTGTCTGAAAGCCTCCGTGCGCGCTCTAATCTCTCTAATTTTACATTCGTGATCTCCTCGGGAGGTATAAGTAGGGGGAAGCAATATATTCCATACCTCATCCAGAAACGCACCCTCTCGAAACCTGGCGAGCAAGCTACACCGCGATGCAGAGCGCCTCTCTTGCAGAGTCTGCCACTTGAGTTTATTAAACATCTCCGTAACACTATCACGGTTACCAAACAACCCTGTGACGAAACGCGCCGCTCTTCTTTGGATCTTCTCTATCTCCTCCGTCAATCCGACCTGGTACGGATCCCACACTGACGAGCAATACTCAAGTATAGGTCGAACGAGTGTTTTTAAGCCACCTCCTTTGTTGATGGACTACATTTTCTAAGCACTCTCCCAATGAATCTCAGCCTGGTACCCGCCTTACCAACAATTAATTTTATATGATCATTCCACTTCAAATCGTTCCGCACGCATACTCCGAGATATTTTACAGAAGTAACTGCTACCAGTGTTTGTTCCGCTATCATATAATCATACAATAAAGGATCCTTCTTTCTATGTATTCGCAATACATTACATTTGTCTATGTTAAGGGTCAGTTGCCACTCCCTACACCAAGTGCCTATCCGCTGCAGATCTTCCTGCATTTCGCTACAATTTTCTAATGCTGCAACTTCTCTGTATACTACAGCATCATCCGCGAAAAGCCGCATGGAACTTCTGACACTATCTACTAGGTCATTTATATATATTGTGAAAAGCAATGGTCCCATAACACTCCCCTGTGGCACGCCAGAGGTTACTTTAACGTCTGTAGACGTCTCTCCATTGATAACAACATGCTGTGTTCTGTTTGCTAAAAACTCTTCAATCCAGCCACACAGCTGGTCTGATATTCCGTAGGCTCTTACTTTGTTTATCAGGCGACAGTGCGGAACTGTATCGAACGCCTTCCGGAAGTCAAGAAAAATAGCATCTACCTGGGAGCCTGTATCTAATATTTTCTGGGTCTCATGAACAAATAAAGCGAGTTGGGTCTCACAAGATCGCTGTTTCCGGAATCCATGTTGATTCCTACATAGTAGATTCTGGGTTTCCAAAAACGACGTGATACTCGAGCAAAAAACATGTTCTAAAATTCTACAACAGATCGACGTCAGAGATATAGGTCTATAGTTTTGCGCACCTGCTCGACGACCCTTCTTGAAGACTGGGACTATCTGTGCTCTTTTCCAATCATTTGGAACGCTCCGTTCCTCTAGAGACTTGCGGTACACGGCTGTTAGAAGGGGGGCAAGTTCTTTCGCGTACTCTGTGTAGAATCGAATTGGTATCCCGTCAGGTCCAGTGGACTTTCCTCTATTGAGTGATTCCAGTTGCTTTTCTATTCCTTGGACACTTATTTCGATGTCAGCCATTTTTTCGTTTGTGCGAGGATTTAGAGAAGGAACTGCAGTGTGGTCTTCCTCTGTGAAACAGCTTTGGAAAAAGGTGTTTAGTATTTCAGCTTTACGCGTGTCATCCTCTGTTTCAATGCCATCATCATCCCGTAGTGTCTGGATATGCTGTTTCGAGCCACTTACTGATTTAACAAAAGACCAGAACTTCCTAGGATTTTCTGTCAAGTCAGTACATAGAATTTTACTTTCGAATTCACTGAACGCTTCACGCATAGCCCTCCTTACGCTAACTTTGACATCGTTTAGCTTCTGTTTGTCTGAGAGGTTTTGGCTGCGTTTAAACTTGGAGTGGAGCTCTCTTTGCTTTCGCAGTAGTTTCCTAACTTTGTTGTTGTACCACGGTGGGTTTTTCCCGTCCCTCACAGTTTTACTCGGCACGTACCTGTCTAAAACGCATTTTACGATTGCCTTGAACTTTTTCCATAAACACTCAACATTGTCAGTGTCGGAACAGAAATTTTCGTTTTGATCTGTTAGGTAGTCTGAAATCTGCCTTCTATTACTCTTGCTAAACAGGTAAACCTTCCTCCCTTTTTTTATATTCCTATTAACTTCCATATTCAAGGTGCTGCAACGGCCTTATGATCACTGATTCCCTGTTCTGTACATACAGAGTCGAAAAGTTCGGGTCTGTTTGTTATCAGTAGGTCCAAGATGTTATCTCCACGAGTCGGTTCTCTGTTTAATTGCTCGAGGTAATTTGTTTAAAGCGTCGTGATTGCGAACAATAGGTGACCGAGACGTGTAACCAATGGCACCCCATATCATCACGCGCGTGATACGCCAGTATAGCGATGACAAAAATACGCTTCCAATGTGCATTCACCGCTATGTCGCCAAACACGGATGCGATCATCATGATGCTGTAAACAGAACCTGGATTCATCTGAATAAATGACGTTTTACCGTTCGTGCACCCAGGTTCGTCGTTGAGTAAATCTTCGCAGGCGCTCCTGTCTGTGATGCAGCGTCAAGGGTAACCGCAGCCATGGTCTCCGAGCTGATACTCCATGCTGCTGCAAACGTCGTCGAGCTATTCGTGCATATGGTTGTTGTCTTGCAAACGTCCCCATCTGTTGACTCAGGAATCGAGACGTGACAGCCATGCGGATAAGATGCCTGTCATCTCGACTGCTAGTGATGCGAGGCCATTGAGATCCAGCTCGGCATTCCGTATTACCCTCCTGAACCCACTGATTCCATAATCTGCTAACAGTCATTGGATCTCGACCAACGCGAGCAGCAATGTCGCGATACGATAAACCGCAATCGCGATAGGCTACAATCCGATCTTTATGAAAGTCGGAAACGTGACGGTGCGCATTTCTCTTCCTTACACGGGGTATCACAACAACGTTTCACCAGGCAACGCCAGTCAACTGCTGTTTCTGTATGAGAAATCGGTTGGAAACTTTCCTCATGTAAGCACGTTGTAGGTGTCACCACCGGCGCCAACCTTGTGTGAATGCTCTGAAAAGCATCGTCTTTCAGTCGGTTAAATTTCGCGTCTCTAGCACGTCATCTTCATGATGTAGCAATTTTAATGGCCAGTAGTGTAGTATCATACGAAAGTTGTGAACAAATCAGTGAGGATTTACAGAAAATCAATCCGTGGTGTAATGACTGGCAGTTATCTCTCAATATTAGTAAGTGTAACCTACTGCGTATAACAATGCGAAAGTCCCCATTAATTTACGAGTACAAAATAAATGCACTGTCTTTGGAAGCGGTAACATCCGGTAAGTATCTGTTTGTGACTATTTGAAATGATCTCAAATGGAATGATCAGATTACACAAGTAACGGGCAAGGCGAACTCTAGATTGCAGTTTAGTGGTAGAATCCTGAAGCGATGCAGTCCTTCAACAAAGGAAACAGCTTACAATACGTTAGTTCGTCCAGTCTTAGAGTATTATTCGTCTGTATGGGACCCTTACCAGTTGGCTTTGATTCAAAGGGTTGAGAAGGTACAAAGAAGAGCGGCAAGATTCGTGACTGGTATATTTAGCCATCGCGAGAGCGTTAGTAATCTCATAGAAAGTTTGTAGTGGGACACACTTGCAGGTAGACAGCGCGCTAAGCGGAAGAGGTTGTTCACTAAATTCCGATCTTCGCCGAGGATGTAGAGCATATATTATTACCACCAACTTTCAAATCGAGCAATGATCACCAATCAAAGATAAGGGAATTTAGAGCTCGTACTGAGGCGTTCAGACAGTCGTTTTTCCCTCGCGTGGTCCGCGAGTGTAACAGAGGGGGGAAACGTGACTTTGGCGCGAATTGTGCCCTCCGCCACACACCGCTTGGTGGCTAGCGGAGTATATATGTAGATGTAGATGTTGGGATTAGAGTGAGGATAACAATCAGTGCCAGCAGATTGAGTACGCGATGGGTGCAGAGCCTCCATGTCCTCTTGCTTTCGCTCTCCCGGATTGTCCCTTCACTTCTCATCACTCTGCTTAGTCCGTCCCCTTAGCTGAGAAATTAGCACGTCACAGTGCCACGTAGTGGACTCGGGTTCGATTGGCGACTGGGTCGGAGATTTTCTCCTCCCGGAGACTGGCTGTTGTGTTGTCCTCACCACCATTTTATTCTCATCGACACGCAAGTCGGCAGTGTGGCGTCAGCTGAAAGGACTTACTACTCGGCGGCCGAACTTTCCCAGGTAAGGGATTCCTGGCCTTCACTGCCAAACAATCATTTCATTTCATTTCAATCACATTGCGTAGCTCAAAGTCTCCTCGAAGTTTTCCTCCTGTTGGCACTGCCGTTTGCGACTAAATTTGCAGTGCCACCCAATGACTAATCGCCATTTTATGACCACGCCTCCCAGTACACGGTAGTGATTTTCTATCTTATGTGGGCTGGTGTGACTCGGAAAACGGCATCTTCCTCGCGTGTTCACTGTCTAGGCTGTTTCCAGCGTTTGTCGCACATTGTTCCGATGTATTTCCACATTTCTTAGTTGCTGTGAAAGCAGCCACAGAACACTTCTTTATAACGGCTGTCTCTGCGTAAGGCTTGGTCTGTCTTATGTTAGAGATTTATCTAAGAATCTGTTGGCGTTCGTGATTTATAAGCACCCTTTTTGCTGTCCGACGATCATTATTTTAAGTGGACTGGCTTCTTCCACACGCCTCCGTGTGCCAATCCTTGGCGCTTTGTGTCTACGCTCGCTCCCAGTGCCTGCAGGAGTCGATCAATTATCGGAACGTCTCTCGCTTTTTTGGGCAGGTGTGCATGGTTGCTACCAGCCAGGAGTGTTACAAATCACCACTTGCGCATTCTTGAAGCTTTTGTGTCTATGCTGTATCTTATTGCCTGCATGGGTCCACAATTATCGGCACGTTTCTCATTGTGCACAAGGCTCTTCACAAGGCGGCCATTCTTAAACGAGCAAAGCGCATCCGCCAGCCCACTCCCTGTGTGGTGGCTTTCCCCTCGTCCGGGGCAGGTGCACTAAAAATCGAGCTGTTGTGCTATGTACATACCTTCAGAATCTGAGCTATAATAGGCAGTCCTGCACCTTTATGAAGTCTGTCTCAATCATAAATCTCTCGATTTGCTCAACAGGCCTCACATATACCACCGAGTGGGAAATGGTCGACGGTTGGGCGTCCTATAACCACATTAGGAATACCATCTGCCACTCTACTCAAACACCCCTTTCACAATCTTCAGGCTAGTTACAAAGAGTCCTTTCCCTAAATAATTGAGGAGTGCCACTTACACCAAAACTTCCACATGCCAGACTCTCAGGTCGGTACAAAACATTGTGTAACCATAAAGTATCAACCGAAACACCGATATCGTTCGTGTTGTGTGCTGTCGTCCAGTAGGAGATGCGTAAACGGTAATTAAAAGTAACACCAGGAGTACGGAGTATAGGCAAACCGTATTTGTGAGATCTGAAAGTGAAGATCTGTGGTAGGTGAGTTGGTAGAATGTCAGATCGTCATACTAAAGGTCACCAGTATAAAACTCACTGACGGTGATTTTCTTTAATAGATTACACGTGAAATTGTTATATGAGAGAACACTTTTCTGTCATGTAAAAGGACGATTCAAAGTTTGTAGCTATGTTCTTGTGGCAGTCAGCTTTTTCTTCGGTAGTTGAAAGTAGCAAATCTATAGAGTACATTTGTATAGATGTGATGTTATCTATACAAATGTACGCTATAGGTTTGCTACTTTCAAATAACGAAGGGAAAGCAGACTACCATAAGAGCTTTGCTACAAACTCTGAAACATCCTTTTACACGGCAGAGAAATGTTCTCCCATATAACAATTTCACGCGTAATCTGTTAAAAAAAATCGCTATCCGTGGGTTTAGAGCTCTTGACCTTTAGTACACTCACCTACCAGAAATGAAAACGAGCGTATGATATCGTTGGCCGGGAGGCCCCATTCGGGAAGTTCGGCCGCCAAGTACAAGTCTTAATTTCATTCGACGCCACATTAGGCGACTTGCGCGCCGGTGTTGAGGATGAAATGATGATGAGAACAACACAAAACTCTCCATCCCGGCCGATAATCGAACCCGGGCCCGCTTGCATAGGAGGCAAGCACGTTACCACCCAGCTAAGCATCACCTAACAGAGATATTGACGTACAGCGGTCACAGATACGGTTTACCTATTCTGCATAGTTCTGGTGTTACTTTCAGTTACCGTTTACACATCTTCTACCGGACGGCAGCACACAGCACAAACAAAATTGGTGCCTTGGTTGATACTCTAGCGACATACAACGTTTGTTACCGATCTGAGTGCCTGACATCTAGAGGTCTGGATGTTAGCTTTTGCAACCCATTTTGAGTTTCTGCAGAGTTTCTAAAGAAAATCAACTGCAATGAATCTGGAAACACTTTGATCGATAGGGTATTGGCCCAGAAAACTATTCTGTTGATTCTCTCAGTACGTACGATTATACTAGGCAAGGAACACATCTAAACAGAAAAGAGAAGGGTAAATGGGCTGGGGTAATAGCAGGAAATTGGGTGGGGAGGGGGGGAGGGGGGGGGGAAGGAGGCACTGCCATGAGTGGTAAAGTACCAGTGGTTGTACATGTTGGAGCAGGATCGTTTTTAGGATAGGTAGAAGAGAAAGGGATCAACCTCTACGAGAGGCCAAGAACCTTCAATTTGAGAAAGAAACTAAACAGCACAATTCTTGAATACTGGATCAGAAAGCATAGCTGTTGGTTAAATATTTTCACTAATGAGCAGAAATTTTATTTCCACCCAGTTTTATCTCAGTCAGTGTGAAGTGCCAACTATCTTTAGTCAGCAAAATATTCGAGGGCTAAGAAGTAGAATTAATGAACTACTGATCTGCACTGAAGAATTATAGTCATCCAATCCAGTTGACATTAGCTGCCTCTCTGAACATGATGTGACCACTGGTATAGATGTGTTAAGTGTTGCAGCATTTAGATTATTTTCTCACTTTTGTAGGGCAGAAATGGAGGATGGAGGAGTTGCCACATTCATTAGAAATTCCCAATAAATTTATAACACTCACATTGATAAATTTTGCCTAGGGCAGCATATGGAAGCATACAACAGGAGTAAAATTTCGTAATAAATCATTCACAATAGTAAGTTTATACCGAGTACCAGCTGGAAATTTTAGTCTGTTCATAAATCACTATTTGACAACAAGAAAGAAAGAATTAGTGATTTTAATGTAGATTTTCTTGAAAACAATTCCAGTAACAATTTACTGTAGTTAGTAATTCATACTGTTAACTTTTCAATTTGAATAGCTAAGGGCTCAAAAACAACCATGGATAATATCTTTAAAGAAATGTCTAATGAAAAAATTATAGAATGAAAACAATAATAAGTAGCCTCTCAGACAATTGCATGAAGTTTCTTTTGTTAAATATTAATACTGATCAGTACATAAAATCTACTAAATCTGAGTTGAAGAGGGTTGTCAGTAAGTCAAAAATGGAATGTTTTAGGAAACTCCTTAAAGATATGAACTGGAGTGATGTGCACAATGCTTGTAGAATGAATGAGAAATACAACATTTTTATTACTAATATCCTTAACTGATTTGAAAACTGATATCCCCGAAACTAACCCAGATTAGACCAAAGTCTATAACAAAGCTTTGGATAACCCAAGGAATGATAGTATCCGGTAAGACAAAAAGGAAACTGTATCCATCAGTCAGAAACAGCATTGAGGTAAATGCTATAGTTCATTACAAAACAAAATGCTAAATATTTAAGATAGTAATACAGACATCAAAGCAAATACATTATCAGAAAAGGATAGTCGCGTCAGATAACAAAATAAAGACAATGTGATATATAGTAAAGGAAGCGACTCATACAACCAGAGATGAAGAGGATCACAAAGCACAGAGTAAGGAACGCACATGTAACATACGTGTGCAGTGTTGCTAAATATTTAAATAAGCACTTTGTAAATGTTACTAAACAGATGGGGCAGTCAGCTTGAGCAAAAGCCATAGAATGTCTCAGACCAGTCACTATAAATAGCTACGATAATATGAGCATGACCCTCATTACACCATTAGAATTAATGCCCACAAAAAATAATTGAAACCAAAAAACTGTAATGCCTATCATATTACATCAACAACGTTGATTAAAATGTGTGGCCCTGAGTTCAGTGACATTTTAAGTTAATTTTTAACCAGTCTTTTATCAGTAGAACATTTCCTGAATGGTTGAAATACGCTGAAGTTACACCTTTGCATGAAAAATGACGTAAAGAAATACCATCAAACTCCCGTCCAATTTCACTTTTGCCCACATTCTCAAAAATTGTAGCAAACGTAATATACAGTAGTGTTCTTAACAACCTGATCAAAATGAAGTATTATTCAATTAACAATTCGGATTTTTGAAGGGTTTTGATATTGACAATGCTATCTACATATACAGTGAGAATGTGCTTAATTCATTAGACAATAAATTACAGGCTACTGGTACATCTTGAGATCTGTCAAAGATATTTGACTGTAAATTACAATAGCCTTTCAAGTAAATTAGAATACTGCGATGTAACAGGAAATGCTGCAAAATGCTGATCAAAAGTATCCACACACCAGGCTGAAAATGACTTACAAGTTCGTGGCGCCTTCCATCGGTATTGCTGGAATTCAGTATGGTGTTGGCCCACCCTTAGCCTTGATGACAGCTTCCACTCTCGCAGACATACGTCCAATCTGGTGCTGGAAGGATTCTTGGGGAATGGCTGCCCATTCATCACGAAGTCGGCATTCTAAAACATCCCAAAGGTGTTCTATAGGATTCAGGTGAGAACTCTGTACAGGCCAATCCATTACAGGGATGTTATTGTCGTGGAACCACTCCGCCACAGGCCGTGCATAATGAACAGATGCTCGATCGTGTTGAAAGATGCAATCGCCATCCCCGAATTTCTCTTCAATAGAGGGAAGCAAGAAGATGCTTAAAACATCAATTTAGGCCGGTGTTGTGCAAGAGGTGCAAGTTCCCTCCATGAAAACCACCACCATACCATAACACCACCGCTGGCAATGACGTTGACAGGGCATTCGCCATACCCACACCCTGCCATCGGACCGCCACATTGTGTAGCGTGATTCGTCACTCCACACAACCTTTTTCCACTATTCAGTGGTCCAACGTTTACGCTCCTTACGCCAAGCGAGGCGTCGTTTGGCATTTACCGGCGTGATGTGTGGCTTATGACCAACCACTCAACCATGAAATACAAGTTTTCTCAGCTCTCGCCTAACCGTCATAGTACTTGAAGTGGATCCTGACGCAGTTTGGAATTCCTATGTGATGGTCTGGGTAGATATCTGCCTATTACACATTACGACCCTCTTTAACTGTCGGCAGTCATTCAGATCTGTACGCTTTTGTACTGTACGTGTCCCTTCCCGTTTCCACTTCTCTATCACATCGGAAACAGTAGATCTAGGGATGTTTAGGAGCGTGGAAATCTCGCGTACAGACGTGTGATACAAGTGACAATCACCTGACCACTTTCGAAGTCCGTGAGTTCTGCAGAGCGCCCCATTCTGCTCTCTCAGGATGTCTAATGACTACTGAGGTCGGTAATAGGAAGTACCTGGCAGTAGGTGGCAGCGCAATGCACCTAATATGAGAAACGTATGTTTTTGGGTGTGTCCGGATACTTTTGATCACATAGTGTACATACATCTTTCATCGTTGTCAGGAAACACGCAAATACGATCTGCGCGGCGCCGTCGGGATCTTTGAGAAGACTGCAGATGGCAATAGCGTCTCTGTTCAACAGACTGCTGTTGAAGGACTACGAATTATGTTGATATTTGTAAGGCACTACTGATCAAGCATATCACATTACAAAGTAAAAACCCAGGGAAAGAAACCATAGATACAAAACAGACATTTCTTTAGCCAACTATAATTATCCCATTTGTTAAATATGCTTGAAATGTCTGTCAGTCATTTTCTACCTGCCTTGTCACTGATTCATAAGTACAGTGGTTTTCCTAAATTTAATTATTTCTTTCATAGCAGTTTCAGAACACACAGTTAAGTATTAGGGATCAATATCACATTTTCCAGTGGTCATTCACTACCTTAGAGTTCTCAAGGCTAACATGGGAATGAAAATAAATGCTTCTCAGTGGATGGTTTTTACTTACTGCACCTTTTATGCTGTCGCCCGCAAAGAAAACAACCCATTCCAGTAGCTGCAGACAAATACTAAAACAAGAATTATTGATATATGGTGGGTTTCTGCGCTGATTGGATGTGATGATCGGGTTATCAGAAACTGGAAACTAGTGGCAGTGTCCTTTTCACCGCTAATGTCTACTGTCACCGTTTTAACATTCCAGTCCACTCAATAGTCCCTTGTTGCTCGAACACACTGTCTGCAATTCACAAGGAAATTATGCGTACGATCATCCTCATTAGAGACGATGTAGAAAAAATGAACATAAATAACTTGAGCGCTGCAAGCGTACTTGTTTCCGCCGGACGATGAATTAGAAATAGAAGAAAGTCGTCCACTGTACCTAAAGCTGTAATTAAAGTCTCCAGACCAATATAACTAGTGATATAACGCATTACCGCTGTATGATTGTGTATTACGCATACGTTTTATGAGTGAGAGTGCAAACTGGCGCAGCGTATGGGCGAGTAGCGTTACAAAACTGTCTGTGGCGTCCTGGGAGCTTTCGTATAAATAACACTTACTCTTACGAAATGGTGTTCCCGTGCTTGGTTAAACGTTACAGATGTGCTACATGCTCTAGCAATGAGTCACTGGTAGGGAAATTGCCTCTAGCGCGTATCATCTCTTTTGTTCGCATTTTGGCTGTTGCTGTTGTCGTTATTAATGACAGAGTTTTCACGTTCTGATGAATGGGTACCTTTAAAGAGAATTCCACTGCAGAAGTTTCCGTTTGTTATAATATCAAAGACTACTTAATTTGTGAGTATGAATTAGGTCATCTTGTTACGGTGCTCGTAATTTTAGTGTAAGCGGCTGCATCTAATGCTATAAAGAAACAAATTTTCAGTACGTCTGAAATGTAGATTACGAGAACCTTTTTACATCTACATCCACATCTACATGATTACTCTACAATTCACATTTAAGTGCTTGGCAGAGGGCTCATCGAACCACAATCATACTATCTCTCTACCATTCCACTCCCGAACAGCGCGCGGGAAAAACGAACACTTAAACCTTTCTGTTCGAACTCTGATTTCTCTTATTTTATTTTGATGATCATTCCTACCTATGTAGGCTGGGCTCAACAAAATATTTTCGCATTCGGAAGAGGAAGTTGGTGACTGAAATTTCGTAAATAGATCTCGCCGCGACGGAAAACGTCTTTGCTTTAATGACTTGCATCCCAACTCGCGTATCATATCTGCCACACTCTCTCCCCTATTACGTGATAATACAAAACGAGCTGTCCTCCGTTAATCCCACCTGATAACGATTCCACACCGCGCAGCAATATTCTAACAGAGGACGAACGAGTGTAGTGTAAGCTGTCTCTTTAGTGGACTTGTTGCATCTTCTAAGTGTCCTGCCAGTGAAACGCAACCTTTGGCTCGCCTTCCTCACAATATTATCTATGTGGTCTTTCCAACTGAAGTTGTTCGTAATTTTAACACCCAGGTACTTAGTTGAATTGACAGCCTTGAGAATTGTACTATTTATCGAGTAATCGAATTCCAACGGATTTCTTTTGGAACTCATGTGGATCACCTCACACTTTTCGATATTTAGCGTCAACTGCCACCTGCCACACCATAAAGCAATCTTTTCTAAATCGCTTTGCAACTGATACTGGTCTTCGGGTGACCTTACTAGACGGTAAATTACAGTACCATCTGCGAACAACCTAAGAGAACTGCTCAGGTCATTTATATAGATCAGGAACAGCAGAGGTCCCAGGACCCTTCCCTGGGGAACACCTGATATCACCTCAGTTTTACTCGATGATTTGCCGTCTATTACTACGAACTGCGACCTTCCTGACAGGAAATCACGAATCCAGTCGCACAACTGAGACGATACTCTATAGGCCCGCAGCTTGATTAGAAGTCGCTTGTGAGGAACGGTGTCAAAAGCTTTCCGGAAATCTACAAATACGGAATCAACTTGAGATCCCCTGTCGATAGCGGCCATTACTTCGTGCGAATAAAGAGCTAGCTGCGTTGCACAAGAACGATGTTTACTAAAACCATGCTGATTACGTATCAATAGATCGTTCCCTTCTAGGTGATTCATAATGTTTGAATACAGTATATGCTCCAAAACCCTACTGCAAACCGACGTCAATGATATAGGCCTGTAGTTCGATGGATTACTCCTACTACCCTTCTTAAACACTGGTGCGACCTGCACAATTTTCCAATCTGTAGGTACAGATCTATCGGTGAGCGAGCGGTTGTATATGATTGCTAAGTAGGGAGCTATTGTATCAGCGTAATCTGAAAGGAACCTAATAGGAATACAATCTAGACCTGAAGACTTGCCCGTATCAATACGAATGTATATGAAATTAAATCAAACAACAAATTCAGCGCCTTAGCAAACGAAGAATACACAGGTATTGAAGATATGGGATATTATTTACCAAAGTAGTAAGGATAACAACAAAATGTGTTGTAGAGCAATGATAAGCCAGTCGCAAGCTAACAACACATATATTAGAAGGATAACTACCGACAAGCGTAAATTTTCGAGCTAAAGACAATGGAAACGTGATAGAACTTAATAAAGTTGTTCTGAAAGGCACTGCGCAAGAGAATTAAAGGATTACTTTTTCAAAACGCCGTAATTGTCTCCCATTGCGACGTATACATTTGATGTTTTATTCAAAGATTTCTACAAACTTCCTCCGTAACGCTGCAAAAGCGTGGCGCCCTGTGACGGCACCCTCGGTTTCGCTGACACTTCAAGCAGTAGGTGTCGACATATGCGAGAAAAAGTTCAGAACTCAGAAGTGCGTGTGAGGTGTATCGTGGGTTAATGATGTCAAATGTTTACCAAATTCCACCACAATTCTTCCCATCGTCAATGAGGGCGTGTCACAGAAAGGAAAGGTCATAACACCTCGTATTACTACATTTCATCCCACCTTTTGAAGCCTCTGCGGTGGAAGTCAGGACTGGGACGCCCAGAGTTGAAATTACGCGGTTTTCTTAGGGATGGCAGAGGAAAACATTTTAGACATAGCGCCAGTCAGACTCAGAAAGGGCGTTAGGGGGTGGCATAAGGGGCATCAATGGAATCACCCCCTTCTTTGTGGTGTTGATTACCACATAGTTCGCGGTCAAAAACGACAGCTCGCAATGTGATGAGCAACACTACGAAGCCCTTGATACGCTTTGACACTGCTGACACTCCCGTACATTTCAACCCTCCACTCAGGAAATTGTGGGGCTGCATCCCCATCGAATGTGATCGCACCCGTCTGTGCTACCGCAATTTTGGCTCTGGTGCACAGGGTGGAACCACTAGGAACCGATCAAAACCGCTCGACGAAAGCTGAACGTGATCCGAAGGAGGAAAGGGTGCTTATGCTTTTTCAGAGCTCCTGTTTCGCGTCCTCCTGTGACGAGGTTAGGGAGGGGTGTGACATTGACCAATACGTGAATAAGACGGCAGAGAGAGCCCGCCCCCGGTTCTACAACACCGTCGCTGTCACAGGGCCACCTTGGATGAGCACTGACGGTTTCTTAAAATTGTCTTAAATGATTAATTATGTCATTTTATACTTTTTCCTCTTGAATTTCAGTATTCTTTTGTAAAAAAACGGAAATGAAAGGCAAATAATTTGAAAGCCCGCTAAAACGCTCTATTCGAGTCTTGTGATGCTTGTGACGTCATTGTCTCGCATGCTGCTCCTACTGTCATACTACTAATTCACAGTGATGTATCGTTTGGAATTTACGTTCCGGAAAATGGGTTAGAAATGGTGTGTAGTACAATACCGTACAAATACATCTGTAAAATTTCCTGAAATGTTGTTTTAGAGAGTTCAAGAGAATGAGAACGTGCGCAAAATATGGTTGCACTCTACCAGCAACTATCTTGACGCACAGGCTGACGAAGTTAATTAAATATGTGTTGAACTGTGAAGTAAATATTAATTTACCTCCGAGATACGCTTTTCCCCTGTTACAATGAAGGATAGCATCATTCAATGAAATTAAACTCCTCGTGAAAATTGTCGGTTTCCCGCTATCACATAAACTATTCAGCAGCTCAGGTGTTAGAGGGGTAATTATCCACATGAATGCTAAAAGAAATCCGCTAACATAGGTTGTAAACCCAACTAAATACTTAGGGCTTATAATTACGAGTAACTTCAACTGGAACAATATATAGACATAGACAATTCTGTGCGGAAAGCAGACCATAGATTGAGATTTATTGGCAGAACTCTCAGAAAATGCAACAATCTACGCTTGTCCGCCCTCTTCTGGAGTACTGCTGTGTGGTGAGGGATCCACATCGGATAGGATTGACAAAGGACATAGAAAAAATCAAATAAGAGCAGACCGTTTTGTATTATTGCAAAATAAGGCAGACAGTACCACGGATCTGAGATGCGAATTGGGTGGCAGTTGAAGTAGAATCTTCTAATGAAATATCAGCCAATAACTTTGCCCTCAGAGTATTACGTACACACAAAAAGGTTTTGCATCACCACGGTTCCCAGAACTCCTGAAGATAGGCGTTCACTGTTGATATTGTATCACAAACACAGTCCGTTTGACTATCCAGATATGTCACTAAACCCGCCCAAAGATGCTAACAATCATGCATGAACAGCGCCTATTAGACGGAGGGGGTCCGACAGCCGATCAGTTCCAGTAATGTCACCAGGAAGGAGGTACACGGCTCGTGTTGTCTGTAGTTCAACCATGCTTAGACGGTCAATAGCACGGTTCGATCGCGTCCGCATTGTTACTTTGTGTCAGGAAGGGCTGTCAACAAGAGAAGTCTCCAAGCGTCTCGGAGTGAACCAAAGCGATGTTGTTTGGACATGGAGGAGATACAGAGAGACAGGAACTGTTGATGACATGCCTCGCTCAGGACGCCCAAGGGCTATTAGTGCAGTGGATGACCGCTACCTACGCACTATGGCTCGGAGAAACCCTAACAGCAACGCAACCATGTTGAATAATGCTTTCCGTGCAGCCACAGCACGTCGTGTTACGACTTAAACAGAGCGAAATAGGCTGCATGAGGCAAGGTCCAGCTCCCATGGTGAGGTCCAGCTTTGCAACCATGATACCATGTAGCACGGTACAGTTGGGCCCAACAACATGCCGAATGGACCGCTCAGGATTGGCATCACGTCCTCTTCACCGATGAGTGTCGCATATGTCTTCAACCAGACAATCGTCGGAGACGTGTTTGGAGGCAACCCGGTCAGACTGAATGCCTTAGACACACTGTCCAGCGAGTGCAGCAAGGTGGAGGTTCCCCGCTGTTTTGGGGTGGCATTATGCGGGACTGACGTACGCCGCTGGTGCCCATGGACGGCGCCGTAACGGCTGTACGATATGTGAATGTCATCCTCCGACCGATAGTGCAACCATATCGGCTGCATATTGGCGAAGCATCCGTCTTCATGGACGACAATTCGCGCCCCCATCGTGCACATCTTGTGAATGACTTCCTTCAGGATAACGACAACGATGGACTAGAGTGGCCAGCATGTTCTCCAGACACGAACCCTATAGAACATGCCTGGGATAGATTGAAAAGGGCTCTTTACGGACGACGTGTCCCACCAACCACTCTGAGGGGTGTACGCCGAATGGCTGTTGAGGAGTGGGACAATCTGGACCAACAGTGCCTTGATGAACTTGTGGATAGTATGCCACTACGAATACGGGCATGCATCAATGCGAGAGGACGTGCTACTGGGCATTACAGGTACCGGTGTGTACAGCAGTCTGGACCACCACCTCTGAATGTCTCGCTTATGGTGGTACAACACTCAACGTGTGGTTTTCATGAGCAATAAAAGGGCGGAAATGACGTTTATGTTGATCTCTGTTCCAGTTTTCTGTACAGGTTCCCGAACTGTCGGAACCGAGGTGATGCAAAACTTTTTTTGATGTGTGTAGTTATAGTATACGGACTCATTCGCGAAAGTTCTACAATTCCTTAGGTTTGAGGGAGTATAATGATGCTACAGGGAGCAGGGAAAAGAAAGTCCGTCGTTGCACATATCATCGCTCTAAATGTGTCAAGCATAAATGCATCAACTTTCGCAAGGTTTCCACTATCAGCGTTCACAAAATTCCTTTATTGTTATTTAAAAGTTGTAGTTTTGTTTTCCGTCACTAGATGGCTACACTGTTCGCAGAAAAAGTACGTAACAACCTCGTAACTTCGGCGATCACTCCTATAACACATGTATAACCTCGTCGTCATCCTAGCCTGTGACGTCATCAGAGCTTCAGCCAATAACGGAGCGTTTTCGATCACGTGTCCAAATCTTGATATTTAGTTATTTTTAAGCTTTAATTGCATTAAAACATCAGGTGTTTTGTAAGAATATTGACCGTAAACGCTATTTGAATACTATAATCCATCAGAATAACAACAATCCGACCCATTTATGTAACATATGAAAATAGTCTATTATACCTGGACAGAGAGAACCTGTAAAGACAGTACTAGCCACCTGGAGGCAGGCTATGCTACTGCTATTACTGCTGCTCCTGCGCGTACTTGTACGCCATCTGTAATCGAAGGGGTGTCGGAAGAGTTGCCTGTCTGAAAGAGCTTAAAAATTCGGCACTAGTGGTGTCTGTTCATGTGCATTTTTGAAGCTACTGAGCGTCTCTCCTGCAGAGTCTTCCACTGGAGTTTATCTATCATCTCCGTAACGCTTTCGCGATTACTGAATTATCCTGTAACGAAGCGCGCTGCTCTCCGTTGGATCTTCTCTCTCTCCTATCAACTCTATCTGGTACGGATCCCACACTGCTGAGCAGTATTCAAGCAGTGGGCGAACAAGCGTACTGTAACCTACTTCCTTTGTTTTCGGATTGCATTTCCTTGGGATTCTTCCAATGAATCTCAGTCTGGTATCTGCTTTACCGACGATCAACTTTATATGATCGTTACATTTTAAATCACTCCTAATGCGTACTCCCAGATAATTTATGGAATTACCTGCTTCCAGTTGCTGACCTTCTATATTGTAGCTAAATGATAAAGGATCTTTCTTTCTATGTATTCACAGCACATTAAACTTGTCTATATTGAGATTCAACTGCCATTCCCTGCACCATTCGTCAATTCTCTGCAGGTCCTCCTGCATTTCAGTACAATTTTCCATTGTTACAACCTCTCGATATACCACAGCACCATCCGCAAAAAGCCTCAGTGGACTTCCGATGTCATCCACAAGGTCATTTATGTATATTGTGAATAGCAACGGTCCTACGACAGTCCCCTGCGGCACACCTGAAATCACTCTTATGGCTCTGAGCACTATGGGACTCAACTGCTGAGGTTATTAGTCCCCTAGAACTTAGAACTAGTTAATCCTAAGGACATCACAAACATCCAGGATTCGAACCTGCGGCCGTAGCGGTCTTGCGGTTCCAGACTGCAGCGCCTTTAACCGCACGGCCACTTCGGCCGGCTGAAATCACTCTTACTTCGAAAGACTTCTCTCCATTGAGAATGACATGCTGCATTCGGTTATCTAGGAACTCTTCAATCCAATCACACAATTGGTCTGATAGTCCATATGCTCTTACTTTGTTCATTAAATGACTGCGGGGAACTGTAACGAACGCCTTGCGGAAGTCAAGAAACACGGCATCTACCTGGGAACCCGTGTCTATTGCCCTCTGAGTCTCGCGAGATGGGTTTCACACGATCGTTTTTTACCAAACCCATGCTGATTCCTACACAGTAGATTTCTAGTCTCCAGAAAAGTCATTATACTCGAACATAATACGTCTTCCAAAATTCTACAACTGATAGACGTTAGAGATATAGATCTATAGTTCTGCACCTGTTCGACGTCTCTTCTTGAAAACGGGGATAACCTGTGCCCTTTACCAATCCTTTGGAACGCTACGCTCTTCTAGAGACCTACGGTACATCGCTGCAAGAAGGGGGGCAAGTTCACGTTCATTGGGGTTGCTGGCTAACAATGTCCTTAGAGAAGAGTTCAAGGGTCCGCGAAGTTCAAATGGCTCAAATGGCTCTGAGCAGTATGGGACTTAGCATCTGAGGTCATCAGTCCTCTAGAACTTAGAACTACTTAAACCTAACTAACCTAAGGACATCACACACATCCATGCCCGAGAAGGGATTCGAACCTGCGACCGTAGCAGTCGCGCGGTTCCGGACTGAAGCACCTAGATCCGCTCGGCCACTGCGGCCGGCAGGGTCCGGAAGAGGTCAGCGATGTCAAATATTGTCACGAACGCTATGTTGTAGCTCATCGCACTGCGAACTGTCGTTTTCAACAGCGAAATGTGTGGGAATGTGTGGGAATCAATATCCAAGAGGTGTTTCACTGACATACTTTACCCCCCCCCCCTCCCCCTAAGGCCTCTTCGTGTGTATTCTGAGCGGCGTTGTGCCTGAAATGTTTTCCTCGGACATCCATAAGAAAACCGTATTATTTCAACTCTTGGCGTCCGGCACTGGCTACATTGCATAGTCGTCAAAACAAAGGGTGAAATGTGGGTAAAAGTCGATGTAACGACTTTTCTATCCTGACACGTCCACGGTGCCTCTGGGAAGAATTATGATGAAATTTGGTGCCAATGTGACGCCATTAACCCACCATACTCCTCACATGCACTTCTAAGGTGTGGCCTTTCTTTCGCATGTGTCGGCATCCTGTTGTTTGAGCCGCGGGTGACGTCACAGACGCCACAATTTTGCACCGTTACAGATGAGGGCCCTAGGGACCTTTAAGCCGAATTTCAAACTTATGCGTCGCAGTGGGAGACAATTACGGCGATTCGAAGAAGTGATCCTTTAATTGTGTTGCACATAGTACGTTCGAGAAGATATAAGGACACACAATGCAAATTTTGTAAAATAAGCAGTTGCAAACAATCGGAGTAGGAGTATTAACAAAATATTATAGACTTACGCTGGTTAGACATCGCACTATATCAGTTAACATGAACGACAGCCCAGTAAATAATAGCACAAAGAAAGCTTTGTTTAAGGTTTCGCATACTTTTAAGGGAGGAAGCTGACAAATTGATAATAAACAACGAACGTAATAAAATTCCGCAGGTAATAGCAGATGAAGTCCTTAAAGCAATATAGGTTGCTACAGTGGATGGTGTTCCAATATAAAACGCTAAAGCGGGAGGAAATTTGCAAACTTATTTGCAGGGTCTACTTCAGATGATAGCAATGAAAAACAAGACATTCTTAATTTTAGACGTATTAATGTTAAAGCTGGAGGTAAAGTAATACAAAATGAACCTGCAGAATTGCTTATTGCATACCCGAGAAACACGCCAAAATTGGAAATATACTTGCTGTATCTCACAGTAATGAGACACCTAAGGCATGAAAAGCTGAAGGCATATCACGCTCATAGCCCAACGTATGGAATATTGCACAAAATAATTATCAGTCGCACAGAAGTAAATCGGATTTTAAGCAAGCAAAAGAAGAATCAGGCCTTAAATGTATGCATAGCATAATAGACAACCGTGAGGGTATTTGTCGAATAGCGTAGTAAGTTACCGCTTTCTCTCGAATGTATAAATTATTGAGAATGTTTTTGACTCGACTGCGACAAAATCTGTACTAAAAGCTCTTGATAAATGTGGAATTTGTTAAAATTATATCTACGTATTGAGGAATGCTACTTCTTCCATAGGATTTCTGCAGATTAGCGGCATATTCTGAATTGAAAGACGAGTCAGATAAAGAGTTTTAGTCTACCTATCTTATCTATATATCTACAGGGTGATTCAAAAAGAATACCACAACTTTAGGAATTTAAAACTCTGCAACGACAAAAGGCAGAGCTAAGCACTATCTGTCGGCGAATTAAGGGAGCTATAAAGTTTCATTTAGTTGTACATTTGTTCGCTTGAGGCGCTGTTGACTAGGCGTCGGTGTCAGTTGATGCTAAGATGGCGACCGCTCAACAGAAAGCTTTTTGTGTTATTGAGTACAGCAGAAGTGAATCGACGACGGTTGTTCAGCGTGCATTTCGAACGAAGTATAGTGTTAAACCTCCTGACAGGTGGTGTATTAAACATTGGTATAAACAGTTTACAGAGAATGGGTGTTTGTGCAGGCCGCCAGGCAGACCGTGACAGAGCACTTCATCACTGGCCTCCAAGAAGCCCTGATCTTACCCCCTGCGATTTTTTCTTATGGGGGTATGTTAAGGATATGGTGTTTCGGCCACCTTTCCCAGCCACCATTGATGATTTGAAACGAGAAATAACAGCAGCTATCCAAACTGTTACGCCTGATATGCTACAGAGAGTGTGGAACGAGTTGGAGTATCGGGTTGATATTGCTCGAGTGTCTGGAGGGGGCCATATTGAACATCTCTGAACTTGTTTTTGAGTGAAAAAAAACCTTTTTAAATACTCTTTGTAAAGATGTATAACAGAAGGTTATATTATGTTTCTTTCATTAAATACACATTTTTAAAGTTGTGGTATTCTTTTTGAATCGCCCTGTATATCCGGATCCCGCTCCAGCTACTGCCGGGTGTGGATGCTGATGAGTCCTCTCCATTTGGCTCGGTCCTCCTGTAACATCATGGCTCTAATGCTTTACTGATTTATTTTGCTTTGGTTTCATTTAATGTTACATCGTTGAGCTTCTCTAAATGTGTTTGGATCGATAACACAAAATTGTATACTCCTTTCTTTGTTAAAACTTTGCTGTCATGATTTGATTCTGTACAATGTAGTATATCTGTCATTTAAATTCTTTGTCCCATTTGAAGGGAACAAAACTTACTGTATATAATTGTTATTTCTGTGTGAATAATTTTTTGTAGAAATGTCAATATGTGCAAATGTTCTGTTTTATTTAAAATGTTTGTTTGTTGTTATGTAAACTGCTGACCTTCAGTTAGGGTTCTTAATTATGTCATATGTAAAAGGTGTTGTGGTTCCCCTCGGGAACGGAACTGAGTATCGCGCGCAAATTGTGGTTGGCCTAGGTAGAAAAGGTGGAACAAAGAGTCAGTCGGGGACGAGCTACCAAACTGTGCACTGCCATGTAAAAGTTGTATATTGTGCTGGTTCCGAGAGAGGCTTTTTCTGCCACTTTCCAATGCCTCGGATGGATGGATAAAGAACTGGAGCTATTCTGGAATTGATGTCTACCATCGCCACCAAGAAGGGCCAGAGTCCAGCAAATCCGCCTGCGAATCCACCTACCAACATGCAGTTGCCACCACATTGCGCAATCATTGTAACAGAATACTTTAATGATGTACAGTGAAGGATCAGCTTACTGGATGTGTTAGTGTGCTCAAATATAAGATAACTTATAACTGAATTCATGTACCTACCTTGATTTTTTTTTCCTTATCGTAACACCTCTCAGGTTCCTCTCCGTTTGAACTAAAGTGATTACCGAGTGTCCTTACTGAAAGAACATTAAAGCCCAGCGTTTTGCTAATTAACGCCTCTTCAACATAGTAAAAAGAAAGTTAACGTTAATGTGGCAAGAGAGTGAAATGATGTTTGCTGAAAATAATTTTCCTATTAAAACTGCTTATTAATATATTGTTGCCAACTTCAAAATTAAAAGTTCTTAAGACTGAGGCTTATAAAGTTTTGATTGGTAAATGATCTCATTGCTGTCTGTAGTAAATTTTAAAAGGTGAGTCAGTTTCTTGTAAATTTGTCAACATTGTGTCTCACTGCAGCAAAAGTCGTGAATTGCAGTTGTGGAATGTTATATTTGCTTGCCAAGCCCTTGTTTCTTTCGGGTATTGAAAGTGCATATTAATAGTGTAATAAGATCCATGGGTTATCCTTTACCACTATTTATGAAAACAATAATTTCCTTATTCAAAAGACAGTGAGAAGTAACCTGTTAGTGAATTCCAATTAAATTTCATTTTAAATACTAAAGTATTTAACTGAGAGAGACTTAACGTGTGACCAGTTCATAATTTTGCAGTGAACAACGTTTATCATTCTATGTCAATTAGGAAAGTGTTTGAAAAATAATACTTAACCTATGCCCAATTTATGATTCTACAGTGAATATTAACAGTAGTGTTATAAAGACCATTCAGTTTGAACAAGTCCTGAAAGTAATAGAGTGTTTCGGTATCTGTTATATTTTTGCAGATAGTTTGTGCTGCTCTAGCTGCTAGCTTCAATCTTACCGTAAACATATGTATGTGTCAGAGTTCATTGCACTAGCGTGTGGCCAAGTATAGGTTGTGTTTATCCGTTAAAGTAAAAATGGTTGAAATGGCTCTGAGCACTATGGGACTTAACATCCTTAACATATGTGGTCATCAGTCCCCTAGAACTTAGAACTACTTAAACCTAACTAACCTAAGGACATCACACACATCCATGCCCGAGGCAGGATTCGAACCTGCGACCGGAGCGGTCACGCCGTTCCAGACTGAAGCGCCTAGACCGCACGGCCACACTGGCCGGCGTTAAAGTTACTCATACCTACTTTCTTAAACGAGAACGTTAATCTTTCTCTTGCCTAATTAGGCTGGCGACCGTTTTCCTTATTCTTTAATCAGTATAGCTACGCAAAAATATTGTTTGTTACTGTTCGAATATTTACGTAATTCTGACTTTCATTTGCGATAAGCCATTTCCGTTAGGTACAACACGGTCAACCTAGCAAAATTCCTCTCAGAGGGTAACACTGTTCTGTTGCGTTATACCATAACTGCTTTAATAAGATTGTTTTATTTCACAACCTGCCTCCAGCTTCGAGGTTATGGTGTAGCTGTAGCAGACGCTAGTGTTATACTCCCACCACTTTTCTTCCTCCACTTGCTGCCAGGTCACACCTCTCCTTTCCACAGATATTCTCGCTCCCGTTTTCCACGGTGTTCTTGGGCGCCCTCTCGGTCTTTTCCCATCCATCTTTAGTTGTTCCATAATTTTGGGGAGTCTCTGTCCACACATCCTCTTAACATGCCCGTACCATCTTAATCTCTTTTTTTCAATTTCTTCTCTCACACTTTCTTGTTTAAGGTCCTTTTTGATATCTATGTTCCTTACGCTGTCCATTCTTGTTTTTCCCTTAACTGCTCTGAGAAATTTAATTTCCCCTGCTTGCAGTCTGCTCCAGTCCCTTTCTGTCATTGTCCATGTTTCTCCTGCATATGTAACAATAGGGAAGTAATAACTCTTATACATAAGGAGTTTTGCTTTTTCTGAAACTTCCTTATTCCAAATCAGGTGTTTTATTGTTTTGTAGAAATTTCCTCTCTTCTGAAACCGCCTATTAATTTCGTTGGTTATTCTTCCGTCACTAGATATTTCACGCACTAAGTAAGTGAAACTGTCTACCACTTTGAGGGGTTCTCCATTCAGAGTAATATTTCCGATGATCCCTTTGTCTTTTCCAAATACCATTACTTCACTCTTATCTTTATTTATATTTAATCCATAACTTTTCACACATCAAATTGAACCTGTACATCTTCCTCTTTATCGCCCCAAATTACCATATCATCTGCAAAAATCATCTTTTTGTCGTTTCCTTATACTATATCTTTAACTGCCCTACTCATTCCCTCCATCACAACTTTAAAAAGTGCAGGAGGTAGAAAACTTCCTTGCTTAAGTCCTCGTCTTATTTCGAAGTATTCAGAGTTCCCCAATGATGTTCTAATTCTACAGTTGTGTCCTTTGCACATTGTCTTTATTACATTAATGTATGCATCTTCTACATCTGTTTTCTTCATTTCTTCCCAGGGTCTTTCCCTGTTAACTAAGTCATATGCCTTTTCTATGTCTATAAAAACCATTATCACCCGTTTGTTATACTCCAAACTTTTTTCCATCAGTTGACGGATGGAAAATATCAGTTCGATTGTGCTTCTTCCTTTCCTAAACCAATGCTATTCTTCACTCAGCTCCTTTTCTATCTTTTCACTTATTCGATTTTGTAAAATTCTTGCAAATGTCTTGGCTGGATGACTCATAAGGGTTACTCCTCTGTAGTTTTCATGAAGTCTTTTATTGCCTTTTTTGACGATGGGAACAATGCCTCCTCTTCTCCAATCGTCAGGTATTGTACTATTTATCCACACACTTGATAGTACTCTATACAGCCACTGCATTTCCACTGGACCTGCTGCTCTTATCATATCCATTGGTACTTCATCAGGTCCTGGGGCTTTTGCCCCATTCATCTTCTTTACAGCCATTTCCATTTCTTCCCGTGTAATTTGTCCTAATTCTGCTTCCCAACTTCTCTCAGTTTCTTCATTATTTGTTGTTTCCTCGTGTACCTGCTCCACAGCGTTTAACAGTTTCTTAAAATGTTCTTTCCAGAGATCTTTTACATTTCCTGGATCTTCAATCACAGTACCATCCTCTGTTTCCCTCTTTACTGGTACTTCAGAAGCCTTCCTTTTATTTTTCATCATTTTATTGAACATTTTCTTATTGCGGTTCACATCTTCTTCAAGTTTTTTTGTAAACTCTTCCCATGCCTTTTTCTTTGCTGTTTCCACTATTTCTTTGCACTTATTCTTTTCCTCTATATGTCTTTTATGGTCCTCGTCATTTTCAGTTTTCCACTACTTTCTCTATACTCCATTTTTTCTTCCAACTGCTTGGATCGTGGTATCATCCCACCAACTTTTCTGTCTTATTGTTCTACCACATACTTTTTGTGCTGCTTGGACTAAAGTGTCTTTGAATAAACTCCATTCTTTTTCTACATCGCAGAAAATTACTTTTGGAAATCTTTGTGTGATTAAATCTCTATACTTCTCAGAACTTTCACTCTCCTTCAGTTTCCAATCCCAAATCCTCTATTTTTCACACACTGATTCATTTTTCATTGTCCCACCAGTAATCTATGGTCTCCATCTGCACTCACACTTGGAATTACCTTCTCATTTGTTACTTACTCTCCCCATTCCCTATCTACTAAAATATAATCAATTACACTCTTGGTTCTTCCACCCCAATTGTATCTGGTGATAACATGACACTCTCTCTTCATAAACCAACTGTTTGCTATTTTCATTCCATTCCTCTGGCACCAATTCAAGAGTCTTTCCCCTTCTTCATTTCTGCCTCCATATCCAAAACATCCCACCACTTAATCTCACCATTTCTAGAGCAATAATTCACATTCTTAAAGAAGAAGCTTGCTAATTCTTCTCCGTCTTGCTAATGGCATGTAATGCAGCTGAAGTTCTACAACTGTTTGAAGAATTTAGTAGAGCAAGTTGGAAAGTGAAATCAGGAGAAATAAGACTGATATAATAATCTGTGTTTAGGACAGTGGATGACAATTTGTGGATGGACATCAACGTGAGTGAAGAGAAAAGTAAAAGTGGCCCAAATTGGTTCTGGTGAGCTAAATAGAGTATTCAACACGAAGCCTCATATGTATGACAGAGGCTAAACTTATAATACGTGCGTAACACTGATTTTCTGCGAGATGGAGATTTCATGTGGCTGCCCGCATAGACAGAGGGTAGTTCATCGTGCTGTAGACAGAAAGATTTGAAGGTCAGTATGCCGATGCAACTTTATGCCTATACACACCATATTATCTGGGCCACCGGAACGATCAGATTTAACAATTATGGATGGACTCTCATACGGCGAGAGGAACACAGGAACATTGTCGAATATGATCGTTTTGATAGTCCAGGTATTATGGCGTGGGGAAGCATAATGTTGCAGGGTCGTAGTGTTCTCCAAACCTTCGAATACGATATACTCTCCGGCCAAAGCTATTACCACAGTGTGCTCCTTCCCCACGTGGGTATTTTTCTGGAGTGTATTCGGCCATGACTTCCTTTTTATGGATGACATATGACACTGTACTGTAAATGATGCAAAACACAAATAAAAAAGTTAGATGGAATCGAAATAATTTAATCTTCACTCTAAAATGGAATATGAATCAGTATTACTGATTGCCAATACGTAACTACATAGATTACGATTTCCTACACTGAACTGCGCGTACACCTCATTGAGATACCAGTATGGAAGCAAGTCGCACTTTGCTATAAGTGAGGTAATACGAATCTCATAATGCAACTCATCTGGGAGTGCTGAAGCTGTAGCGTCCATTTGTTTTTTTTCTTTTTTCTTTTCGTTTTGACTGTGTGTTAATTGCAGCTTCTGTACAGGCACTGTCAATGTGGCACATGTATGTATGTGTGTATTTAGGGGACTGTTTTATGTAACTTGTGCTGCGTGTGAAGATTTTGGTTGCGCCGAAGATTTTTGCAGGTGATGAGGGTAACTTTGATTTTGACAAAATTAACAGGAGCACTATTTCACAATGGTTAAGATCAAAGTATTTCATTATCGTTTTAGGGATACACTGGATACGAACGCGTTCAAGGGAGGCGAGAAAGACCACTCGTCAAGAAAATTATACTACATCCTGAGAAACTGTACCGGAATTTTCCGTGGGGAAGGAATCAGTGGTAAACCGGTCACCTGATACTGAAATAACCGGACTAGTCACGGAATGAAGTGAGACTGTCGTGAAATTAGCGAAATTGCAACTACCGACCCAGGAGCAGTTGAAATTCGCGAACCATGACGACATCCCATTCTGGATCTGAGAGATGTCTAAAAAGGCAGGAACAAATAGAAAGTTAGCAGCAACAGACAGAAAGAGAGCAGAAGAGAGGGAAGAAGAAGCAAAACCATATGGAAAAGTAGCGCAGGATGCCAGAAAGATATTCTGGAAAGAGATGTAGGTATTAAAAAGAAAACACGATTAGAGTTTAAATTCGATAAACAGGAATGTGGTTGAGTTAAAGAAGACAGTAGAGGATAGCACAGCCAGGCTGGAGTGGGCGGAAGACAGAACAAAGTGAAGGAAACATATATCTCACCTTCGCCTATAATGCAGGTTTTGAAAGAGCGGACTGTATTTGATATCATGGATGAACGTCCCTTCTCAGAAACAGAAGAATTTTGTACGCATCGATGAGACGTGAGTAAATTTAAAGAGGAGAGTGCTGTACTGCGTCGCAGATAGCATCGGATGTAGAAAGGATTCCGTGGGCTCGTGCCTTAAACGGATTTGCGAAAGTTCGCAGTCCAGCGATACGTTTTCGCCGGTTCAGGAAAGTCCCAAGGCAGGAGAAACAACAGTTAGGTCAGAGTTTGTGTCTAGCAGTGGGCAAGTTTTCGACAACAAGCACTTTTTTTCACTGCGGTAATTCCTGACATACACTGCAAGCGTAGATCAGCACATAAAATCACGGATGGGTCCGTTAAAGGATACCATACCGAATTCCTCGCCGATTCAATGAAAGTTAGAGTTTATCTGTAGCCGTCAGGATGGCAAGGTAATTGCGCTCTTTCTGCCAGTTGTAACGGAGTGTAGTCGAATTAAATCAGGTGATGCTGAGGGAATTAGATTAGGAAATGAGACACTCAAAAGTAGATGCTGTCTGGGAAGCAAAATAACTGATAATGGTCGAAGTAGGGAGGATATAAAACGTAACCCGGCAATGGCAGTAATAGCTTTTCTGAAGAAGAGAAATTTGTCAATACCGAGTATAATACTACGCGGCTGTAAGTGTCAGGAAGTCCTTTCTGAAAGTATTTGTATGGAGTGTAACCATGTATGAAAGTGAAACATGGACGATAAACAGTTGAGACAAGAAGAGAATAGAAGCTTTCGAAATCTGGTGCTACAGAAGAACGCTGGAGATTAGATGGATAGATCACGTACCAATGAGGAGGTACTGGTTAGAATCGGGGAGAAGAGATGTTTGTGGTACAACCTGACTAGAAGAAGGGCTCGGTTGGTAGGACACATTCTCACGCATCAATGGATCATCAATTTAAATTTAGTACTGGGGGGAAGCGTGGCGGGTAAAAGTCGTAGAGGGAGACCAAGATATGAAAACAATAAGCAGATTCAGAAGGATGTAGGTTGCAACAGTTAATCGGAGATGAAGAGGCTAGCACAGGATAGAGCAGCACGGAGAGCTGCATCAAACTAGTCTTTTGACTGAAGACCGCAACAGCAACAAATGGGAGTGCAGAACCTTTGCAGTATTAGAGAAAGAAGTGGTGAAACCGTACAGAACCGAGCATGCATAAGCAGTATAAAAGTGTCACCTCAGTCGTCTATCTGATTGCAGACGTACTCAGCGTGCTCTAATGTAGCTTTGGTATGAAACCAGCACCTGTATCGCCCCTATAATACTGATGAACTAAAGTACTTGTTCATCAATTCGATGCTCATCGAGCATAAGAAGTCTCTATTCCGTTTTAGGGACGGGTTATCTAGAAGATGTAAAATCGATCTTTACGGATTGTGATGAGTACGCGAGGGAAGTTTGAAGAGAGAATGGTTGAAAGCAGTACAGCAATTCACATGAAGATTAGTGAGTGAACGAGAACTTTGAGGGACGAACAACAACAGGTCACAGAATATAGATGTAAGTATAAAGACGAAACGGCCAATGATCTCTTCAAAACAACTATACAGAAGGCTCGAATTCTTACGGGAATCGGCGAAATGCCACGAGTTATGAGGAAAATTCCAAGACACACTACATTAGTAGTGCGTCGATATTTTGAGAATTCGGGACTGACGGAATTCGTGCTAGGGTATTCCGTGCAGCAGCAACGATCACTGCGTCCGGATGTCTCAATGGTCAGAACATCTGCCTAGTAAGTAATAGACTCGGGTTCGAATCCAGATCTGGCACAAATTTTCAAGTATCCCCATTGATCTCAATCAATGGCCGCACGCAGTCAATGCCTGTAACTCCTCTGCTTCTTTCTATTTATTACTTTGACAGAACCACCATCGTTAATTTCAGTTTCTAATACCAAGGATTCATCGTCAGAGATTGCTTCCATATTAACTGCCACATCATCCTTACCAGTAGATTCCATTATTAACAGCATGTTAGAGTCAATTAACGAATACTTTGTGTTGTGTTGGGAGAAGAGCCAACACCGTGTTATGAATGGAGGCCGAAATGCACGCGTTTTAGCTCACGCAGGCTGGCATGAGGAGGGAAGGACTATATTGACATGAGGTCTGGAACATGACAAGGAATTAGAATTCAGAAAGCGGTCGTAGCTAGTTTGATACTTAACTTTAATCCATTAAAGATGAACGTCGCTCTTGACGGTACATGATTCACAATATTATCTGTTCAGAATAGTAACTGAATATGGCGCCTTGTTAGGTCGTAGCAAATGACGTAGCTGAAGACCATGCCAAACTGTCGTCTCGGCAAATGAGAGCGTATGTAGACAGTGAACTATCGCTAGCAATGTCGGCTGTACAACTGGGGCGAGTGCTAGTGAGTCTTTCTAGGCTAGACCTGCTGTGTGGTGGCGCTCGGTCTGCAATTACTGATAGTGGCGACACGCGGGTCCGACGTATACTAACGGACTGCGTCTGATTTAAAGGCTACCACCTAGCAAGTGTGGTGTCTAGCGGTGACACCACACTTTCAATATGCGTGATTTAACTTAAATGCTTGATCTCAAGGAGCGATGCCGGCACGGTGTTCCAGCAAACGCGATGGGACGCGTTGCGACATAATGCAGGCACAGCAGCAGCCATGGCGGTGAGGATAACGGATGGTATCGCCTACTGCAGTAGCTCCACGGGGTCCTGGACACCGGTGAACGGGCAATAGCCTGAGGTACCTTGCAGGTCCACGTAGCTCTGCGATGATCCACTCTCTTCTTCCACCCTCAGCGCCGGTGGTAGCCGCTATGTAGTGTCGTCCTCTTACCTCCCTCCGTCACTTTGAATGTTACTGTGGCTAACTTTCACAATTTAGTTTTCACACTCGCGAGCAAATCTTAACACAATTCTCGCGCTGGTTTCCGCTTATTTCACATTCGTTATTCCGTTAGTGCCTATCGAGTTCCCTGTTTTGTACCGATCACTTCCACAGTTCAGTTTCCCCTCCGCGATTTACCATATGTGAGGTGGCGGGTAACAATCATATGTCCTGTGTTTTTCGCTATGTCGTTATGAAAAGACTCTTAAATTGTCTATGCATTTTTTCCACCTACCTTCGCCGTCTACATGAGCTTGGAAACTATTTTTACGGTCAGACACAAAGCGATGGAGAACATAATGAGTATAATTTCCAGTCTGGAAGTTCACATTAATCTTTCTGCTCACTGAAAAAAAAAAAATGTTCCTAGTTGCTACTTACTCAGCGGAATAAGAAACTACGACCAAATGTAAAAGTTTTGAGTTCTGACTGATTGATATGTTCTGTAAAAGTACACACTCACAAAATATAAGTCTTAGTATTGTACCGAGCGAGGTGGCGCAGTGGTTAGCACACTGGACTCGCATTCGGGAGGACGACGGTTCAAACCCGCTTCCTGCCATCCTGATTTAGGTTTTCCGTGATTTCACTAAATCGCTTCAGGCAAACTCTAGGATGGTTTCTTTGAAAGTGCACGGCAGCCTTCCTTCCCCATGCTTCCATAATCCGATGGGACCGAAGACCTCGCTGTTTGGTCCCCTCCCCCGAATCAGCCAACCGATTGTAACTAATGCCCATATCGGATACAGCAGTATTAAAAGTTTAGAGGAGACCTCTACGAGAAGTTTGAAGTAAAATGGTGTATCGCCCTGATTTCTAATCACCACAGTGGAGACGCTGCTTTGCAATTAGCGGCCTTGCGTCTGTACTTGCTGTTTCGTAACAGGCTAGCACTTTAGTAAAAGGTTATTTGCATTACAGTGACGAAACTTGCTACAGCTCTGTTATTTCACAAATGCAATCGAGTGTTATAATTAGAACTTTCTATCACAAAAGCAAATCACACTTAATCTCCCATCAGTAAAGATGGTTTCGTTACAAATTCGGATTTTAGTGAATAACTTAAAAACTAATAGAGATAGCTTATTGGTGTCACATGTTTAATGTTTTTACATGAAACTGAGGCTACACACGAAATTTCAGTTCTATTAGTCTGATATTAAGCGGTTTCAGTTTTTCGTAAAAATTCCCCCATCATAAAGAGTTTTATTCAATAGACTTCAATTTTTTGTTTGCGTTTAAACTAGGGCATTTAGACACAAGTAACTGTAGTTCTGTGTTCCTGACCCATAAGTATTCATCTGTGTACTGTGTTCAAAATCCTACGTAGGAGTACGCTGATGGAGGTAGACTTGCTTCACACAGCATCTGTGTTAGTAATCAGGCTCAGTGTGATTTTTTGTGGACATTGACCTTTCCTGTCACTTGCGGTTAATAGTTCTGTGCGTTGATGGTCTTGAGGGACAACACTGTGTCACAGTTAAGCAATACTGCAGTCAGCAATGAGGTAGTGTACTTATTTCCTTTGCTTGTGAAGTTCTGTGAAGGGTGTTGGTATCATACTATCAGTAACAGACGATAATACATAAGTGGCCGGTATCCACCTATTTTTTTTATTTACCTCACACCATAAATGCTTGGCTTCATAATCTTCCTGATTAAAAACGTAACGCCTGTTTTTTTTTCGAATGTTGTAGATGAAGTGGTGCAGCAACGGTCAGTGAGAGGTGTTGACAATTGCAGTCGACATATGTTTTTCTCTATCAGTGATATCAGAATATGATAAAATGGTAATCAGGTGTGATGTATAAATTTTCTGTGTAAGTTATGATATACCATCTTGATTGTAATGTGTTCACGTTCAGTATGTTTATCGTTGTCGGTGAGACAGGTAATTCTCTTTTGTGGAGACCTTAGTTTCTCCTACTTCTGTTTAATTTTGAAAGGTGAGGCTGACTTTACTGATCTATAAGAGATAAGTGATGAATACGGCATGTAGAAGATTTATAGTGTTTGATGATCTGAGTGGTCAAACGTGAAGGAGCAGACTATGTTGTGAGATACACGACCTACCGCCAGTTGCAGATAAATACTCTAGGTATTGCCTAGATTGAGCTTTTTTTCAGACGCCACTTTTTGCCAATAGAACACTGACCGCCTTGACATTAATTTTTCTCTGCGCCAGTTGTGAATGTTTACTAAATGCGTGGCTACAATATGTTGTTTTAAGATAATGTTCGCCATCATTCATGAACTTTCTGTTCTTAGCGCACATCTTACTAACATTTATCGCTGGCAATGGTAAATGGAACAGTACTGGAAAATCCGTTTAATATTTTGGGGGTATGGTTTAATTTGATGCAGATTTGAAAGAGAGAACTGTAAAGGTCTTGCTCTTAAAACATATTTCTGTTGGAACCACCTTTTAGAATTACATTTCCCTGTCATGCAACTAAATCTAACTGTTGGATTAAACATTAAACACTTTCCTTAATTTTAAACTAATACACTGCCAAAAAATTCCTTAAAAATGTGAACGGTACGTAGCCAAGAGGAGCAAAGATTACCTATGGTGATTGGTTGGTTGGTTGGACGCTTAAAGGCACCAGACTAGTAGGTCATCAGTTCCTTTTTCCTCGAACAGACAGTTCTATGTGGGTCCAGATCAGAGATAGCATACTGCGCAAACCCCAGGGAAAAGAAGTCCCAAGGTCTACCAATTTCAGCATAGCTGAGGTAAGGGACAAAAAGAAGGAAGGGAAACAGAGGAAGAGAGCCAAGCAAGGTACCCCATTTAGGGAGTCGACAGAAGCCCCTGAAAGCAGAGTGCAAAGAGGGGACATAAATCCCACAGCCCCTGTCACTTACCAGAGGTACTCTATTCCAAGACTGTCTTCGAAAAACTAGCAACAGGGACAGGGCAAGATAAGCACAGAGAGGCGAGAGATGAACAAGTCTAACAGACCACACGACAGGGGAGTGGTGGTGAGGGAGTGTGGAAGAAGAGTAAAAGAACAGGCAGGGTGAGGACTGGGCTGTACCACCAAGCGCAGACAGCTGCAGCCCAGTCTGGGCAGAGGAGCAACAGAGTGTACTGCCAACCCCTCACTGGACCGATAAGATTAAGCGGCCCTCCCTTGAAGAGAGTCATAAAAGTCCATCTCACGAATAAAGCGCAAATCTAAATCAGCAGTGGGGCATCATCTCCTAAAACCAGGGGTAGCGAGACAGGCAGATTAGGCGTGCGCTGCATGGCAGCTAGGTTGGCACAGTCCAACAAAATGTGGGCCAATGTCAAACGGGAGCCACAACGACAATGGGGTGGGTCTTCGTGATAGAAAAGAGCCATATGGCCGATGCAGAGCCGGCAAAGAACGGTAGAGTCTTTGCGAGAGGCCTGCATGCAGGACCTCCATAGATTCTTAGCTTCCTTTATCACCTGTAGTTTCTTTGGCGAAGTCAGAGTGAGCCATTCCTTATTCCGGACAC
Source organism: Schistocerca piceifrons (assembly GCF_021461385.2). Taxonomy (NCBI): domain Eukaryota; kingdom Metazoa; phylum Arthropoda; class Insecta; order Orthoptera; family Acrididae; genus Schistocerca; species Schistocerca piceifrons. The sequence continues at coordinate 182,036,525 of NC_060149.1, forward strand.
ATAAAACTTGGCAGCGTAATACCGATCGGAGGTCTTGTTCCGGAACACCGATCTCTGGTAGCCAGTTTGGCCAGGCTATCAGCGAGTTCACTCTCAGAGACAGCGACATGGCCCAGAGTCCAGAGCGTCCATACTTGCAAGGGCATATAGGGAATCTTGGCTAGTAATAACTAAGGGATCACGAAGGTAGCACACTGGTCGAGAGCTTGCAAACTGCTCAAGAAGTCGCTGAAGATGAGAAAGGAACCCCCCCCCCCCCCCCCCCACTAGTGCGGGAACAGATATGCTCAAGACCACGAGAGATCGTTACCAACTCTGCAGTGAGAACACTAAAACCATCTGGGAAGTAAAGCAATTCACTATGTCCCACATGAGTGTAAGCAAAGCCTAAACAAACAGGCAATCAGTGGTGAACCCTCAGATGCTCCAAGGTGAAGAAACATTGACGGCAGAGGGCCTTGGGGTGAACTGAATCTTTCAGACCTTGTAATAGGTCAAGACGAAGATGTGGCCGAGGAATGCAGCATAGAGGTATAAGGGAATGAGTCCAGAGGAGAGGTGGAAGAGGAAACAACTGAAGTTCAGAGAGGAGAGACCAGATGTTGATTGCGATAACTGTGTTTGGAAATAGGATACGGTAATTTGGATGCTAAGGGAAGCTGCAAACGCTGGTAGCATAGTTGACAAGATGATGTTGACGTCTGATCTGCAATGGAGGGACCCCAGACTCCTCAAATAAGCTGTTAGCAGGGCTATTTCGAAAGGCTCCTGCCGCAAGTCGAACTCCACAGTAGTGAACTGGATCTAGTATCAGCAGTGCTGAGGACGATGCCAAACTGTATGTCAGACTCCTATAATCGAGGTAGGATTGTATCATGGCTTTATATAGCTGCAGAACTGTGGTGCGATCTGCACCCCTCCTGGTGTTACTCGGGCAGTGAATGATTAAGGTGCAGTAAGATGGCGAAAATGGGGAACACATGTCAACTGATAATCTTAAGACCAGTCATAAAATGCGATATGTCTCCACCAAACAGAGCATCTGGTCGTCGAGGTAAAGTTCTGGTTATGGGTGAACGGTACGACGACGACAGAAGTGTATGATGTGAGTCTTGGCGGCGGAAAATCGAAATCCATGATTGAGGGCCAGTGCTCGCACTTTTCACATGGCGCATGACAGTAGAGGCAAATGTCGTCAGCTTACATGGAAGGTGATACTGAGTCACTACAGCTGCTGCTAGACCATTCATGGCTGCTACAAAGAGAGGTACACTCAGTACAGAGCCCCTGCGGAATCCCATTCTCGTGGCTATGAAGGGGGGGGGGGGGGGGGGGGGTTACTGTGGGAAGCACCATCTCAAGCCTGGAACATTCTGTGTGACAGAAATTTTTGGATGAAATCGGGAGCGGCCCCCTGAGATTTCACTCACGGAAGGTAGCAAGGATGTGGTGTCATCATGTGGTGTCATAAGCTTTTTGCAGGTTGAAGAAAACGGCTGTAAAGTGTTGACGTTGGGCAAAAGCTGTCCAGATGGTAGATTCCAGGTAAACAAGATTATCAGTAGCGGAACGGCCTTGGTGAAAACCACCCTGGGACGGAGCCAAAAGACCGCAGACTCAAGGAGCCAACACAGCTGCTGGCTCACCGTGCATTCAAGCAATTTGCAGAGAACATTGGTGAGCGTTATTGGGCGATAACTGTGCATGTCTCGAGGGTGTGTACCCGGTTTCTCTACTGGGACAATGATGCTTCTCGTCACTGCGATGGGAACTCGATCTTTCTCTGATGCTGTTAAATACTAAAAGGATATGACGCTGACAATCCATTGGTAGGTGCTTCATCATTTGGTTGTGGATGCGGTTAGGCCTTGGGGTTGTATCAGGGTGGTGGGCAAGGGCACTGACGAATTACCTGTCACTGAATGGATCATTATATGACTCTAGGTGACGTGTAGTAAAAGATAATTGCTTTCGCTCCAAACGCTTTTTTAGGACACGAAAGGCAGGTTGATAGTTCTCAGACGCTGACGCTTGAGCATAGTGCAGAGGAAAGCGTTCGGCTACGGCGTCTGGGTCAGAGTAAACAGTGCCAGTCAAGGTAATACCAGGACACGTGTAGGTGTCTGGTATAGATAGAGATGTCTGATCTTAACCCAAACAGGCGAAGGAGAGGTACATGGTCCTGTGGTTGAAAGATACTCTTCTCAGTATTCTCACTTCTGTCTTTTTATTAGGTGGCGTAACTGGTCATGAGGCCGCTTAGAGGCAATGAGGTGCTCCATCGACGGGTGCTGCTTATGGCGTTGCAGAGCCTGCCTACGATCTCGAATCACCACTGCGATTTTCGAGGGCCATCCAGGTACTATCTTCCTGAGGAACAGAGGATCGCGAAATCATCTGCTGAAAGAATGGCTGTAGTTGTATTCTGGACTGCGACACCAATATCTCCATGAAGTAGGGAGCCAAGGTCGAAAGCAGAGGCGAAAGCATCCCAGTCAGCACTGTTAAGAGCCCATATGGGCAGGTGTCCAGGGAGGTGACACTGAGGGAGGGACCTGTGGTGACGTAAAACTACATGGTTCTATGAAATTTATTTATTGGGAGTTTTCCGATTGTTACAGAAAAGGAGAGTTGACGACCAGCAATAGGGGTATCCTTACCAGTAAGTACAATGCAGTGCCGACAGAAATGGAAACCGATCAGCTGCTTACTTGACTCATGGTCAGAGTGGAGTGTCTAAGGAAGTGGCCGGAACGTGGCAGATCTTCATTGCTGTGTTTCCTGTGTTGATGCTGGCAGGGTGGCCGAGCGGTTCTAGGCACTACGGTCTGGAACCGCGCGACCGCTACGGTCGCAGGTTCGAATCCTGCCTCGGGCATGGATGTGTGTGATGTCCTTAGGTTAGTTAGGTTTAAGTAGTTCTAAGTTCTAGGGGACTGATGACCTCAGACGTTAATTCCCATAGTGCTCAGAGCCATTTGAACCTGTGTTGATACGTGATGGCCGCCTGCGGATATTAATCCGCCCGCCACTAAGCTAACTGTGGGGCAGCTTCATCTGACGCAATTCCAACAGGAGAAAACGCATGTGCTCAAGATGTTAGAAACATCATTATTACTAGACATGTGCTCATATGGACCAATTTCTGTTTTATTTTGTTGCATTATACATATATGGGGAACTTCCGATTTTTCTGCAACATTATTTTCCTTTGTAAACCTGATTTAATTTCAAAAGATCATAATCACAAGTGGAAGGTAGTTGAATGTTGTATGAGTAACTGTTTCACAGACTGAACTTGTGTGCTGCGTCTCCTTACGTTGAATATCGCATCGTCACACACGTCAGCGTTAACTGCCTTGTCCCATGTGGTGATGGCTTAACTCTTCGAAGGGCGGGCATCATTGTAGCCGACTACGTATGTAGGCGATTTGAAAGAGCTGTGGTCACTGTGGCTAACTATATAGTTTTCACAGTTTGCATCTCAGTAGGGGTAGTTCTCTCAATTAATCAACTAACTGTTGACTAAAGTTTCACTAGATGGCAGGAAAATAACTTTGCAGTACTTTTGCCGCATATTTACGACACTAGGTGATATTTCATGTATTGCCGATGTTGCTCGTAGAAGTGTCATGTATTTCTCTTTGTAGCTCTTCTTTATAAGGCTATTTTTGTAATAACTGTTTATATTTATGTGTTGAAGTTTCATAAAACCACATCTAATATTACATTTTTCGAATAAAATTTCCTATACTTCACACATACACTGAAGCGCCAAAGAAACTGGTACAGGCATCTTTGTTCAAATACATAGGTACGTAAACAGGCAGAATGCAACGCTGCGGTCGGCAACACCTATATAAGACAAGTGTCTGAAGCAGTTGTTAGATAAGTTAATGCTGCTGCAATAGTAGTTTATCAAGATTTAAGTGAATCTGAACATGGTGTTATAGTCATCGCACGAGCGGTGGGAAACAGCGTCTCCGAAATAGCTATGAAGTGGGGATTTTCTCGTACGACCATTTCACGAGTGTATCGTCAGTATTAGAAATCCGGTAAAATATCAAATCTCCGTCATTGCTGCTGCCGGAAAAAGATCCTGCAAGAACGGGATCGATGAGAATCGTTCAACGTGGCTGAAGTGCAAACCTTCCGCAAATTGCTGCAGATATCAATGCTGGGCCACCAACAACTGTCAGCGTGCGAACCATTCAACGAAACATCATCGATATGGGCTTTCGGAGCCGAAGGCCTACTTTTGTACCCTTGATGATTGCACGAAATTAAGGTTTACGCCTTGCCTGGGCCAGTCACCACCGACATTGGACTGTTGATGACGGGAAACATGTTGTCTGGTCGGACGAGTCTCGTTTCAGATTAAATCGAGCGAATGGACGTGTACGGGTATGGAGACAGCCTCAAGAATCCGCGGACCCTTCATGCCGGCAGGGGACTGTTCAAGCTGGTGGAGGCTCTGTAATGGTGTGGGGTGTGTGCAGTTGGAGTGATATGGGACCCGTGATACATCTAGATACGACTCTGAGAGGTGACACGCACGTAAGCATCTTGTCTGATCACCTGCATCCCTTCATCTCCACTGCGCATTCCGACGGTCTTGGGCAGTTCCAGCAGGACAATGCGATACCCCAAACGTTCAGGATTGCTACAGAGTGGCTCCATAACAAGTTTAAACACTTTCTCTGGCCACCATACTCCCCAGTCATGAACACTGCTGAGCATATCTGGGAAGAGATCTCCATCCCCGTATTTATGGACAGCCCTGCAGGATTCATGGTGTCAGTTCTCTCCAGCACTACTTCAGACATTAGTCGAGTTCATGTTACGTCGTGTTGCGGCACTTCTTCGTGCTCGCGGGGGCCCTACACGATTAGATAACAGAAAGCAGCATGTCATTCTCAATTGAGAAAAGTCTTCCGAAGTAAGAGTGATTTCAGGTGTGCCGCAGGGGAGTGTCATAGGACCGTTGCTATTCACAATATACATAAATGACCTTGTGGATTACATCGGAAGTTCACTGAGGATTTTTGCAGATGATGCTGTGGTGTATCGAGAGGTTGTAACAATGGAAAATTGTACTGAAATGCAGGAGGATCTGCAGCGAATTGATGCATGGTGCAGGGAATGGCAATTCAATCTCAATGTAGACAAGTGTAAAGTGTTGCGAATACATAGAAAGAAAGATCCCTTATCATTTAGCTACAAAATAGCAGGTCAGCAACTGGAAGCAGTTAATTCCATAAATTATCTGGGAGTACGCATTAGGAGTGATTTAAAATGGAATGATCATATAAAGTTGATCGTCGGTAAAGCAGATGCCAGACTGAGATTCTTTGGAAGAATCCTAAGGAAATGCAATCCGAAAACAAAGGAAGTAGGTTACAGTACGCTTGTTCGCCCACTGCTTGAATCCTGATCAGCAATGTGGGATCCGTACCAGATAGGGTTGATAGAAGAGAGAGAGAAGATCCAGCGGAGTGCAGCGCGCTTCGTTACATGATCATTTAGTAATCGCGAAAGCGTTACAGGGATGATAGATAAACTCCAGTGGAAGACTCTGCAGGAGAGACGCTCAGTAGCACGGTACGAGCTTTTGTTAAAGTTTCGAGAACATACCTTCACCGAAGAGTCAAGCAGTATATTGCTCCCTCCTACGTATATCTCGCGAAGAGACCATGAGGATAAAATCAGAGAGATTAGAGTCCACACAGAAGCATACCGACAATCCTTCTTTCCAAGAACAATACGAGACTGGAATAGAAAGGAAAGCCGATAGAGGTACTCAAGGTACCCTCCGCCACACACCGTCAGGTGGCTTACGGAGTATGGATGTAGATGTAGATGTAGATTAGGCAGGTGTACCAGTTTCTTTAGCTCTTCAGTGTTGATGTCCGTGTGGTTAGGGCGCCAACCACTTCCCTTTTTCTCCATCCAGTATGTCTCGCCAAAAAAAAGACTAACAGAGGAAGAATGTTACCTGTTGTTATTTGGTGAGAATCCTAGCAGTGACAACAGTGTTGACAGTGAAGACAATGACCTACCGTTCACTTTCGTAGAGAGGTGGAAAAAGTTTTCTTGGCCACAGAAATAATTTCAGTGGCTGCTGCTGCATTCTCTGTGTAAAAATATATAATCATCTCATATCAAGACACACAAGCAGCACGCAGGCGAAAGTATTCGCCAGGAAAGTAGTAAACATCAGCCTATTCACTTATCATCTAGAAGATGTGCCGATCGTAGTTCGAGAAAAACCCCGGTCCGAATTGTATAGTTGTGTTCAGTGTGCAAAGTACCTTTCTGTCTGAGAGGAGACAAGGACTCTTTCGAAAGACACCACGAAAATTAAAACAAATTTATACAAACTATCGAACCTGTATACTGTAACGGGGTGATGGTTAGCAGCGGTGGCCACATTTAATGCTAATATTTTGTAGTTGTTAAGGTGAAGTTTTACAAACCTACTGTAGAAAACATATCACAATAACAAAACTCATGTGTTACAAATGGATCAAATTTGAAATAAGTTAATTATTGTTCATGCCCCTCTGGGCGCTTACTGTCCCTGTAAGACTTGAGGGCGTGTTCACACTACGCACTGGGCCGAGACATGGCGGGCCCTGCAGTAATATGGAGCACAGGATATCGACCACAGAGTTTAGCGTTGCGATGTTGACAGTGTCGTTCGGGCAGCGCTGCCCCGGCGACATAGACTATGTTTAATGTTCCCGCCGCGAGCTTGCGGCCGACGCAACCCCGTGAAACTACACTTCAGCTTCTGCAGGACAAGTATCAGGCGTCACCATCTCCTTTTATAAGAACTGCCATTGTACAAGTCTTTTGTCGAAGAAGTAGTTCCTTCACGTTTCAGTCAGTGTGGAAAATTACAAGTACTCTTACGATACGTGCAAAGTAGCTTAGCCCATCTACATTTACTTAGTCCATTAATTTTCACACGTCTATAGCAACAGGGAACAACAGAGGCATATTTTTTTACACCGTTTTACTATTCTTCACGTTAAAATGGTGAAATTAAAATGAAACCACCTTATGAACCGTTACAAAGAAAAACTTGAAAAACTTGACATAATCAGGTCAAGTGAGACAGAGAAAAGTTCTTCGAAATTTAGCTGTACTTGGTCCTGATCTCCTCCCAAGTTCTTGAAAGTTATCGTAATTCCAAGAGCAGTACACAGTTCCTTGTCAGTGGGAACAGAACTAGTGAGCCAAATAGTAGTATCTTAAGAATTTTCGCTTATCAATCTGTCTGTGTCACAAGATGAAAAAGATTATTCCGAGAGGTCGTCACTTACTACAGCCGATGAACCATCGCGACTCCCAAATTCCGCATCATTAAGAAAAAAGAAAAAAAAACATTTGGGAAAAATAGTGAAGAATTTTTGCAACTTGACAAAGAAAATGTAGCTTTGATGATGGCACATATTATCGAAGCTGACAGCATTAATTACTTCCTGATGTATCTCAGAACTCAGATGTCCTGCAGCAGTTAACTGAAACGTATTATGATGCTTACTGTAATTCGAAAAAAAAATCAGATAAGATTTCTTTTTCATGTAAAAATGTCTGTCGCAATTCATGGATTGAGTTCAGAATCTCCTATTTCTTCTGCGCTTAAAAACTTAATGAGTCACTGCATGCTCAAAACAATACCAATAAAGTAATGAAATCATTGTTCTATACGATAGCACAGATTGTCTGGCGGGGAGAAACTGGTTTTGTATGACCTTGTAAGTCAGCTGTCAAAGCATGTCGATTCCCTTGTTGGAGCAGCTCTGCCTGGCAAGGGCAGAAACGTTTAAAAAAAGTCCTGTGTCTATCGACAGTAATTCGTTTGCCTGCCCTGCAGTGTTTTCGGATAAGGTGAACCTCCTCCTTATTCTTTTTTTAGCTATCTCTAATGATCTCAGTATCGATAGGACATTAAATCTCAATCTTTTTTCCTTCTTTCTGTTGGAATAGAAAAATCGAAATCTAAACTCCTTAGGGATGGAGATGAGAGGTAATAATTTACAACTTGTGGTACTACGCTCTCACAGAAATACGAAAATGGAAATTTCAGAACGAAACCTGTTGTGCATTTGTCAAATTAGACGTAAAAATATCTATAAATGCAATTAAATTTTTTTGCTCCTGCCGATCTTCATCTCCAACAAGAAAGTAATTAAGTAGAATGCCGCAAGCTTTTATTTTTGTTTTTGTCGCCTGCCGCTGTGGCCGAGCGGTTCTATGCACTTCATTCCGGAACTGCGCTGCTGCTACGATCGCAGGTTCGAATCCTGCCTCAGGTATGGATGCGTGTGATGCCCTTAGGTTAGTTAGGTTTAAGTAGTTCTAAGTGTAGGGGACTGATGACCTCAGATGTTATGTCCCATAGTGCTCAGAGCCATTTGAACCACTTTTTTGTTTGATTTTATCTATCCTCAGCATCACCTGATCTTAGATTAATTTATTCATCTCTTCTAGTTCCAAATATTGTAAGATGGCAAGAACTATGCCCCTTACATGAAGTCATTAAAGATCACCAAACTCACGTTGAGCGAACAGTAGGACTGAACAAAAATGACTGACAAGGCACAATGCATCTTGTAGAGGGTATAGTGTGGACATATTGGAATAATTAATGTTGAGTGATGGCTTTAAAGTAATTCACGCGACATGAAAACTTTGTGGAAACGCGTCGATTTACTGGAGGCTAGTTTTTCCCAGGGAAGTATTCAGAGTTGACCGTATTCGGGTGTCGGCGCGCAGCTGGGGTGCAGTGAAGGGAAGCGACACTAGCCAGCTTAGGGTGGCTCAAACTCTGAGAAAGTGGTAACTGGGAGCGGCCTTCAGCTGCCTTAAGATGAGTGACAGTGAGGTGGTGGTTGACCCCATGCTGGTGTACTGGGAACCAGACAGAGAACTTGTACGCCTGTTGATAAATGTCCGTCATCTCGTTTTCAGTGAAACATGCGAGAAAGCCGCACAAAGCTACGGTGGAGCGGTCAACAGAGGCCGAAATATGCATGTTCGTGACTATAGCAACTTCACGCTGAATTCATGGTGGGCAGAGTCTGAAGTAAATTAGGTGAAGATCGATAGAATGAAATACGCCGGCCTCTGATGAAAACGTAGGACCAAGGAATTTGAAGTACTATCCTGGGAGTCAGAATTTGGGAAAAATTGGTGTTTTATGCAGATGTTAACTTTGGTGGGTGGCCTGAAGGAGCTAAATATCAGAAATTGAGAGGAAGGGAAATTTTGTGGGAATTTGTTCACTTCCCAGAGCAGGCATTGGTTGGCGCTGGGAAGCGACACATAATTAACATGACTTGCGCTGCAGTTGGCCTAAGTGATTTTGCTGGAGCGGAAACCGAGGCGAAGAGCAGGCTGGCAGAAGTCTCCATAGTGATTTTTCCGTTCCCAGCTTTCCTAGAGAGCAGACATGGCGCTCTTTACTCAGCTTGCTTGAGAGAGAGTGAGCATCTCTGCAGTTTAGGACTTAGCAAACGGAACGATTGAGCTTGGAGATAGAAAGTTTTCCTTCAGCTATGTACTGAGCAAGATAGCTAGGAATGAACAGACGAGCGCAGCCTTGCAGCACCATGGGGCCGGCTGACGTCCGCACAACGACGACGCCCTGCCACCCTGAGTTCGGTGATATTGCGCCTGCTCCGGCTTGAGTTAGGCCACTGATTAATTTGTTGGATCACGTCGGCAAAGTTCCATGAGGGTTTCATGGGCCGTGTATTGTAGAATTCTTCTCGTACTTCGTATTACGCCTGGTCAGTCGATAGGAATTAATTTTGATTTATCGCGCTTTACTCCACGTAAAAGCAATTTATTCCCACTGCCTGTTAGGAGAGTCACGTAATGTGATGATTGAAGGTCGTGAGTTAAAATAAATTTGTGCTAATCGACTGCATCTGTTTTCAATCAATTAGTTGAAATCCCAAGTCACATTCTTAATTAATTTTATGTTCAACATTTACATCTCTTGTTCAATAGCTGAATGTAACATCAATGTGCATTCATTTTTAATTAAAAGGGATCAATTCTGAATCAATTAATGTCAACACTGTCACCGCAGTTCAATCAGGAGTCACAGGGCCTTATTACTTTCTTTGCGTTATCCGATATTGCGACAGTGTTGCACTCTCTGTTGATCTGTTAGTCAATTAGCTGGGGTGAACACACGCTTAAACCAGATAAATGACGGGTGGGGTGTTATAATATGAAATCCATACTCTACTAATTGTTGGATGCTGGCACTAAATAATTGCTTGCCTTTTATAATGTAAAACAAACGTGGCCAAGATTTCGGCTCGCGGGCCATGGCCTGCCGTGAGTGCCAAAGCGCTCAGCCTAGCTTCACATTTCCCCACCACCACGCCACAGTTTGAGAACGAGTAGGAAGAAGCGGGGAAAAGGACGAAAGCGCCGCACTGAAATGGCAGTGGAGTCAAACTGCATGCGACTTAGTTTTATATTTCAAATTGGTCAACAATATGACCACAAACAAAACAAGTTTTCAGTATAAATTAGTTATTTTCGGCATGCTGAAGACGTAATACTATAATTTTTATCTGGTACAAACTGTCACAGAGTTTCGCACTCATGTTGCACGTAATCAAAACTTACTTAGTTTCATAACTGAAAAAAGATTTTTCAGACAGATGTGTTGATCAAGATATTGTAGCATTTTTTGCAAGTTATTATGGAGACTAGGAAAATCTTGCTGAGGCAAGCAATGTAGACGTCCTGGAAAGCTGTAACATAAAGAGATGTATCATTGAAACTAGATTCACCTTGCAGGGCAGTCAGTTATGTCTGCACATGCACAGGGCGCTTTCACCCGAAAAACAGCTCAAAAGGGATGTAAGACTGGCAGTGCCCCCAAAACCATTATAGAGGTATCCGTTTAATTCCTGCAAGGCCACAATGAGTCCTTCAAACCTCGCGCTTTCTTTAACGCCAATGAGCTTAGGGAACTGGACCTTTTTTGTCACAATGTGCCCCTTCTATAACGAGATTATCTTCTTAAGTGCATCCCTATCAAATCAGGAGGAAGTTATCTTGCAGTAATTTACTGTGGACAGTGTGCACTCAAGTCTACTGAAAATGCGAATCCCGCAATCCATTCCGGATGTTCTAATTTTCTTTCCTGCACTCCTTTTTCCTTCATTAATTCAAAAATCACGAGTTTTAAATCGAAAGATTGTTCCAGGTATGTCCAGTGACTTAACCAACGTAATCTGCAGTAATATATGAAGTCTCCATAATCTTCGTTCATTGCTACTAAAAAATGTTGCAAATGACAGTGGAATAATGGGTGAGACTTCGGGAATTTTGCTATTCATACCACCAAATTCTTCAAGTGCCCCATGATTGCAAATTTAGGGCTAAGTACTTCTTGACGTACAGAACAATGAATGCCGTATGTCGATCGTCGTAATTTTCTGCTCTTTCATTGCCATTTAAATGTTTAAATTCTCTCTGCATGGTACTGTAATGTCGTTTCATAGCAAATAAGCAGTACCTGTCGCTTCTGTGAGTTGAGAACTGTCATCCCCCTCTTCTGTCTTTTCATACATTTTAAAGCATTGTGACGATAAATCCCTAGACTATCTGTTTTTGCGCAAACAGCCACTGGACCTGTTACCGTCCTTCATACCGCGACCAAATGGCGAAGGATAAACAGCGCTGACACCACGATTTCGCCAAACTCAGAGTCGTGCCGACCGAAAAATGCCGCACCACAATGCTAAATGAAATCACGCGCTATTCCGGGTACTTCCGAGAAAGACCGAGCAAACCCGAGTGACATGTCAAGTCTTGGAACCCCCCAGCCCGCACACGAAGCACGCGTGAAGTTTGGCACACCGTGGCCGACCCTGATTTAAAGTGTGGCCTGTTGTAGAAACATAACCAGTTTCATAGATCGTCGCCGAGGAAACAATTCGTATATATTCGTATTTCTCTTGATAAAGATCATTAAAATAACATGAGTGACCGACTCTAGGGCTGCACTGATAGCTAGAAATTGGTTTTTTCTGTTCTGATATGTCTGTTAGTACCCTAAACCTGCGTGAATTCTTTTGGCTTCCGATTGTACCACTGATTCCACTTAATAAGTCGTATTTATTTCTGAACGGAGACAGAAATCAGCGTCACTAAGATTTCAGAACTTATTTGTATTTTTAGTTATATTTCACTAGCAACAATTCACTGTCTAAAACGTATCAAAATGTGAGCTTCTAACTATCAAATTTTCACTGCAAGATTTGTTAATGAAGTGCATATGCTTGGGAAATAGCGTCATTTCATAATACCTGTTACAAATTTTGAAAAGCTAAACGACTTATTAAGTAGATAAGATACTACACTATCACGTGCACAAAACTCATATTTTTTTTAAACACATGCTTTCCTCAGAGTCGATTGTGAAACGTTGCGAAACTGAAGAATCACGCGAAACGTAAAGTAGGAGTTTGCTTTTACACGTGGCAAGTACAAAGCTTTTAAGGAAAAGAAGTACTTTATAAAATGATGTTGTGTATCCCTTCACACAGCCAAGAGTTTTTACAATGTGAAAATCGGAAAAGTGGATTTTCGCAGATTTCCGCATCGCTACCCAATGCGAAGTTGGAGCAATGAACGGCGGCTTTGACGGCTAGGCGCGAGAATGCCTTTCCGGCCCTTCCCAGTGCAGCTCAAGCTCGGCTATCTGGAAGAAGTGAAAATACGGTAGGAGGAACTCTTGTCTCCTGTCCGACCTGGCAACCTACGTCTACACCTGTGGCCTAGCGAGCAGGTAACTGTTTACTTATCCGCTCGGACACAGTGTCGCAAGTGTTTGTGAGTTTATCACATCAGTGGTGTTAGCAGCTTTGTGTGTGTAATAATGTCACTGTCTCGTCTCGTCCTTCATTGGGTGTGTCTCTGACAGTCTTCCGCTCTTGCTGTTTCTCTTGGCATCCACGAATGCTCCACGTCAAGGTAGCGTGAGTTTTTAATTTGATACGTTGACGCGCAACGTGTAACCTGGGTCTTTAGAAACCTGACAGTTTAGCTGATGCATTCCATGTTTCTTCGAACCAACTGGGTACTGCCTACTTTCACAATAAGGTTTATGTGATCTTTGTGGTATTCGTAGATTCCCTTGAAGTAGGCAAGTTCCTATTAAAGGTTTCCTACCGGTTTAGAGATGTCTCCACTGTCACTGTGCCTTATTTTTCGCAGTAGCAAGCAAAGCCTGAGCCCGTTCCTACTACTGCAGCGCCTGCAACCGCTTGGCCACCCCGGCCGGCGAATGGTGATGCATTAGGTGTGCCGTCCCCTGTTTTATATTCCCCTGAGCTGTTCAGGCCTAGCGCCTTTACATCGTCCCTATTGAGATGGGAGATCTGCGAACAGACGTGCAGGATGAGTCACGCGCAAGACAGATAGCATCAGATGGCTCGAGTGTCTGTAGTTTTTGTGGCATATGACAGAGGCCACTAGCTGACGGAGGCTGTCGGAGATGCAGTCAAAATACTGTTAATTGTATTTCCGATTTTGTTTCTTTCATTTTGTAATTGTTTATTAATTACTACTGTTACTGTGTTTCGTAATGGCATTGAAAGAAAGTGTGAATGCGAAATACTGGTTTATGTAAAGTGTTTGTACTATACAGGGTGGTCCATTGATAGTGACTTGGCCAAATATCTCACGAAATAAGCATCGAACGAAAAAACTACAAAGAATGAAACTCATCTAGCTTGAAAGGGGAAACCAGATGGCGCTATGGTTGGCCCGCTAGATGGCGTTGCCATAGGTCGAACGGATTTCAACTGCGTTTTTTAAAATAGGAACGCCCATTTTTATTACATATTCAATTTGTACGTAAATAAATATTAATGTTTTAGTTGGACCACTTTTTTCGCTTTGTGATAAATGGCGCTGTAATAATCACATACGTATAAGTACGTGGTATCACGTAACATTCCGCCAGTGCGGACGGTATTTGCTTCGCGATACGTCTTAAAATGGACCGTTTGCCAATTGCGGAAAAGGTCGATATCGTGTTAATGTATGGCTATTGTGATCAAAATGCCTAACGGGCTATGTTTGCTGCTCGGTATCCTTGACGACATTATCCAAGTGTCCGGACCGTTCGCAGGATAGTTAGGTTATTTAAAACGTCAACCACGACCTGCAACAAATGATGATGCCCAAGTAGGTGTTTTAGCTGCTGTCGCGGCTAATCCGCACATCAGTAGAATCGGGAATCTCAAAAACGTCGGTGTTGCCGGCCGCGGTGGTCTAGCGGTTCTAGGCGCTCAGTCAGGAACCGCGCAACTGCTACGGTCGCAGGTTCGAATGCTGCCTCGGGCATGGATGTGTGTGATGTCCTTAGGTTAGTTAGGTTTAAGTAGTTCTAAGTTCTAGGGGACTTATGACCACAGATGTTGAGTCCCATAGTGCTCAGAGCCATTTGAACCATTTTGAACGTCGGTGTTGAGAATACTACATCAACATCGATTGCGCCCGTACCATATTTTCATGCACCAGGAATTGCATCGCGACGACATTGAAAGTCGTGTACAGTTTTGCCACTGGGCACAAGAGAAATTACGGCTCGATGACAGATTTTTTGCACGCGTTCTATTTAGCGACGAAGCGTCATTCACCAACAGCGGTAACGTAAACCGACATAACATGGACTATTGGGCAACGGAAAATCCACGACGGCTACGACAAGTGGAACATCAGCGACCTTGGCTGGTTAATGTATGGTGCGGCATTATGGGAGAAAGGATAATTGGCCACCATTTTATCGATGGCAATCTAAATGGTGCAATTATGCTGATTTTTTACGTAATGTTCTACCGATGATACTACAGGATGTTTCAATGCATGACAGAATGGCGATGTACTTCCATCATGATGGATGTCCGGCACACAGCTCGCGTGCGGTTGAAACGGTACTGAATAGCATATTTCATGAGAGGCGGATTGGTCGCACGTTCACCGGATCTGACGACCCCGGATTTCTTTCTGTAGGGAAAGTTGAAGGATATTTGCTATTGTGATCCACCGACAACGCCTGACAACATGTGCCAGCGCATTGTCAATGCATGTGCGAACATTCCGGAAGGCGAACTACTCGCTGTTGAGAGGAATGTCGTTACACGTATTGCCAAATGCATTGAGGTTGACGGACATAATTTTGAGCATTTATTGCATTAATGTGGTATTTACATGTAATCACGCTGTAACAGCATGCGTTCTCAGAAATGATAAGTCCACAAAGGTATATGAATCACATTGGAACCTCCGAAATAAAATGTTCAAACGTACCTACGTTCTGTATTTTAATTTAAAAAACCTACCTGTTACCAACTATTCGTCTAAGACTGTGAGCCATGTGTTTTTGACTATTACAGTGTCATCTATCACAAAGTGGAAACAGTGGTCCAACTAAAACATTCATATTTCTTTACGTACTACACGAATATGTAATAGGAAATGGGGGCTCCTATTAAAAAAAAAAAAACGCAGTTGATATCCGTTTGACCTATGGCAGCGCCATCTAGCGGGCCCACCATAGCCGCCATCTGGTTTCCCCTTCAAGCTAGACAAGTTTGGTTCTTTGTAGTTTTTTTCATTGGACGCTTATTTCGTGAGATATTTGGCCCGGTCACGATCAATGGACCACCCTGTATATTGAAGTAACAGGTCACGTGAGTAGTGTCCGAAAATACATGTGTTTGTCATACTTTCCGTGGAAATTATTATAAATTATTTCGTCAGTTTATGGTGCTGGGGAAATGACATAATGGTTTCGGAAAAATAGTTTTATTCAAAGGAATTAGATTTGTATTTGTCGGTTTTTCAAATTTATTTATGGTTATGTACTGTTCAGATTCAGTGACGAATTTTGTTTGGTTTTGTATAAATGTGCGGGATTGAGCGGGCTTGACGCTGCTTTTCGACTGGCTGTGATGTTTTCCTGCAAATCAAAAATTAACATATTCGCGTGTAGTTTGGGAATTAAAAACTTCTTTTGTGTAGAGAGAAGAGTGGAGTCGGGGTCTGGATCAGACGTATTGACACGTGCTCCGCTGAAGATTATTAATATTGCGATATTTCAGTACTAAAATGTCTGTGAAGTGCCGTAAAGCGTGGAAGGGAGTCCTATTTAAAGCGTTTAAATCATTAATTGCGGCATGGCGTGTTGTTTACTCGCGAACTTGAACATTTTGGTCTATGAGACTATTATAGCTAGCAGTTCCAAAAGAAACAGTCAGTTTGTGAACTTTCGGTGAAGAATTATCATAAACTGGCTATGATTGTGAATGAGGTGTGTGTATGAACTTTTCAAACCATGTACAATTTGGTAGTAACTGGTGTATGCAAGCTTATACAATAGATTGAAATATTACACACACAAATACTTTCATTTAACTATTTTCTTCCACCGCCAAAGCAATTGTAGTGCGACATCAGATTATGGAGTGTACAGCTGTTTTTCTATAGCTTTTTCCAGCTGAGAAACGCATGCAAGTATCTTGAAGGAATCGTGCGTGTGTAAGAAGCAATTCACCACCACATAACAATGGCCTCCTGTTCGTTTCTCATCTCTCGATATTAGGGATCGTGGTTTACCGCCTATGTGACTCCCGCTGCGGAGACCATTACCCTACACTTGCCTTCCGCTGGCTCTGAGATTGTCTGATTGCCCTCCTTTAAGGAGTTTGTGTGCCTTGCAGAGTGACCCTTCTGTGGGGCAGCCCTCTGACCGTAGGAAGTCACAGAGTGATATGGAAGTGTTACTACATCCACCTACGCCGCCGACTACAGAGGCTATTGTGCCTCGCAGCCGGGTTAAACAACGTGAACAACCGGAGGGTGCAGCTGCGTGCAAAGCAACCAATGGTAAAGATACAGTTGTGGCCGAAACTGGCCCCCCGCTATCGGATCCGTCATTGGACTCCACCATCGACTATGACGGGCGTTTGGCTGAATAGTCATGCTGCTCTGTTGTTCTTTCTGTGTTTTTCCTTTTGACTGATGGCTCAAGCATATACATTTGTTACTCTAAATGTTAATCGATTGTTATCAGACCTGCACCTAACTTCGTTGCGTCAATTTATATATGACCCTTGTGCTGATACAGTGTTCCTGTAAGAATTTCTATTTACCAGTTTGCCTCTACCTGAATTTCAAACCGTTGTTAACGTGGGGCCCGAATTTCCGACGGGAACTGCCATATTCTTTCGGGAAGGAATTCTCACTGTGGAGATAGTCTAGTAGAGGTATAGATTTTAGATTTTTTGACCTCACCTTCGTTGTCTTATATGATCCGTCTGGTTCTGGTCATACAGTGGACCGTTCGAGTTGTTATAAAGAGGAGGTTATATATCTTTTACGTAGCAATCCTCCGGGTATATTGTAATGTGGTGATTTTAACTGTGTTTTGGGTCCTGTTTATAAGTCTCCGCATTTTAATTACTGTCGTAATTTGAACAAAATTATGAACTGGATGCCCTTGAAAGATTTTTGGGAGTGTAAACATCCTACGTTGATCAAATTTACACATTTTATTGCTAGTTCTAGTGGCGGGATCGACCGATTCTACTCATCGGACTGGATTCGCGATCGCATTCCTACAGTCGATGTAATCTCTGCTAGCGTTTCTGACCACTGTGTTTTGGCCTCCACTCTCCAACTTAATAGTCAACCGGTAAAACTATTCCGTTCCCTGTGGATGTTTAATGTCGTTCATTGGCAGGTCCTTCTCTCAATGATGTGATATACACTCCTGGAAATTGAAATAAGAACACCATGAATTCATTGTCCCAGGAAGGGGAAACTTTATTGACACATTCCTGGGGTCAGATACATCACATGATCACACTGACAGAACCACAGGCACATAGACACAGGCAACTGAGCATGCACAATGTCGGCACTAGCACTGTGTATATCCACCTTTCGCAGCAATGCAGGCTGCTATTCTCCCATGGAGATGATCGTAGAGATGCTGGATGTAGTCCTGTGGAACGGCTTGCCATGCCATTTCCACCTGGCGCCTCAGTTGGACCAGCGTTCGTGCTGGACGTGCAGACCGCGTGAGACGACGCTTCATCCAGTCCCAAACATGCTCAATGGGGGACAGATCCGGAGATCTTGCTGGCCAGGGTAGTTGACTTACACCTTCTAGAGCACGTTGGGTGGCACGGGATACATGCGGACGTGCATTGTCCTGTTGGAACAGCAAGTTCCCTTGCCGGTCTAGGAATGGTAGAACGATGGGTTCGATGACGGTTTGGATGTACCGTGCACTATTCAGTGTCCCCTCGACGATCACCAGTGGTGTACGGCCAGTGTAGGAGATCGCTCCCCACACCATGATGCCGGGTGTTGGCCCTGTGTGCCTCGGTCGTATGCAGTCCTGATTGTGGCGCTCACCTGCACGGCGCCAAACACGCATACGACCATCATTGGCACCAAGGCAGAAGCGATTCTCATCGCTGAAGACGACACGTCTCCATTCGTCCCTCCATTCACGCCTGTCGCGACACCACTGGAGGCGGGCTGCACGATGTTGGGGCGTGAGCGGAAGACGGCCTAACGGTGTGCGGGACCGTAGCCCAGCTTCATGGAGACGGTTGCGAATGGTCCTCGCCGATACCCCAGGAGCAACAGTGTCCCTAATTTGCTGGGAAGTGGCGGTGCGGTCCCCTACGGCACTGCATAGGATCCTACGGTCTTGGCGTGCATCCGTGCGTCGCTGCGGTCCGGTCCCAGGTCGACGGGCACGTGCACCTTCCGCCGACCACTGGCGACAACATCGATGTACTGTGGAGACCTCACGCCCCACGTGTTGAGCAATTCGGCGGTACGCCCACCCGGCCTCCCGCATTCCCACTATACGCCCTCGCTCAAAGTCCGTCAATTGCACATACGGTTCACGTCCACGCTGTCGCGGCATGCTACCAGTGTTAAAGACTGCGATGGAGCTCCGTATGCCACGGCAAACTGGCTAACACTGACGGCGGCGGTGCACAAATGCTGCGCAGCTAGCGCCATTCGACGGCCAACACCGCGGTTCCTGGTGTGTCCGCTGTGCCGTGCGTGTGATCATTGCTTGTACAGCCCTCTCGCAGTGTCCGGAGCAAGTATAGTGGGTCTGACACACCGGTGTCAATGTGTTCTTTTTTCCATTTCCAGGAGTGTACAATGCCTGGGAGCGTAGTCTTCGATCCGCTGGGAGGTACTCTGCCATTTTCGAATGGTGGACTGCTCTAGCTAAACCGAACCTCAGTCATATTCCAATCATTTATTTTTCTGCTAGAGCGAGAGATTTTCTGAGAACTCAGTGCGACTTGTATGACGATGCGGATCGCGCCCTCCCGCGGATTGCAAATATGCGATTTATAAAACCAGAATTGTTGCAGTTGAATCGGCGACAGATGGAACATTGGCGGGTGCGATCGAAATCATGGTCACTGGTGGTGAAGGAACTGACTTCGTTATACTGTCTGCTTCGACATCAAACTCGGCGTCGCCGCTGCTGTATTACTTCTCTTATAGCAGTGGACTGCCGTCAGCTGATAATGCAGGCTAACATCGTTCACGCCTTGTATGAGTGCTGTGTGTATCTTCACGACGTGGATACATCTAACGACTTTCCCTTAGACTTGGATATTGGGTCTCCAAGTGGGCCACTCATGCTGGAGAAAAACACCAAATTCTTGGCTGCCTTTCACCCAGTTGATGTATATGTTCTCAATGTTACTTCTGCTTCTCACAAATCTCCAGGTGTGGAATGTTTCCCAAGCGATTTTATGTGCGTTTTTACCCCTCTTGGGCGTCACATTTACGTCATTGTTGAACGAGGTGATGAGGGGAGAGTTGTGCCCGCTCCATTCAAGGCGAAGGAGATTGTTTTGATATCTTAACATCCTGGTCGTAATACAGTTGATGATTCTCGTCTTCTCAAGTTATTGAATTTTGATTATAAGGCAGTGGCGAGGGCGGTCAATAATTTGATTTCCATCTACTAGCGTCTACCTCGTATCGCGATTATCACACGGATAAATTCAGTAGGTGCGCCTCTCGACATACACTGCACTTCCGGTTTACTTGTGGTCACCAGGCAAACTGGTTCTGGCTCAGGAAGCAACTGGCTTTCGTCACGCAATCTTTTGAAGCAGCATGTTGCACCGAGGACAACGGTTAATACGATGATAGGTTTGGTTGGTCACTTTGTGCCTCTTGCTGTTGCTGGTAAGGGTGATACCGGTTCACGCGCGTGGCTTACTAGTCCTGCTTGCAACTGCCCCGATAACGAGAAGCCTTTGCCAGCATTCTAAATCTTACCTTCCAAAGACAGGCCGTTGGATAGTTTCGGCAGTAGCTGCTGCCCTCTTTCTGCTTTTGTCTTCTCGACTCTGTTTTTCTTCTGTATTGCATCCTTTTGCACTATTTTTGGAAAAAGAACAGAAACATTTAAAACAATGCAATATGAGGCAGCAGCTCAGCGACTGGTGAGGGGAAGGGGAATCGGGAGGGTGGAGGAGGGAGGGAGCATCGTTACCAGACCTCGGTATTCGACCACTGCCCACTTTATCTCCACCAGTCTGAAGCTCTCTGTAACCATTACTGATCGCTTTTCGTAAAATATATTTCCTGTTTGTACGAATATTCATATGTATCTGTAGTGCTTTTTCAAGTTCATTCTGTTTTCATGTACGTAAACTGTGTCATGTTAATGTTTATAATCTTTGTTTCAGTGTAAATGACCAGTATATGTCGAACACGCAATAAACTACTATTATGAAAAAAAAAACGGTAAACTGCACGTAGTGTAAATACAACGTTTGGTGGCCGAAACCCCTCATTTCCTAAATTTTTATAGCGCCTGTCGTCTGAATGCTGAAGTCTTCAGTGTAATTGTAGCACAGCTAATATTTATTTCACTTTCTGACACACTGGTAAATTTCGCGTTCCGCCCTATGACGTTTTTGCGAAAGATTGTTGACATCGTTTGTCCCCTTTAACGCCACATGCGCCAGAGCTCTCTGGGGCCCATTTCTGTCATCCAGTGTTGACCGCTTCGCCAGCGCTGCACTGCCTTGCGCTCTGGAAAGCATCAAACACTTTACAGTTGTTGATGCTCTACAAAACATGTTTACATTTTGTATTTTACGCTCGATAGCAACGGACGGATATGATGAGAACTGTGTAACACTAATATGCCAGACATGACTATGGTTCAAAATTCATTTTATAGTTTCTGTTCTAATCAGAATACCTCACTGCGTTCTTTAACGTCATTAGTAGCGCTTTATAACTGACTTCTTTTCATTTTATAAGCGACTCTTCATGTAGTTGTTTCGATAGGAATGTGTTTGTTTTCGACCAGCCACAGTGAGTAACTTGGTATAACGTGTCTTACTGCCGTCATTCGATTTCTTGAGGGAGATGTATGTGATAGACTGTGCGAATAACTTGCAGTGCAACCTCGATAACAACGCATCCACTGCTCAATTTGGGGTCACCACATGAATTTTCAGAGATATTAACGCTGGTCGAAAGTGATATTTAAGGTAATCAGTCAGATTTAAAACAACGAAATCATCCGTTTTTGAAGCGACCCAGAGTGGAAGCAAGTTGCCAACGCCAGTATCAGCAAAAGTCTACAGACGTGCCATAATGGTATTGCAGACTTAGCAAAGAGGAACTATATTCACTTCGTAAGTATTCCGTTGGGATATTGGTCCTATATGACAGAAAAACAAAATTCAAATTCGTATCGTTGATGCAAGTCGAATCTCTTCAGAGACTTTTTTATAATGAGGCAGCTTGTTATCAGCAAAGCAGACATCTATGAGCAGTAACACAGCTTGTCAGAAGACTTAATGTGTAAATTTTTCCTTCAGCTGTAGCTAAAGAATTTTTTCCAGAAATCCGCAGCTTCATTAAATAAAACGGAAAATAGGAAACTAGAACTCACTGCGATCAGAACTGACAGATCACACGACCTTTGCCTCGCAAGACATTTGCGGAACCACAGAGCTGACAAGATCCTCCGACAGCAGGTCTCTCTCACTGCGATATAGGTCACTGCACCTCATAAGGTAACGTTAAAGGTAAGAACCATTGTTACTTATGTGAAGTACGGCAGTTCCGTGATATAAAAATTAATTTTCCTATCTCAGTGTCTCATCTTAATTGGCAAAAGTTATCGAAGTTGTAATGGAATGCAATTAAGTTGCAGGGAACAATTCGGGACCATACGCGGAAGTAAATGCATTACCACATGGTTGCGAAATGCTCCAACAATGTTGCCAAATCTTAGCTGTGCTAGGGACAGCTATGTAGTGATATGCTCATCCTGCTCATGTTATACGGGCTTTCAGATGGGAGACGCAAGTACGTTTCTTTTTTCTGTAGCAGTATCTCCAGACACTTTCTAACGTCACCTTTCACGCTATCTAGATTTGAGGCATGCAATTGAATTTAAACCAGAACGTGTCATTTTTTAATCTTTCCTGCGTGGAAGGGGCTATTAATGCCGGTGTTGCGTAATTTCAATGTTTGACTAGCAAAGCTAGTTATATCAGATTCCGCTATCGCCGCAGACGGCATTTGAAACATTGACATACATGATTTTCCATCATGGTTACAATTTCCCCAAAATGCAAATGAATAGAACACTTACTTTGATAGTTTGCAACGAAACTTTATTTGAGAGGAATAAAAGGTAACTGGAAATAAACTTTGCCCCATGCAACACGAAACAGATATCAAATACTTTGCGCCAAGAAATTGACTGTCTAGTTGTAATCTGGTGCCACTGTTTTTTTTTTTTTCTTTTTTTTTTTTTTTAAGGGGGGCGGGGTTAGGGCGCAAAATATCTAAGGTAATACGCACCCAGTTTAGAACACTGGTACCGCAAGGGTCAAAATCATTTCGAAGTCCAATACAGAAAGGAAAAAAAAACTAAAACGTCAAGGCGTTACGGAAGAGTATCTTTATCTATAACAAAGGGGTTAACAGTAGCAAAAGTATAGTTTTTGTGTAAGTGTGAGACTATCAGACATTGAGGCGCAACAGGAAGAGACATTGAGGCAGGAGCCTCATTCCACTTTCTTTTATGTGAAACACTCGGAGAGAGGGAAGGAAAATCAGTCATTGGGAAGAAGTCCCCCGTGATTGTCAGCGTCTCCGACGGCGCGCTCCTTCCAGCCAGGGGCCCGTGAAAGGGGAGCCCCCCACCTTAGATGTTTGTCCTCACCTTGGGTCACACCTTCCGAACGACAGACGGAGAGACCAATCGGCAGAGGAGGAAGGTAATCGCTCAGGCAATCACCCCTCCCTGGGCCTGGCCTGTACCAGGGGGTATGTGCGGGCCCCACATGCCAACTCGGGGCTGGGAATTACCCGTTACCCAGTCTCCTGCTACGCGTCAAACGCGTGGTTGGCTGTCAGTCACACACAGGGGGAGAAGAAATGAGAAGAAGGAAAGGAAAAGAAAATGGCGTCAAACGCCGCAGTGGAGGAGAAAGAGAACAGAAAAAGGAAAGAGCAGTACAGGGAAAGCGAAGTACAAGAAAAGAGCAGTGGCGGGGAAGATCAGTACAGGGAAAGAGCAGTACAAGAGAGAATATTCCTACAAGCAAACCAATGCAAATGAGTTCAAGAACCCATGGAGGCACAAGACATCTCCCCAAGAGAGGGGGAAAGGACATTTATTTATTTATTTCATTAACAGTATAGAGTAATCCACCACCTTGAAATGTAAGGTGGTTCGGACGCTTCTGAATCTAATAGCAAAGACTTCTCATTGCCACAGTCTTATCGGTATACAGTTGTTAACGCTGTTTTGAAATAATATAAAGAATATAATATGTAAAGATTTCTCTGAGGTTATAGCCAATTGAATGTTTAACAATTGTCAAAATGGTTTCATATAATTTGTTAATACCTAGTTGATGAGAATATTATCTATACATTGAAAATGTCAAAGAAAAATAAAAAAAAGAAAATCTAACACAATGAGCGTGGTTAAGAATAATTTGTAATATATAGAGGGAAGTGATATGCTGTATTTGGATGAGTAATACAGTCTAAATAGCAAGTTAGTTAGTAATGGCCCGTTTCTATCTATTTCAGATGAGAAGGTATCGGCACAACCTCGAGCTATTCTCATCTGAAATGGTTTGCGCTAATGCATGTTTACACAGATTATACAGCTTAAATGCTGATTGAGCACTTCATACATGGAATACATGAATTTTAGCTTCACATGAGAAATACACATATGTTTGTAACTTGTTAGTTGAAATAGAATATAGTTCATTGCTACTTGAAAAGGACAGTAGAAGAGGAGACTTGCGGCACCGAAAGAGAAGCGTGGTCGCTCACCCCCTTGGCTCCTTGGTGCGGGGGGGGGGGGGGGGGGGCTGCTGCCACATAGAAACATAATTTTACCACTACCACGAGATTGTAGAAATATTTTGGTAGGGATGGAAGGAAGAAGAAATGCATTTAACTAATTATGACCCAGAGTAATAAATTCAATAAATTCATTTTAGGCCCGAAAGAAAGAAACGCATATCTTAAGAGCTATGAGCAATTCTTGGTCTCTGATAATGTGAAACGAATCTCCTCTACTCTAAGCTCTTTGCTTTCCATATTTTGGGAAGTGGTAGCATGGACCGAAACAAGGAAACAATGTCCAGTAAACATGTGCTCTAAAATGCCTACCTTAAAAGTTAGGAGCACTTGTTCACCAGAAGAGTTGTGTTTCAAAGTAGCGAAGATGAACAAGTGTTTAAGGCTCTTGAGGTATGCATTATAGAGGACATGTTTGCTGGACTTTTTTTCTTGTTTTGGTCCATACTAGTACTTACTAAAATATGAGAAGCAAAGAGCTTGCAATAGAAGAGATTTGTTTCACATTATCAATGACCAATAACTGCTCATAGCTCTTAAGGTATGCGTTTTAGAGCCCATGTTTATTTGACTTTTTTGTTTCGAATGATCATTCCTCTCATATCCCTAAAAATTGACCATCACTTCTGAAAAACCCTGCATTTTAGGTATATACTAACTAGCCTCTTCATTGCTTTCTTAATGTTCCTCTCTTTTTTCATCTCTAAATGATGAAAAGAATCCTTATCCATCTCACTGGAGGTTCCTCCAGATCTTTCCAACAACAGATTTTTTGTGTGTTGTTGCTTGGTATTCGTGAAGCAGATCACTATACCTGCTCCAACGCGGTACTGAATCGAGGTTGCCAGAAGTCTTACAAATTGTATTGTGCGATACCATTGGCAATATTACGCTAAAGCGAAGTTATTAAACACAATTTCCCAAAATGCCTTCACCAAATATTCCAGGGTTCCAATCAAGACCGTCTGCCAACGTGGGTAACTTAAAAGTAGACACCCTCGTTGCAGAGAAGCAGCTTAAATCACACAATAGAAGCTAATCTTCTGGTCCAGATAGTTGCGACCAATGTCTCACGATTTTACGTTAACCCATTGTGTGCTTTTACGTGGAGAGTAATTGTGTACAATCGCTTCATATTTCTTATTCATTATTTATTAGAAAATTGATATTTTTTGCGACCAGTTAGTCTTGCAGTAGTTTGTTGCATAAATTGAGCCTCGCAATACGAAGCCCTTTTCAGTAACGTGCTTTACCAACGGAGAGGGGGAGGGGGGGCGATACTTTGTGCCCACCATAGTCCGCAGCTCGTGGTCGTGCCGTAGCGTTCTCGCTTCCAGCGCCCGGGTTCCGGGGTTCGATTCTCGGCGGGGTCAGGTATTTTCTCTGCCTCGTGATGACTGGGTGTTGTGTGATGTCCTTAGGTTAGTTAGGTTAAAGTAGTTCTAAGTTCTAGGGGACTGATGACCATAGATGTTAAGTCCCATAGTGCTCAGAGCCATTTTTTTGTGCCCACCATAAAATACTTAAAAAATAAATATAATTAATTAATTGCTCTTGAAT
Source organism: Schistocerca piceifrons (assembly GCF_021461385.2). Lineage (NCBI taxonomy): Eukaryota > Metazoa > Arthropoda > Insecta > Orthoptera > Acrididae > Schistocerca > Schistocerca piceifrons. Next base: position 182,062,550 of record NC_060149.1, read on the forward strand.
TACATTAATTACATACTTTCGAAAGATATATTGATTTATAATCAGGATCCAGAACCTAAATATTTCTTTTAAAACAATTTTCAAAAATGCATTTTATATGTTTCACATACTTCGTCATTTAAATATACTAAGTCTAATTATCTTGAGAAAAATTAGTAGTAAAAGTCGTTAAACAACAGCTTTTTTGCTGTATTTACCACATGTGTATCTCTTACAGTTGTTGCAGATTCTTGTTGATTTGTTCACTTTTTTATAATTTTCTGCTTTTGAACGGCTTTCACTAACAGACAAATGACATCTAGCTTTACCTCCATGAGCTTCCTTTGCACAGGAGTTCTGCCTGATTTTCCGTCTGAGAATACGCTCCACACTTGAAACTACAGGCTTCGGCAATCCTTCAATATATGTACCCCTTTCTTCAGCGTTTGGTTTAGTGAGCTGCAGTCCCAGTTCTTGAAGGAAAAGTCGCCACTTATTAGGTTTTTTCTTATTCCTGTCCGGGAAGGTCAACTAAAATAGTGTATAACTATTTACCGTTGCTATTTCTACAAGAGTATAGAAAACAGACAGCGGCCACCTTCTTGTAGACCTCTTAGCTGAATATTTCCTCACCATTTGATCTATCGTGCCAACGCTGCCTTTAGCCTCATTATAATATAAATTTATAACCGTCTTAGTGTCAGTTGGTGAACCGATTGCAACGTCATAATGTTGAGAGATGGTAGAAACAGCAGATTTCTTTTAGGTTTTTCACGGGGAATATAAAAACAATTGTAATTGGAATATTTCCAGTACTAGTATCACTGAAAGCATTTACTAGAATATAATTCTCGTCTTGAGATATCTTTCAGTTCTTGAGGTATATGTTTCCTATTAGCTTGTAATCTTCCACGAGAGTTAGCTTGTGATTCCTCCATGGATCTTCGGCCGAATCAATTGAAGTGTAGTATCTGTCTGTGGCGACACTTCACCCTGAATTATGAAAAGAAACCACCAGGCGTTTGACCACAGCTGCAGCGGAATTTGATTGTTGTGTGCCATCATTTCTTTTCCCAGCATAAGGCCCCATGATGATAACATATCTGGTTTCAGCGTCTGTGAGCATGCGTATAAGTATACCGTATGTACCAGTTTTTTCCTTCACGAAGACCTTGAAGGGACATCTACAACGGAACAATAACAACATTTCACCAATAACAGCGTGTATCCCAACAGAATAATATTTTGACAGTAATTCATGAATTTTATCAAAAACTTCTCGTATTGCAGGAAACTTATCACGTTTCCTGCGATCGCTTCGCGACTGTCTGTCATCAGATCTTATTATTTTAGTAAGCTGCTGGAATCTGTTTGGGCTCATGGTAGCAGTATAAACAAACCTTCCTGAAGTGTAGCACCATAAATCTGTAACATAATAATAAGTAGCCCTATATATCCCTTGAATTAAAGTGTGTATTGGGTATTTCGTACCTCAATGCCTGCCTCTTCATTGGTATGCTTTATTATGATGTTGACAATTTATGGCGACAAAAGCTTTTCAAATGATTCTCTTATTGTTCCTACATTAACTTCGTCTCTTATGCCTTCTCTTTCTGTCACTATGCTTTGTGCTGCTCGTGTTATAATGTGTGGAGGTCTGGAGTATTAAATTTTTCCGGTGTTTGTAATATACTTGTCACTAACCTCGCCGCGTCGTCATCAGTTCCAGGTGGCCATAGTTCATCTTCAGCGTCTGTAGATACTCTATCATTGTCCACATCTTCGCTCACAACACATTTTTCTTCAGGTTCACTCGCTATATTGTCAGTTTCATCAAATTCAAATTGAGAATCTGTAGATTCTCCCAAAATATATTTCTCTGTCAGTAAGTGACTGTCGATACATTTTCAATCACAGTTGTATCTAACACTGGACTATGTGTCACTGAACAGGAAACAATAAAGAACCTAAGGTAAATGAGTAACTGTTGAGATTATTGTTGCTGTCAGCCCAGAGAAATATAATGTCCATGTGATCTAAGGTCGCATAATGCTATTATTTGTGGAGTAAGACGACCGTTGTGGGAAGTTGCATCTACTACCATGGTGGGTGGGGGGGTGGGGTGGGGGCGTGAGGCTTTATGAACACCTCCCTTAAACTTAAATTTTCCGATTAAGCTTGAACGAGAAATGTAAAACAACCTTAGAATCTGGAAGAAGACTTCATTAAAGAGAATTAAGAGTTTTCTACAAAATTTAAAAAAGTACCTGACTATATTTAAATACCGTATTTTCAGTAGGAGGGCAAAATTAATCCCCCCCCCCCTCCTTGGTATTGCGAGGGTTAATATCGTTTAAATGCCTCATGTGTGGTCAAAACTGTTACGCTGTATAACGACAGTTATTGTTCGGCATCAGCGACATTTGCGTTGTAACTGCCGCCTGCTTAGTCGTGGCACATGAACTCGTCTATATGACTGATCGTACCACAAGAAAACTGTCTTAATCACAGCCTACCTTCAGTATCGTTTTGATACTGTCAATACATCCATCCGTTAAACAGCCAGAGTTGCAGGTACGTAGAAGGAGTTGCCGCCAAGCTCTGAAGGAACTAACTTGATTTTAGTTAATTTTGAAATTTATTATGAATTTGAAATCGAAGGCATGAACTGTACCTTGTACTCAATATGATGGAAGCAAGCCAGACTGATTCTAGTGCCGTGTTATGATAACCATCATTACACAGCTAGGCCTACGTAATTAATTACTGAATATTATTAACTGGATAGTGAACTTCCAGTTAGTGAATGTACTTCAGCAAATGGAGAAGCAGAGGCGGCCGATGCATTGATACTTAAAATTGCTGTTTAAACAAACTGAGTTATTACCGTTTTATTCTGAAATATTATATTCTGGAAATATCGCGATTCTAGAGATCGTAATTTTTATTCAAGTTATTATCTTGAATAACATGAGAGAGGATTAAGTTTAGTACAGTGATGGATATATCAAATAAAAGCCTATTCGTTGTTGACAATAAACTATAATGTTCAAATTAATTGTTGTTCCACTTTGGCCTAACATGACTGGTACTACTTATATTACTTTAATGAAATAAATGAAAGCCTTGACTTGTCGTCATTTTTGTCGACGGAAGTGAGTTTGTGGTTGCCTTGTTGAAGCGGTGATGGAGGGTGATCTCAAACAGCTGCTTCATATCTCTGACAACTTAACGCCAAGCAATACGACACGCCTCAGAGTCATTTTTCGAGCGGTAGCCATACCTCACGAATCTTCACAACGTCGTAAGTCAGGAACTCCTTGCGTACACAGCTTGATGATTGCAGAGACGACATAACAGCGTGTACATGGAAAGTCACTCCACTCTGACGAAGATTCGACGCACTTTTCGCACCACAATAATTTTTACATCCACAGCCACCGACCAGCGCGTAAATCGTTAAAAGCCTTGCCACTGTCGTCTCCGGCTGCGGTTGTACTCGGCACCACCGGAAATACTAAGAAAATCGTGCAACCAGATTGTTAGATTTCCTTGACATTAATTTTTCTCTTAACTACGCATCAACTAAATCCTTGGAGTAGAGCAGTCATTAATTTTTGATGAAATGGATGTTACATCTTTTTATAACTTTTAAATCATGCACATATGAATGGCTTATTTCAATAGTGGTACAACCTCATTTCTGTTCACATTGAGATACAGAGTCCTAAAGTCAAATGAGCGATGAAAAATCAGCAGTTGAGATACCAGGAATATTCGAGCATATGGCTTCTTGCTAGAGATGAACCTTTCTTTCTGTTTGTTTGGCTCATTAATTTCAGAAGCATTATAGACAGAAAAGTGGAGGTAATCGACTTGTACCACTATTGAAATAAGCCCTTCATATACACTAATGGCCATTAAAATTGCTATACAACGAAGATAACGTGCTACAGACGCGAAATTTAACCGACAGGAAGAAGATGCTGTGATATGCAAATGATTAGCTTTTCAGAGCATTCACACAAGGTTGGCGCCAGTGGCGACACCTACAACGTGCTGACATGAGGAAAGTTTCCAACCGATTTCTCATACACAAACAGCAGTTTACTGGCGTTGCCTGGTGAAACGTTGTTGTGATGCCTCGTGTACGGAGGGGAAATGCGTACCATCACGTTTCCGAGTTTGATAAAGGTCGGATTGTAACCTATCGCGATTGCGGTTTATCGTATCGCGACGTTGCTGCTCGCGTTGGTCGAGATCCAATGACTGTTAGCAGAATATGGAATCGGTGGGTTCAGGAGGGTAATACGGAACGCCGTGCTGGATCGTATCACTAGCAGTCGAGATGGCAGGCATCTTATCCCCATGGCTGTAACGGATCGTGCAGCCACGTCTCGATCCCTGAGTCAACAGATTGGGACGTTTGCAAAACATGAACCATCTGCACAAACAGTTCGACGACGTCTGCAGCAGCATGGACTATCAGCTCGGAGACCGTGGCTGCGGTTACCCTTGACGCTGCATCACAGACAGGAGCGCCTGCGATGGTACACTCAACGACGAAGCTGGGTGAACGAATGGCAAAACGTCATTTATTGTATGAATCCAGGTTCTGTTTACAGCATCATGATGGTCGCATCCGTGTTTGGCGACATCACGGTGAACTCACATTGGAAACGTGTATTCGTCATCGCCATACTGGTGTATCACCTGGCGTGTGGTATCATTGGTTACACGTCTCGGTCACCTCTTGTTCGCATTGACGGTACTTTGAACAGTGGACGTTACATTTCAGATGTTTTACGAGCTGTGGTTTTACCCTTCATTCGATCCCTGCGAAACCCTACATTCCAGCAGGATAATGCACGACCGCATGTTGCAGGTCCTGTAAGGGGCCTTTCTGGATACAGAAAATGTTCGACTGCTACCCTGGCCAGCACATTCTCCAGATCTCTCATCAATTGAAAACGTCTGGTCAATGGTGGCCGAGCAACTGGCTCGTCACAATACGCCAGTCACTACTCTTGATGAACTGTGGTATCGTGTTGAAGCTGCATGGGCAGCTGTACCTGTACACGCCATCCAAGCTCTGCTTGACTCAATGCCCAGGCGTACCAAGGCCGTTTTTACGGCCAGAGGTGGTTGTGCTGGGTACTGATTTCTCAGGATCTATGCACCCTAATTGCGTGAAAATGTAATCACATGTCAGTTCTAGTACAATATATTTGTCCGATGAATACCCGTCTATCACGTGTATTTCTTCTTGGTGTAGCAATTTTACTGGCCAGTAGTGTAAAAAGTAATAAATTTTACAAGTTTGCAAAGATATCTCAACTGCCATCCTTAACATATAATTTCGGAACTAACAGATCGTTATTTGTATCGGAAGCCATTTTTTTAAAAATATTTTTCAAGTGTGGGGTATGCAGAGTGGTTCCGTAAGAGTGTACAAAATTTAACAGCAGATAGAGGATGATCTAATGAACAATTTGAGGAATGGCCCCTTGGATCGGAGAAGCCAGTTTATGGAGATAATAGGAATAAAATCACGTTACTGTGTACTTTTCTATTTACATTAGTTACAGTTAACTGGAAATACCATCAGTGACAACAATGAACGTACCATTTGTACTGTATCTTACAAAATTGTTGACACTGAATTCTGTCAACCGCAATGCAAGCATGACATCGGCGAACGAGGTTCTGATGCACCATGACAAATAGCCCTGCCGGCCGAAGTGGCCGTGCGGTTAAAGGCGCTGCAGTCTGGAACCGCAAGACCGCTACGGTCGCAGGTTCGAATCCTGCCTCGGGCATGGATGTTTGTGATGTCCTTAGGTTAGTTAGGTTTAACTAGTTCTAAGTTCTAGGGGACTAATGACCTCAGCAGTTGAGTCCCATAGTGCTCAGACCCATTTCACAAATAGCCCTGGTGTGTTTCGAATCACATCACAGGCATCTTCAATTCTGGCAAGTAATTCCGTCTCTGTATCCACTGATGTCTCATACAGAAGTGACTTTAGACATCCCAATAGGAAAAATCAAGATGATTCAGGTCAAGTTACGTCGCACGCCATAGAATAGGATCTCCCCTTTCAATCAGCGACCAGAAAATACAGCACTAAGATGTTTGCAGACATCCACATTGAAGTGAGGCGGTGCACCAACATGTTGCATCTACATCCTCTCACGAACAGCCAAGGGTACGTTCTCCAACAACTCAGAACTATTTGCACGAACCTTAAATACAGGTGGCCATTCAGACGCCCAGGCAGAACGTCTGGCCCAGTGAGACTGTGGCCTACAGTGCCGGCCCAGATATTCACAGCAAAACGCACTTAATAGTGTGACTATTAGAGCGTGAGGGTTTTCCCCATCTCACACTTGGATATTCCTGGTCTTCAAAATACAGTCACGACCAAATGAGGCCTCGTCAGTAAACAACATGTTCTGTCATGGGAAAATGTTAATACAATACGACAGAGCCACCTTCTACATCTACATCTACATCCATACTGCGCAAGCCACCTGACGGTGTGTGGCGGAGGGTACCTTGAGTACCTCTATCGGTTCTCCCTTCTATTCCAGTCTCGTATTGTTCGTGGAAAGAAGGAATGTCGGTATGCTTCTGTGTGGGCTCTAATCTCTCTGATTTTATCCTCATGGCCTTTTCGCGAGATATATGTAGGAGGGAGCAATATACTGCTTCACTCTTCGGTGAAGGTATGTTCTCAAAACTTTAACAAAAGCCCGTACCGAGCTACTGAGCGTCTCTCCTGCAGAGTCTTCCACTGGAGTTCATCTATCACCTCCGTAACGCTTTCGCGATTACTAAATGATCTTGAAACGAAGCGCGCTGCTCTCCGTTTGATCTTCTCTATCTCTTCTATCAACCCTATCTGGTACGGATCCCACACTGCTGAGCAGTATTCAAGCAGTGGGCGAGCAAGCGTACTGTAACCTACTTTCTTTGTTTTCGGATTGCATTTCCTTAGGATTCTTCCTATGAATCTTAGTCTGGCATCTGCTTTACCGACGATCAACTTTATATGATCATTCCATTTTAAATCACTCCTAATGCGTACTCCCAGATAATTTATGGAATTAACTGCTTCCAGTTGCTGACCTGCTATTTTGTAACTAATTGATAAGGGATCAATCTTTATATGTATTCGCAACACATTACACTTGTCTACATTGAGATTCAATTGCCATTCCCTGCACCATGCGTCAATTCGCTGCAGATCCTCCTGCATTTCAGTACAATTTTCCATGTTACAACCTCTCGATACACCACAGCATCATCTGCAAAAAGCCTCAGTGAACTTCCGATGTCATCCACAAGGTCATTTATGTATATTGTGAATAGCAACGGTCCTATGACATTCCCCTGCGGCACACCTGAAATCACTCTTACTTCGGAAGACTTCTCTCCATTGAGAATGACATGCTGCGTTCTGTTTTCTAGGAACTCTTCAATCCAATCACACAATTGTTCTGATAGTCCATATGCTCTTACTTTGTTCATTAAACGACTGTGGGGAACTGTATCGAACACCTTGCGGAAGTCAAGAAACCGGCATCTACCTGTCAACCCGTGTCTATGGCCCTCTGAGTCTCGTGGACGAATAACGCGAGCTGGGTTTCACACGACCGTCTTTTTCGAAACCCATGCTGATTCCTACAGAGCAGATTTCTGATCTCCAGAAAAGTCATTATACTCGAACATAATACGTGTTCCAAAATTCTACAACTGATCGACGTTAGAGATATAGGTTTACATTTCTGCACATCTGTTCGACGTCCCTTCTTTAAAAATTGGATGACCTGTGCCCTTTTTCAATTCTCTGGAACGCTACGCTCTTCTAGAGACCTACGGTACACCGCTGCAAGAAGGGGGGCAAGTTCCTTCGCGTACTCTGTGTAAAATCGAACTGGTATCCCATCAGGTCCAGCGGCCTTTCCTCTTTTGAGCGATTTTAATTGTTTCTCTATCCCTCTGTCGTCTATTTCGAGATTTACCATTCTGTCATCTGTACGACAATCTAGAGAAGGAACTACAGTGCAGTCTTCCTCTGTGAAACAGCTTTGGAAAAAGACATTTAGTTTTTTTGCCTTTAGTCTGTCATCCTCTGTTTCAGTACGATTTTGGTCACAAAGTGTCTGGACATTTTGTTTTGATCCACCTACCGCTTTGACATAAGACCAAAATTTCTTAGGATTTTCTGCCAAGTCAGTACATAGAACTTTACTTTCGAATTCATTGAACGCCTCTCGCATAGCCCTCCTCACACTACATTTCGCTTCGCGTAATTTTTGTTTGTCTGCAAGGCTTTGGCTATGTTTATGTTTGCTGTGAAGTTCCCTTTGCTTCCGCAACAGTTTTCTAACTCTGTTGTTGTACCACGGTGGCTCTTTTCCATCTCTTACGATCTTGCTTGGCACATACTCATCTAACGCATATTGTACGATAGTTCTGAACTTTGTCCACTGATCCTCAACACTATCTGTACTGGAGACAAAACTTTTGCGTTGAGCCGTCAGGTACTCTGTAATCTGCTTCCTGTCACTTTTGCTAAACAGAAAAATCTTCCTACCTTTTTTAATATTTATATTTACGGCTGAAATCATCGATGCCGTAACCGCTTTATGATCGCTGATTCCCTGTTCTGCGTTAACTGTTTCAAATTGTTCGGGTCTGTTTGTCACCAGAAGGTCTAATATGTTATCGCCACGTGTCGGTTCTCTGTTTAACTGCTCAAGGTAGGTTTCAGATAAAGCACTTAAAAAAATTTCACTGGATTCTTTGTCCCTGCCACCCGTTATGAACGTTTGAGTCTCCCAGTCTATATCCGGCAAATTAAAATCTCCACCCAGAACTATAACATGGTGGGGAAATCTACTCGAAATATTCTCCGAATTATCCTTCAGGTGCTCAGCCATAACAGCTGCTGAGCCAGGGGGCCTATAGAGACATCCAATTACCATGTCTGAGCCTGCTTTAGCCGTGACCTTCACCCAAATCATTTCACATTTCGGATCTCCGTCAATTTCCTTCGATACTATTGCACTTCTTATCGCTATAAACACGCCTCCCCCTTCACTGTCCAGCCTGTCTCTGCGGTATACATTCCAATCTGAGTTTAGGATTTCATTACTGTTTACGTCTGGTTTCAGCCAACTTTGTGTCCCTAGTACTATATTGGCGTTGTGACCGTTTATTAGTGAGAGCAGTTCTGGGACCTTTCTATAGACGCTCCTGCAGTTTACTATTAGCACATTAATACTGTTATTCCCTGTTGCATTTTGCCTACTCCTACCTTGCCGCGTCTCAGGGGGCGTCTTGTCGGGCCTAGGGAGGAAATTCTCTAACCTAAAAACCCCAATGTGCACTCCACACGTACTCCGCTACCCTTGTAGCCGCTTCCGGCGTGTAGTGCACGCTGACCTATTCAGGGGGACCTTATGGATAAGTAAAGTAAACAAAACCTGCATCACGACTTCCTAGCGATCAGGCTCCTCCTCCTTGTTTCCTTACAGGAAATAAATAATGTACACGTAAATAAACAGCACAGTACTTCTAAACGTGTACGCATGTTAGTTGTAAATAAGCTGGAAAACATTAATGCTAGACAAAGTGGTAGACAAGTTTACTTCCATATCTCCTGAAGCTGGCTTCGCCGACGCCAGCTTCCCTACCTCAGATTGTTCAGTGGAGCATTCTCTACGTCCTGTTACATTTTTGCATGCTCTTACAGAAACACCCTCTAGTTGTTTCGTTGCATAACATAAGTGTTAGGTTCTTTTCACAGTATGTTGATACTATAGCCTCTTATTTCCTATCATATTCAACCGCTCGCTCAAGGGAAGATCGGTACCATAAGACTAAAAAAGCTTCACAGCTCACACCAGTAGTCATGGGACGATGTAGGAGTAGCCCGATGAACTACAGACCCATGATACTGACGCAGATTTGCAGTAGAGTTTTGGAACATATACCGTGTTACAACATTACCTCGAAGGTAACAATCTATAGACACATAAGCAACACGATACCGTTCTTGTAAAACATAACTATCTCTTGATTCGCACGAAGTAAAGACTGCTATCGACAGGAGATCTCAGATTGACTCCCTATTTCTAAATCTCTGGAACGTTTTTAACACTGTTCCTCACAAGAGATTTCTAATCTAACTGCGTGCCTGAGGAGTACCGCTTCAGTTGTGCGACTGGATTCATTATTTCCTCTCAGGTGTGTCACGATACGTAGTTATCGACGGACTATCATCGAGTAAAACAGAAGTGATAACGGTCATTCTACAAGGAAGTGTTGTAAACTCTCTGCTGTTGCTAACCTATATAAACGATTTAGGAGACAATCTGGCAGCTCTCTTAAGTCGTTTGTGGTTGATACTCTCATTATTTGCCTGTTAAAGTCATCAGAGGAGCGAAAAAACTGCAAAATGACTTAGACACGTTATCTGTATGGACTAAGAAGTGGAAATTGTCTCTGAACAAGAAGAGGGGCAATTTATCCACATGAGCACGAAAAGAAATCCGTTAAATTTTGGTTACCGGTATGCGATGAATGACACCAATTTAAGCCTGTCAATGTTTCACAGAAATGATACAGGATTTGGGCTGGAAATCATTAAAAGAAAGGCGTTTCTCACGAAATTCCAATCATCAACTTTCTCCTCCGAATGCGAAAATATTTTGTTGACACCGACCTACATAGGATGGAACGATCACCACGATAAAATAAGGGAAATCTGAGCTCGTACGGAAAGATATGGGTGTTCATTCTTTCCGCGCGCTATACGAGATTGGAATAACAGAGAATTGTGAAGATGGTTCGATGAGCCCTCTGCCAGGCACTTAACTGTGATTTGCAGGGAATCCATGTAGATGTAGATGTAGATGAATGTAAGTAAATACCTAGGAATCAGAGTCACGAACAAATGAAAGTGGAATGATCACATAGATAACGTTGTGGGAAACCAAACCAAATAGACTGCATTTTCATTCTATTCCATTATGGCAGATGCAGCAACAGTAGATAAATGCTTCAAATGAGTGAAGAGTATCTGTTGCTGTTACGTAATTGTTTTATTACTTCTAATTACGTGATCCGCACGGTTAGCGCATCACCAGGTTAGAACAATAAGAAAATAATTACGTCTCCAACACGTTACATAATAGCGAACAAAGGGTCTAATATCGCTAAGGGGTATTTAATTTAGAAAAAAAAAATTAAAACTTACTAGGTTGAACGCTGGAAGCGTTAGTATGGGGACCGGTTGTCATATAAACCGGCGGTGGAAAAATACCCTTGTCATAAATTACAAGCTCGCGCAGGGTAACCTGAAAAGAGCTGCAAATAAAAATAGCAAAAATTACTAAGGACACCAAATAATGGGAGAGGGCGGGGAGAGGGGCAAATAAAATATAAAAGTAATAAAAAAGAAGGTATAATATAATTAAAACTCGCCATGGCAGAAGGAAGAGCCGGTGCAGCGGCAGGTACACGTTTACAACCATTAACCTGAATGAGGTGAAACTGCAGCGTCCTCACCGACCGTAGTAAATACGGAATTGGGCAGCGACGTTACGGACAGGGAACTGCGGGAGTTGAGGGCCAGCCAGATGGCGGCGCTGGAGCAATGAGAATTTAAATGACGTGAAGGCGAATGAATGGGGAGGAAGAGGCAAAGAGGGAGGAGAGAAAAGGGGAGGGGGATGGATATACGAGGAGCTTCATGTACGAGGGTCATTCAATAATAAAAGAAACAAATTGGTCTCAGGAAAAATCTGTTAGTAGGGCAAGTTTGGTACTCTTATGGCCTTATGATGGTATCATTGGGATGAGCCCTGATCAGCTGAGGTATCAACATTGTTTGGTTTATAGCCTCAAAAATACATGTGTAGATGGCGAGTCCGAGTGAAACATTAACATTAGTTAAACAACATTCTGTTATTCGTTTTTTACTGGCTGAAGGTGAGAAACCAGTGGATATACACTGTAGAATGTCTAAAGCTTATGGTGAAGGTTGTATTAAAAGTGTAAATTTCTACAAGTGGGTAGAGCACTTCAAAAATTGTCGTGACTCAGTGACTGACGAACACCGTTCTGGCCGACCAGGTGCAGTTTCAACTCCCTCACTTGAAGGTCGAACTGATAACATTCTTCGTGGCTCTGAGCACTATGGGACTTAACATCTGAGGCCATCAGAATTTAGAACTACGTAAACCTAACTAACTTAAGGACACCACACACATCCATGCCCGAGGCAGGATTCGAAACTGCGACCTAAGCGGTCGCGCTATTCCAGACTGAAGCGCCTAGAACCGCTCGGCCACACCGGCCGGCTATCACATTCTTCGTGCCGACCGCCGTGTGACTGTGGAAATGATAGTTCATAAGGTTCAAGTTAGTACAGGTACAGTTCATAACATTATCTGTAACAAGCTGAAGTACTGCAGAACATTTGCGAGATGGGTCCCAAAGGAGCTGACGCGGCTACACAAGGAAACAAGTTTGAGAGTGTGCACAGAGCTAACGGAACATTGGAAGGAGAGACAGCATTGGTCGTATTTTTTTTTTTTTTTGTTTCATTAACCGCAAAATCGATTTTCGGTCACTTAGTGACCATCTTCAGCACTGAAGATGGTCACTAAGTGACCGAAAATCGATTTTGCGGTTAATAAAACAAAAAACAAAAAATACGACCAATGCTGTCTCTCCTTCCAAGTATACCCATTATCTGGTCGTGGTGCACAGGACACTCCATGGAGTCGCCAATCAACTAAAGGAACATTGTTAAAGAGAAGGTGAGCAATTCCTCAAAAAAAAAAAGTAAATAAATAAATAAAAATTAACTTGTGATGAAACTTCGCTTCAGTATTATGAGCCAGGATCAAAAGGACAAAGCATGGAGTGAAAGCACACCAATTCAACTGTCAAGAAAAAATTCATAACCCAAGTATCAGAAGGAAAAGCTATGTTATGCTTTTAAACAAGGTGAAGCTAGCCATGAGAGAGAGACGTCGTGGATCTCAGAGGAGAGGTGTGATTCTCCAATAAGACAACGCACGTCCTCATATTGCTCAACTAACCCGTGAAACGATCGACAGAATGGGCTGAGAAGTACTGCCTCATCCCCCTTACAGTCTTGATTTACCACCTAGTGGTTTCCATTTGTTTGGTGCACTGAAGGAGGCATTACGTGGGAAGAGGTTCCAGGATAACGAGGACGTGAAAAAGTTTGTGAGAAATTGGAACAAAGATCAAGATAAAGAGTTCTTTGCGGCCGGAATAAAAAAGCTTGTTGCCCGTTGAAAGAAGTGCATAAATGTTCAAGGGGAGTATCTTGAAAAGTAGAAAAAGTACTGTTTTGTAAAAATAAACGCTATTTTCTCCAGACCAATTTGTCTTTTTAATCATTGAATGACCTTCGTATTAATATGAAAGAGTAGGAAAAAGGGGGGATGACAGAAGAAACGGTGTGACACGAGGTTCGTGTAAGATAGAGAGTGATATTAAGATGCAGGAAAGGGAAGCTCGTCGTGCTGTTAGGGGAAAATTTTGATCTGGGAAGAATGGAAAGAAAACTGACATAAGAGTTGAAAGAAGAGGGAGGGGGTGGAAGGAATTAGTTTTAATGAGGAAACCGGATAAGAGGGAGGCGAGGGGAGCGGTAGTCGGGGCAGGGCAGGAAGATTTCATTTTGAAAATAAGATGGATAACAAAATATCTCAAAAGTTTGATGTTATATAATCAACGGATCGTTAAGACTCGGAGGCATAGTGGAGATATTGCAGTTTGAGGCTGATAATGCTACTAGTGCACCGGGTCTTCCATCTGTAATGGAGAGGTTTAATTACATGACGCCTTCTTTTTTATTAATTTTACATTTTTTGCCCCCCCCCCCCCCCACTTCCCCTAAATTTAGTATACTCAATGGTTTTCTTTTTTATATTTATCTTTTTACCTCCTTCAGGGTTACCTCTGTGTTAACTTGCAGTGTATGACAAGGGTGTTTTCCATCACCGTTTTACGTGACAACAGAGCCCCGTACTTCACTCTTTGAGCGTTCAACATGGTAAGTTCTAAGTTTTTTATCAAATTTACACACCTCTTCGAGATATTACACCCTCTGTTCGCTATGTTCACGTATTTCAGCTGCAGTTATTTTCCTATTGTTCTAATCTAATGAGGCACTAACCGCGTGAAACGCGTAATTGCAATTAATAAAATGATTAAGTAATTCCAACAAAGACTGTTCACTGATTTAAATTAGACTGTGTTAATGGAAGAACACTTAGAATATGCAACAGGGCCACTAAGGAGACTGCCCACACTACGTTTGTCAGTCCTCTGCTAGACTAGTGTTGTGCGGTATGGGACCCGACGGACATCGAAAAAGTCCAAATACGAGCGGCTCGTTTTTAATTAGCACGAAATAGGGGAGCGTGTTCATAAATATGATAAGTGGGTAGGGGTATCAAACATTGAAACAACGGCATCAATTATTGCGGCGACATCTTTGCACGAAATTTCTATCACCACATTTCTTCTACCGTATCTGATGTACTTTATTGCCGCCAACTTAAACAGGGAGAACTGATCATCGTAAAAAATAAGAGAAATCAGAACTCGTACAGAAATATTTAAGTGTTCAATTTTCCTACGCACTGTTAGAGAATGGAATGGTAGAGAAATAGACTCAAGGTAATTCAAAGAACACTGTGCGAAGCACTTAAATCTGCATTGCAGTGTAGTCATGTAGATGCAGATATATTGCAGATTGGAAATTTCGTTCACCAGATGCTGTTTGCATTCATTGGCAAAGCTTCCCAAGTGACCACGCAATAAACGTTACGTCTATATCATACTTTAGTTCTTTTGAAATATAGACATAAATCAAACGTCAAAAAATAATAGTCTAATTAAATCAGGCGATGCAGGGGGAGTTTTCCTGTGCACGTAGTAAAAAAAATGATGGCAAAAGAAGTCAAACGGAAATGAAATACAAAAAATGGTTCAAATTTCTCTGAGCACTATGGGACTTAACATATGAGGTCATCAGTCCCCTAGAACTTAGAACTACTTAAACCTAACTAACCTAAGGACATCACACGCATGCCCGAGGCAGGATTCGAACCTGCGACCGTAGCGGTCGCGCGGTTCCAGGCTACTGCGCCTAGAACCGCTCGGCCACAACGGCCGGCAATGAAATATCGCCTGCAAAAGCAGATGCGGGTTTTGTCGGAATAAACATGCTAACTGCAAAAGATTAGTATAAATGTTAGGAAGCCTATTCTGAAAGTATTTATCAACCATCCTGGTGTTACTTAATGATGTAGGTTGATGTCAATACTCATAAATATTATCCCTTGCTAAGCATTACCCAGATCGGACTCTCTGAAATGGGAATAGCACTCGTTGAAGCGTTATTCGGTTTTCCACACTTTTTAGATAGCTGGCCACACCAAATATCTGAAATTAGGTGAGCACAGGGTCTTGCGCTAGAATGGACATCCAGATCCGATCATACAGGATTCCGGCCGAGATATTTCATTCGCTTATCCCTAGCATGATCAAGGCACTGCAAAGCTGTAGGCACTGCTTAGCAGCTCGGTTGTCATAAGAGTGATTTGTGGGTGTGGGACTGATTAATCCTGATAAATTCGCTTGACTTTTTCTTTATGTGATCACTTTCTAAAACGTCAGAAATTAGTTCCAACCTTAATTGAGCTAATAACTGTCACAAGTAAGTAACGAACTTTATTTCGCCGTGTCATATACCTCCAGGCAACCTTGGAAGAGTAGCCACAGTCGTCTGATTCGCAAATACCAAGTTGCATCACCAACAAAATAAGACAAGGTCTCTGAAGAGATTTGAATCGTCTGTCACGGACACCAATGTCTCATTTTAGTCATTTTGGTACCAAACAAAACAGGAAAAAGTAGAAAAGTAATGGACAGCTTGTTGGTATGCACTACCTTTGGTAGATGTGAGGTGAAAAACGTAACAAAGTGCGCAACGGCACATTTAGCGTTTTCTTCTATTTTGTTTCTGCTTCAACAGCAATACTTTCATTTTTTCTTGTGAAGCTACAATTTCATGTATTATTCCGCGGCATCCATGTGTTAGTTTATTAACCATAATGTATATTTGGTGCTATTCCTGATGTTCTAGCTGCATACGACACGCGACCAGAAGTAGCTATAGTCCATTTGAGGCCAAAAGTGCATGGTATGACGGTTTGAACAAGGTCGTTTTGTTAAAAATACCTTTTGGCGCAAACTGAACAGAATAAGAGTAAAAGTCGTTTTTAATTTACAATGTTGTAATCTTCTGTCGGTTCGAATCTGTCACTTAGATCGGTGTTAAGCGCCGGCTGGATAACAATGAGGACATTATGAGCTGTCCGTGATGCCCTTCTTAATGCTAGGGTTTTGAGAGCTGGAGATATTGCTGACCTAGTTTGGCATCTCATGATCCTTCACTCACTTTTCTCGATTAATGCTGAGTGATCACGCTAAATTCTCACAATATTCTGGTTTTTATACTAATGAAGTAATCCGAATAGTTACCATCTTTAAATGACTTATATATGGTAAGATTAATTTTTGGACCCTAGAAATGCCATTCCACGCCTAAATTTCAGCTGGTTTTGTATTTCATGTTGTGAACTGTCTGTCGTTACTACCACCCGAGCAATGGCAGAGTGCTAAACAAAGCAGTGTCAACGTTTGCTCCTTGGTGTGACGTTCATCTTCATTTCGTGATCCTCAAATGAACTGATTGCTATGTCATCGAATAACTAGTTAGTTGCGTTTGTTCTTGCTTCCATCGCTACCAATATACTGCTGGATTCCCGAGTAGTTTTGAAATTCTAGTTGTATGTGCCACAACACTGCAAGTGGACGCGGTCGATTTAGTTGTGCAATGTGTCTGATATCTTACTGTTTCGTGACTTGTGTGGCAAGGTTGACTCTCAGACACTTATTTTTCGTATGAGATAAGCTTATGTTGAAAACTGTCAAAGTAAGTGTTTTATTCGTTTGTGTTTTTTGGAAATTGTAATCATGATGGAAAATTATATACGCCAATGTTTCACATGCCATATGCTGCGTGAGTGGAAACTAATATAAATAGCTTTGCTGTCCATGCACCGATATTATATAACACCGGCGTTAACAGCCCCCTTCCACGCTGGAAAACTTGAAAAATGAAGCATGCTGGATTAAATCTAACTGAATGCCTTAAATATAGCTTGTCCGGAAGGCGAAGTTAGAAAACATCAAGAGATAAAACTGCAAAAAAGAGAGAGAATAAAGAGAAGGCCCTCTCGTCTCACGTGTGATACCCCGTATAAGACGAGCATGACAAGAATATATTGCCAACATCGTTGCAAATATTTGGCAACCTTGTGATACTGCATTTACTTCCACGTGTGGCACCGAATTGTTCCGCTAAACTTAATTGGCATTCCATTTACACGTCAGTGACTAACGCTACGTAATCCTAGAGTAACATGAGACAATGAGCAGACCATTTAATTTGTGGACTCCAGGAATGCTGTACTTGACGCAAGTAACAATGGTTCTGATATTTATCGTTGCCTTATGAGGCTCAGGGACCAATATCGCAATGAGAGAGAGAGAGAGAGAGAGAGCTGCAGCCGATGGTTCTCGGTAGCTCGGTGGTTCGGCACGTGTTTGACGATGCAAAGGCGGTGTGAGATGTCAGTTATGTATGCACAATGTTAGCACTGTGGGACAGTGCACTCTAGGTTCTTACTTTCCGTTTTATTTAACTGAGCTGCAAATTGTTAGAAGAACTTCTTCAAAACAATATAAAGAAGACCTTTACACATTACATTTCCTCACAAGTTTGATTAGTAAGCTGTATTTATGATCGAATTCCTAACGAAAAAGTACACAAAGAATCGCTTCTGAAAGGACAACGAACAAGATATAAAGCATTAATAATAATGTTAAACAACTGATAAGCTATTCTGATTGGGTCACGGACTATAATATGAATTTTAAGCAATATTCACGTCCTCCAAATTCACATAATACGATGCTCATCGTATCAGAATAGATCTCCTGTCTCAATTGTTATCGACCGTGGAATGCAAATACTAGACACTGTATTAGTAGAGCATCATTCAATAACAGTAAACCATGTTATAGTATCTACAGCAATGAACGGTAGCCGAGGCATTCGACAAAGTGTGAGGGAGCGCAACGCGATCGTGGCAGTCGACACCGGGTTCCATGAAATGGGCCACGGAGGACTTTGGCGCATACATTACTGCGTTCAGAGGCAGACAGTCTGTCAAGAATCTTTCGCAAAAATGTTATTAGACAGAACTGTTGCTACCGGTGCGGCAGAAAGTGAAATATATTTCAGCTGTGCTACCATTAGACTCAGACGACAGGCGCTATAAAGATGTAAACAGCGAGCAATTTCGACCACCGGCCATTGGATTCCGACGACGCTTGGTTTACCGCATTTTAAATTTTTTAAATTTTTGTATGTCATAGACGCTACACCTTTTTCACCTATCTCCTAATGTAGTTACGTTTAATCTCAAAAACAAAAATCTACCCCTGCTTGCCACTGCCACTTTTGCCCTACCATAAAAAGAGTGAACTATCACTCTTCAGGCGATATCCCTAACTATTCCCAAAAATTCTCGCAAGGCGAGAGGCTCCAAATGTCTATACTTTACTTTCTACTTATTTATTTGTTTTCATAACAAAAATGTTTTAAGCGATAGTTCTATAAATCAGAATGGTACAAAGTGATTCAAAGTATTACTAAGATAAATTTTTTATACTGCTACTGCAGTTAGAAGAATCTTTCTTCAAGAAATGGTGCAGCTGAAGTTTTCTTGTCCATTGCCACAGGAATTTTCTACCTCCAACAACGCCATTTATAACATCTGCAACAGACTCCTACTGCATATCTAACGCCTCATTGTTCAGACTCTTACTGCATATCTAACGCCTCATTGAAAGCAGCTTTTCATGAATCAGCCAGTCTCTTTCCTTCCTCACTGTTTGCAGTTCAGGTCATTCTTTCAGCGCGGAACGTCACACTGAACCTAGCACTCCCCAAACAGTGGAGCGGTTTATTAAAACACCGCGTATATAGTTTGCAAGGAGCATACAGCACCTGGGTGTGCGTTCAAGGGCGTTGTGAGCGATTTACAGGTACCAGTAGTAACCAAGCTCCAGTTTCTCCCCTTCGTCGAGGATGATGTTGATGATCATTCCCTTGAACCATGTAAACGTATGGTATTTGGTGAGAGGGAAGCAATAGTAATCCGGCCACGCAAGGGACCGAGGTTCAATCACGTCAGATGTGACACGGAGGTACTAAGCAAATATCTCCTGTATAAGTCGCCAAACGCCCGACGTCGACACGCACGTGAAGCCATGGTCGTCGGTGACAAGGAAGCGACAGTTATGACAAAGGTGAGGGTCTGTTAAACTGATAGCGAAATGGAAACCACAGTGAAAATGAGAACTGTTTTATTTGCAACAGTTACCTACAACTTCCAGCTACATATCTCCATAGTCGCCGGTCCGACTTAGACGTTTGTCGTAGCATTGTACCAACTTTCCAATACCCTCGTTATAGAAGGCAGTGGCCAGTGCTTTCCACCAATTCTCTACGCTGGGCTACAGCTAGTTGTCTGTGCCAAAATGTTGTCTTCATAGCCAGCGGTTCATGTGCACAGGGATGAAACTCAGAGGGAGACAATTACGGGCTATATTGTGGGTAATCAAAAATTTCCAATTGAAAAATAAGCAGAAGCATCTTCATTGCTCCGCAGAATGCGGCTGAGAATTGTCTTGAAGAAGAAAGCGCACGACTGATATGTAATGTTGGCTGCATAGCTTCAGGCGAAATTTCTCACCAGCTCCTCGTATTTCGTGGTAGACACTATTGTTTAGGTATGTTTATGTGCTTCCTGTACGCTCAGAACTAAAACGAACGACGTAACGCGATCGAGGGGCATACTAGAGTCACTGCCCGACACACATGTGCAAAACGTAATCGGATATTCACTGTGGTTTCTATTTCGCGACCGATCGTCCTCACTTTCTGAATAACCCTCGTAATTTATAAATTATAGAGCTAAGCAATCAGTCGTGTTATTTTTTTTTTTTTTTTTTTGCAGGCTTTATTTGGCAAATCCAGATTTCGCCTAGTGCCTAGCCATTATCAGCCATAAAAAATACAAGAAGTACATGGTCAGGCGGTGCTACAAAAAGTTATAACTAGTGGCATAAGCTATATGACTTATACATTAGATTACATACCACTATTTTCTAGTCTCAATGCATGTCAGTTCCCTGTTGTTCGGGCGTCAGTCACAGTTCTTTGAATACTACTGTATAAAGAAGGTAAGCTATGTGTAGAACATATCAGTCGGTTGGATGGCACCCTCTATATGAACTACGTAATATATAACACTCAAAGAAAAGTAAAAAAAACTTCAAATTTGCATGGGATTTACATAAAATAAAACATAAGTAAAGTCCTTTACATTGCTGACTCACTTATTTCCACATTTGCCAATAAACACAGAAAATATAAGAAAATTTACAGTTTCATTCTTTGTGAGTCAGTTGATTTTTATTCTTTAACAAACATTTTTTTAAAAATTGTTTGCAAGACGCAAGGAGGCACATGCTATATGCAACTATTAGAATTGATCTGATTTAAATGTTATTGTCTTTGTATTATTTTTCTCTTTATTTAAACATCATGACGGGCATGTTTTTCCTCTTATTTACTGAATAGTTCGTAGATGGCGCCAAATCTCATCAAGATGGATAGTTCGTGTGGCCCTGGCATTCCGTTACAGATGTAGAGAGAACTAGTCTCTGTGTCACTTCAAACAGCTTTTAATTATACATACAATAAAACCAATACACTGAGTTGCTGTTATTAACAATGTACATGCATCTAAATTAACGTACCATGGAGAAAGTTAAGTAGGTTCAATGTTATGACTATCATACTCGTACAGTATTATGCTAATGGGTGCTACATATTGACAAGACGGCAGGCACTATATTTTGGACGCCATCCGAGGGTTGGATCCCCTCATTCGAAGGCGCCAGATTCCAAAGCCTGGGCTACTCTCTGGTTGGAATCTCCGCTTTCGAAGATTGTGTCTGTCCGTCTGCCCGTGTGCCCGCCGCTTACTGTTGTAGCTGTTCGTTCGTTCGTCCGTCCGCCTGTTCGCCGTCGCCGTCGCCGTCGCCGTCGCCGTCGTCATCCGACCATGGTCTTCGTCCGTCTGCGTCTTCGCCTGTTCCCAGTTTGTGTCCTTTCCTTTTCGTGCTGTGCGTTTTTTCTTCCTGTCGTCATGTCCGCCCCCACCACCACCGTCTATACATCCCCTTCCGCCGCCTCCACCACTATAACTTGGTGTGCCCAGTCCCACTCCCTTCCTTCCATCCCACCTCTCCTCACTCTCCCTTCACCCTCTCTCTTTGTCGCCCCCTCTCCCGCTTCATCCTTTGGCTCCTCTCGTTCTGATCCTTTCCCCTCACTCCCCCAGCCTGTCACTGCAGCTCCGGCTCGGGTGGTGGCCTGTCAGGCCACTGTCCACGCCCAGCTCTCCCCGTCACCTTCGCCATCACCGCCGCCACTGCCACCGTCATCGTCATCGTCGCCGTCGCCTTCGCCTTCACCGTCACCGTCACCATCTCCAGCGCCGACTCCAGCCCCGGGACCTGCCACTCCCCGCCACATTCCAATTGTTCCCATCCCCCACACCTCCTCCGCCGCCGTCAAGCGCCCCAGTGGCACTCCTGTCTCGTCTGCTCCAAAAAAGGCTCCGCCTCGTTCCCCTTCCCCCACCCCTGATGCCATGGATGTCTCCCCACCCGTCCCTGCCCCCTCCTCCTCCTCCTCCTCTACCCCCTCCTCCTACCACTACCTCCTCTCCCGTCCGGATCCCTCCCTCCTTGAAGCCCGGAACCTCACCCTCTTCCTTCGCCAGAATTGTCCTGGTGCCCCCATCTCCCTCCTCACTCCTCGCCATGATTCGGTACTCATCTCCTCCCCCAGCCCTACCCTCCACACAGACCTCCTTTCCCGCATCCCTATCACCCGCTTTGGCCCTCATGCCTCTCTCACCCCTGCTCCCTCGCCACCTCCCTCCCGCCAACCGCAACCTCCGCGTCGCCCGCTGACCCTCACCGCCGTGATCACTCGGCTCAGTCCAGTGATCACGGAGGAGGAGGTGTTGGTGGAGCTTCAGGCTGATCCCCCTCTGGAGGTGCGTGCGGTTCGCCGGATCCATAACGCTGCCGGCCCCACCCGCCTTATGCGCGTTTTTTCTGAGCACGCCCCCTCCATAGACTGTCTCCTGAAGGAGGGTGCCCTCCTTTTTAACCAGCGTTATAAAGTTGACCCCTCCCGTTCCCCTCCTCAATCCCTCCGCAGCCAAAGGTGCTTGCGATATAATGTGCACCCAACATCTGAGTGCCGCGAGGCCCCCACCAGCCCGCACTGTAGGCAAGCCCACTTTTTACGTCAGTGCCCCAATCTCCAGTCCCCCCCTCCTGTAATACCTGTAACCTCCCTCATCCCAGCTACTCCCAGAAGTGTAAGGCCCAACCCCCTCCTACCACTCCTGAACTCACCTTTCCTGTCCGCCCTCTGGACGCCCCCACCCCTCCTGGCAACTCCCTTCGCCCACCCCTTACCGCTGAGGACATCATCCGATTCCTTACCATTGTCCTGCAGAATATACATCCTTTTCAGCGCCCACACACCCTCCGACAGATCTCCCTCGCCGCCCGATCCATATTCCACCTCAAAATGTACGCCACCTACTCTAACAACCAGGCCCATTTCACCTTCTCCCGTCTTGACACCCTCGTTTAAATCCCTGTCATGGCGTGACAGCAACGTATCCTTTTCAACAACATCTGCTCCCTTCCCGCCAACAAGAACCTCTTTCTCCATACCCTTGCCACCCACCGCGTGGACACCTTCCTCCTTAATGAAACCTTCCACCAACCCCACCACACCGTCCACACTTCGCCCTACCTCCTCCACCGCTCCGATAATCCCCTCCCAATTGCGCGTGGCGGAGTTGCCATTGGGCACCATCGCCAGATCCCCGTTCGGCTCCAACCTCTCCTTCCCGACCCCACCGAACACCTGATCCTTAGTCTCTTCTTCCCTGGCCTTACCGTTACCTGCGCCACCATCTATGTCCGCCCTAACGCCCCTATTCCCTTCGACTTCCTCTCCCACATTGACCGTACCTTCTCCTCCTACGTGATCGCGGCCGACCTCAACATCCATAGTCGTTCCGCCGCCCAGTTACGGCGGTGGCATCGGTTCCTCTCCTCCCTTCAAGGCGACCTCATTCCCATCCCCCAGCACACCTGCCCCAATCCAACTCCACTCCTGATGTTATTCTCTCCTCCCCCAACCTCCTTGGCCGCATAACGGTGGATGTCCTGGAGCCTATTGGTAGCGACCATCTCCCTGTCCTCCTCACTGTTTCAGACGGTCGTCGCCCTCGCCCTGACCCTCGTACTGACCCTCCCCCTAAGTATGTCCACAACTATTCCCGAGCCGACTGGAATGCCTACCGGGATACCCTTTCTACCCAGGTCGATAGCCACCCTCTCACCTACCACCCCCTTACGGTGTCACCCATGCCGCCTCCAGCAGACCTTGTCTGAGGCCGTGGAGGCCCACGTCCCTACTGTCGCCATCCACCCCCACCATCCTACTTTACCCCCACAGGCCGTTCTCCTCCTTCGTGTATCCCGTTGTCTCTACTGTGCCTTCCTCCGCATGCGTGACCCGGACACACTACGACGCCACCGGCAACTCCAGCGACGCATTCGTCTTTTGCTCGCGGCTAAGAAACGCCGGGACTGGCGACAGACATGCACCCGTTTAAATGCTACCCTACCAATCATCTCGTCCAAGTTCTGGTTGGCCTTCCGTCGCCTTACCGGAACTAAACCCTCCCCCTATTATCCTCTTCTCCATGATGATCACCCTTTCCCTGACTCCCTTAGTAAGGCCAATCACTTTGCCTACTACCTCTCCGATGTATTTCCCATCCCCGATGATCCCCAGTTCGATTACTCCTTCTTCCCGGATATCCGTGATCGAACTGACACCTCTTCCCCTCCCCTCGCTCCTGGTTTCCAGTACTTGGACAACATTGCACACACGGAACTCAATGCCCCTATCACTACACAGGATCTCATTGCTACACTCCGCACAAAACGCAACACCGCTCCTGGTCACGATCGTGTCACCTACCGTCACCTTCATGAAGCTCCTGTCTGTTTCCTCTCCACCCTGGCCAGGCTCTACAATGTAGTCCTGTCCACCGGTTACTACCCCGACCTGCGGAAAACTTCCCGTATCCTCATGTTCCTTAAACCCGGCAAACCACCGTCCGCCGTCTCCTCCTACCGCCCCATCAGCCTTACCTCGGTCTTCAGCAAGGTCCTGGAATCTATCCTCACCCGCCGCATCCACCAGCATCTCCGCCAGCACCGCCTCCTTCCCATCACCCAGTGTGGCTTTCGGCTGTCCTTCTCTTCTGACGACCTTCTCCTTCACCTCACTCATCTCCTTTCCGAACAGCTTAATTCCCATCGCTCCACAATCTTCCTCTCCCTGGACCTCGAACGTGCTTATGACCGCGTATGGCATTCTGGTCTCCTCTTCAAGCTCCAAACCTTCGCCCTTCCCATTAACTACGTCCGTCTGATCGGCTCCTTTCTCTCCTGCGGTCCTTCCTATGTCACCGTCCATAACTCAGATTCCTACACCTTTTTCCCCTCTGCCGGTGTGCCCCAAGGCTCCGTCCTCTCCCCCCTTCTGTACCTTTTGTACACGGCGGACATGCCGCCGCCGTCAGCCCCTGTCCACCTTCTCCAGTTTGGCTATGACAACGCCTTCCTTGTCCTTGCCCCCACCCTACAGCGCTCCCAACACCTTCTCCAATCCCATCTTGACTGGTTCACCGCTTGGTGCAACCAGTGGTTGCTCAAGGTCAATCCCTCCAAAACCCAGGCGATCACTGTAGGCAAAACCACCCCTTCCTTCCGCCTCCTTGATTTCTACATCACCATCTATGGCCGTCCTATCGCCCTCACTCCCACCCTTAAGTAACTTGACGTCACCCTCGACCGTCGCCTCTCCTGGACTCCCCACCTCCGGACAATCCAAGCCAAGGCACGCTCCCGACTCAGTCTCCTCAAGCTCCTCTCCGGCCGTACATGGGGTCTGGACCCCTCCACCATCCTCCACACCTATAAATTTCTCATCCGCCCTATCCTTTGTTATGCCCATCTGGCTTGGATCTCCGCCCCCCCCCTCCCTTTTATAAATCCCTCCAAATCCTTGAACGCCATGCTCTCCGCCTCACCTATCGCATCCGTCTCCCCTCCCCCACGCGGATCCTGTATGATCTCATCCCCTTCCCCCACCTCCTCCTTTTCCTTGAAAGGATACGGATCCTGTACACCTCCCGTAAAGTCGACCCTCCTCACCCGCTCGTCTCCCCGATCCTCACCCACCCCCACCCACTGCCGCGCCTGTATTCCCATGTCCCACCCGGTCTCCATCTCTCAACCCTCCTTACCCTCTCCCAAGGTGGCTTCCGCCAGCTCCTCCTCCCTGATGATGTCCTCCTCCCCTGCATCTACCCCTCCTATCAACTTTGATCCTCCCCCCCACCTCCTGTGTCCTTTCCTTTAGGCACCCTCCCTCCCCCCCTTTCCCTTCCCTTCTCTTTCCTTTCCCCCCTCCCTCATACCCTTTCCCCCGGGCTTCCCCTCCCCCTTCCTCCCTCCCCCTCTCTCCTTTGCCCATGGCATCTCTGCTCTCCCCTCTCCCATTTCCCCTTCCTCCTCCTCCACCTCCTCTCTTGGCAGGTCCCCAGACTCGTACACGCTCAGTGAACATTCGCGCTCTGGAGATCATCGCCATCAGTGTTTAGTGTGTGTGCATCGTTTTGTGTTTCGTGCAGTTACAACTCAACTGTTCACATGTGCCGTCGCCGTTCTCCGTGTTTTGTGCGCCGTGTCTCCAAGTGTTAGTGTTTTTTTCGTCCAACGTGAACGGCTTCTTGTTTATTGTGTTTTTGTATCTCCATTTTTTGCCTGCCGTTTTTTGTATTGTATATATCACCTCACTGTCATGTTTATTGTTCCACTTAAGGCTGAAGAGCAGCGTACTGTGCTGCTGACAGACCGCCTGTATAGGTGTTTAAAATTACAATAAAGGAAAAAAAAGGGCACTATTTTCTCCCACCCCATGTGTCTCCTGCCTCTTCGTGAACCCACGGTTGCCCCTCCTCTCTTCATCCCGCCGCTTCCCCAGCTGCCCCATGCTCTCCCCTCCTTTTCCATCCTCTCTGACCTTTCCCTCGGCAGGTCCCACCTGGTAGTTTTATTCTTCGTCGTGTGTGCTCCAAGTGGGTTTTAACTGTGTTGTTTCGGAGTGTTTTTAATACTGTGGCCAACTTTTAACCTGTGCATCCAGTGTCTTCTCTGTGTTTTAAGAATCGCCAACTGTGTTTTTTAACTTTCTGGTGACTTTTTAACTGTCCCCAATGAACGTCTACATGTCAGTGTATTTTTACCTCCATTTTCTCCCCTTACTCTGTTTTATGTTCCCCTTTTTTATCTCCTTATGTATGTATTATTTTATTCTTATTTTAGTTGTCTTGTCACTCGGCTGAAGAGCGGCGGATTGTGCTGCTGACAGCCCTCCCCTGCCCATATGGGGCAGGGGAATGACATCACAATAAAGAAAAAAAAGGCACTATTTCTCGACCTCGAAAAGGCCTACGACCGTGTCTGGCATCCCGGTCTCCTGTTTAAACTCCAAACCTACACCCTTCCTGTCAACTACATCCGTCTGATGGGCCTCCTTTCTCTCCCACCGCCCCCCCCCCCCTATGTCACCATCCATAATGCCAATTCCCACACCTTCTACCCCTCTGCAGCTATGCCCCAGGGCTCTGCCCTCTCCCCTCTCCTCTACCTCCTGTACACGGCAGATATGCCCCAATTCCCCCCCGCTCCAGTACACCTCTTGCAGTATGCTAATGACACTGCATTCCTTGCCTTCGCTCGTACCCTCCAAAGGTCCCAACACCTTCTCCAGAATCACCTTGACCTTTTTGCTGCATGGTGTAACCAGTGGCTCCTGAAAATCATCCTTCCAAGACCCAGTCAATCATCATAGATCGTACAACTCGCTCATTCTGGCTCCTGGATTTCTCCCTTACTGTCTGCACCCGGCCTGTCCGCCTCTCCCCCACCCTCACCTACCTTGGCCTCACCATTGACCATCACCTCACCTTGATCCCTCATCTCCGCCCCATCCAATCCAAAGCCCACAACTGCCTCCGACTCCTCAAACACCTCTCTGGCCGGACATGGGGGTTGCACCCCTCTACCATCCTCCACACCTACAAATCCTTAATCCGTCCCATTCTCTGTTATGCCAGTCCCACCTGGATTCTGACCTCCCCCAAATTCTGTAAGTCCCTCCAGACCCATGAGCATCAGCATCATGCACTCCACCTTGCCTTCCACCTCCCGTCCCCCACGCAGATCCTCTATGACCTCATTCCTTTTCTCCATCTGCTCCTATTCCTTGAACATCTCTGCATACTCTACACCTCCCGCCGCCTTGATCCCGCACATCCCCTGGTTGCTCCTGTCCTCTCCCATCCCCGCCCCCTGCCATGCCTTCACTGTTGTGTCCCCCCTACCCTCCATCTCCACGCCCTTCATCTCCTTTCCCTAGGTGGCTTCCATCAACTCCCCCTCCCAGAAGATGCCCTCTCTCCCTCCATTTATCGCTCCTATCGACTCTGATCCTCACCCTCCCTCCTTTCTTCTGTTCTTTCCCTGGGCTCCCTCTTCCCCTTTCTCCCCACCTACCCTCCCTACCTCCCTTCTCCCCCACCCTGAGCCCTATTGTATTCCCCTTCTCTGCCCAGCACCCCCCCCCCCCTCTTATGGGTCCTCGTCCTCCATCAGCTACTTTCCCCCCTTCCTCCCCCCTTCGTTTTTCCTCTCCTTCCCCCCTTTTTTATTTTCCCAGCATCAGTCCAGGTTCCCTCCACCTGCCCTCGGCTGTGGTATATCATATTAGTGAAAGTGGTCAAGTGAATATTCAGTGGTGTTCGTCTTTCCAAAGTGTTGCAAACAGAAATAATGCTGTCGGTAGGTGTGAATTTTATGTCTCTTGCGAACAGGAACCAGACTGTCGCCGTGTTTTTTATTGTCTGTCTATTATTTTACCTGTCTGCTCAATATGTATTTTTATTAGCCTCATCATCCCTTTGTTTCTATGTTTTAAGTTCCACAAATTTTTTTCCGCCATGTTACCATTTAAGTCTCAGATTTTATAGCCTGTTTTTATTGTTTATTATCTTCCTCTTTTTAAAACAAATTCTGTAGGCTGAAGAGCGGCATACAAAGCTGCTGCCAGCCCGCCCTCTTCGAGGGGAATCGAAACTCAATAAAGAAAAAAAAGGGCATGATTTCGTTGCCCGTGGGTTAAGCCTTATTTTGTTTCCTAGCAACAAGTTTTCAAACAATTTATAGAACAGTGCATTTTTCATAATGACATGATCGTTAATCAGGTTTTTGTCGGCATTCTTGTGACGGCAAAAGATCTCCAGCTCTTCTAGGAGGTCGAGGATCCTGTTCTTCACACACTTATGCAGCAACCTCAAATTAGATGTCAAAGTTAGGAACTTATGTTTCGTTGTAAGTAAATGAGCAGCTGTACTCCATTTCCCCGTGGTATCTTTTATGCCCAACGCGACGTGTTCCCCAAACCTAATTTCCAGCCTCCTTCCTCTTTGGCCAATATAACAGGCCGTACAGTCCGGGCAATGAATTTTATAAACTCCACAAGCATGAAATATGTTCTTAGCATCTACAGTGTGTCGCAAAATACATTCTAAGTTATTTTTGGTTCCAAAACTCACTGTCACTTTGTACTTTCTAAAGATAATTGCTGTCCTTGTACTCATTTTTCCCATAGTAAGGTAAGCTAACAAACTTAACACTTTCTTTAGAGGCCATCCTGTTTTTGTCTATATTAGCTATGTTCTTACATATAGTACCTGCAAAATCATGTGGATAGTTATTCTCTTTTGCAATGTGCCTTATTGTTGCCATTTCATCATCGTGTTCGTCTTTCGACAAGAGAATTTTGAACAACGGATTGATAGCAAATCGAGAAATGGCTTTTTAAGCTGAACTGGGTGGTTTGAAGTGAAAGCTGCAATGCCATCAGTGCAAGTCTCTTTGTGAAAGATACTAAGGACGACTGATTGCTGTGCTCTATAATTTATAAATCATATCACAGTCGCTGAGTGGACCCACGTTCCCAATGGAAATTAAAGTGACGTAGCTGTAACTCAGAATGAATGTTGATACATGGGAGAACTGTGTCGCGATGTGCGCCAGCGACACAGCCGGGACGTGCGAGTCTGGCAATAGAACCTCCAACAGACGACCTGTGAAGGAGGCCTCTTGACTTGTCCATTGTTTCCACATATTGCTCATATAAGAGGCAGCTGTCCGTGTTCGGACGTTAAACAGTCTCAGCCCTCCATTGCGTTGGTGGAGGGTGAGAGTGCCGAAACATACTTTGAATATGTGTCCAGTGGATAGAAAATAACCGAAGGCCGCCTAAAGCCTGCGGCCTATCGCCGCCGATAGGGGAATGAACTGTGCCAAGAGATTAAGGTATTCCACACGACGCTGCTGGGAGTCTCGGAGCAGGTTCTGTCGCAGCCGTTCCGCTCACATCCTTTGTATACGTGAATCCCAAATGTCTCAGTTCGGTAGCCGGCGGGAGGGGGCGACGCGCTCGGCCCCAGACCGAGACCGATATCCAGCGTTGCCGACTTGTTGATGTTCCGAAGACTGCCAGCATGCTGTCCATATCGCTCGATCCAGTTTAGTACGGTGAAGACTTCATTGGCGGAACGAACCAACAGTAGCAGGTCGTCGGCATACGCCCAATAGCGCAAGGTAATGTCCTGCATGGTGATTCTAGATAGCCTGTGGCTGAGGCTTCCGAGGAGTGGCTCAAGCGCGACTGTATAAAGGTAGGTAGAAAGGGGGCAACCTCGTCGTAGAGATCTCTTCATGAGTACAGGGCCGCTGTCCGTCCGTTGACCTGGATTTGTGAACTGCCTGCTGCCAGAAGGCACCGCAAGGTGTCGATGAGCCTGGGAGGATATCCCATATGGTCGATCAACTGCAGGAGTAAGTTATGGTGTACTTTATTGAAGGCCCGGTTGAAATCCGTGGAGAAGATCGCCGCTCGCAGGCGGCACGCCGAAGCGATCGCTGTTATGTCCTTGCCGTCGCCTGTGGCCATTAGTATGTTGGCGTCTCCCACATTCTACGTCTTTTGGTGCGAGAATAATTGGCAAAGTTTTCATAACAGCTGGACCACGGGTGTAGATGTAACATGACGGCTAGAACGGAAGACAAGACTTCCTCTAGGAACTGCCACAACGTAGAGTGTTGCGAGTTTCTGCAGACTGTCGAACTTGAGGTGTTACCAGCATGGCCATGTTATTTGTCCCGAGTTACGAGGAGCGCGAACTTAGGTTCTGCGGCTGCTGGTTGCTAGCAAGGTCTTATGTACGAGGGTCACTCCAAAAGAAATGCACACTATTTTTTTTTAAATCCATCTTTTATTCTACATTTTTATAAGTTTTACAGTGTGTAGATACATCCATTAGGAACAATACTTTTATTTCTCCACATAATTTCCATCCCTCTCAACTGCCTTACGCCATCTTGGAACCAGCGCCTGTATACCCGCTCGGTAAAATTCTGGACCAACCTGTTGGAGCCACTGTTTGGCAGTGTGCACAAGGGAGTCATCATCTTCAAACCTTGTTCCATAAAGAGAGTCTTTCAGTTTCCCAAAGAGATGATAGTCACACGGAGCCAGGTCAGGACTGTAAGGCGGGTGTTTCAGTGTTGTCCACCAGAGTTTTGTGATCGCTTCCATGGTTTTTTGACTGACATGTGGCCATGCATTGTCGTGCAGCAGCAAAACATCCCGCTTTTGCCGATGTGGTCGAACACGACTCAGTCGAGCTTGAAGTTTCTTCGGTGTCGTAACATGTGCATCAGAATTTATGGTGGTTCCACTTGACATGATGTCCACAAGCAAGAGTCCTTCGTCATCGAAAAACACCATTGCCATAACTTTTCCAGCAGAAGGTGTGGTTTTGAATTTTTTTCTCTTGTGTGAATTTGCATGATGCCACTCCATTGATTGCCTCTTCGTCTCTGGTGAAAAATGATGGAGCCATGTTTCATCACCTGTCACAATTCTTCCAAGAAATTCGTCTCCACCATTCTCATACTGTTCCAAAAGTTCGCTGCATACCATTTTTGTTGTTTCTTTGTGAGCCACTGTCAAAATCCTGGGAACCCACCTGGCACAAACCTTTTTCAACGTTAACACTTTCAGTATTCTGCAAACACTTCCTTCCCCTATCCCACAATTCGTTCACTGTGATGCGTCTGTCACCAGTCACCAATTCGTTAACTCTCTGCACATTGTCTGGAGTGTGTGCAGTACGAGGCCTGCCACTGCGAGGACAATCCTCAATATTGCCGTGCCTGCTTTCATCACGTAACCTGCTTGCCCACCGACTAACTGTACTGCGATCGACAGCAGCATCTCCATACACCTTTTTCAACCTCTTGTGGATGTTTCGCACTGTCTCTTTTTCACAGCACAGGAATTCTATGACAGCACGTTGCTTCTGACGAACGTCATGTGTAGCAGCCATCTTCAAGACATGGTGTGACGGCGCTACTCACGGGAACAGGTTGAACTAAGTTTGAAAACAAGCCTGAAGAATGTATTTGCGCACTGTAAAACTTTCACACATGCACAATGAAAACTGTATTTTTACGAAAGTAGTGTGCATTTCTTTTGGAGTGACCCTTGTACTTATTGTGGACAGTTCCTGCAGCTAATCCTCTTGCTATAGGCACAGTGCCACTGGTTGTCGCAGTTGCCGCAGCTTTCCCCTGAGGATACTTGAGGGTGCAACTTGCCTTCCCGTCCACACGTCAAAGGAGCGCGGCTTACCGGGGCGTCCTCGGGCTGAAGAAACTCGTTGCTTCAGACCAAAATCACTGAGTGTCCTATCCAAAGTAACGCTCCCACCACCAAACAAAGTGCGGATGGTTCTGACCAGTGGGGAGCTATTGTTAGAAACCAACACCAACCCCATGAATCGTAATGATCCTTTTTGCAAGAATTGAGTTGGGGATTTCTGCTGATTTACCTGTTTTTACTTAGAAAAGGGAACATATCCATTCCTCAGCCTGGCAGCAGCATTAGATCTCTCCTTTGTAATTGCAGGGAGTTCAGGAAGGAACTTGGATTCAAGAGGATTCGCTTCCCGACCTTCATTTGGTGCTGACTAATGCCTTCTAGCTATACTTATGGAATGAAGTAACGTAGGAAGATTGGGTTTAACGTACCGTCGACATCGAGATCATTAGGTACTGAGCACAAGATCGTACTGCGTCAAGGATGAGGAACGAAATCGGCATGCCCTTTCAAGGAAACCATCCCGGCATTTGCCTGGAGCGATTTAGGGAAATCACGGAAAACCTAAACCTGGACGGCCGTACGTGGTTTTGACCCATCATTCCCCAGAATGTGAGTCGAGTGTGCTAACCACTGCCCCACCTCGTTTGCATTCTTGACGAATGTAGGTCTCGCTCAGCCAGTAGCTTAATCCGTCTTATGAGCAGTCCACAGTAAACTCATCCGGTTATGCATCCTAAATGCACAGTTATTTACAATGAGTATCTGTATCATTTATCATGCTTCTGCAGGCTGCACAGATGAGAATGTGTAATTCATTTTTGCTTCCTGCAGTCTTCCAATGAAATGCGAATTTTATTTTAGTTTGCTACAGTTTTCCGAACGTTGCCTCATGTTATTCATTGACAACTGTTCACTTGATCAGAATAAGTGAAGTCTTGTACTCTCGATCTGACTTACTTTTCAGATCCCTAATGTCTTACAACTTCCGTATGGTTAGCAGACCATTAGATAATAAATACAAGCAGGTGCATATCTAGGATGTTTGTTTCATTGCGACGAGATTCCGTTGTGTTCACTGGCCAAACACTATTTTTAAGGTTATAGGAAATGCAGAGTTCGTAACATGTGTCAAACGCTCACGGATTTTTATAGGAGTATTAGTTGGTGCACAAGCTGCTGAGAGTTATGTCAACTTCTTCCAGGTCTGTTAATTGTGCCAACATTCACGTTAACGTGTTTGACCGTCAAGACGTAATGCATGAAGCCTTCAATGACTACCATAACAGAAAGCTGTCGAATAATCTTTCAGAAAACCAAAGAAATTCTGGTCGTATGTAAAGGCTGTCAGCGGCATCAAAATTAGACTACAGTCACACACCGATAAGACAGGAATTGAAATTAAAAAAAATGTTCAAATGAGTGTGAAATTTTATGGGACTTAACTGCTAAGGTCATCAGTCCCTAAGCTTACACACTACTTAACCTAAATTATCCTAAGGACAAACACACACACACCCACGACCGAGGGAGGCCTCGAACCTCCGACAGGGGAGCCGCGTGGGCCGTGACCAGGCGCTTCAGACCACGCGGCTATTCCGCGCGGCTACCATCTTGGACTCGCATTCGGGAGGAGGACGGTTCAAACCCACGCCCAGCCATCCCGATTTAGATATTCCGTGATCGCTTAAGGCAAATGCTGGGATGGTTCCTTTGAAAGGGCACGGCCACTTTCCATCTCCATCCTTCCTTCATCCGAGCTTGTGCTTCGTTCCTAATGACCGCGTTGTCGACGGGACGTTAAACACTAATTTCTACCAGAATGGGATTTTCACCCTTCAACGGAGTGTGCGCTGATATTAAACTTCCTGCCAGATTAAAACTGTCTGCCGGATCGAGATTCGAACTCGAAAAATGTTCGAGTCTCTGTCCGGCACACAGTTTTAATCTGTCAGGAAGTTTCACTAATTTATTCCTCCTCCTCCTTCGAATGTAGTAGTGACTGTGGGGTCCTCTGAAAATCAATGATAAAAGCATGCAGCACTTTCCAATCAGAGCGACCAATTTGAAGACAAGTGTCGAAATCCGTATCATTTCCCACAGGTAAGCGAGACACAGTGTCTGTGTTTGCGTGCTTTGCCACGACGCGATAAAGAATTTTATATTGATGATCGGAAAGAAGAAGTGAGCAACGTTGCAGTTTCTGTGCCTAAGATCTGTTACAGCTTTAGTTGGATGAAAAAGAGCGCTCAGCAGCTTATGATCAGTCAAAAGAAAAACTTTTATGGCTTATAAATGTTGATGAAATTTCGTGACACCGTAAATTATGGCTAAAGCTCCCTTTTCCAGATGACAGTGATTGAATTGGGCCTTGTTCAACGTCTTACAAGGGGACCATCAGAACTGTTAATCACGGGGACCTGTCGTGATTACCTGGATAGCAGTTTTTCATGCGAAGGCCTCTATTGTCTGAGGAAATCGAACATAACCTTAATTATGTATCAAGGGAGCGAGTGTGTGCAGGGGCTGTGGGTCACGGCTACCAGGATGGTGGTATGGGTTCAAACCCTGTCCGTGGACATTTTTTTATTTTTCCATTTCATCATGGTGAATATTATTAAATTGTATGTGTCACTCAAAATTCTTCAAAAATGCTTATCTTCGCCATCGTAATTTCATTAATAAATCAATCTCTACGGCACACTTTCATCAAATGTGTATTCCGTTTATGGTTCATAGTTCAGATGCCAAGTATTTTGGCAGCTCCAAAGAGTTATCAACGATGGACGTAGTATTAGCAGTTGCGAAAGGATTCCAGATACAAACGTCCGCAGCTCGTGGTCGTGCGGTAGCGTTCTCGCTTCCCACGCCCTGGTTCCCGGGTTCGATTCCCGGCGGGGTCAGGGAATTTCTCTGCCTCGTGATGACTGGGTGTTGTGTGCTGTCCTTAGGTTAGTTCGGTTTAAGTAGTTCTAAGTTCTAGGGGACTGATGACCATAGATGTTAAGTCCCATAGTGCTCAGAGCCATTTTCGAACCAGATACAAACGAAAACACTCATCCCTAATTTTGGCCTCGATTATGTAACTAATACCGATCAAACAGGCTGCCAATACCAACCGACGTACAAAAGATCCCTTGCCAAACAAGGAGTGACAACCGATTTGAATAAGATCAGTCATTCCTTCAGAGCACAGTATACTATATATGCGACGGAAATGATATATCCTTACGCTCTCGTATGCGTGCAAGTACCATCGGAGAAATTTAGTTGGAATGTTCAAAAAATAGCTGACGAGTTGACTCACAAATTAAAAAATGTAATTCTGACCCGCTCTAAAACAGGGAAATTCAAGAAAGTGCTGTACGAAGGGTTTTTACAACCTGTTATTCTTCCGCACCTGGGACAAGAAAAATTATTTACATTAATGATTCGTGGGGAGGGTACGCTGAACAGAAACTCTTTGTAGATGAAAGACAATCACGCACCTGCACCGTAAACATTATCCCACACAAATGTACTCTACTTTGCCAAACCTGCATTGTTTATTTTCATAGGCAGGTTAAAATTTTCAAGAAAGAAAATCGAAATGCTTCTGACTAGCAAATGACTAATATAGAAATCGGTTAGAGGGAAGATTTCTTATAATACATTCCTTAAATCTGCATCAATTTAGTGCATCTTCCTTCACAGGAATGGTACTGTGGTGTCACCGCCAGACACCACACTTGCTAGGTGGTAGTTTAAATCGGCCGCGGTCCATTTAGTACATGTCGGACCCACGTGTCGCCACTGTGTGATCGCAGACCTAGCGCCACCACAAGGCAGGTCTCGTGATACGAACAAGCACTCGCCCCAGTTGTACGGACGACCTAGCTAGCGACTAGATGTACGAAGCCTTTCTCTCTCATTAGCCGAGAGACAGAATAGCCTTCAGCTAAGTTAATGGCTACGAACTAGCAAGGCGCCATTAGCCTTACAGTGATTGTAATTAAAGTCTCCTGTGTATAGTCAAGAGCGATGTACCACAATGATTGATTAAAAATAAGTATTAATCCAGCTACGTACTTTTCTTCATAGCATTAATTACGTAGCCTGTTCCAGTACTTCACGCCCGTCTGCGTTAGTCTAGCGTGCATTTTCAGCCATCTCGATCTACAAGGTGTTGGCCCAGCTGCCGACACATCACATGGCGACGAGTCTACAAAGGATCTTGTGTCATGGCTTCGCCAGATGTACTGTCCGAATTTTATCGCTTGCAGAATCAGCAGACGCAGGCGTTATTGGATGCCCTTGGACAGCTCGTCCAGGGTCAACGTGCCATTCAATCCGATGCGGCCGCCGCCGCTTCACCGGTACCGCAGCCACAACCTGCCCTTGCACCACCATTTCGAAGTTTTGATGCAACCCACGAGACTTGGCGGGAATGGTCCCGCCAGTTTGCCTTCCACCTCGCCGCCTACAGAATTCAAGGTAATGAGCAGCAGCCGTTTTTGCTTTCTTGTGTCGGTGTGTCCACCTACCGTGTGATAGTGAAATTGTTTCCCCGACGCGACGTAGCAACTCTGTCGTACGAGGAAATTTTGTCTGCTTTAGATGCCTATTTCAAAGAAACAGTTAATGTGGTTGCAAAACGGTATACGTTTTTTCGTACAAAACGTACGGCCGGTCAAACTAATAGGGAGTGGGTAGCAACATTGCAAGGACTTACTAGGGAGTGTTCTTTTGACTGTGACTGTGGTCTTTCTTATTCAGATACGATGGTACGTGATGCAATTGCACAGAACGTTTCTGATGTTCGCATACGGGAGCAAATATTGAAACTAGTTAATCCCTCCCTTCAACAAGTGATAGACATATTGGATAGACAAGACACACTTGACTGTGCTCAGGACTCTTTTGAAACTTCGCCAGCAGTGTGTAACATTAACCGGCCCGCCGGGCGAGCTGCGCGGCCCGGTCAACTGCCATCGCACAAACAAACGCAGCTGCCGCCGCGCTCTAAGCCACATGTGCCGCGCCAGCCCACAAATGCAGTGAAATCATGCCCGTGGTGTGCTATTAGACATTCGCGTGAACATTGCCCGTCACGCCAAGCTATTTGCTTTTTCTGTAATAGGAAAGGACATGTTCAAAGTGTTTGCCAGAAAAAGCTCCGATCAGACAATCACAATCATTCCAGGCCCTTTGCTTCGCGCCGGAATAGACCCAAGGACACTCAGGCTCGTGGACCTTCGCCCATGGACATTCATGTAGTTAATTCAGATTCGTCCAGTGCCACTTTCTCTAACAGTGACTGTGTTCGTCCCACAAAAAGTGTGCGTCGACGTCGCCGGAAATCACGTCCATTAGCAAGTGATTCTGTACCAGTGTCTATTCAAATTGCACAAAACAGTCGCTCTTGTCGTCAGCAGGACAATAAACTTTTTGTGGACTTAGACTTTGAAGGCAAAGTGATACCATTCCAGCTCGATACCGGAGCCGCAGTTTCATTGCTCAATCACGACACGTACAAACAACTGGGGGCACCTCCGTTGCGTGCCGCAAATGTTAAGTTACATAGTTATTCAGGACAGACTTTACCTGTGTTAGGACAGTGCACTCTTCTTGCAACATATAAGGGACAAACAAAACTTGTGTCATTTTACGTTCTTCGTTCTTCTTCTGCAGTGAACTTGTTTGGCTTGGAT
Organism: Schistocerca piceifrons; assembly: GCF_021461385.2. Classification (NCBI taxonomy): domain Eukaryota; kingdom Metazoa; phylum Arthropoda; class Insecta; order Orthoptera; family Acrididae; genus Schistocerca; species Schistocerca piceifrons. The sequence continues at coordinate 182,100,384 of NC_060149.1, forward strand.
TTATTTCAGTTGTTTAATTTGTCTATTGTAAATCAGGTGCTATCAGTGAATCAGACTGTGCCTTCAGACAGTGTTTCTCGCATATGTGACGAATTTGCAGACATATTTGCACCGGGCTTAGGTTGCGCTCAAAACTATGAAGCACATTTGGAACTGAAAGTAAACGCGCAACCGAAATTTTTCAGAGCGCGCAATGTTCCCCACGCATTGCGTGATGAGGTCGCAAGAACATTAAACGATCTAGAATCACAGGGTGTAATTGAACGTGTGCAAGCTTCTCTCTGGGCCTCACCCTTAGTGATTTTGCCAAAACCTTCTGGAAAATTGAGACTTTGCGTGGACTTCAAGGCCACAGTGAATCCACAACTAGTGACTGCTACTTTTCCTTTGCCCCGCCCGGAAGATCTTTTTGCTCAACTGTGCCCTTGCAAATACCTGTGGACGACGAATCCCAGCGTGTATTGGTGGTTAACACGCATCTTGGATTGTACAGGTTCAAAAGACTGCCGTTCGGGTGTGCATCCGCCCCTGCATTGTTTCAGCAATATTTACAAACTATTTGTGCGTCGGTCCCTACTGCAGCAAACTATCTGGACGATATAGTGATCTCCGGACAGACAGAAGCAGATCATCTTGCGAACCTACGAACGTTATTTCAGGTCTTGCGACAAAATGGTCTTCGCTTGAGGAAGGACAAATGTGTGTTTTTTGCTCGTGACTTACCATAACTGGGCCATGTCATCAATGCCCAAGGCATACATCCGAGTCCAGAGCACCTCCGTGCCATACAAGATTTACCTTCCCCTCGCAATGTGAAACAGCTACAGAGTGTGTTGGGTAAAATTAACTATTATCACAAATATATGCGCAATGCCTCTTCCATTTCAGCTCCGCTTCATCGCTTACGCCGTAAAGGTGTTCCGTTCGTCTGGACGACGGAATGCGAACGCGCCTTTCGCCAGTTGAAATCGGCGTTGCTTTCTAATACTTGCCTCACGCCTTTCGATCCCCAGAAACCCCTTTTGTTGATGGTAGATGCATCGGATTTCGGGATCGGTGCTGTGCTTGCGCACAAAGTTGGCTCCCATGATCGCCCTATTGCCTTTGCGTCAAAATTGCTCTCAGCTGCGCAAAGAAATTATTCCCAGATAGAGAAAGAAGCTTTGGCTCTCGTGTTTGGTGTTACTAAGTTCCATGATTTCTTGTATGGTCGTCACTTCACCATCATCACAGACCACAAACCTTTGACATCGCTTTTTCATCCGACCAAGCCTGTACCTCCGCGTACAGCGCAGAAATTCATTCGCTGGTCTATTTTCCTCTCGCAGTACCGCTACGATATCTTGTATCGGTCCACTGCTAAGCACGGAAACGCCGATGCGTTGTCCCGTTTGCCGGTTGCTGAGGATAAAGCATTCGATTCTTCCGAATTTGCTTGCATGTTCATTGATTCGGAAACCGATGAAGTGGTCGAATCGTTTCCGATTGATTTTCGTCGTGTAGCTACAGCCACAGCTGCTGACCCTGTCCTTGCTACTGTTTTACGTTTTGTTGCTACGCAATGGCCTGTGTCAAAGTCTCGGATCGAGGATCCGTTGGTTCGCCGATTTTTTGCTCACAAGGAGAGACTTTTTGTTCGACGTGGTGTTTTGTTGTTGCGTTCTGATAATGATCAGTCCCGCGTCGTGGTCCCACGTTCGTTACAGTCCTCTGTTTTACGGCTTCTTCACCAAGGACATTGGGGTATAGTGCGAACGAAACAACTTGCTCGTCAGCACTGTACTTGGTTCGGAATCGATGCTGCGATTACGAATATGTTTTCTTCTTGCATGGCGTGTGCCGAACAACAATCCGCACCGCCATGGAAAGTCTTTGCATGGCCAAAAGCCACTTCCCCTTGGCAACGCTTGCACATTGATTTTGCTGGTCCATTCTGGAATGCTCGATGGTTGGTTCTGGTCGACGCCTTCAGTAATTTTCCTTTTGTTGTCCGGATGTCTTCCACGACATCCTCCGCCACCATCCAAGCGTTGTCTGCTATCTTTTGCATTGAAGGTCTTCCGCAGACTATTGTTTCCGACAATGGCCCACAATTCATGTCCGCAGAATTTCAGTCATTCTGCCAGGCCAATGGTATTCAACATCTGACATCCACGCCGTTTTCGCCTCAGTCAAACGGTGCCGCTGAACGATTGGTCCGGACTTTCAAGTCACAGATGTTGAAATTGAAAGAGTCGTATTCTCGGGAGGACACATTGTTGCTCTTTTAGTCTTCATATCGCTCTCAGCCCCGAGATGGTCGCTCGCCGGCTGAGTTGCTCCATGGTCGTCCTCATCGCACCTTGATGTCTTTGCTGCCTCCGCCGCATCAGGTTCCTGTGCAGCGGCAGACTCCTGCTTTTGCTCCAGGCGACGTTGTATTCTATCGCCACTATCGCGGTTCACGGCGTTGGCTCGCAGGGTGCATTCTTCGCTGCCTCGGCCGCGCGATGTATTTGGTTTTGGGGGCCTCTGGTGAGGTGCGTCGGCATCTCAATCAGCTGCGCCTCTGTCGTCGCACGGGTTCTCCCGCTCCCCGTCTGCTTTCAGCGACGGTGCCGTCCGGTCAGCGCCCTGGGGACCCATCTACTGGCTCGCCTCATCCCCAGGTGTAACAGGTGTACCGACGATGCCTTCCATTTTGCCCCATGGCGACGCGCCGCCGCAGCAGCCGCCGCAGCAGCCGCCGCCGCCGCCGCCGCCGGTACTCCCGCCGGCGCCGCCCGCATCGACGCTTCGCTGCAGCCGCCAAGCGCCTCCCAGGGTCACGCGCCGCCGATCGCTTCCCATGACCAGCTGTCCTCCGCCATGGAACTCCCGCCTGCTCCGGACCACATGACGTCATCGCGCGTCGGCTACCCCGACGCGATGGAGGTCGACCCTTCGGCCCCTCCTGTTTCTTTACGGGCGCATACACCGCATGTTGACGTGCACCCTGGACTAGGTTTTCAGGCGTTTCCTAGCTCCCCTCGGACCGAATGGCCGGGTGCGGGTGGCACAGCCTCGCCTGTTGTTAGGCTCCCCACCTCATCGCATACGTCAACATGGGGTCCTCCCCACGGCGGGCGGAAGCCTTATCTCACGACCGTTCGCCGATTTGCGGGGGAGGAATGTGGTGTCACCGCCAGACACCACACTTGCTAGGTGGTAGTTTAAATCGGCCGCGGTCCATTTAGTACATGTCGGACCCGCGTGTCGCCACTGTGTGATCGCAGACCTAGCGCCACCACAAGGCAGGTCTCGTGATACGAACAAGCACTCGCCCCAGTTGTACGGACGACCTAGCTAGCGACTAGATGTACGAAGCCTTTCTCTCTCATTAGCCGAGAGACAGAATAGCCTTCAGCTAAGTTAATGGCTACGAACTAGCAAGGTGCCATTAGCCTTACAGTGATTGTAATTAAAGTCTCCTGTGTATAGCCAAGAGCGATGTACCACAATGATTGATTAAAGATAAGTATTAATCCAGCTACGTACTTTTCTTCATAGCATTAATTACGTAGCCTGTTTCAGTACTTCACGCCCGTCTGCGTTAGTCTAGCGTGCATTTTCAGCCATCTCGATCTACAAGGTGTTGGCCCAGCTCCCGACACATCAGGTACCCATCGAAGTTGATCGAAGGGCGAACAATCTTTTTTGAATGTAAACGAACTGTGTTTCTCGATGTTAATTCTGAAAAATCTGCGTGCCTACAAGGCAGTAGGTTTCATAACACTGCGTGCCGCTCTACGAATTGTGGTTCAGTTGTTTCTGCTACAAATACCAATCGCAATTCCGTTGTAGCACAACAAGCGATAGCGAGTAAGGTGATTCTGAAATGCATTCTGTAACAAATGGAATGCACACTTGAAGAAAGTTTTCTGTAATTATTGGTTTATAATGACATTAACAGGGCGAAAAGGTCTATTTTTGATTAGTTTCGAGTGACATATATTATTTAAAGACGTTATGTACGATGACATGGAAAAAAATAAACGGGAGTGCTTTGAACCAGTACAGCCAGCATGGAGGCCATAAAATTTATCCGCAGCGCTACGCGCACTTAGGCCGTGTCCTACTTCAGCGACAGAAGCGAGCGACAGCGCGCGACGGCTTCTGGCGATAAAGCACAACCGCAGGTGTAGTTATGGAAGTGTTCTACGTGAGCGACATCTGTGTCGCTGCCTGTCTCCCGCTGCAACTGGCGACGTTTGAATCTTGTCGCTGAAGCACGCGCGACACAGAGCGACAGTCACGTGTCTTCTTGGCAAAGCCGTGGAGCGGGCGCGACGGCAGCTACGAATTACTTAACATTCGATTTCAAGAAAACGATTCGGCGAAAAAAATTGATTCTTCTGCAGCCTATAGCTTGATATTCTTAAATGATAAAGATCAGAATTTATTTTCGTTATTCGTCATAGTTACTGTGCTACAAATAGTTCAAATGGCTCTGAGCACTATGGGTACTGTGCTACACGAAATTGAGTACATGGCTGCACGAAATTTTTAAGAATTTGCAGAGGTAAAATCACATTGTGTAAACTTTCCGTATCGTTCATTTAAGGCCATACATTATTGCGTATGAAATGTAACCAATATATCTAAATTGTATTTAAAGTTCAGACCAGAATGATCTCTCTTTTCATTCTTGAGATATTGGTTCTTATTTCCGCCGATTGGTCGCTCGAGTCGCGTCTGAACCTTTCCCTGCGCTTAGGGAATCAAGTGGTCGTAAAAATCTTCGTATCTCATAAAAGGTTCAAGACATCGAAACGACGATTTTTGGAAATGAAAGCATGCAGAAAGGACTATTTTATCATATAATTAACACTAGTTACGTTTTTGTAAACGCGTGAGCAGAGAGAAAACAAGACTTCCTATAACTCACACCATGAGGTTTTGTCCAAAGTTTCATAGGCAAACAAAGCGAGAGAAATAGGTAAACAGGGTATCAAAGTGACCAGCATTAGGTCTAGTTTGGCATGAAAATATTTAACTGCTTGAAAATAATCAGGGTAAAGAGCGAAAACTTAATTAACAAGCTGAGGAAAAATTGAAATATTTCACGAAAAGCTGCTATAAATGAAGTGTCAAAAATGTCATCAGTTCAAGACCTAGCTATTTTGCACATAACAAGATACATTGGTGCGGTATTTAAATGTCGAAAAGGCTTCCTTCGAATCAAGTACGTCAGGAAGGCAAACGAGGAGTCGTTAAGATCATGCTTTCTGAATGAAACTTGAAAATAAAAAATGCAAGAAAACACTCAAATATTTTATGAAATTATTTGTGTAAACGAAATAAGTAGATTGGAGAAACGTTCTGCTTGCCTTTGAAAGATGTTTGAAATAATGAACAGAAAATGAGGTGCACCAAATGTTTCCCTAATATTTTTTACTTCATACTTTTACAGAAATCATTACACAAAATGTTTGCCTTTCTTTTAAAAAATTTTGTAAGCTTTACTTTTACAGACCATTTAGAGTAATTGAAACGCTTGGCCTTAACACTGACTGCACATGAATAACGTTTGCAACATTAAATATCTGTAAAATTTCATGGTTCATTGTAATTTATTAGGAATTAAATGTGTGTGATATACAGGGATAGGTGTGAAGATCAAGTTCTAAGAATTTCCAGGAATCTAACTCAGTACCTCACTCTTGCACGTCGTTATGAACTGTATATGCTACCTCCACACTGCAGCTACCTATTGTCCACGCAGCTCATTGTTTGTGCTTATGTTTTTATTTAGCGTTGTTAATCATGAAACAGTCATTCCTCTGCATTTATTGGTTGTTAAAAGTTCTTGATCATGTAAAAAAAACATTCGTATTTAATTTATTAATGAGATAGTTGAATGCTCCTCTGCTCATTCACGTATATTCGAAGAACTTGTCTGGTGATCTTCATAGTTGACAATACTTATGAAATTCTCGATGGAGATTTCTCCATTCGTAAATTTCATGCACAACATTCCTTTTCGCTTTGTTTTCTTAAGTAAACCTAGTTCTGTAGCCTTACTCTGCAGCTACAGTATTCTACAGGTTAAGGACGCCGTTTTATGGAAACAGCTGGTTGGCTCTAAGCAGCCATCTTGTAGCGCAACATGGTCGCTCGCACGCAGGGCACGCAAGGTTGTCACCCGATGTTGCTGCTTGTTGCTGGAGTGTCAGGTATCCAAAAATCGCTCGCTGTCGCTCGCTTCTGTCGCTGACGTAGGACAAGGGCTTAGTCGAAACGTAACTAAAAAGTTACAGGTATAATATGTCTGCATGCATCTTGAACATCTGCTTTCTCGGAAACTTTAGGGCCGCGCGGCGGAGCAGCGCGGTTTGAGGCGTCAAGTCACGGACTGCGCGCCCCCCCTCCCCCGCCGGAGGTTCGAGTCCTCCATCGGGCATGGGTGTGTGTGTTGTTCTTAGCATAAGTTAGTTTAAGTAGTGTGTAAGTTTAGGGACTGATGACCTAAGCAGTTCACACACATTTAAACATTTTTTTCGGAAACTTTAGGCCGCCACATGAAAAGCCGTTAGCCAGGTACTCAGGACAGATCTCTGTGCAACACACTTGAGGCTCATCAAAATTCTTGATTAACAGTCCTGATGGTGCCCTTGTTAGACAAGAATGCTATGGGGCGTTCTATGCTGCCAACCTCTTGTGATATAACTGTCCCCGTTCCATGTTATGATACGTCAACTGTAGCATAAATGGCTTTGGCAGGTCGAAAAGTATGAGCCGTGGTCGACTAAGCAATGCATGCTTCAGTTTCCGAACAGATAGTTCGTTTTCCTCATTCCATTTAAAAGAAACATTTTTACCCCGAAAGCGATGCAGATAACTGGCTATTTGGGCTGCATTCAGAATAAATTTGATGTAGTATGGCTGGCTCTGAGCACTATGGGACTCAACATCTTAGGTCATAAGTCCCCTAGAACTTAGAACTACTTAAACCTAACTAACCTAAGGACATCACACACACCCAAGCCCCTAGGCAGGATTCGAACCTGGGACCGTAGCAGTCCCGCGGTTCCGGACTGCAGCGCCAGAACCGCTAGACCACCGCGGCCGGCTTGATGTAGTATGTCCGTTTGCCAAGAACAGCTTGGAGCTCTCGCACAGTTGTAAGGGAAGGTAATCTCCGTAAATACTTTGTCGAGGAACGATTGTCGTGGGCGTGCCCCAAATATTCGATTTCAGCATTGAAAATGAACAATTCTGTACATTACGCTTGTGTTCTGCATCAGATAAAACTTGAAAAAGAGACTCCTAATTTCTGAGATGCTGTTTCCGTGTATGTTCGGATACAATGATGGCATCTAAATAATTTGAACAGGACGGAACATTCGAAATCACTTGCTGCAGGAAGTGCTGAAATAACGCAGGAGCAGAGGCGCTTCTGAAGAGAAGGCGCTGGTGGTTATTGAAGCCGACATGCGTGTTAAGCACCATAAATTCTTTTGTTTTCTCATCCAGAGGAAGTTCAAGGCAAGCGTCTGCTAAAATAATTTTTGAAATCAATAGCTACCTTGTAGGCGATCCATACGCTCGCTGATATGTGGAAGTGTTAAAGAATTATCACTGTTTGAGCATTAACTGTTGTTTTAAAGCCGGCGCAGAATCTTATTATCTGATCAATTTTCTTGTGATCTCAAGGGGAGAGGCATATTAAATTGCAGAGTTGTGTTTCAAAAACTCCGATTTGCTGTAAACGCTGAGTTCAGAAGCAACTTTATCAACTTAGGATTTGCATTGGCCAAGAGGGTAATGTGTGCATGGAAGTTCTTCACATGTGCAAGTGTGACGTTGACCAAGTGACCATAATTGTCACACAACTGATGAAACTGGCATGGGAAAGTTGCATATCAATAGCATGGAAATTGTCCTGAATACCTAAACGAAATAAATCCAATGTGTGCTGGCGTTAGCTGTCGCCACCGAGAAGACTGATGGTAGGCACCGGAGAAAGCGAGCCCATCAGGAGAGAGGCCAAAGACAGACTCGCATGAAACGTACAGCCACCGCCCTCTCGACCTCCAGTATTTACATCTTCGCCACGGACCGGAGGGCCAAGTCAGTCACAGACAGTCAGCCCAGACGCAGTGATAGCCAGTCGAGTCATCAGTCGCAGCCCAGTCTGTAGCTCAAAGTCAGTCAGTACCTAGCAACCAGAGAAGTGTACACAGTCTGACTTAAACTTCACCAGCAGTGAGGCTAACATGGACTGTTACAGAAGAACTTGTACCACAGCCCATGGGCTAGCTTAGAATAAGTAGTTTCTTGTTGTGTTAATAAGGAACCCTGTTAATACATGTTTTAGAAAGAGGATACCGGCCACCAAACAACATCCGCTCCTTGCTTCCCATGGTACAAGACTCTACAGTGACCACGAGACTACACAAAAAAATGTATTCTTGCCAAATAATATCGAGACTATATTATGACTACCGTGAATGCACTAATGTAGTCATATTTCTATATTTTGGTTGCAAAGTTCACCTTCTAAGAGCAGAGGTTCTTTGCCGTTTCCAGACATGAGGTACAGACGTGATTTTTCTGGTTAACGGCGTCCCAACCGCTCGTTAGTATTTTCATTAATCAGTGTGACTGGAGCACCGGTACCAACCTGAAATGGTACACATTGACTGCAAATCTGCAGAAAAGTGAAGAGTTTTCAGTTTGTCCTCTGAATGTGACTATCTGTTTTGTCTATGAGTAGTGATCGACGAAGCATTTAGCAGAACACCTATTAGAGTAAAGATGGTTACAATGAGGCAAGTTTTGCGCAGAGCATTTCACTGTGCTATTCTGTCGCTTTCTGTGTGGAATACTAGGAGGAGCGAGTACAGAATCGGAGTGAGAGATAATATTTATTTTCATTTCTTCAAGGCGGATTTGTGTGGAACAGAATATACTTAGCGTTTCTTTTTCTGTACACTGGCTGTGTCTGTCCTGATTTACGACAATGTCGGCATTCCGAGTAGCGAAGAAAGTAGTTTTTATGGTCATGGATTACATAACATTGCACGAAAGACTTCGGAAACTAACCGGGGCGCCTCGCGCTGTATTTATTATGTTGCCTGTGGCAGCGCTTGCCCTGTGCCAAGCAAAATGGGGACCGCAGCGAGATATCCACGGTCAGCGTTGCAACAACAGGGGCATTAAAGTCTAGTTCACCTAAGTCTTGCACTTCCTGAGAAAAAAATGGGTCTAAGCACTTTGAGACTTAACTTCTGAGGGCATCAGTCCCCTAGAACTTAGAACTACTTAAACCTAACTAACCTAAGGACATCACACACATCCATGCCTGAGGCATTCGAACCTGCGACCGTAGCGGTCGCGCGGTTCTAGACTGTAGCGCCTAGAACCGCTCAGCCACCTAGGCCGGCGCACTGCCTGAGATTATGTTACTTTAAGCACATCACTGAGACGAGGAGTGCGATGATTTATGTTCTCAGTCAGTATTCTGTCGTCAGCAAGGTTTTGAATAAAGGGGACGCATTGCATTTCGTGTTGAAATTAGGCTCCACAAGAGCCGTTAAATTTACAGTCCCTAGTCGGGGCCTACCTAGATTTCAGCGATTTATCCCTTGATTAATATGACGTCGCTTCCAAAAAGTTTGAGGTGAGCAGTAGATAAATGAACCCGAGTTTCTAAGAATTCATCTGGATTACTAACAATGTTTTTATAGAGTTGAGTTTGAGCCGCTATCTGAGGGAACAACTTCCTCCAGAACCTAAAGACATGCATCTCCACCCACGGTAAAATGAAAGAGCATTTTGACTGACCTGATATGTCGTATGCGCTGACATACTGCTCTAGCCGCCAGCTGTTCTTCTTTTGCATCAAAAGAGCTGAAGGCAGGAGATGGCACCTGGCCGCTGGCATGTTGTTCACCAGTCATTGTTGTTGCTGGGTTTGTTGTGGTTCCAGCAGTCTGCCAATAGTTGATAGCAAAGAGTTGGTTTGCTGGCTCTGAAACTGAATAAGTGCAGCGAATGATGGCTCTCCAGGAGTTTTCACTGCATACACAAATTGAAAACACTGTAATGTGCGGGAGGCCTTCAAAAAATAAAGCAACCACATTATTTCTTGGCTAATTCCGGTTGAAAAATACGGAATTTGTTGTGGGACATCGTGGAATATTCCTGATTCAGCCTCTATAGTTTCGTGAAGTTTCGATGGGTGGCGGCAGTATGCGTAGCCGTCTATAATGGAGGTGAGCTGAGCTGTCATTGAATTTATTTTGTGGGAAAATCAAAGCATCGCAGATATTCATAGGCGCTTCAAAATGTCCACAGGAACCTGCTAATGAAGAAAAGCATAGTGAATCGTTGGGCGAGGCGTCTCTCATCATCGCAACAATGTCCCACAAATCTGTCCGCTCTCTCGAGTGCTGGCCGGCCGCACATAGCTGTGAGATTTAAGAAACGATTTTAGCGTGTTCGTCGTCACAAAAATTCAAACGAACTTCTCCTTCTCTATGACAACGCACCCGAGAGGAGTTCACAAACTTCACTGGACTGTTCGTCTCATCCGGATCTCGCACCTTCCGATCTCAATCTGTTTGGCCCAACAAAGGATGCAATCCACGGGAAGCAGTACGTGGACGATGTGGAAGTTATTGATGCAGCAAGACTTTGACTCCGACGTCCGTCAGTAGAGTAGTAACATGCAGGCTTAAGAGCCCTCCCAGTAACGTGTCGTAAGACCGTCGCATTGAACGGAAATTAGGTTAAAAATAGGATTTCTAGCAAAAAAGAGTGGGGAATAGTACGGTAAATTATAACCCTGAATAAAAAATACTGCTTTCTGACCAAAAAAAATGTGTTGCGTTACTTATTGAACGCCCCTCCTACATTCCGAACATTAAAAACCTTTGCGAATATCCGGCAGCGGCGAGACTTAAGCACCAGGCACGTCGCCAATGGATGCCTTGGTAACTGAGAAGCCCAAGAACGGCTATCAGACATCTAGAAAAAGGACACTCATTAATTTTTTGTTTACAATATATAACTTAATACTGGACAGAAGCCGCTCAGGGTAGCAGCGCGGTCTGAGGCGCCTTACCACGGTCCGTGTGGTTCCCCCCGTCGGAGGTTCAAATCCTCCCTTGGGCATGGGTGTGTGTGTTGACCATAGCGTAAGTTAGTTTAAGTTAGAGTAAGTAGTGTGTAGGCCTAGGGACCAATGAAAATGGCTCTGACCACTATGGGACTTATCATCTGAGTTCATCAGTCCCCTATAACTTAGAACTACTTAAACCTATCTAACCTAAGGACATCACACACATCCATGCCCAAGGCAGGATTCGAGCCTGCCACCGTAGCAGCAGCGCGGTTCCGGACTGAAGCGCCTAGAACCGCTCATCCACAAAGGCCGGCAGGGACCGATGACCTCAGCAGTTTGGTCCCATAAGACCATGAGGCGTAGCGCCACATAACGATCCTGCCTTGGAGGCGGTTAAGTGGGAGATGTGTCTCAAAAAAAAAAAATGGTTCAAATGGCTCTGAGCACTATGGGACTTAACATCTGTGGTCATCAGTCCCCTAGAACTTAGAACTACTTAAACCTAACTAACCTAAGGACATCACACACATCCATGCCCGAGGCAGGATTCGAACCTGTGACCATAGCGGTCACGCGGTTCCAGACTGAAGCGCCTAGAACCGCACGGCCACACCGGCCGGCAAATGTGTCTCAGAGCTGGATAGTGACAAATGGTGACGCGAGACTAGGCGCGCACGTAGTTTATGTATCAGCCGATAGAGGACAGTATTGGATAGGGGGACTGTGATGTTAGTTTCGATTGTGCCCACTAGGGTGCACTAAAGTAATAGAAAGTTTTTCATAAACTGTTCTAGTATCTTCATAAAGTGTTATTATTTCTTTTTGTCTATGTAAAATGTTATAAATGTGTTTTAGCAGTATGAATGATGCGTGAGTGTGGTTTAAGGTTAATATGAAGATAATTGTTTAACGAGTTATGTTGTAGGATTTAGTGTGGGAACATTTCGAAGAAGTATGGATGTGAACAAAGGGGATTTTGGTAGAATAGATTTGTAAAGTAAGTTTATGGTAAAGGGAAAGTTAATTCAGGTATGAATAACAATAGTAAATAAATTTATGCATGAACAAAACTCCAGCATATTAGATAACTACGTCGGTAAAAAGTGCAGTCGTGAGGTTTACTATTTTGCGATTGGTTATGGATGAAAAGCGCCGACTGACGCGGGAGAATATCGTTTTGCTATTGGCTGTTGAGTACAATGACCAATGGCAAAGCAATATTCTTCGCGCGCCATTCTCTGCTGGTAGAGAAGACTTAGAGTATTATAGAGAAGAGTCGGAGCCTAGCCATGAAACAGTTCGGGCGTGTGTAGTAGTAGTTCCGATGGAAATGAGAAGTTGCCGGATCTAGCAGTGTTTCATACATCAAAAGTGTTGTAAAGTGATGGCATAATAATTCCGGCGGGTGTGTAGAAATTTCGGAATTTTTAAGTGAATTTTGTGACGTAAAAAGACATATATTCCACGTGGCGTATTTAGCAGGTTGGTGGCTAAAAACTGTGACTGCATTTGGTACCGACAGACCTAATATTTGGCGAGCATTCTCAGTCAAAAACAATCAATATTTTTGTAGCTATTAAGTTTCCGGGAAATGCAACATCATGAACTTACTAACGTGAGTGAAAGGGATTGTGAGTGACTGTGTTAAGACTGGCACGGGCTTGGAAGTGATACTTGTTCACCTAAGTTTCAGAATATATTAATTGAGGACAAAATTTCCAACCTTTCCTTTTCGGGTTTCTCCCGAAACGTATATTAGTGACTTTAATTGCAGCCTGTTTCACGTCGAAGTACAGTAAGTTTCACTCGGCTTCCCTACTGATGATATGCTGAGACAATGTTCACAGGTAGGTGCAGGTACGTCGTAAACGGACGGAAAGAACCACGCCGGCGCAACCCTACCACAATTTTCCAAAATTGGGAGAAGCACATAACTCTGAGTTGCTGGGAATTCTACTGTGGTGCTGACTTATGTACAAGAAAAATAGTATTCTTGATAGAAGCTAATAGTCTACAACGCTGATACATTCAGATAAGTAACTAGCTGGCAGTAATACTCACTAGCTTCGTGCTACGTCAATGTATTTTGCCAATGTGTCCTCCGTACCAAGGGCAATATGTCGAATCTGGAACGAAGGTCTGAATGCGGTTGCTTAAAAAGATGCGCCAATCAATCAGAGTCGCTAACAGTGAGGTCACGTGAATGCAGCGTCCTCTGGTGATGCGCAGCGCCACTCGCCGGAGACAGCGAGCGATGAAAGAGCGGTGGTCGGGCAGGACGGTTGAATGTGCCGTCTCGCTCGGAGCTGCCTGCGGCGCGCGACGGCCGGGCTGCGGTCCACGAAGACGCCATAGATACCGTAGGGGTCTGCAAATTGGACGTTTTGCTCTCTCATACTCGCTCGAGCTCACTGCGCTCAGGCATGGCGCGCACGAATGTGAATGCTCGGGACGGGCAGGCTGTGTGGTCGAAAGAGGAGCCGAGAAGAGGGGAGGGTGGAGGCCGGCCCTTGCTCGCCCTCGCCGTGCTGCTATTGTGAACGTTACGTGAGCGGTAGCAGTAGTAGCCCTGTGTGCCTGCAGGTCGGTGATGCTTCTCACATTCTCTCACCGTGTGATGGAGCTGCACTGAGATCAATTTAGCTACGCTGTAGACAAAAATTTCCTGGACTGTAGTGTCTATCATTATGCTCCATAAGAGAAAATAGCTTGCTTCATACAACAACGAAAATTTTTAAACAGTTCAAAATTTTCCTGGATAACAAAATAACTACCAACTTTCGTAATGATGTCCAGTCTAGGAGCGAAAAATCACAATGCTCTTTTTGATAGCATAGTCTACTTTATTGATTTAAATTTACTTTTGGGAATTTCACCACTTAAGAAACTAGAAATATAATAGGAACCTAAATGTCTGCAAATTATTGTCTGTTGGCGCTGTAATTACAGTGAATTTTCAGGATATCATCTACTCGTTTTGGATCAACTCTGCTTCGTTTTCCAAAATAAGGTTTTCTCTAGACACATTTGAGGCTGGAACACAAAACTTTCTTCCTGATAAATTGCATTGTTTGGGAAAGAGACTACTGCTGCGCTTCCATCTTTCAAACCGACGTCAACACCATCCGTTCTAGTTAAATAAAAGTAAACCTTATCGGTTTATTGTGTACATTACGTGAACGAAAGCATCCGGACACCAGGCTGAAAATGACTTACACATTCGTGGCGCCCTCCATCGGTTATGCTGGAATTCAATATGGTGTTGGCCCACCCTTAGCCTTGATGACAGCTTCCACTCTCGCAGGTATACGTTCAATCACCTGCTGGAAGGTTTCTTGGGGAATGACAGCCCATTCTTCACGGTGTGCTGCAGTGAGGAGAGGTAACGATGTCGGTAGTTGAGACCTGGCACGAAGTCGGCGTTCCAAAACATCTCAAAGGTGTTCTACAGGATTCAGATCAGGACTTTGTGCAGGCCATTCCATTACAGGGATGTTATTGTCGTGTAACCACTCCGCCACAGGCCGTGCATTATGAACACCTGCTCGATCATGTTGAAAGATGCAGTCGCCATCCCCGAATTGCTCTTCAACAGTGGGAAGCAAGAAGCTCGGCCTGTGCTGTAATAGTGCCACGCAAAACAACAAAGGGTGCTAGGCCCCTCCATAAAAAACACGAGCACACCATGACACCACCGCCTCCGAATTTGACTTTTGGTACTACACACGCTGGCAAATGACGTTGACCGGGCATTCGCGATACACCCTGCCATCGGATCGCCACATTGTGCACCGTTATTTTTTACACCACACAACGTTTTTCCACTGTTCAGTCGTCGAATGTTTACGCTCCTTACAACAAGCGAGCCTTCGTTTGGCATTTATCGGCGTGATGTGTGGCTTATGAGCAGCCGCCAGACCATGAAAACTAAGTTTTCTCACCTCCCGCTTAATTGTCATAGTACTTGCAGTGGATCCTCATGCAGTTTGGAATTCCTGTGTGACGGTCTGGACAGATGTCTGCCTATTACACATTACGACCCTCTTCAACTGTCGGCGGTCTCTCTCCATCAACTGACGAGGTCGGCCTGTACGCTTTTGTGCTGTACGTGCCCCTTCGCGTTTCCACTTCGCCATCACATCGGAAACAGTGGACCTAGGGATGCTTAGGAGTGTGGAAATCTCGCGTGCAGACGTATGATACAAGTGACACCGAATCACCTGACCACGTTCGAAGTCCGTGAGTTCCGCGGAGCGCCCCATTCTGCTCTCACGATGTCTAATGCCTACAGAGGTCGCAGATCCGGAGTACCTGGCAGTAGGTGGCAGCACAATGCACCTATTATGAAAAACGTATATTTCTGAGGGTGTGCGGATACTTTTGATCACGTTGTGTATGAAGTGGCCTACAGGCAATTCACTTCAAAAATAGATACCACTCTTTATTTTTATCTGATGAGTGCGAATGACTGGGATACCTCCTAATATCGTGTCAGACCTCCTTTTACCCGCCGTAGTGCAGAAACTTGACGTGGCACGAACTCAACAAGTCGCGGCAGGTCCCATGCAGAAATATTGGGTCACGCTGCCTTTATAGTTGTCCATAATTGCGAAAGTCTTGCCGATGCAGGATTTTGTGCACGTCCCATAAACGATCGATAGGATTCATGTCGGACGATCGGGGTGGCCAAAATGTTCTTCAAAGAAATTGCGAATAATTATGGTCCGGTTGCATGGCTCTCTATCATCCATAAAAATTCCATCGTTGTTTTGGCACATGAAGTCAATGAATAAACATTGCCAGTTAATCATTGGTTTAGTTGGACCAGAGGAGTCAGTTCATTCCAGGAAAACACAGCCTACACCATTATTATGCCACCACCAGCTCGCACAGTGCCTTGTTGACAACTTCGGTCCATGGTTTCGTGGAACCTGCGCCACTCTCGAACCATACTATCAGCTCTTACCAACTGATATCGTCACTGATACGAAAAGGCCAGGCTTTCCAACCGGTATAATCACGTGCGCACGAGAGGTGCTGCAGGCGATGTCCTGCTGTTAGCAGAGGCCCTCGTGTCGGTCGTCTGCTGCCATAGCCCGTTAACGCCAAATTTCGACGCTCTGACCTAACCGGTATGTCCGTCGTATGTCCCACACTGATTTCTGCTCTTATTTAACGCAGTGTTTGTAGCCTGTCAGCAATGAGAACTCGATGCAAACGCTGCTGCTCTCGCAGATTACAACTGTGTGCCGGAGTGAGACCCGAACTCGGGACCTTTGCCTTTCGCGGGCAAGTGCTCTACCAACTGAGCTACCTGAGCACGACTCACGCCCCGTCCTCACAGCTCTACTTCTGCCAGTATCTCGTCTCCCACCTTCCAACAAAGCTGTGAGGACGGGGCGTGGTCGTGCTTGGGTAGCTCAGTTGGTAGAGCACTTGCCCGCGAAAGGCATAGGTCCCGAGTTCGAGTCTCGGTCCGGCACACAGTTTTAATCTGCCAGTAAGTTTCATATCAGCGCACACTCCGCTGCACAGTGAAAATCTCACTCTGGCTGCTGCTGTCGTTCGTTAAGTGAAGACCGCCGGCCACTGCATTGCCCTTAGTGAGAGCTAGTACCTGTATTTGGTATTCTCGGCATGCTTCTGACACTGTTGAGCTCGGAGTATTGAATTCTCTGACGATTTCCGAAATGGAATGTCACACGCGTCTACTTCCACCTATTATCCCGCGTTCAAAATTTGCTAATTCCTGTCGTGCGGCTATAATCGGGTCGGAAACCATTTCACATGAATCACCTGAGTACAAATGACAGCTCCGCCTATGCTCTGTCCTGTTATACCTTGTGTATGCGATACTATCGCAATTTTTGCAAGTGCATATCGCTGTCCCACGACTTTCTCACCTCAGTGTAGCTTACCTGGAACGGATATTTCATCACAAATTTGACGCACAGTATTTAACATGCCATCTCTATCAAAAACAAATATTTTTATTAATCAGAAGGGTGACCACTGAAATGTAACAATACAGAGACCTCGCTTTTTCAGTGCTTGTAAGCTCTAGCTCGTAGACGATGATACGACACTTGTACCGTACTGGCAAAATACGACTGATCCTGAAAATGTCGTTTTACAGGTGAAAATGAGTTTTCATCTGCTGGACTAGCAGCGCGTATTTTAAACAAGGAACTCTGCCTCTGTGTCTTCATGCCATGCCCTACAATGAGTTCTTAGTTTATATGCCCACAACAAAGCTAACAGAATTTTAGCATACTTCTCGCATTCCAGCATTTCTCTTACATCTTTCAGTGGCTCTAAAATGCCTCGAGTTCTTTTGCAGTGTTGTTGCTTTTTTTTTTTTTACAGACGTAGTTCCCCACAAGTAATTCGATGATTTTATCGTACTGCGTAACTACAGACTGTAGTGTGCTATAGAAGCAGTTCATGTAGTCTTCGTTTCTTGCTCAAGCTTATCGGTATTGAATTCAATTTTCGTCATGAAACAGACAGTATCTTTGGCAGCATAAATCGTGGGCCAAAGCAGAGAAACCTCATTTTTGAAATAACCTTCATCGAAAGTGTTTTCAAGGACTGCCTGCAAAACTTACGCGCAGTTTAAAAGATTGGAATGCTTTGTATATACGAGGCGTAGTCTGAAATAAGGTCCAATCGGTTGCAGAATGGAAACCACTGTGAAAATCCGATGAAGCTTTGTATGGATGTATTGGGCAGTACCTCTAATATGCCCGTCGATCGCATCACGTCGCTCTTTTCAGTTCTGAGCTCACAGTGAACATATAAAAATGCCTAGAAAATAGTGTCTCCCGCGAAGCGCGAGGGCCTTGCAAGGAATTTCGCCTAAAGCTATGCAGCCCACATCACATAATTGTCAAACGTTTTCTTCTTCAAGACAATTCTCGACCCCATTATCCAGGAGGCAATGAAGATGTTCCTGCAGCGTTTTCAATTGGAAGTGTTTGATTACCCACAATACAGTCCGTAATTGGCTCCCTCTGAGTTTAATCTCTGCTCACATGAACCACTTGCTATGAAGACAACATTTTGGCACAGACAACGAGCTTTAGACCTTCGTAGAGAACTGGCGGAAAGCACTGGCGGCTGCCTTCTATAATGGGGGTACAGGGAAGTTGGTACAACGCTACGACAAACGTCTAAATCGGATCCGCGACTACGTAGATAAGTAGCTGGAAGTTGTAGCAAACTGTTGATAATAAAACATTTTTTTATTTTCACAGTGGTTTCCATTTCGCGACCGATCGGATCTTCCTTTCCGAATACCCCTCGTATTTGCGCCTCGGTCAGTGACAATGAAAGCTTACTAAGATTCTGTGGATTTACTAGTAAGTTAAATAATGTTTCCCCAATTTGCTTCTTAATAAATTCTCCAGATTTTTCTTTGCAGAAAGGTACGTAGTCACCAATACCATTATTCGCTGTGCATACTCTTGATTAGATTATACAGAGCGCAGTATTTTCCGACATGTTTCTCTTCACATATCCAATGTACATGAACATGCATCAATCCTATGGGCTGGCCAATGCCGGCCATCGTATTCCTCTGTTTTTTATCGACTTGTCTACCAGTGTTCACTGTTACTGTCGTAGAACGAGGTAAAATTTCAGTGAAGGACATATGTTTCACCTCTGAAGAAATTTTTATCAGTTCCTAACATTTTGTCCTAAATTCTCCATCTGATTTTAATGTAAATGAACGAAGATATCTGACACCATCTATATGAACTTTTTAGATACAGTAGCTTCACTAAGACTGGAAATGTTTCTAACTTACATTCTGTAGCGATGTTCAAACATGTGGCTCCAGATATGTGGTGGGCCATCTTTAAGGTTGAAGAGCGGAGCCGCTGACACAAAGCAGGCATGATTTCAGTTCTCATCAGTCACTGAAGTAAATCTCTCCCAGACACTTTTATGAACACCAGCTTTTACAAACAGGATATATTCTTTCGAATCAAATTTCGCTCTCACATTCATTCGTCTGAAGTACACGTGCCATTATCGTGCAACAGGCGACTGAGCGGCGACCGGGTAACTAGACGGTCGGATAACTCGAGCATAAAGGAAGCGTGAAAGAAGTCGAGCATAAAGCCGCGTCCAAAGCGGCTGTACTGACATCAGCTGGACTTTAATGGACTGAGTATATGCGCCAGATGCACACCTCTGCCATACCGCACCCCACGTATCACACCCGATGGGGTTTGGTGAACATTATTAGATTAATTACAGCGAAGGCATATAATTAGTCATTCATCCCGCGCACCATTCGCGAATAACACGAAAAAAAGCCCTAACAACTGTTACAGTGGAATTTGCCCTCTGGCACGCACTTCACAGCGGTTTATGGAGCACAGTAAATTTAGATACGTGTCAGAGGTGATAGAAGAGAAACGTGGTTTTCTGACTGTGAATATCGTCTGCTTTAAGGGAAGACAGACGGTAAGAGTGAGTGCGTGAAGGTTACTTCGGTCTCTGTCTTACATGAACTTCTATTCTGCTTAAGGTTCTGGATAATATAACCGGTCAACATGCACAGAGGACCTACCAAAATAATAGTGAATCAGTGATTTTCGAATTCACATACACTTCATGAATCGTCCACACTGTTTACAACAATTTTTCGGCGACGTAGAGAGCTGTGGAGTTATTCGACAAAATAAATTTGCAGGATGAGGAAATAATAAAATTTTAATTCAGTCACATAACTGTCGTCGCTTCAATACGTATATAGTTATACTTGATGTAGTGTACAAAATTTGTTATGGGTGATAATGTGAATTATAAAACATAATTTGTGCAAAAAGTAGCTTTGTAGCCAAAATACAAAAAGCGGTCGTGGACGATTGACTAGTGTTTCCCCGGTGTCACTGACATACCGCACCATCATTTTGGACTTGATTGCTGGCTTTCATTAAGGCTGCTTATAATTCCTGCTGCATTGAATATGAGATAGAATTTCTGAAAATCTCCTAGTTGTGGATCACATAGCCCTTTTTCCTTTAATGTCCACCGTTTGCCACAGATGCTGAAACCATCCGAGATCACATCAGAGGTCCCCAAGTATCTGTATAACTACGAGGAAACATACGCAAATAAAACGCAATTCGTTAAATAAATTTCTAAATCTCTCCTTGGGAGGGCAATTTGTCATCAGATTTCAATATTTTGATACAGATATTCTGTGTTGACCTATTGTTTTGCCGTCCTAATGATTCCGCTTGTAAATTGAGGGTAAGCGCTCATGCTAGCTGTGGTATTACGTAAGGATACCGTTTGGTATTAAGATCCAAACGCCAAGAAAGACGTATACAGTTTTGCTGGTAGGAAAAAAAACCTAACAACAATTTCAGACCGTAACGACAGGGCAGTCCGTTTCATGCCTCTACACCATGGCCTGCAATAAGAACTGCTACTAGATGGGCCACTGAGATGAACAGTTTTGGGATATCTGTGTCCATAAGCTCTGTTCACAACACTTCGATTTGCGGCAGAGTTTAAACGTCGTAGATGCGGGTGTTTTGTGTGACTTGGCATCATCCTGTCATCGAGCATAGCTTTAAGGCTTTCTGTTGGATTAAAAATTCAGTGAACGCACACGTTACGGACGCAGTTGTACATCGTATTCTTTCAGCAACAGTCGGGCACTGTGTGCAATATATGGCAGCTCTTTCTACTCCAGATATACACGTTCTAGGATGAAAATAAGGTCAACAATAGGCTTCATGATGCTGATGAGTACAGTAGATATCCGTGCTAGGCACCATCGTGGAACTGTAGGCGCCAGCGGAATCGATCAGATAAGATTTTTATACTTTAGACCCGCCAGACTGGAAGTTCCACGCACCCCTTAACGTCCGTTGGACGACGAGGCCAACAACGGCAGACTAGAAGTTATAATCTGACTGGCGTGAGGCAGAAAGTGAACCCTGGCCTTTTCAGGAGAACAATCCCAAGGTTTGCCACAAGTGACTTAGGGAAATTACGAAAAACGTAAATATGGGTGGCCGAACGGAGAGTTGAACCTCAATAACACTAAATATGAGCACTGTACTTTAACCACCGCAGAAATGATGTATGAGGATAATTCCTCTTTTCTATAACAGCAACGAAGAACGGAATGAAGGAACTTTGGAATTTAGACTTTAATTTCAGTGTTGTTCTGCAGCAAATTTAGGACCGGTATTTCAGTGCTTCTTCAATAATGGAATACCAGGGCAAATTTACATTTTTAGCTTCAATGTATCAATAATTGCTTAGGGAAATGAACCAATTTTGACGTACTTTAAGTTGATCAACAAGCTTTATCAATCTTACGTCATATATTAACTTTTTTAAAAATTCAATTGACCTGGTTATATTTGATAGGAGCAATATTTTGTGTGTTCCTCGATGCGCTCTTCCATATTAATATCTGAACGTAAAGCGAATATTAAAGTTGACAGCTTTTATGCAGAGAGGATTAAGCAATCTGCGCTGGAAGATATTTTTCACTACACGCTTGCACTCGCTGATACTCTGTCGACAGGATCTCAGTGATCCCATCTGTTACACGTAATTTAATTTTCTACTACAGCTGACCCTTTGCTCACAGTATAAAAGATAATTTTTGAACAATAATTGCTACCATTTGCCTCCAGGTTCTCTACAGCTTCAACATTCAGAACACAACAGAAACACACGTAAAAAACGAAAATCATGTCCAGAGGTTAAGGAATCTCCGAGATCCACAAAACAACACAAGCTACAGCGATACTATGTGTACTGAAAGACACCCAGGCAATATTGTGACACGTGACTAAGTGATAAGGATATCGTGCGTATTGGGAAACCGGCTACGTGTCGTGCTTGGCATCTACCGCGCGTGGTATCTCTCTGTACGTCATTAATTAGGGTGATGCTTTTGCGCGATAGTATATGGTATACCGAGGCTTCCTTATACTGTTTACCAGGCCGCCAACATGGCTTGCAGTTAGGCCTCCCATTGCCGAGAAAGCGCCACCTTGAGGTCAGCAGTGGCCTGTGGCTATCCACTTTCGGTTTAGGCAGTTTCATGTCCAATCCCATTTACGTTCAGGTAGCGAGCTGACAATTCTAGATGCACACTGTTCTTATACTGCCATTGTTCGTCCACCAGCCGAACCCTATGAGGTCGAGCATTGTCATCCGTATAGACCTCATTCTGTGGTGTACGTATCCCTAACATGAGCAAATATCGCTGCAGTGTCGGCCAATAATCACAGTATTGTGATTGTGATGTGTCCAAATGTGCGTCCGATAAGCAGGCTGTGAGAACTGGCTTGCAAGATAACCCACCACTGATCCTTGTACACTGCTTTGGGGTCTACTCGCGGCAAGACATCGTATTCTCCAAACTACACTCCTGGAAATGGAAAAAAGAACACATTGACACCGGTGTGTCAGACCCACCATACTTGCTCCGGACACTGCGAGAGGGCTGTACAAGCAATGATCACACGCACGGCACAGCGGACACACCAGGAACCGCGGTGTTGGCCGTCGAATGGCGCTAGCTGCGCAGCATTTGTGCACCGCCGCCGTCAGTGTCAGCCAGTTTGCCGTGGCATACGGAGCTCCATCGCAGTCTTTAACACTGGTAGCATGCCGCGACAGCGTGGACGTGAACCGTATGTGCAGTTGACGGACTTTGAGCGAGGGTGTATAGTGGGCATGCGGGAGGCCGGGTGGACGTACCGCCGAATTGCTCAACACGTGGGGCGTGAGGTCTCCACAGTACATCGATGTTGTCGCCAGTGGTCGGCGGAAGGTGCACGTGCCCGTCGACCTGGGACCGGACCGCAGCGACGCACGGATGCACGCCAAGACCGTAGGATCCTACGCAGAGCCGTAGGGGACCGCACCGCCACTTCCCAGCAAATTAGGGACACTGTTGCTCCTGGGGTATCGGCGAGGACCATTCGCAACCGTCTCCATGAAGCTGGGCTACGGTCCTGCACACCGTTAGGCCGTCTTCCGCTCACGCCCCAACATCGTGCAGCCCGCCTCCAGTGGTGTCGCGACAGGCGTGAATGGAGGGACGAATGGAGACGTGTCGTCTTCAGCGATGAGAGTCGCTTCTGCCTTGGTGCCAATGATGGTCGTATGCGTGTTTGGCGCCATGCAGGTGAGGGCCACAATCAGGACTGCATACGACCGAGGCACACAGGGCCAACACCCGGCATCATGGTGTGGGGAGCGATCTCCTACACTGGCCGTACACCACTGGTGATCGTCGAGGGGACACTGAATAGTGCACGGTACATCCAAACCGTCATCGAACCCATCGTTCTACCATTCCTAGACCGGCAAGGGAACTTGCTGTTCCAACAGGACAATGCACGTCCGCATGTATCCCGTGCCACCCAACGTGCTCTAGAAGGTGTAAGTCAACTACCCTGGCCAGCAAGATCTCCGGATCTGTCCCCCATTGAGCATGTTTGGGACTGGATGAAGCGTCGTCTCACGCAGTCTGCACGTCCAGCACGAACGCTGGTCCAACTGAGGCGCCAGGTGGAAATGGCATGGCAAGCCGTTCCACAGGACTACATCCAGCATCTCTACGATCGTCTCCATGGGAGAATAGCAGCCTGCATTGCTGCGAAAGGTGGATATACACTGTACTAGTGCCAACATTATGCATGCTCTGTTGCCTGTGTCTATGTGCCTGTGGTTCTGTCAGTGTGATCATGTGATGTATCTCACCCCAGGAATGTGTCAATAAAGTTTCCCCTTCCTGGGACAATGAATTCACGGTGTTCTTATTTCAATTTCCAGGAGTGTATGTGGCGACTTTCTGATAGAGGAATTTATCCTGCAAAATGCCGAACGTATGTAATGTTCCAAAACCGACAATATATAGTTTGACGGGAGAAGTGTGACCCACGGCATGCTGTGAGGTCTCCAGACACGGCAAGTGCTCTTCTGGTAGGACACCTTCTCACACTTACAGCTCTATAACAATCCTACAACTGGGATTTATCACGTGGTGGTCTTTGTCTGCAATGATGCTGAATGTTTACACTCTCCAGGAATCTTCTCCACAATCGCGAAATGACGTCATGGTCGACATTCGTAACGACATCCTCTATTTTGCTATGACATCACGACTATTGCCTTCACTGAGAAGACCGCTGCCCGTTCGATCTGTTACAAAGACATTAAGAAAAGTCTCGTGGCTTTGATGCAACGGCCTTGCCGCAGTGGATACACCGTTTCCCTTGAGATCATCGAAGTTAAGCGCTGTCGGGAGTGGCCAGCACTTGGATGGGTGACCTTCCAGGCCACCATGCACTGTTTCCATTTTTCGGGGTGCACTCAGCCCGTGATGCCAAGTGAGGAGCTACTCCACCGAATAGTAGCCGCTCCAGTCACAGAAAACCATCATAACGACAGGGAGAGTGGTGTGCTGACCACACCCAACTCCTATCCGCATCCTCAGCTAAGAATGACGCGGCGGTTGGATGGTCCCGATAGGCTACTTGTGGCCTGAAGACGGAGTGCTTTATATCTCTGTTGGCTTGAAGAATCGTAAGTGCTGGTTCAGCCATCTAACTGGAAAATTTTTTCTATCCTTCGTGCAAAATGGCACCTATCCTTCACGAATTGTGAGTGTTGTGTGTTTTAAGCTTATTCGGTAAGTGTAGTTGACTATAACGGCTATGTGTGTGGTGCGGTGCGCTGTTTGTGTTGGATGATAATGAGAGAAGGGAGGGAATGAAAACCAGTGCTACCACAAAGCCCACTCTTCTCAAATAGCACCAAGGGGCTAGCCGAAATAAAGACCCCATCCGGCGGACGATTCATCATCAAAACTGTCTCATTTCCTCACTTCATGAGACACTGCGGAGAGGTTTGGATTGTAATACAGGACATCGGTGCAAAGCTTTTACAGCACACCACTTCTTCCTTTTCCCACAAAGGCAAGGGGAAAGTATCCAACAGCTGAAAAATAATGTACTCAAGAGTTGTGTAACACTTAAGTATAAAAAAATGTACTTAGCATATCACAGTTTGTTTTCCAGATGGGTTGCTCAACGGAGAAAGCTATTTATACGTTCACCCACCAAATATTACCAGCCTTAAGTGATATAATATCACCGATGGTTATCCTTCGTGGTCTTTCTTAGGCGTTTGGTTGTGTAGATCATGTTACACTCTTAGAAAACTAAATTTTTGTGCCGTTGATGGATTTACATACAACTGGTTTGAATCATACTAGTTAACAGCACGTGGCATACCCAGGCAGTCGGCCATCGAGGTACTGGGCACGCCCAACGTTGCGTAACTGTGGAGGTTCGACGAGAACCAGTGTATTCAACTATAAACAACCGTCAGCACAAGCGCTTCCAGCAGTGTAGTGTGTGCCACATGTTTTCGTTTTGTTCCTCCTCGGTTTAATCTACACAATGCTCCAGAATGCACTGGTTTTTGAAGTCTCTCATTTACAACTTAACATATCAGTCTTAGACTATTTTGTAAAGATAAAAGTTCTCTGTTGTAAGTGCCTGACTTTTTATGAATAATCTTAACACTAATATGAACAAAAGTGGCGTTTGAAGATTGTCGTTGCTTACCTAAGATAAGCCAAATAACAAAGGTAATTACTAACCTTCCTTGTCAAAAGGCATAGTTACATCGCAAATATTAGGGCAACTGTTATGTGAGGACAATAAAAATTTAATAAACGTTATATTCGATGCGTAAATGACCGAAACATACAATGTACCACAGTAATAAGCTTCCATTAGGCATAAATCTAATGTATCATGAAAACATAGACTAGTTTTACGACTCATTCTTTGTGAGGTTGATAAGAATCCAATAGTTGCGCGCTGCTATTAGTAACTCTAAAATAGGACGGCCTTGCTCTAAAAATGTCTTGTCCTGAGAAAGAAATACAACTTAATCCTAGGAAGTTGTTAATCTAAGCACAGCAGACAAAATATTAGTAATCTCCAGGAGACATCGTGGTAGAACTGTATAAGGCTGCCTCCCGCCTTGATCATTAGAACCAACAAGTATTTTCAGGTATGCCACAACCAACTGAAACCATTTGGTGACGACTGCGTCCCGCAGAGGTACCAAATTGAGAGGATATTCATTAATACTTTTGATCAGTTGCTCCAACTAGTCCTAGATGTTTCTAATGCGATTAAGATCAGGTGATTTCGTGAGCCAGTTGATGTGTAATAAGTGTTCATCAGTCTCAGATAATATACACGCAGAGCTGTGAACTTGGCTGTTGTCAGCTTTGAAAACAGGAACGTCCACAGCATACTCATCATAGTCCTGACAGCTTTTGTTACGAAACAGTTAACTACAAACAGCTCAGTAACCTAATTAATAACCCATTACTCCAAATTGGACTATCAAATCAATTCAAATTCCTAGCAATGCCTGAATGTGTGGCTGTAATTGAAAAAAAAAGCCACCAATGGTTCCGAATCTAGTAAGTACTTCTCAGTTTCATTTCTATCCGGTGAAAGACACGTACAATGTTTTTCTGTAAGCTGGCTAATTGTGGGACAGTGAAGACCGCAGGGATACGATGGAGAGTGATTATAATATTGAGACAAGCTGCTGTTGTCAGGGACGGTGTTCCACATTTCGCAGAGGGATGGAGGTGGCATTCGGCAGGCTGCAAGCTTCCATTGTGAGAAGCAACGCAAAGAATTCTTTCTAAAACGATAGACAGGAGCGATGTGATGTGGAGACTTGACATACTCAGAGTGAGAAGAATCTGTTAGACACAAACGTGGTCAGCAGTGGTTGATGTTTAAATTTTGTAACACAGTCGCAGATTGGTTCACCAAAATTCTTTACGTAGTGAGGATAAAGTCTCGCTACAGTATACATGCAGCTGCCCTCATTGGCCGAAACATGAAACCACAATCATAGTGGGAGTGAATTTCAGCTTTCTGCTCAACTGTAAGAGGGCAATGTGTATGACTAATTAATCATAGAAGATTCTTAGGAGAAGGGAGATTGTTGCTATTCTTATAAATTGTTTTGGTTGGAAATCGGAAAGTCTACAGCGACTGCCTAACGAAAATTTGGTTCTGGCAAAACCAGCAAAATTTTTAGTCGGATAGCAGTTATACACTTCGTCTTGGATATCCACAGGTGGAAATCCTTCGTCTTGGACCGTCAGACAGCGAGATGCCCTCGCTTCAGAACTGAAGAAAGGGGGGACTGCGTCCTAGAGCTGATTATAGGTGCTGGGCTGAACTTAAAACTTACAGCTATTATAGTGCTAATAAGTATGAACAACATTTGCATGTGTCGTGAAAACGGTCGTGAAATCGTTTATTTCGAGTTAGATCCTTGCTTTTCTAAGTTAATTCATGCAGTTAGCTAGTTACACCAAGCTTGCACATAGGCAAGGGGGCTGGTGCTTCTCTGTACTTTCCTGGGACTTTTCTTCAATCTGTTGTCTAATTCAAGATTGGCACATAGTTAATTATATAATTTATCTTCCAGTTCCACCCACCCGAGCCAAGGTATTATAGTGTATCTTTTCTAATTAATTTGAACATCTGGGAATTCTATAAATATTTGTTTTGCCTACTCAACGATTGTAATCAAATCAATGTATTTTGTTAGTAAAGAAGATAGTATTATGATCTTCGGTTTCATTTTGTAGTTAAATGAAACCCCTTTCTTGTTAAATCTATGTGAGCCACGGTACCCACTGTGCCGTGTACGGCATGGCTATTTTGATTGGCACTAGCCGATCTGTGTTGGACAGACCGCCCTGCCTATGTTTGTGGAACTTCTTCAAGGAGGAATGTGGTTTGAAAGGAAGTAGATTGGTGATTGTGGAGGGAGAGGACGGACGCACAGAGACAGAAGGGACCTTGGCTTTTGTGGAAAGTGGGGAGCGACGCGAGTGTGCCAGTGTTTTACTTGATGGAAACAATGCTGGTAAGAGCGGTTAGCTTCGTGCACGGAGTAAGTGAGGCTGCGGTTATAGTGGAGCTGCGCGGCACAAGCAGAGCAGCGCAACGTGTCGAGTGGAGCACCGCTGGTGAGAGAAACCAGTGCTGCTCAGTGCGCGGGATTATTGTGGCGCTGAGCCAATCAAACATGTTTATCAACGATGTAGGAAAAGACAGATTGCTACCTGCTGTGAAACAGACATATCCAGTTGCAGACAGACACAATTCAAAGACAATTACATGAAGCTTTCGGCCACAGCCTTCATCAGTACAATGCACACACTCACACACACACACACACACACACACACACACAAAAGCAAGCACATCTCATGCACACACGACCGACGGCTCCAGCATCTCGGGCAGGAATGCATTCCGGTCCGACATGCTGGCGCTGGAGGTCGTGTGTGAGTGAGGTGTGCTTGCTTGTGTGTGTGAATGATGTGTGTGCGTGTGTGTGTGTGTGTGTGTGTCTTCTACTGATGAAGAATGTGGCCGAAAGCTTTATGTAAGTGACTTTTAATTATGTTTGTCTGAATTGGACGTGTCTTCTTTACGGTAGATAGCAATCCGTCTTTTCATAGATTATGGTTATTCCGACCTGGAGTATCCATTGTTTGAAACATGTTTGTTTCTGAGAGGGGTAACCAGAGCATTGGAATGACTCTGGCTGCTCTCGGGCACTGCCGGCAGCATTCCACTCCTGCTGCAGGTCGCAGGGTCAGTACTGTTGCTGGCGCTTGTGAGTCTCTTTCTGTACTGTTCAGAAAATGACACCAGCGGAAGTGTTGATAGCAGATGTTTTTACTGGTAATTCTTAATGGGGTCAGGGAAACAACTATCATCACAACTGATTCATTTCTGACAAGTAATCTGGTGAGCAGAATTACAAATTAAAAGTACACAATACATTTTTTAAGTTATTATTTCTTTCATTTTTTAAAACGAGATGCGATAACGTAGCAGAGAAAGACATGAAAATCATATCTTATAATGTGAGAAAAAGTTTTCAAAACTGTCTCATTATGACGGCTTCATTTGAAGCTCTGTTAAAGTGTCGTCTTGTCTAATAATTTCCTGGCATAGAACACTCGCTTTCTACTGCATGTGGCTAATCGCCACTCAGGGATCCTTCTAGGTCAGTGACAGTGTTGTGGAGAACATGTACATTTCATAACATCATCAGCAAGTTCAGGTGACGTTGCTATTGGCTTCCAAAATATGCTCCACTTGGCCCTCATTATTCCAAAAGTACTTTCCGTTAATCATCCTGGTCTGGAAAAGCGATTGTTGAAATATTCTTTTCCTGGATCTAAAACCCATCGATTTGATGAAACGCCTCAACAATGCTTCTTCTCCAGTGAATACAAAAGGCAAAAAAACTGAAATCAGTGGTAGTGGAGTGCCTGGCGGTATATTAAGCTCCGCTTTTTGCATCAAGCGAACTTTATTAGAAGAATTAAATCTTCCATACTCGCTTTCCTTCCTGTAACCCTCCCCACCCCCCTCCCCACCACACTGATTATAATGAATTTTACGTAAGGGTCTGCAACTGCTTGTAGTATGATTGACTGAAAATGTTTATAACTGTAAAAGATTGTGCCAGAATTTTCTGGGCGTTTTAGACGAATGCGTTTTCTGTCTGCAGCAGTGACTGCATTTGGGAAGTTCTGTACCCTATAAAAAACTTAGAGTACCTACAAAATAATCTTCAGATGTCACTCCCATGGGGAGTGAGTGGCTGGAGGAAATTCCACAACACTTCGAAATTGCCTCCATAATTCTTATAATGGTTGTGAACTATATTGTGAGTGTCGGGGGCTCGTCTCTAAAAGTACTTCTGGTTTTTAAGAACCTGTAACAATTCTCGTTTCACCAGCTGTCGATGACCTTTACAAATTACACTACTCCATTGCAAATAATTCTGTAGTTACTAGTTACCGCGCTAGATAAGAAAGTTATGGCTGTGCACTCTCTTTTTGCGTGCTATTAATTGCCAAAATCTTGTTTCTGTATTTCAAACCGTTTACAAGATACAAGGATGTTACGAATATTTTCATTCTTGCTTTAACGTCTGGGCGCGTGAGGAAAACGGGGTGCCTGATATCCAATCGATTTTCTAGACAATGGCGTGAGTTACACATCCCATCTCAAGTTTAAAGAATAGTTCAATATGTTAACTACACCTGGTACGCAGCAACATATGACCTGACGTGCGCCAAACGCTAATTAATATACATCTCTGTTTTCATTGTCAACTTTTCGACTTTCTTGCAGTAGCTTACGGAATTTAGGATTGTCACAACAACTATGACGATTAACAAAATGAGTAGCAGTTCATGATGAAACGGACGAATAAAGTTATGAGGTGCACGCGAATAATTTTTTTACCGTGTAGTATATTTAAAATGTTTTGAGAAATATTGCAAATCGGGCGGCATGCGCGTTTGCCATCCACGCAGTCAAGCGAACCTGCCGGTTGGCGCGCTACTCCCTGGGTCTTGAACTCGAAGCAGCCCTGCGGCAGCTGCTCTACGCACAGCTCTGCTCTGCTCTGTAGCGCCGCTCCACTACAAACCGGGACTAACAAGGAATCTCTTGAGAACGAGATCGCAAAAGGCCAATGATGGTTATGGCATTCGACACCCCACCATATTTTCTACCATGCAGCCACAACACCGGCTGCTAATGCCAACAGGGGACAGGACTGGAGGTATCCAACGGTGAGCACAGCATGAGGCTCTGGCGAGTACTTGAACAGCTTAGTGGAAGAGTAACTCACACGGTGGTGATGATACAAAGCAGAGCAATGACAACGATAAACTAAGCGAAGATTGCATTATATCTACAACAACACTTGCCGAATTTGACATTTCGCAAGAAAGGAACCCAAGGATTTCCGCAGAGCGCGAAACAAATGGCAAGCGTTTCTGCAAGATGATTCAGTGGAATGTGTGGTGCTGTATACACTCGAGTGTGTGGACAACGTACATTAAGAGTACAATGATGACGATACATGCTTAACAAGTGAAACTCATATTTAAACAGGTGTCGAGCTATGCACTTCATTGTCCCTGTCGGACAGGGAGCCACAAATCCAGTCTCAAGTGAAACGTAGTAACAGACAATCGATGTCCAAGGAACGGGTACTGAACATAATTACGTATGTGAAAGATTACCTGCAGCATAGTAAGAAAACAATTATACGCAGATTTAGAATAAGTCCGCAGCAGTATTCCCGTGTTGTGCTTAAGAAAAACTATGGGTATTTAAAGCAGGACAAGGCGCACTTGGTACAAAGACTGTTGTCTGCGCGTTTAAAGGATGCTCGACGCAAGTTACGGGATGTGCATGATTGTGACCTACTACATTATGCACATCAAATTGCGCGGACGTAGATTGCAGTGGTTTCAGAGCAAGCGGTGGATGGTTGCATAACTTCAGTGTTACAGAATAGGAAGACGTAAGATAATGAAATTTCAAACGTAACGCCAATTTGTGGAGGCACAGCAACTGCGATATCAGCCTGAAAATTTGTAGCTGAAATAAACTAGCTTACCCCATTATTCAGTACGGAATTTGTTTTCGAGTCTGAGCCATCGGAATTTGAAGATAAAATGCATATGAAAGGAGCTCTGGAAATAGAGCTACCAAGAGAATTGTATCAAGATCAACTAACATCAATGCCTTAACGTGTTCGTATACAATTATGCCGACAGTTAATTCGGATGGTAATTTGGGTGGAAGGTTATTTAATGTGCTGCGAGAAGCTAGAGGCGCTCTGCCCCATATGATTCTTTCTCGTCTGCGTGTTCTTGCAAGGGCAGTATATGCGTCACAGCAAGCAAGAGTGGGTTCAAAAATGGTTCTGAGCACTATGGGATTTAACATCTGAGGTCAGCAGTCCCTTAGAACTTAGAACTACTTAAACCTAACTAACCTAAAGACATGACACATCCATTCTCGAGGCAGGATTCGAACCTGCGACCGTAGCGGTCGCGCGGTTCCAGACTGAAGCGTCTAGAAGCGCTCGGCCACACCAGCCGGCCAAGCAAGAGTGGGAAAATGGGCATAAGAGCCTTAGAACTACGGCATATGAGCACTGCTTTTGCCCAATACCTGCTCAAAATAACTTGCTTTTGCTTAATTCCTGGTCTGCATGTAAAAATCATACATCTTTAGAGCAAACTATCCCTCTTGAAAAGTGCGTGACGTTGCAGTTCATACCTCCTGGAAGCATTGGACTAATTCAGCACTGTCTGCAGCTACACCTTAAAGAATAGCCAGTTTCACGATAAGCTCCACGACGAACTTGCATGACATCATATTCCATTATTTCTCATCACCCCGTAACACCAATATGATTCTATACGCATTCTGTAAGAGTGAATACCTAGGTGAACGCCCTGCATAGTTTGTAGCTCACAAGGAATTTGCCTTCGATCTTGATAGTGCGAACCTCTGTGATCACCGTGGCGCGCCATTTTTCACTCGTTGTTCACGGTGCAAGTTAATCATTTGCGTCGAACATTTGTTGAATGTCGACGACGTCCGTGTCGTTAGCAGCTAATGTTTTTCCTGTCATAATTGTTGACACAACACTTTAAAATGAGCCTTACTAAAGATTGAACCTGCAGACTCTCACTCCAGGATTCCTTGTTTGCGGCACGGTTACTAAAAGCAATCAGCGGTGTATGTAACATGTTTCAGATTGTCACGTTCGTGATGTGTTAATGCAGTTGCTGGGTTAATGGAAAGTTTGCAAAAGGTACTGTCATTCACCAAAATTATAGCCTCATCATCTTCGCCCAACATTTACTTACGGTGCGTCGATATTACATTGCTCATCCTTGTTTTTAAAGCCTTCTCTTCTGTGGATTGTGCAGTCCTTGACTTAGAGACTAAATGGTCATTTGAGTGTGCTGTGCTAAGGAGGTTCATGACGTGGGGATTGTCACTAATTGAGGGGTTAGTTGATGTCCAGTGGTGTCTAGTTGTTTATTAATTACACTGGTAAAAGTCACGTGTCGGGACTGTTGTGTCAAGTGACTGCAGTTAAGGCCATTTGGCTTCTAAAAATTGTTGATGTTGCTGGTCCCTGATAATAAACTGTGTCAAACGTATGACGAGACATTGAGGAAAACGGACAAATTTTTAATTATGTCCATCTCATTTGCATGAATATACTATTTGTTGTTGCTGTGGTCGTCGATTTTGCATGGGTAGCCGCGCGGTCTAGGCGCCTTGCCACGGTACACGCGCCTCCCTCCGTCGGAGATTAGAGTCCTCCCTCGGGAAAAGGTGTGTGTGTCGTCCTTAGTGTAAGTTAGTTTAAGTTGGATTAAATAGTGTGTAAGCCTAGGGACCGATGACCTCAGAGGCGGCCGGAGTGGCCGTGCTGTTAGGCGCTGCAGTCTGGAACCGAGCGACCGCTACGGTCGCAGGTTCGAATCGTGCCTCGGGAATGGATCTGTGTGATGTCCTTAGGTTAGTTAGGTTTAAGTAGTTCTAAGTTCTAGGGGACTGATGACCTCAGAAGTTAAGTCCCATAGTGCTCAGAGCCATTTGAACCAGTAATAAGCAGGGGTTTAGGTATGATTTTTTGTTTGTATAAAATTACATTGAAGCCAGCTCTGCGTTCACCTGTCCCATTCCATAATTAATTGGCGAAACTGAACGATGTTAACTAGAGAGGCCAGTTTTGATGATGTATATCACAAGAGAAACACGACTAGTTGTTGAAATACCATTGGTACTAAATAAATATCAATTAATCTCTACCGTCGACTGATTATTTGCTCCCTCCATCATAAATAATAGGTGAAAGTTAGTACCACAGTCGAATTCTGGATCATGAAAGCAAATAAAAGCTATACACTGCCTATTAAGCCCTGTATAGATGCCTTCTGTAGTGGTTAAAAAAAAAAGTATTGCGTTATCCGTTGCGTTCAAATTTTTACCGTTTGGTTAAAACCTTCCTCTACAACATATTAATACCCGGCAATAAGTCGCAGGGGCCAGTAATTTCGTTGACCACACGAATTTAAGAAACCATTTACTACAGACGGTAGCTTGCAGGAGCGGTAGGACTTGACAAAGCGACGGTAATCTTCCCACTTAGGTAGAGTTTTACCACCACCAGTACTGGAAGGTTACGTTGCAGGGTAAACACCTCCAATGAGAATATTTCCTTTCGGAAACCAATATTTAACAACAATGCAACAGCCATACCAATAATAACAGTAAATTTACAGTTTAACATCTTAAAACGTTAACTTTTTACACAAGTCTTCCAGTTATTGTTCTTCCTTAGAACCTCCAGTTACCTTAATCTTGCCCAAACTAGTGATAAGTTGTCTCCTTTGCCCACTTGCTCACGAGTCAGAATATGCATAATCAAACAAACTACTTATGAGAATATACAAGTGAATATTCAAATTTATTTTAGGACTTATACAAGGCTCAATGGTAGCCAAATGATCCTGATGTTCACAAACATTAATTCTGATACGGTTAGAGAATAACTTCGCTTTTAGTAATGTCTGGTTGTGTCACGAACGCTTCATCACAAACCTTGCCCCATGATATGCTCCATCCGACTACCTAAGTCCGTATAAATATAAGACTGTGTCAGCTCTAGCTGATTCGAGGCATGCTGCTCTTTGGGATGGTAAGTCCACAATTCCGTAGTATTCAGAAAAAATTCAAAAATTTTGATTTTATCCGTCTCAGTGGCATGAATATACAATTTTCTACTGCAGTTTTTCTTGGTTTCGGGCTTTCTCGGTCATTCTCAAATCACATACCCAAAAATTACCAATTGCTTATCTTACAGAGATATTTACATACGCCGGCCTGAGTGGCAGAGCGGTTCTAGGCGCTACAGTCTGGAACAACGCGACCGCTACGTCGCAGGTTCAAATCCTGCCCCGGGCATGGATGTGTGTGATGTCCTTAGGTTAGTTAGGTTTAAGAAGTTCTAAGTTCTAGGGGACTGATGACCTCAGCAGTTAAGCCCCATAGTCCTCAGAGCTCCTGTCGTAATTGTTGACACAACACTTTAAAATGAGCCTTACTAAAGATTGAACCTGCAGACTCTCACTCCAGGATTCCTTGTATGCGGCACGGTGACTAAAAGCAATCAGCGGTGTATGTAACATGTTTCAGATTGTCACGTTCGTGGTGTGTTAATGCAGCTGTTGGGTTAATGGAAAGTAGAGACTAAATGGTCACTTGAGTGTGTTGTGCTAAGGAGGTTCATGACGTGGGGATTGTCACTAATTGAGGGGTTAGTTGTTGTTCAGTGGTGTCTAGTTGTTTATTAATCACTCTGGCAAAAGTCACTTGTCGGGACTGTTGTGTCACGTGACTGCAGTTAAAGCCATTTGGCTTCTAAATTGTTGATTTTGCTGGTCCCTGATAATAAACTGTGTCAAACGTATGAGGAGACATTCACGAAAACGGAAAATTTTTTAATTATGTCCATCTCATTTGCATGAATATACTATTTGTTGTTGCTGTGGTCGTCGATTTTGCACGGGTAGCCGCGCGGTCTAGCCTTGCCACGGTACACGCGCCTCCCCCCGTCGGAGATTAGAGTCCTCCCTCGGGAAAAGGTGTGTGTGTCGTCCTTAGTGTAAGTTAGTTTAAGTGAGATTAAATAGTGTGTAAGCCTAGGGACCGATAACCTCAGAGCGGGCCGGAGAGGCCGTGCGGTTCTAGGCGCTACAGTCTGGAACCGAGCGACCGCTACGGTCGCAGGTTCGAATCGTGCCTCGGGCATGGATCTGTGTGATGTCCTTAGGTTAGTTAGGTTTAAGTAGTTCTAAGTTCTAGGGGACTGATGACCTCAGAAGTTAAGTCCCATTATGCTCAGAGCGTGAAAATGTAATCACATGTCAGTTCTAGTTTAATATATTTGTCCAATGAATACCGGCTTATCATCTGCATTTCTTCTTGGTGTAACAATTTTAATGGCCAGCAGTGTAGCTGACTAGTGGCGAGGTATGCGCCTGCAGCAGAACTAGTAAGAAGTAAGAATAAATGAGCAAGAGGATATCTTGCGTCTAAAGCCTTGCAATGAATGTATATTGATTTCGTAAGACCGTTGCCCAGATCGGAGGCGGGAAATAAGTTCATCCTAGGCTGTGTAGACGCATTTACTTGGTTTGTCTGATAATTTCCCACCCCAAGTACCCCTAGTACAATTCAAAATGCCGGCTGTAGTGACCGTGCGGTTCTAGGCGGTACAGTCTGGAACCGAGCGTCCGCTACGGTCGCAGGTTGGAATCCTGGCTCGGGCATGGATATGTGTGATGTCCTTAGGTTAGTTAGGTTTAATTAGTTCTAAGTTCTAGGGGACTGATGACTTCAGAAGTTAAGTGGCATAGTGCTCAGAGCCATTTGAACCAACTCAAAAATTACAAAGTATTTTCGGGACCTTCGGAACCCTACAGACTATAGTCACAGATAATGCAACCACCTTCACAGCTCACAAGTTTCTAGTAATTTTTCTGAGATATAGGGGTACTACATGTAACCACTACTCTCTATTATCCGAATCCGTCTTATGAGGAAAGGATTAACCGAAATCTTCGTTTGGCTCTCACAGCGTACCACGATAGGAATCAGAGGCCGTGGGACTGGTCGCTCTCACGGCTCACCATGGCGTTTAACACCGCATGCCCTGATGGTCA
This sequence comes from Schistocerca piceifrons, assembly GCF_021461385.2. Lineage (NCBI taxonomy): Eukaryota > Metazoa > Arthropoda > Insecta > Orthoptera > Acrididae > Schistocerca > Schistocerca piceifrons. Next base: position 182,137,163 of record NC_060149.1, read on the forward strand.
CATGTCCTCACTTGGAAATATACTCCTGGGGTATGGAGTGGCGACTCCATTGTGCAACTTAGAATCTATCTTTTTGTCCAGGAGGCGTGACGCTCAGAGGGTCTTTGCACTATGGAGCCGGGCTAAGCGGAATCTGTAGGAGCCTCACAGGGGAGAGGCCAGTAGGTACAATTAGGGGAGGCAGCCAAATAATTACCAAATAGGGGATAAGGCTTTTGTGCGCGATTTTCAAGGTGTCAGTAAGGCCTCGGGAGAATAAAGTGTTACATAGATTTAAGGATTCGGTGGTTACAAGAATTCCTCACTCCAGTGACGGTCTGAGTAAGGGATCTGAAAACAAACAAGGAAGTTAGGGCTCACGTGTCGCTAATCAAGCCGGGTTCGTAAGGTTGAGTAGGGATTATCGACTGTTTGCCAAATAAAGGGGGCGGGGGGTATGTGTTATTGTAACACCCTAATTACTCATTGAGGTACGTTGGCAGGTTATTAGGTAATGCCACTTTCTTAAATTCTCTTTCAAATATTCTTTGACCTGACTTGGAGAGATCATAGGCAACTTTCTTTATGACAGACACACCTGTCTCTGAGTAAAGGTATAGACAGTAGAAAATAAAATGTACTGTGGTGCCTCTCCTGCTCCAAGTCGGCCCGTTTGATGTCCTACCCCCCTTAAATTGTAAACTTTACTGTCGGTATACGCATGGCTGTAATATGTATTGTTAAATATTGGTTTCTTAAGAAAATAATTTCATTGGAGGCTTTTACGCTGTATTTGATAACTATACTGAGTGTTGTTGTTTGGTTATCAGTGTCTAATTTCGGTGTTACTTCGTAATTTTAAAATAAATGTTTAAAGTCTTAAAGTTGCCCCCACTCATTCCATGGCCCCACCCTTTCCCATTGTGGCCCCGTTTATTGTAAAACCATATTTTATGTGCATATAGGCCACACCTTTTTACACTCTGATGTGCACTATTTTCCGTTGCCAGACTTTTTCTTAATATTTCACATAATGTCGATTGGACTGCACTGTTCACTGTATAAGTCACAGGCTACATATCTCGTTAACATCTCAGGGATATGCTAAATGCTGAACTATAGTCTCACACTTTGTTCATATTTTTTAGACTTTATACAGTTTTTTTGCACACTACTATATGGACAAGAATTGTGGTTGTTGTGTGTGGACACGAGGAGAAATGCTCACTGTCCGTAAACAGCTGGAAGCTGCGTTGGCTACGGCCGGCAGGTTTCATCTACATCTAAGTGATTACTCTGTAATTCACAATAAAGTACCTGGCAGAGTGTTCAATGAACGAACTTCAAGCTGTCTCTCTACCGTTCCAATCTTAAACGGCACGCGGTAACAACGAGCACTTTAATTTTTCTGTGCGGGACCTGATTTATCTTATTTTATCGTGATGATCATTTCTCCCTATGTGGGTGGGTGCCAACAGAATGTTTTCGTAATCGGAGGAGAAAATTGGCGATTGAGATTTCATGAGAAGATCCCGTCGCAACGAAAAACGCCTTTGTTTTAATGATTGGCACTCGAATTCACGTATCATATCTGTGGCACTATCTCACCTATTTCGCGATAATACAAAACGAGCTGCCATTCTTTGTACTTTTTTGATATCATCAGTCAGTCCCACCTGATGCGGATCCCACACCGCACAGCAGTACTCCAGAATAGGGTGGACAAGCGTGGTGTAAGCAGTCTCTTTAGTAGACCTGTTGCACCTTCTCAGTGTTCTGCCAATGAATCGCAGGCTTTGGTTGGCTCTAACCACAATATTATCTATGTGATCGTTCCAATTTAGGGTATTTGTAATTGTAATCCCTAAGTTTTTGGTTGAATTTACAGCCTTAAAATTTGTCTGACTTATCGCGTAATCAAAAATTAGCGGATTTCCTCTGGTATTCATGTGAATAACTTCACACTTTTCTTTATTCAGGGTCAATTGCCTCTATTCGTACCATACAGATATCTTATAAAAACCATTTTAAATTTCCTTTTGGTCTTCTGATGACTTCACAAAACGGTAAATGACACCATCATCTGCAAAAAATCTAAGACGGCTACTCAGATTGTTTCCTATGTCGGTAATATAGATCAGGAACAATAGAGGGCCTATTACAAAATGGTTCAAATGGCTCTGAGCACTATGGGTCTTAACATCTGTGGCCATCAGTCCCCTAGAACTTATAACTACTTAAACCTAACTAACCTAAGGACATCAGACACATCCATGCCCGAGGCAGGATTCGAACCTGCGACCGTAGCAGTCCCGCGGTTCCGGACTGAGCGCCTAGAACCGCTAGACCACCGCGGCCGGCAGTCCCTATTACACTTCTTTGGGGAACGCGCGGATATTTCTTCTGCTTTACTTGATGACTTTCTGTCTGTTACTACGAATCGTGACCTCTCTGACAGGAAATCATGAATCTAGTCGCACAACTGATGCGATATTCCATAGGCAAACAGTTTGGTTAGAAGCCGCTTGTGAGGAACGGTGTCGAACGCCTTCTGGAAATCTAAAAATATGGAGTCAATTTGACATCCTCTCATTACTTCATGAGTATAAAGAGCTAGTTGTGTTTCGAAGGACGATATTTTCTGAATCTGTGCTGACTATGTGTCAATAAATCGTTTTCTTCGAGGTACTTTATAATGTTAGAATACAGAGTATGTTCCAAAACCCTACTGCAAATCGACGCTAGTGATATGGGCGTGTAATTCAGTGAATTACTCCTACTTCTCTTTTTGAGTATTGGTGTGACTTGAGCAATTTTCCAGTCTTTAGGTACGAATCTTTCTGTGAGAGAGCGGTTATAAATAACTGCTAAATATGGAGCTATTGTATCAGCATACTATGAGAGGAACCTCATCGGTATACAATCTGGACCGGAGGCCTTACCTTTATTAAGTGATTTAAGTTGCTCTGTTACACAGAGGATATCTACTTTTATGTTTCTCACTTGGCAGGTGTTCTTGATTGGAATTTAAGAATATTTACTTCGTCTTCTTTGGTGAAGGAGTTACGGAAAACCGTGTTCAATATCTCTGCTTTAGCGGCACTGTCATCGGTGACTTCACCGTTGTTATCTCACAGTGAAGGTATTGATTGCGTCTTGCCCCTGTTGTGCTTTTAGTATGACCAGAATCTGTTTGGGTTTTCTGCCAGATTTCGAGACAGAATTTTGTTGCGGAAATTATTAAAAGCATCTCGCATTGAAGTACGCGCTATATTGCGAACTTCTGCAAAGCTTTTCCAGTCTTGGGCATTTTGCGTTCTTATAAATTTGGCATGCTTTTTTCGCTGCATTTGCAGCAGCTACGTGACCCGTTTTGTGTACCATGGGGGATCAGTATCATCACTTATTAATTTATGTGGTATATATCTTTCAAATGCTGTCGATACTATCTCTTTGAAATCATTCCACAACTTTTCTACGCCTACATGATCAGATCGGAACGAGTGAAGACTGTCTCTTAAAAAGGCGTTAAGAGCATTTATATAAGCTTTTTTAAATAGATATACTTTGCGTTTCTTTTAGATGGTTGTAAGTATTAGGGTATTCAGCCTAGTAGAAACTTACTTGTGGTCGCTAATCCCTGTAATCTTCACGATACTCACTATTTGTCCAGGAATATTTGTTGCTAAGAGGTCAAGTATGCTTTCGCAACCATTTACACATCGAGTGGGATTATGAACTAATTGTTCAAAATAATTTTCTGAGAAAGCATTCAGTACAATTTCTGATGACGTTTTATGCCTACTGCTGGCTTTAAACGTATAATTTTTCCAGCATATTGAGGGTAGATTGAAATCGCCACCGACCATAACTCCAAGAGTGGGGTACATATTTGAAATGAGCGCGCAGGGGCTCGACATTTGTTTGCTGAGTACGGGCTTGGCGACCCCGGGGTTCCTGACCTGGGGACTGGTAAGAGCCACCAGCCCTCCTCCACCGTAAGCTCTGGGCATGCTTCAGCGGCTACCGTGTGGCGCGGCGGTGGACCGTTGCGTGTCTTAGGGAATGGGGATCTTGGCTTCACTGCCCGGATCACCTCTATCAAAAACCCTCAGCCTCAAGATGTGCTGCGCGCTGATGAAATGCGTGTCTGTTGAGTTTGAACAGTCGTTAGCGGGCAACCTCTGGGGAAACTGCCGCACCTCAGTTGTGTGTGGCTTACTCAGGCACACGGGTCTCTGTCTGAGTGTACCCTTATTTCCCTAGCTACTCGGGGACTGAGATGGAACCCTCGAAATCTTCTTCTTACCCTCCCAGCGGGAGTTCTCACACCCATTCATCAAAAAACTAAGGGAGGCTAGTCTTCCTGATAATCAATTTATTACCAGTAATGGGACTCAAGGAGTCATGAATTACAACGTCTTTGTAGTGGTCAAGAGGAAGGAGGGGACGTTTGAAAGAGTGTCCCCCTTCTATATCCAGAAAGGCTTAGAAGCGCTGGCTGGTACCCTAAAGCCTATTAAGCGGCTGCGAAATGTTTCCCTACTTGTCGAGATTAACCGGGCAAAGCAGGTGGAACGTCTTATGAAGTGACAGAAACTGAGTGAGTACGACATCATTGTTGAGTTGCATAACTCCGTTAACTCCAGCAAAAGTGTGGTAACCTGCCGTGATATTATGAACATAGACGTTGCTGAACTGAAAAAAGAATTGGTACCACAGGGGACCATAGATGTGGTACAAAGAACTCACAAGACCACTGGAGAGACTGAGAAGACTGCCACTTCTTTTGTGACCTTCAATTCTCCAACGCTACCTGAACACATCAATGCAGGTTTCCTCTAACTATGCGATGATTCAAACGCCAGCGTTTTGGCCGTACAACGATACGTTGCAGAGGCGAAGCGACTTGTGGGAAGTGCGCAAAGGCAACGCAAAATTCAGGAAATCAAAGTGACCAAGCCAATCCCCTATGTAGAAGCGAAAAAGGGCTATCAGGCAATGAAACCGCCTGTCTTTGCCACGTCTTATGCTTTCTTATCTACCACTAGCACCTGAACTTGCACCTGCATGTGCCAAAGCCGAGAGAAAGACATAACGATACAGTAATGCTTCCGCAGTGCGCAGCCTAAAGGCACCCCAAAAGCAGACTGCTTCACAACACCAACTTTCTTCAAGAAAAGGTGGCTCTCGCCGTCCCACTTCCCCCTCATCCTCGCTGGGAAAGGGAGCAGGGAAAGGAACTCAACATTGAGGTAGAAAGCTGACTTGGGCGCCATCAGACGTCGTTCTGGCACATACAACTGATGATGAGGACACCTTGGATTTTGATGCCTCATCACCAGATCCAGTCAGCCCTACCACTCCGCCTCGCTCCACAAGCGCCTCACCACCTCGGCCCAAAGACAGGGGTAAATCATGACCACATTGATGAAATGGCTGCCTTAGTCCAACGGAATATCAATGGATACAGGACTCATCTGGGGGAATTGAGATTCCTGGCATAGGACAGACCTATTCGCCTTTGCCTTCAAGAAACTCATTTTAAAGAGACTGACACACCTGTACTTTGAGGCTACCAGCTTTACAGAAAAGACGACCTTACTGGTGATAGGGCAAAAGGTGTTTGTAAAGAACACTTTTCACTCCTCACCTGTTCCCTTAACAACAACACTACGAGCGGTTGCTGTAGATAGTGGCCCATGTTGACTTCATCATGTGCTCTTTGTACCTACCACCTCATGAGCCTCTTGACAGAGGGGCCCTCAATCATCTTCTTGATGAATTCGCCCACCCCTTTCTACTTTTGGGAGACTTCAATCCACACAGTGCACTATGGGGTTCTCACACCACTTGCCCAAAAGGGTAGGGCACTTGAAGATCTAGTGCCCACCACAGATCTCATACATTTAAACATGGGTCAAGCTACACATTTTAGCACCACTACAGGTTCGTCTACCACCATAGACCTCTCCATCTGCTCGCCTGCTCTTGGGGACACTGCTCAGTGGACAGTGGACGATGACCTTCATAGTAGTGACTATTTCCCTATCTGGATCCATCTGCCTGATGGAGCAGATCCTGAAAGAAAGCCATCGAGACAGTTGTTCAAAAGGCTAACTGGATGCTTTACAGGCAGTTCGCTATTTTCGAGCAATGTGACGGCACCTAGGACTGGGTGGATCACATTACATCTGTGACTCACCTTGACGCTGATGCATCCATCTCAAAGTCTGTGGAAACGCTTAGGAAGTGACCTGTCCCTTCGTGGAACGATGAGTGTCGTTTTGCAGTCAGGCACAGGGGGGCAGCATTGCGCGGGTTCAGTCGATGCCCTACAGATGAGAAGCTTGTAAACTTTCGAATAGCGCGTACAAAGACGAGGAGAATAATTTGGGAGAGTAAACAGAGGTCTTGGCAAGAGTTTCTGATCTACAACTCTCGACCACCAATAGCAGCTGTACGAGTACAGGAGTCTCTTGTAATATCGACAAGCGATATAGCTCAGACAATGGCTGAATCACATAAATCCATTACGGCCGATTCCAGTCGGGATCCCACCTTCCGTCGATATCGGGAGGCACAGGAGAAGGCTGATCTCGATTCCGTTCCACCAACATGCAAGAATACAACCAGCCTTTCTCTCTGTGGGAATTGGATTCTGCATTGTCAGTTGCTTGTGATACGACCTCTGGAAACGACCTGACAAGCTACAGCTTGTTGCAACAGTTTGACCGACTGTGGGAGGAAGTCCTCCTTCAGCTCTTCAATAAAATTTGGATAACTGGCGACTTTCCCAACTCGTGGAAGGTATCTATTTTAATCCCAATTTTAAAACTAGGAACGGATCGGACAGACCCTGGTAGCTATCGTAGTATTAGCCTGACAAGCTGCGTAGGAAAGACATTGGAGCCTAGTGTGGGTTCTGGAAACCAGGTCCTACTCAGTCGCTCCCAGTGTGGGTTCAGAAGGTATAACTCCACTCTCGATAGCTTGACCCTGCTCGAAGCTGCAATTCAACAAGCTTTCTTTCATAAGCAACACCTGCTCAGTGTCTGCTTCGATTTGGAAAAGGCCTACGACTCTACCTGGAGGCATAAAATTTTGTCGCAGCTCCATCAGTGGGGACTACGTGGATGTCTACCAACCTTCTACGGTCCTTTCTCTCGGACAGATATTTTAGATACAGGGTTGAAAATTTCCTGTCTGACCTTTTTAAGAAGCAGAATGGTGTCCCTCAAGGGAGTGTTTTAAGTGTCACGGCTTTCGCTATCGCAATCAATAGTATTACAACCACAGTACGACGTCCAGTACTCTGTCCTTTGTTTGTGGACGACTTCTCCATCTTCTGTGCATCCTCCAGCCTCGCCACGGCTACTCGGCAATTGCAGCTGACGATCAGGCGGTGGGAGGAATGGTCTTGCACCACAGGTTTTTAACTCTCATTAGAGAAAACAGTTTGTGTTGACTTCAATCGTTCCCACTGTCTGTCTACTTTCCCCGTTTTAAAACTGGGAACACCGTTCTCACTTTTAAGGAAGAGGTGAAGTATCTGGGTCTTATCTTTGATGAGAAGTTAGTATGGTTGCCACACCTTAAAGAACTGAAACTGCGATGTCTCAAGGCCTTAAGCATCCTTAAATGTGCCAGTCACAGGTCTTGGGGAGCCGACAGAGCGCTTCTGCTGCAACTTTATAAGGCCTTTGTGCGACCCCCGGCTTGCATGCGGGTGTCAGATTTATGTTTCAGCAGGGCCTTTATACCTTAAAATGCTAGATGCAGTTCACCAGGCGGGTATTAGGCAGCCAACAGGGGCTTATCGCAACGAATCCTGTTGTTGGTTTGTGTGCAGAGGCTGGTGAGCCTCCGCTGTCTACTCGATGTCTTCTTCTCGTGGTACACCAAGCATATAGGTCATTGTCTGTTCCTACACCACCAGCATCCGGTTATGTTGTTCAGCCGCCACTGGAACGGCTGTTCGATCATCGACCACAAGCAACACGGCCATTTGGGATTCGTGCAAGGGAGAGCCTAGAGTTATTACAGGTGGGGGTTATTCAGGTCTAAAGCCAGGGGTGGAGTAGGGTCACCCCTGGCTACTACCAACGCCCAGATTGCTTTTAGATCTGACTGCTTACAAGAAGCATTGTACCCAAGACCATGTTTTTAAAATTAAATTTAATGACATTTTACGTAGCCACCCAGGTTTTATTACTATCTACACGGATGGTCCTAAGCAGGGAGATGTTTTCGGTTCTTCCGTCGTGTTCCCCGACATTTTCCTCACGATAGCGCTCCTAGAGCAGTTTTCAGTTTATTACGCAGAACTGTTTGCTATCCTCAGAGCAATGAAGCATAAAATGAAAATTTGGAAATTTGTGGTAAGGTCTTATGGGACCAAATTGCTGAGGTCATCGGTTCCTAAGCTTACACACTACTTAATCTAGCTTAAACTATACTAAGGACGAAACACACACCCATGCCTGAGGGAGGACTCAAACCTCCGATGGGAGAAGCCGCGCGGACCGTGACAAGACGCCCAAGACCGCGCAGCTACCCCGCGCGGCAATGGGGCAGATGAGACGGCGTCGTGACAAAAAATTTATCATCTGCTCCGATTCTCAAAGTGCCCTTCTCGCTGCTGGACAGATGTACCCAACAGATCGGACTGTGCAACAAGTGCAGGATGCTCTCCTTCTCTTCCGAAGTCAAAGCAAGAAAGACATTTTCTGCTGGGTTCCAGGACACATAGGCATCTAGGGAAACGACCTCGCTGATGCTGCTGCTAAGGAGGCTTGCTCCCTTCCTCTTCCTGTCCGCTGTTCAGTGCCTCTGCGGGCTGTCACTTCATTTGTGACTAGGAAGGCCATATGTTGGTGAGAGTCCCAGTGGCTGGAAGAGAGGAACAGTAAGCTACGTTCCATCAAGACTTCAGTGCGACCGTGGGTCACCTCCTTCCGCTAGCGACGGTGTGAAGACGTAGCCCTTACTCGGTTTAGAGTGGGACATTGTCCATTGACACATGGCTTCCCCATACGTTGGGAGCATCCCCCATTATGTCAGCGATGCGGGACAGAGCTGTCAATACGATATCTTTTAACTGAGTGTGTTTTATATGACGACCTGGGGGTTGAACTGGGTCTCCCACAGGATCTTCCCTCTATTTTAAATGATAACGAGGCGAGTGTTGTTCGTGTCTTAAAATTTTGTGTGGTGTCCGGAATTCTTCCCAAAATACTCGGTGTGCGACCTTAATGTGTTACAGAGTGGCTGGGTCACGTATTATTTCTAAGTCGTCATCCAGCCACGGTTATTTCTCTGTTTATAACAACATCTTTACAGGTATTTTCTCCATGATTTTATTTAGTTATCCTGCAGTGGCTCACTGGCGTTTCATTACAGACTTTCTGAACCTCAACATTGTGGGTTTTCTTTACGTTTCCTAAGGTGGGATCAAACGTGGTTTTCCAGTTTATTGATCTCCATCCATAGATTATGAAAATCTTCTTCGGTATAACATTAATGCAAGGGGGCTAATGATCTAGCTGTTTAGCGCCCTCCGCCATAAATCATCATCATCACCATCATCATCATATTTGGCATGAGCCTCAAGTTTCCTTTGAACTGTTCAGCAACTACATCTTCTGAGTAGGGGGGGGGGGGGGGTTCGGTAAAACGATCCAATTAATAGTTTAGTCCGATTGCCAGGTATAACTTCTACGGATACTATTTCGCAGGAACTTCCTACTTCAGTTGCACTACAAGGCAAACTACTTCTGACAGCAATAAATACTGCACCACCAACTGCATTTAATCTATCCTTTCTGAACATTATTTGATCGTTTGAAAAAATTTCGACTGAACCTATTTCCGGCTTTAGCCAGCTTTCTGTACCTATGATATTTGAGCTTCAGTGCTTTCTACACTCCTGGAAATGGTAAAAAGAACACATTGACACCGGTGTGTCAGACCCACCATACTTGCTCCGGACACTGCGAGAGGGCTGTACAAGCAATGATCACACGCACGGCACAGCGGACACACCTGGAACCGCGGTGTTGGCCGTCGAATGGCGCTAGCTGCGCAGCATTTGTGCACCGCCGCCGTCAGTGTCAGCCAGTTTGCCGTGGCATACGGAGCTCCATCGCAGTCTTTAACACTGGTAGCATGCCACGACAGCGTGGACGTGAACCGTATGTGCAGTTGACGGACTTTGAGCGAGGGCGTATAGTGGGCATGCGGGAGGCCGGGTGGACGTACCGCCGAATTGCTCAACACGTGGGGCGTGAGGTCTCCACAGTACATCGATGTTGTCGCCAGTGGTCGGTGGAAGGTGCACGTGCCCGTCGACCTGGGACCGGACCGCAGCGACGCACGGATGCACGCCGAGACCGTAGGATCCTACGCAGTGCCGTAGGGGACCGCACCGCCACTTCCCAGCAAATTAGGGACACTGTTGCTCCTGGGGTATCGGCGAGGACCATTCGCAACCGTCTCCATGATGCTGGGCTACGGTCCCGCACACCGTTAGGCCGTCTTCCGCTCACGCCCCAACATCGTGCAGCCCGCCTCCAGTGGTGTCGCGACAGGCGTGAATGGAGGGACGAATGGAGACGTGTCGTCTTCAGCGATGAGAGTCGCTTCTGCCTTGGTGCCAATGATGGTCGTATGCGTGTTTGGCGCCGTGCAGGTAAGCGCCACAATCAGGACTGCATACGACCGAGGCACACAGGGCCAACACCCGGCATCATGGTGTGGGGAGCGATCTCCTACACTGGCCGTACACCACTGGTGATCGTCGAGGGGACACTGAATAGTGCACGGTACATCCAAACCGTCATCGAACCCATCGTTCTACCATTCCTAGACCGGCAAGGGAACTTGCTGTTCCAACAGGACAATGCACGTCCGCATGTATCCCGTGCCACCCAACGTGCTCTAGAAGGTGTGAGTCAACTACCCTGGCCAGCAAGATCTCCGGATCTGTCCCCCATTGAGCATGTTTGGGACTGGATGAAGCGTCGTCTCACGCGGTCTGCACGTCCAGCACGAACGCTGGTCCAACTGATGCGCCAGGTGGAAATGGCATGGCAAGCCGTTCCACAGGACTACATCCAGCATCTCTACGATCGTCTCCATGGGAGAATAGCAGCCTGCATTGCTGCGAAAGGTGGATATACACTGTACTAGTGCCGACATTGTGCATGCTCTGTTGCCTGTGTCTATGTGCCTGTGGTTCTGTCAGTGTGATCATGTGATGTATCTGACCCCAGGAATGTGTCAATAAAGTTTCCCCTTCCTGGGACAATGAATTCACGGTGTTCTTATTTCAATTTCCAGGAGTGTATTAGGGGTTTGGGGTCTGGTTCTTCCCCAACACAGCTACGACAATTTACAACTACAATACCGATCATTTCTACAACTACCTTATTGTGTTTTACGTGCCCCCTTTTAGACGGGCCCCCTTTCTGTGGTTCTCTGAGATCATCTAACTTTAAAAAAAATAAAAAATAAAAAAAAACAGTCCCTTCCACATAGCCCCCGCTACCCGTGTAGCCGCCTCCTGTGTGTAGTGGACTCCTGACCTATTAAGTAGAACCCATAAAAACAAAAACCGATAGCGCAAGTCATCGAATCTGCAGCCTACACAGTCACAGAACCGCCTGAGCCTCTCATTCAGACCCTCCACTCGGCTCTGCACCAAAGGATCGCAGTCGGTTCTATGGACGATGCTGCAGATGGTGAGGCCCGCATTAAGGTGGTTCCATGAACCCTCTGCCAGGCACGTAAATGTGATTTTCAGAGTATCCACGTAGATGTAGATGTAGATGAATCTCGGAGGCTACCTCTCAAAGCTGCAGCGACGTTGGGACACTTGCGACGATTTCCGCGACACATCTGATTCGTTGGAATCCCCCTGTGACTGCGTCATTACTACTTCTTCCGACACGCAACATCTGATCGGGCTGTCTTCACTCGAGAGAAGAGTGGCAGACAGAGATGCGTTAGTGTGTCTCTGGCCGACAGTTGAAAGCGAGAATAGGCTGCCTAGCTGGCTAATTACGCCTTGGCAACGGGTACGAGGTACTTCCCAGTGTTGATAACATTTCTGAGCCAGCACGGCGTGCCTCTCCTGTCCGGCCAATTGCCCATATTTCTGCCCAGTGCAGACAAGAGTTGAAGTGGGTCAGTCATTAGGAGATCCAGTGTCAGGAGGGCTATGGAGCTCCTCATGGAAATAACAGGCAGGACGGGAAATAAAGCCAGTGTACACTCAGTATCTTTGTCTGGAGGTCTCCTCCGGGATGTAGAGGATTCTCAGATGGCAGCTACTGAACACAGCGTGTGCCACCGTCTGCAAATAGTGGCTCATATCGGCACGAATGGCGCCTGCAGCTTGGGTTCTGAGGGCATCACCACTTCCTATAGACGGATTAATGATTTCAAGGCGTCTGATCATCGCATGGGGGCTGCAGGCTAAGCTAACTATTTATAGCTTCGTACCCATGATTGATAGCGGTCGTCTGATGTGGAGCGGAGTGGAAGGTCTAAATGAGAGGCTCAGACGATTCTGTGACAATATCAGATGCGAATTTTTCAACCTTTGCTATCGGCTGGAGATTCGTTGGCCGCTTAATAGGTCAGGCGTGCATTATACTCTGGAAGCATTAGTGGTGTACGCGTGGTGTACTCATGAGTGTGTTTACATTAGAGAAATCTCCTCTTTGGATCATAGATGAACTGCCTGCCGAAACCGTATATACTACATCGGCCACATTATTCTCAGGAATACTCGCCATTGCAGACAGTATATAGAAAAGGTTAATTTGATATTAATAAACAAAACGAACGTACCTGGTAAAATTCGAGAATTAATGCCGCTTATTAAAATGATACTGCCAAGACTGTATTAGGAACAGAAATTTGGTTGGAACCGGAAGTAAATAGCAATGAATTCCTAAATACAATTTCGAAAAATTATCATAAGGATACTGTAGGGAAGCAGCCTACTCACGCTGTAGTAAATTCACATCAGTTTCCTTCCATTGTGTGCCAGCCAGTCTGCTGTAACTAGCTCTGACGTCATAAATGTTGCGCAATACCTTAAAAATCAAGCAAAGAACCTAAAACTTTTCTAGCATGTCAGAAATAATACTAAATTAATGTGTGTTAAATATCAGTTCGATAACTTCAGCCATTTTCGAAATTTGGACGTTTTTCTAAAAAAATCATTGGCGCAACAGAAAAGAGCTAGAGACTTCAAAATTTATATTTAGATTCATCTTTCATAATGATTTAATAAAAACAGTACGTTGGATTTCACAAATTAAGACTTTAGTGGAAATTCATGATTTTCTGATTTTCATCTCAAAACTGAAGGAAGCAAGATAGATTAAGTAGGCTAATAAATAAGGCTAGGATGTTTAGATTTAAATAGGTTGGAGGTCCGCTATGACTATGAAGATGTGTAAAGTTTCTTTTGAATACCTATAAAATTATAGCGATAGCGGATCTCAAAAGGGCCAGTTCAGAGCTCATCTACTGCGTGCAGTGTAATTTAATTAATTCTCTCGCCCAAAGTATTTAACTTAGCCACGTCAAAATTTTATTATCAATACTTACCTGCGTGCTGAATGCACGTTTAAATTAAGAGCTTCTTCGGCCATCAGCAAAAGAAGCTATAAATTATTATGTAACTTGAAGTGGTGCGTTACTAGCCCAGCGGCTAGTCGAGAGAACCGAAAAGATCAGGCGTTCCCTTCGCCGTCCGCACCGCGGCTTTATATATAAGGACGCTACGCGAGGAAGCAAGGCCCCAGTTCTCTCCAGACGCTGAATGACACGCCATCTGTGTCGGTAGTCACGTCGCATCAGTGTATCTGCTACAAACAGCCTTGGGTGCCGTATTAAGTTACTAGAGATACGCGGAACCATGAAAACATTTCATGTGAAGTGTTAATTCTGGAATGATTTTCATTATCTAGCTTCAGTTTGCGTATTGTCGTATTTTCACGTGCCGTCGCGGGACAGACATTCTACCAAATATTTAGCGTGGCGTTTGATGAAGTATTTTCATCAAATTATGGCGAGCATTCTTTTTAACATTTAATTCGGACATTTATAGTTGCATCAGCGCATTAGACTCTGAACTGCTCTGTTAGTTAGGTTGTAGGGATACTTGTGTTTTTTATCAGTGAATTTCAGAATATACTCAACTATTTTGGAAAACCGTTTTTGATTAGAAATCCCGGACAATCTCCTAATTCCTCAGAGCTATAAGCTGCAGCTATAATAGTATCTCAATTGAAGTGGGCACTAGGATATCTAATTACTGGCTCCATGTTTTATTAAATCACTTTCTGGGTGCCAAGAAGTAAATAGAGAGCCAGTGTTGAGAACAGCGAAAGACAGCATTAACAACATACTAAAAGCCAGAAACTGATTCTACAGGCAAGCATTTATACAGCAATTAATTAGATTTTTTACAAATTACTCGCCGCTCCACATATGGTGCATCGGCCGGGAAATCAACTAAGTGAAAGTGATTTTTAACTATTCGGATTCGCGAGTGAAATGCGACACGCAACTGAGTATAAAACAGTGAAAGTGTTACGTGTGTATGTGGACGACGCAATTGGATTAACAACGCATCTGGATTGACGGAGCTGGCACTGAGTCTAGCGGTGCTGCCTGCATCGCGAGAAGCCAGTTTCGCCTCACCGCAGTCGTCCGCTGGAGCAGCCGGCGCAGCGCCTGCAATTGCGGGCCACGCAAACACACAACAACCGTCGGAGAGCCGTCTGCAGTTCAACGTGCCACGTCGCATCAGGAATCCTGGTACGCCGAGCCGGCAACGCCATACGTCGTGCAGAAGGAACTAAGTTAAGTGGAAAGCTGTTAAAAATTTTCCTAACCTGCACTAAAAGACTGTCGGCGATGGAACCGCCAAAAGAAACTGAAGTTAAACTTATATCAGAACCCATGTCTGTTGAAGGAACTGTAAATCCAGACAACGGTTCAAGTGTAAATATGCATGAAAGTAGTAATGTTAAAGTGAAAAATGAAGTATTGTCTCCTGACAGTAGTGTGGGAAGGGGCAATGATTCAATAAT
Organism: Schistocerca piceifrons; assembly: GCF_021461385.2. NCBI lineage: Eukaryota > Metazoa > Arthropoda > Insecta > Orthoptera > Acrididae > Schistocerca > Schistocerca piceifrons. The sequence continues at coordinate 182,152,255 of NC_060149.1, forward strand.
AGAGACCCCTGTAGTAAAGCGGAAAGTAGAAATTGTAAATTTATGGGATGATAGTTTCTCTGATGAATTAAAAATGAAACAGTCATCAGAGATGGTAGAGTTTAAGAAGGAGCAATTGGATATGACTAATCAATCAGAAGTTTCATGTAGTTTTGATGATTCTGGTATTGGAGCTAGTTTTTCGTCACCTGGGTGTGATAAAAAGCCAGCTCGTGAGCAACCCAAAGATGCTGGGGCTGTTGATTTAAATGTTATATTACAAGCAATAGCTGCCAGCAATGCTGAATTAAAGTCTGAAATTGTGGCCAGCCAAACAAATTTTAATAAACGATTGGAGGTAATGGACGATACCTTCAAGGCTGGTTGCAATAAGTTGAAAGAGGATCTAGACAGTTTGAATTATAAAATTGATTACAATCATGAAGATATTAAGAAAAAGGTTGCTCAACAGTTTTCTGAAATGTATAAAACAGTTAAATCCGAAGTTGCTGAGGTTCGCAAAGACTTCCAAATGGAAGATGCGAAGCTGGAGCACAAGTTAACAGAAAAGATCGAGGCGGAATCTGAACTGTGCTCAGATAGGTTTAAAGATGTTAACTTAAAAGTAAACATATGTCAAGCAGTAGTAAATGCAATCAAAACTGATACTACTCATATTGTACAAAGAGTAGATAATGTTGAAATGAAAGTAGAAAATATCAGTACTAACATTGCTAACATTGAGAGTAAAGTAGCTTCAGTAACTTCTGGTAATGGTAGTATACAACAAGTTGTAGCTGCAAATGCCGCTTTTATCGGGTGTCGGCAGTTCTTGCGGTTTGATCCAGGTAAAAATATCCACCCGCTAGATTTCTGGAACGATTTTGAAGATGTGATTCCACCAACTTGGTCTGAACGAGAGAAAATCTCGTTTATTAGAAGCCATTTAGCAGGTGACGCCATGCGTTGGTCAGCTGATGTTATGTTAAAGTGTAAAACATTAGCGGAATTTAAAACAGCTTTCATTAATGAGTATTGGTCTAGCAATAAGCAAAATGAAGTGTTGAGAGAATTTTGGAGTGGAAAACGCTTCAATGCAGGCAAGGAATCAATTAAAGAGTTTGCTAGGTCATGGATTTCACGTTTGTCACATTTGGCGGAAAAGCTAAAACCAGAAATGATTATACTAGGTCTTGAAGCCAAACTGCCATGGTATTGGCAAACTAGAATTATATCAGCCCCTAGAGACAATCTGGATCGTTTCATTGAGTATTTGGAACGTGTAGAACGTGTTGCTGCCAATGAGGAGCTAGCACGTAATAACAGAAATGCCAATAACAATAATAGTAACTTTAGGAACGAGCAAAATGGCAATGTAAACATCAGAACAGTAGGTGTTCGACATCCTAAGAGAAGTAGGAATTGGGGAAATAATTATCAGAACCAACAATGGCGTCCAAGGGATAATAATTTTGTTCCAAACAGAAATATGTATGTAAACAACAGTACGGAACGCAATGCTGTGCCAGTCAACTATAATGAAACTAAAGGAAACAGCAGTAGGCCGAGGCGGGAAAACTAGTTCCCGTCTATGAGGACACTGGCGCTCACCAGGCGGTTACTTTTCCTAAGCCAGTAGTTACGGGAATTGGTAAGACAGATCAGAATACTCAAACTGAACATGTGGATGAAGAGTCGGTAGCACCTAAGGATACAACAGAAATATTAGATCACTCACAGTATTTGATAGATACCGTATTAGAGACGCTTTCTAAGTGGGAAGAGAAAGAGAAGGCGCAGCAGTGTAACGATAGGGACGAGCTACAAAATACTGAATTGTCAGGTGAAGAAGCAGAAGAAATTCATGCTTATATTTACGATGAGAATGATGTGCTCTTATCTAAAGTGCCTGTGCAGGATGTTGATAATGTACTAATAGATTTAGGACAGGAGATAAGTGAGAATGTAGAGGGTAGGCTGTTGAGGGTCGATGAACCCAGTAGCTGTGACCAGTTGTCCCTTGAGAAGGAAACAGACGATAATGGTAAAAGTGGTTTAGCTGTAACTAGTGTTATGCCCGGTCTGGAGGCGCAGAACCGCTCAGACTACAGTAATTTGGGTTATGTTCAGCAAACTAAATGTAATGAAGTCGTGCGGTGTTTCGATTTAAAATTAATAGACCGACTGGAAAAGGCAGCTGAAAATGTAATTCAGGAAACCCCTACACACTGTGACCTAAATGTAATGAAGACAGATGTCGATCACTTTAGTTGGAGACAAATCCAAAAGGAACTATTAGATGAATGTGAGAAACCACCTGTACAACCTAGAATAAGCCACCCTATAATAATAGTGAATGTGTTGGGTATCAATGTACGTTGTCTCTTAGACAGTGGAAGTGAGGTGAGTGCAATATCTCAGTCCTTCTTTGATGCATTACCTGGTAAAGACAAGCTTACAGTAATGAGGGTATCGGGACTAAGAATAATTGGTGCTACTGGCAAGGTGTCAAAAACGGTAAAGCAAGAAGCTTTGCTGCCCTTTAACATTAACGGTAATTTAATTGATCATCCATGTTTAATTGTAAACAATCTCAGTATTGAGGTTTTAATTGGCATAGATTTCTTGTCAAAATATCAGAGTGTTGTTGACTTTGAAAGAAGCCAGTTAAAAATGGTCTTGCCAATAACCGGAGTAATTATAGTACCTTTTAGTGATAAACATGTAGTAACTGATCATGAAACTTGGGAATTGCCTATACGAGTTCTGAAAAATAGGAGGTATTGGGACGAAGGTGTTAATCTTAATAACAGAAAGCTGAACACAGAAGAAGAAGAAGAAGCAATTATTTTAGACAAAATAGAAGCTAAATTGCAGGAAATCGATAATATTTCAGACAATCAAAAGGAAGAACTGAGACAGGTTCTAAAAAGGCATCATAAAGTATTTTCAGATCGACGTGGCGTGGTCAAAGGTTATGAATAAATGCTGTAGGGAGGAGGTTGTTCTGTAACCTCTACACAGTGTGGCAGCTGTGCAGTCCCAGCTGTGTGAGATCTTCTTTCCATTTCAGGTCTCACTCACTCTTCATCTTTTCTATCCACCTAAAATTTCTAACTCTTCTTTACAGCATTAAACCAATGAATGCTGTAGGGAGGAGGTTGTTCTGTAACCTCTACACAGTGTGGCAACTGTGCAGTCCCAGCTGTGTGAGATCTTCTTTCCTTTTCAGGTCTCACTCATTCTTCCTCTTTCCTGTCCTCAAAAATTTCGACCTCTTCTTTCCAAATACTAAAATTTTCCGTTATGACTATCAATACAGCATTAAACCAATGAATGCTGTAGGGAGGAGGTTGTTCTGTAACCTCTACACAGTGTGGCAGCTGTGCAGTCCCAGCTGTGTGAGATCTTCTTTCCCTTTCAGGTCTCACTCATTCTTCCTCTTTCCTATCCACTAAAATTTTCGACCTTTTCTTTCCAAATACTAAAATTTTCCGTTATGACTATCAAGCCAGCATTAAGCTAATGAATGCTGTAGGGAGGAGGTTGTTCTGTAACCTCTACACAGTGTGGCAGCTGTGCAGTCCCAGCTGTGTGAGATCTTCTTTCCATTTCAGGTCTCACTCATTCTTCATCTTTCTTATCCACAAAAATTTCGACCTCTTCTTTCCAGACATGAAAATTTTCTGTCATGGCTATCAAGCCATGAGTTATGTAACCATTCTATCTACCGATTAGTGAAGAAAAATACCTAATGTGGCAAACCTAATAGTGACAAACAATAGAGGAGTATGACGTAATTAAGATATAAAATGTATTTGAGTAACAAGTATGTATAGTACCCTGGTAATATAATAAGTACAAAGTGTTGTTTTATTGGAAATGGTCCACCAACAGTAATTTAAAAAGATATATGAATTCATGTACGAGCAGGATCTGAAGTGGTAGTGAAACCTGGTGTATGCTGTAGAGCTAACTAATTAATAGTAAGAAAGAGATTGCTTAGTGTTATGAAAATTATGCAGATAAGTTGTAAGAATGAACTCACCTGGTGTAGCAAGGAAAGGCAGTGTAATAGAATTGAGCAGTGTTTGTGGTTGAGAAGTGAAGGACACGTCCCTGAAGTATTTATAAGGTTGGAGCTGGCCATTATTTTTAGTGTAGTGTGTGACAGGATACACCTACACGTATTGAGGTTATCAGTTGGAGGCGTGAATGCGACCATAGGTACCCTTATGTTAGATGAGACAGAGCAGCTCATGGTGTCCTATAGGTTTAAGGAATTTAGCATTACGCTCGTCCATAATTACTTGATGCACTTTGGTGGTAGGTCTGAGAGAGACTACCTGTGGTTTCAGCGTCCGATCGAGTGGAAATGGATTGCCACGTGAGCAAACTAATCAGCTGCAATACACTATGAATATGGAATAAATGTGCTATCCTATGCTTTAAATGTTAATACAGTGAGTGTTAAATAAGTTCATACACTAGCAAAGTAAATAAGTAACATAATGACAGACGTGAAACCTTATTTTAGCTCAGCATAAATACACTTCAAAGTAAGTAAGTACCTAAATGCAGGTGTGGAACTGACAACAGCAGAGGACCAATAAGTGGATTTTGTAGTCAACTAAACGTAGTGTGTTTTGAACACTCACAACTGTACTATTACCAAAAGTTACTCACATGTACAAAGAAGCTGAGAAAACAACCACTAATCATACTCATACTATCTCTAAGAATAAGGTAATCGAAGATGAGTCAGCTAAGTGAGTAAAATACAGATTTGTCAGGAATGTACCGAGCATTGGTTCAGTGTTCTGGCCCAGAAATAATAAATTCAGATTAAATATGATTCATGATTGTATGCCTTGAGCATAGATTTTCTCTAGTACGTGACTAACGGCGTTTCGAGCCATTTGTTTACCGATTTTATGACAATTAAGTAACCACGAGAGTAAAATTGAAAAAGTTCTGTTAACTTTGTTCCAGCAAAATAACAAAGGATAAAATGTATATATCCCCATTTCATTGTGACCCACCCATAGATATTAAGTGAACAGAGTCTGAGGCACTCTTTTTGTTTGTTCTACAGGACAAACCAGATAATGGCAGCCTGGTAGCTGCGTGAAAGCGTGGAGTGACTTGGACACAACTCACAGTGACCCCTCCCCTTTCCCCCATGTAATTTAGAGAGAACGTGAAGGACGCACACCATAGCAACTTCCCCTCCTCTACCCTTGTGAATGGAAGTGTAGGACGCCAGCCAAAGCGGCTACAACCACGTGTGTAAAAATTATTTGTGAACTTTTCTTTCAGGTTTAGAAAAGACTGCTAAGAGATATTCATCTGTTTATGTATCATGTTATTTTCTTTGAATTTGTGTATGTAAAAATGTATTTAATGTATTTAATGGATCTAAGATTTTCATAATTTTTTCAATTTGTATGTGTTTGTTTGTCTAAGGCAATATGTATGCCAAAATATTTCATTGACTTTGCTTAAAATTTTGAGTAATGACATTGTTTAAAAAGGCAGTGAACATGCCTACAATTTAAATAATTAATGTAGGTAATCAGTTTTCTTTAATGTTTCTACAGGTTTATATTTCAATTTTGATTTTCATAGGGAGTTAAACTGTACTCTTGCTTCCCTTTTTGTAATTAAATTTTTTTTCATTCATTAACATTCATAAACAAAAAATTTAAGTAGAGGGTGATGTAGGGAAGCAGCCTACTCACGCTGTAGTAAATTCACATCAGTTTCCATTGTGTGCCAGCCAGTCTGCTGTAACTAGCTCTGACGTCATAAATGTTGCGCAATACCTTAAAAATCAAGCAAAGAACCTAAAACTTTTCTAGCATGTCAGAAATAATACTAAATTAATGTGTGTTAAATATCAGTTCGATAACTTCAGCCATTTTCGAAATTTGGACGTTTTTCTAAAAAAATCATTGGCGCAACAGAAAAGAGCTAGAGACTTCAAAATTTATATTTAGATTCATCTTTCATAATGATTTAATAAAAACAGTACGTTGGATTTCACAAATTAAGACTTTAGTGGAAATTCATGATTTTCTGATTTTCATCTCAAAACTGAAGGAAGCAAGATAGATTAAGTAGGCTAATAAATAAGGCTAGGATGTTTAGATTTAAATAGGTTGGAGATCCGCTATGACTATGAAGATGTGTAAAGTTTCTTTTGAATACCTATAAAATTATAGCGATAGCGGATCTCAAAAGGGCCAGTTCAGAGCTCATCTACTGCGTGCAGTGTAATTTAATTAATTCTCTCGCCCAAAGTATTTAACTTAGCCACGTCAAAATTTTATTATCAATACTTACCTGCGTGCTGAATGCACGTTTAAATTAAGAGCTTCTTCGGCCATCAGCAAAAGAAGCTATAAATTATTATGTAACTTGAAGTGGTGCGTTACTAGCCCAGCGGCTAGTCGAGAGAACCGAAAAGATCAGGCGTTCCCTTCGCCGTCCGCACCGCGGCTTTATATATAAGGACGCTACGCGAGGAAGCAAGGCCCCAGTTCTCTCCAGACGCTGAATGACACGCCATCTGTGTCGGTAGTCACGTCGCATCAGTGTATCTGCTACAAACAGCCTTGGGTGCCGTATTAAGTTACTAGAGATACGCGGAACCATGAAAACATTTCATGTGAAGTGTTAATTCTGGAATGATTTTCATTATCTAGCTTCAGTTTGCGTATTGTCGTATTTTCACGTGCCGTCGCGGGACAGACATTCTACCAAATATTTAGCGTGGCGTTTGATGAAGTATTTTCATCAAATTATGGCGAGCATTCTTTTTAACATTTAATTCGGACATTTATAGTTGCATCAGCGCATTAGACTCTGAACTGCTCTGTTAGTTAGGTTGTAGGGATACTTGTGTTTTTTATCAGTGAATTTCAGAATATACTCAACTATTTTGGAAAACCGTTTTTGATTAGAAATCCCGGACAATCTCCTAATTCCTCAGAGCTATAAGCTGCAGCTATAATAGTATCTCAATTGAAGTGGGCACTAGGATATCTAATTACTGGCTCCATGTTTTATTAAATCACTTTCTGGGTGCCAAGAAGTAAATAGAGAGCCAGTGTTGAGAACGGCGAAAGACAGCATTAACAACATACTAAAAGCCAGAAACTGATTCTACAGGCAAGCATTTATACAGCAATTAATTAGATTTTTTACAAATTACTCGCCGCCCCACAATACGTCATACCTCAAAAGTGGCAGAGTATTTATTGCAGTAAAGAATTCAATAGTATCTGGTGAGGCTGTTAGGGATTCCTTATGTGAATTGATCTGAATGAAGTTAAATATCAAAGGTGGGTAAAAGTGGTAATCGAGTGCTTTTATGTACCAGTTTCGTCAGGAGATCTACCGGTAAATAACTTCAGAGACAATTTACAGAATCAGTATGTCTTACCTAAGTACGTTCCGAGCAAGGTCTTAAGGGATGGGTAAGACCCACCATGGTTTAATAGCCGTGTTAGAAAACTGCTACGTAAACAGGAAGGTTTCATTACATATTCAAAGTAATTCAAAACGTAAGTGCCAAACAAAAGCTTAATGAAGGGTAAGTAACAGTAAGGAGAGCAAAGAGTGGAAAGTCCAGTGACTTTAAAAGTAAAATTTTGTCAACCGATGTGACAAAATACTCTAAGAGACTTCGATATTACGCAAAATCAGTAAGCGGATGGAAATCATTTGTTCAGTCAGTCATTGACCATACTACCACCGAAACTGAAGATGAATCAGTGAAGGCCGAACTGCTGAAATCGGCCTTCCGAAACAGTTACACAGCGGAAGACCTTAATGAGATTCCTCCTTTCACTCACTGTACGAGTGTCTAAATTGCAAATATTGTGGTATGTGACGTGGGAACGGAAAACAACTAAAACCGCTAAGTAGTGAAAAGACAGCAGCAGCACTTGAGGTACGTGTAAGATTCTGCGGAGTCCATGCGAAAGAACTTGCTTCCCTTCTAACAGTAGTTTATCGTATATCACAGTAGAAAGGAAGGTTACCTAGAGACTGGAAAAGAGCGCAGGTCTTTACCAGTTTCAAGAAGGGTCGTAGTACAGATGAGCATCATTATAGGCCTATATCGCTGACTTCTACAATATGTGATCCAAAGTATCCGGATACCTGCCTGAAAATGACTTCCAAGTTCGTGGCGCCCTCCATCAGTAATGCTGGAATTCAATATGTTGTTGGCCCATCCTTAGCCTTGATGACAGCTTCCAGTCTCGCAGGCATACCTTCAATCAGCTGCTGGAAGGTCTCTTGGGGAATGGCAGCCCATTCTTCACGGAGTGCTGCACTGAGGAGAGGTATCGATGTCGGTCGGTGAGGCCTGGTACGAAGTCGGCGTTCCAAAACATCCCAAAGGTGTTCTATAGGATTTAGATCAGGACTCCGTACAGGCGAGTCCATTACAGGGATGTTACTGTCGTGTAACCACTCCGCCTCAGGCGTTGCATTATGAACAGGTGCTCGATCGTGTTCAAAGATGCAGTCGCCATTCCCGAATTGCGCTTCAACAGTGGGAAGCAAGAAGGTGCTTAAAACATCACTGTAGGCTTGTGCTGTGAAAGTGCCATGCGAAACAGAAAAGGGGTGCATGCCGCTCCTCGATAAACACGACCACACCATAACACCACCGCCTCTCACTCTTTGCACTGCACACGCTCTCAAATTACGTTCAGCGGGCAATCGACATACCCACACCCTGCCAGTCGATCGCCACATTGTGTACGTTTTTCCACTGTTCAATCGTCCAGTGATTACGTTCCTTACACCAAGCTAGACGTCGTTTGGCATTTACCGGCGTGATGTGTGGCTTATCAGCAGCCGCTCGGCCATGAAATCCAAGTTTTATCAACTCCTGCCCAACTGTCATAGTACTTGCATTGGATCCTGATGCAGTTTGTAATTTCTGTGTGATTGTCTGGATAGATGTTTGCCTATTACACACTATGACCCTCTTCAACTATCGGCAGTCTCTGTCAGTCAACAGACGAGGTCGGCCTGTACGCTTTTGCGCTGTACGTGTCCCTTCACGTTTCCACTTCACTATCCCAGCGGAAACGTTGGACCTAGGGTTGTATAAGAGTGTGTAAATCTTGCGTACAGACGTATGTCACAAGTGACACCCAATCACCTGGCCACGTTCGTAGTCCGTGAGTTCCGCGGAGAGCCCTATTCTGCTCTCTCAGGATGTCTAATGACTACTGAGATAGCTAATATGGAGTACCTGGCAGTAGGTGGCAGCACAATACACCTAATATGAGAAACGTAAGTTTTTGGGGGTGTCCGGATACATTTCATCACATAGTGTATGTCCGTAATTGTTCGTTCCGGCGCTCTTTCATCCTCAAGCCTTCGTGTGAAGTGCTAGAGTAGGTACAAGATTGATCCTTATGTCTGCTTTAGTCTATGTCTGGTGTGGCACAATACAGTTACGTCTTATCTTGTGTGGCATGGTCCATACCAGCTAAGACGTAAGAGAGTCATACGTAGGCACAGACTAACATAGTTGTTAGGAACAGTGTTATACCTATTATACCATCTTCACAGGTACGATTTATAATGGCAAAAAGCCAAAACGGGCTCGTTGTGTAACTTGTGTCGCTACGAGTAAATAAATAAATAGTGCAAAAAAAGCCTATACAAGAAAGAAAATGTTGTTCTTCGCTGTCGTGGATGCTGCGGGCCCATTAGAAAATATATTATGTATCTTCCTTCTATAATTCTGTTAAATCTTGTATCATCGTTAAAATGTGTCCTGGACGAAAAAGTTAATATGTACCATACTGTAGTGTACTAAAGCTTGACAGGTTTATGCACCAGGTTTTACAGTCGCGTCCATTTCGATGAGAGGCACAGCCTTCTGAATCAATGGAGTCGAGAATGAGGTGCCAGACCGATGTAGGAAACGTTTATTTACAAGGAAGATTGCAATAGTTTCAGAAGGCGTCCGCGGAACGCTTGTCTTCGAAGTTGTTACAGCAACGCCTACGCTCACGTTTCGTAACTGAAGTTGGCGTTTTAGGAAACAGTTCAAAAGATGTTTACTGAGCAGAAAATATTCATTTATTGTCCTCTGATAGTGGGCTAAAAGTGTGGAATGATACTACTGAAACCGTACTGAAAGCGACTGACGAACTGACATCCTTTCTTAGGTCTGCCAATCTCATTTTGTCAATATGAAACACCGTTACAGCAGTTGAAATGTAATTCATCGAATGTTTCATTAACGAGACCGATGTATCGCCTCTCCCGAACAGGACATTGAACATAAAATGAAGGAGAACTTAATTGGATTACTTATGTAAATGACATAGTATCCTGTAAATGACATGGAAGGGGGCTGGAAGTTAAAAATTTAATGTCACGTCAATATCAGGCCTTTACAGGCCGAGTAATAACTTAGTTTGACTGGGATTGTGTAAGGATTCGGTCCATATTGTAAAAGGTATCATTCCATAATTGGCATATAACATCAACAAGCACAATAAAAATATTGGATGGAATAATAATTCATACTGAAAGGAAGGGTAATGCTACGCTACCTGGTCTGGTCCATTGTAGTACACTCACGAGGTGGGTTTTTACACTGTACATCTCGAACAAGACAGTTTCATATTACTAAAGAGGGAACGCCCTTTGAACGTCCTCTAGATGCTGTAGTTAAATTTCAATCGTTGCCTCTCAGGAGGTGGTGCTTTAGTATGGGACAATTCGCTACCGTCGCAGGTTCGAATCCTGCCTCGGGCATGGATGTGTGTGATGTCCTTAGGTTAGTTAGGTTTAAGCAATTCTAAGTTCTAGGGGATTGATGACCTCAGAATTTAAGTCCCATAGTGCTCAGAGCCATTTAACCATTATGGGACAATTACACTGTACATTCACATTAATATGATCACCTGTTAAAAGCCTGAATAATCACCTTTTGTATCATAGACCCAGCGAGACGAGCAGGAAGAGAATCTGTGAGGTTCTGGAAGGTACTCACACAGGTGAGGAGCCAGAGTCCAGTCCCGTGGCCAGCTGCGCTATGTTTCTCGGTTGAAAACACATGGCACGTATAGCATGATCGAGATGGTCCCACAGATTTTCCATTGGGGTTAAATCCGGGGAATTTGATAGCCAGAGTAGTGCGCTAAGCTTAACGTGATGACCTTCGAACCACGCACATACTCTGCGAGCTGTGTGACACGTTGCATTGACCTGCTGGTAGATGGCATCGTGCCGAGGAAAACGAAACTGCATGTAGGGGGGATGCATGGTGCGTCTATAAGTTCGGTGAATAGTAATCAGACAACAAAACAAAAGAAACAAACAAATGTTGTTTATTACCCTTCAAAATAGTCGCCACCCGCTACGACACACTTTTGACAACGTTTGTGCAGCTTCTGTTAATTATCAGCAAAAGCCTCCTGTGGAATCGATCGCAGAACGGCTGTCACACGATCTTTGACGGCATTCACGTCCACACAGCGTTCACCTTTCATGGCCGCCTTTAAGCGGGAAAACAGGAAGAAGTCCACAGGAACCAGATCAGAGAAGTACGGAAGGTGTTCAAGAACAGTTACCATCATCTGTGACAGGAATTGGCGCACACGGATCGCGCAGTGTGCAGGGGCGTTGTCATGGAGCGGCATCCATTTTCCAGTCCTGTGAAACTCTGTTCGAACCCGCCGGATTCGCTGTAGCAATCGGTTCTAAACGGGCTAGTAAAATGCAGCATTCGTGGTTTGACCCGCAGGGACAAATTCGTTGTGGATGATGCCGCTGTTGTCGAAGAAGGCGATCTGCAGTGTTTTCACCTCGGATTTTTCAGACGGCTTTTTTTGGTCGCGGGGAAGACGGTGAACACCATAACATCGATTACCGTTTTGATTCCGGATCGAACTGGTAGCATCAGGTATCAACCCCCGTGTCGACGGTGTTCAGAAGCAATGGATCCTGCTCATACATGGAAATGAAATCACCATCAGTTTCCATCCATTTTGCTTTCTGGTCGTCTGTGAGCTTGTGCTGCCGAAATCGGGAGTAGATCTTCCGCTTACCCAAATCATCACGGACGATAATGTGCACCGTGTCCTTGCTAATGCCAAATTCCTCCGGAATCAATCTTAGAGTCCGTCGCCTATCTTGTACCAGCATTTGTTGCACTTTCTCGATGTTTTCTGGGGTTCTTCTTCTCGATGACCGACCTGAACGTGGCTCACCCTCAGTTGTATCCTTACCTTCACGGAAGCGTTTAAACCGTTCGTAAACACATTTTCTGCTGACGGCTGCCGTCCCGTACATCTGCACCAACATTCCATGTTTCTCCGTAGCAGTCTTCTACAATTTCTAGCAGAACTTGATGTTTACACGTTGTTCCATTGCGCTGTGACACTTCCTCTCACACTGACTACGTTCAACTGATCGCAGTCTGTTTACACATGTAGTCACATGCATTTTGTGCCGTGTATCGATTATCCTCAAGTCTCTGAAGACCCATGCGCATGCACGCACATATGCGCCAAGTTGCCTTTCAGATATGGCACCAATCACCGAAATTTTGAGACACACCACGTACGTTCTCCAAGGATAGATGCATATTTGAGTTGATCCATTGCGGTTACCAGAGTAACGAGATTACGCAGGGAATGCCACGAAAACATTCCCCAGACGATAACGCTCCATCCTCCGGCCTAGACTATTCAGACGATTGTTCCAGGGTGCTTGCTTTCAGACGTTTTACGCAGTAGACGCCAACGGCCCTCTGACCGATGGAGGAAAAAACAGTATTCATCTAGAAAGGCGACCTGTCAATGAACGGTTTTGGCGAAACTTGGCGGGCGCACAGAATGGTCAAAATATTGCAATACCGATTTCTTGGTTTGTAGCCAAATTCACTTTTACGTCGTATAACACACCCCGAAAGGTAGGAATAGCTTCCAACCATGAAATATAAAAAATATGTTTATCATGAAAGTTCATATGTAATTAACGTTCTTGAAAACTTTATAATCAAACTCTGAAAATTTTGAAAATTAGCAAATTACCCCACCACCATTAACGAATTTTCCTAAATAAAAACATTTCCTACAACACAAATTAAAGAAGCTTTCACACCAAAAACATCTATGTGTAATAAGGTTGGTTTCTGTAACACCATTTTTGGAAAATGAGCTGTACAGAATGTGCTGTCGAAGTACGTGCAACATACCTAATTCAAATAACTAAACGTTCATTATTATTCTAACTATTTGTTGCATATATTTTTGTTTTATTATGTAAATTGCTATTTTACGTTTTCAGTTCCTGTTTCCGATTTGTACGTAACTGATGAGGAGGTACTATATAGAATTGAGGGGAAAAGAGATTTATGGCACAACCTGACTATTTGTTCTTAGAACACATTCTGAGACATCAAGGGATCCCCAATTTAGTACAGGAGGGAAGAGTGTGGGGTAAAAGTCGTAGAGAGAGACAAAGAGATGAATACAGTAAGCAGATTCAGAAGGATGTAGGTTGCAGTAGTTACTCTAAGGTGAATAGGCTTGGCACAGGTCAGAGTATCATGGAGACCTGCAGCAAACAAGTCTGCAGACTGAAGATCACAACAACTATAACAGTTTACGGTTTCCTGTATGTGCATTCTGTTAATTTAAAGTAATAAGTAACTCGTTATTATGATACAAAATCACAGGGCTGTAGACAATTTATTCTTCCCAGGGGTGGAGGGGGGGGGGGTTCAGTTCTGTTCAAGTGCAAGATATTCATTATATATCCCAAAACGCTACCAGCTGAACCGTCATAAACTGTTTTAACGTTTAGAATTGGAACGCAAGTTGTACTACTGACAATTCTTATACAAATAAATGGAAATGAAGGGACTGCAGTAGAAATTCGTGACATTTATTGATGTTTATGTAAATAGCTCCGTAAATCACTTGTACTTAGCGCTGGTAGACTGCAAGTTATATGACAGTCCACTTCAGATGCTTTCTTTCTCTACACAGTTACCATTATATTGTTAACGTTTGAAATCGCTCATCATCGCTTAAGTTACTTCTATGTCACTTTTTAAAGATGGAGATGGCATGGCGTAACGTTAACACAATCATGCCTATCTTCTGAGCTGACTACATAATCGTGTATTTTTAACATCTTTACAACTTCCTTTAATTTCTTCAGTGAGTGATTCCAGTTGTGCTACTTTGCTTTGAAAAAATGATTTAATTTGTACTTGCGAAGTTCCTTTTTGAGCTGATAGATCAATGATAGTTAAAAAAAAGAGGCAATAAACATGTGAAATGGTCGGTGTTGAAATGTTGTAGCGTTGTACGACAAAAATAATCATAAATGCTGTATGTTAAGGTAAAAGAAAGAAAGTAGTATAAGTATGATGATTTTCTAGAACATGTGTTTTCCAATGCGTAATCTTATAAGTGAGGGATAACATAGAATGAAATACTTAAAAATTTAGCAGACTAACTTTGGTAATCCTCCAGAAAAGAGATTCTCAGACTTTTTGCCACTGCGTACCACACGATAGTTTATAAATTTGGGTTTACCACTATAGCTTGTGGACTCTATAACGAACCATAGGTTGGGGGATGGGGGAGGTTGGGTGTGTAAGGTTGAGAACGACTGTCTCAGAGGTGAGAAACAGTACGGGGGAATAATTTTCATCTTGCTCACGAGGACACCACACGTGCGGTTTATGCGTCGCGTCGGTCAAGTACTACGCGCGGTAGAAATGTGAGACGCACAAGTTATAAGGTTTACTGGAAGTGTTTACTTTACAGAATCGTTCATGTTTACATGTGATACTTATTGGCAAATAATGTGATATTAAATGAAGCTGGTTCTGATACAAATATACAATAAGTAAGAGAGGAATAATGTTAAATATATATATTAAACGTTTGCATCGCTAATTATGTAAATCAATTATGAATATCAAGAATAGTAAATTAGTCCCAAAAGCAAAAAATCCAGGATTAAGTCAAACTTCGACGCTAAATCAGACTTCAGAATCAGTAATTAGACAGCTTTCAAATTAAGATTCTGATGACAGAACATCTACATGTTCCAGCTGGAAGCATGCTCCCGTTTATCCTTAGAGAAATCTGGCTCTATTGAGTTCAACTTCACTCCTAAGTCTTCTTCACCACTAAAGCTGTTTCTGTATTTGTTTTTAATGTACAACAACTCATAAAACCCACTTTCATACATGTAAGTAGTAACACAAGGCATCATAAACTGGGTTGCTTGTTTCAAAAGAGAAGGATATCGTATTTGGTTTTTGTTCCCATCCAAAAAGAAAGCAGAGCTTTCATTATGAAAGCACCTCCCATTGAACTCTCGCTAGTCACATCGATGAAAGTTTCTTTCATGATTAGTTCTTCTGGTACTTTTCCTGAAAATGGATTTCTTATCCAATCATATTTTGTGTAATCTTTGTAAAAGGGTCTCGAAATAAAACTTCCATGGTAACTAGTTCACTGTCTTCCAAAAATGATGTAAGAGTAGGTAATATTAAAAAATTATTGTTCAGTACTTGTGAACTAAAAGGAGTCAACTTTCTTTTGAAAGACGATATTTTTTCAACTGCTAAGACAGCTGTTGTGCCGCCTCCTTGTAGACCCGTATTCAAAATATGAAGCATGCCAAAGTTATCAGCGAAAAGTCCGATATAGATAACCACTGATCATGAGCGGAAAACTCTTCATATAATATACCAGTGTTTATGTCACTGAGAAACATAAAAACCTCGGACCTCAGTACAAATATTATGTTTAAAATCTTTCCGCGGGAGATCCATCTTACTTTAGAAAGAAGGAGCAAACATTTAAATTTACCTCCCATTCCTTTACACAATAGGGTGAGTAGCCGTGAGTTTAGAGCCTTTGCCTTGATGAAGTTTATAACCTTTACAGCGGCTGTCAAAACAATATAATGAGTTTCGGGGCCTGAGGCATATGCTTAGAAGGTAATGCTCCTCCGCATATCAAACAGTGTGTACTTCGGCAGTCAGCTGCAACTTTCTTCGCTTTTGCTGCCAGCCCTGTTAAGTGACTATACATTGCCTTGGCCCCGTCTGTGCAAATACCAGCGCAGTTTTACCAAGGAATACTTGCTTTAAGCATATGAAGGTCAACCGCACTGAAAACGTTTTGAAAATAAAAGCTCTTCTCTTATATCTTAATGATAGTCAAAACGTACAAAGAGGTGTAACTGCGCCATATTTGGCATGTCAGTATTAGCGCATTCTTGAAGAAAGAAATAAGTGTTCTTTTGCAGTTGTAATAACAACGTTTCTTCAAAACTGGAAGACAAGTCTTTAGTTTACTTCATTGTTGGATAACGAAACTCTTTGTATTTCTTTGAGCACTTTTTCCCCCAAAACTGTTTGGACCATGACCCTAGACGCGGGCAGTAAGAGACGCTCCCCAACTGTGTGTGGCTTTCATTCTTTTGCAATTCTAAAACTCGCTGTGTATAAGGTTTTTAAAAATTTATTATTATTATTATTATTATTATTATTAATGAAACTGCCTGTGTATTTGGAGTCTTCGTTACAAAATCTAGAATTCCTTTTTTAAAAAATCAGTAATTTTTGCAACTAAGTCGAATTGCTTAGAGTTCTGACGTTTCAAAAAAACGAAAGGTCTTATCCCTTGATTTGAAAGCGACTCTAAGCATACAACGCACTTGGGAATTCTGTTATCACTCGTTTCTGTACCAGCCTTGACTATAATGCCAAACAGTAGGTAGATTTCATCATACTTGCGGTTACGTGTTGTTTTAGGTTTCGTAACGGCGTCATTGGAGACAGAAGGTGCTTCCTACCTTAAAAATCGATTCATGACGTGTAAGTCACACAATCAAGGTAAACTTCAGGTCAGAAATATAGTAGTCTATAATTAGCTCGTTGTGATACGCACATTCTGCTTCCAGACGCAAGTTTTCTTCACATAAAGATACCATTCAACGTAACGCCCAACAAAGCGACAATAACAAAAATAAACCTTTCACTGCGTAGTGATTACTGCTGCTCCAACATTGGTGTACAACTTAAGTTGGCAGCAGTTGCAAAGCTGCACGAAAACTTTCGTATAACGAACGACAAGTTTCAATCAAAATATCTCTAACCTCAAAACAGGATGACTTATTCCAGTCCAAGACAGCGACGACTAATGAAGTGTGTTGTGGGGAGGGTACAATCTGACCTTCCTCTCTTCTGCTAGCAGTTTCTTTAAGGAGCGGATGTAACGGAACCTGTCAACATTTATTTAAAAAATCATTACAGACGTATTTATTAATATACAAATCCAAAATTTTGCATGTGCAAAGCCAAAGAGTCGTGTTTTAACGGAAAAATATAATAAAATATGCAGAATTAATATTTATCCAGAAATTTTAATTTTTAATATTTTATTGTCTTTTTTATAAAAAGGCATAACTCATATTCTAATCATGCAATTAATCTGAAAATTTTTGTGTAGAGACCTGACAAGGTTATACGACCGCTGAACTAACTTTATTAATTTATGGTACAAGTTGTATCATTAACAGAGTTTATAATTTTGCACATCTAAAATTAACGTTTTTCCTAGATACAATCATCTAAAAATCAGAATGTAATTGCAGGATCTTGTATTTTTTTAGTTCCAGGGAGACAGCAACACATTGCGAACAGTTCCTGACGATTTCATACCATTAGCGCATATACGTTTTGAGAAAAACTCCTAAAACGTAAAAGATGTAAGACAGGGAAAATGAGGTTGAAAGATTTTCTTCTCATACCTCTACAGGTAATAACCGTACTTCAATTTTAAAATCCTCCATACTGATTCTCCTCATCCCAGTTTCTCTTCTCTCCTCTTCGAATCTGCCTGGCCTGTATTTGCAGGTAAGACACTGATCTGTTAGCTTTCTTGACCCTGCTCTCGTCGATGGTGTAAAATGCTTTTGTTGTAAACACACCAGGATCTATACCAACTCTATTCAGCACTTCAATTCTGACATTATTTCCGTTATTGTAACATAAAATTGCATTATAGACACGTTTTTTGAGTACTTCAAGTCCAGAGAATGTCCTTTTTGAGAATCTAATCCAAATTAATCTATTGAAGCTTTCATTTGCATTTTGTGTCTTTCCATGAAGACACCTCCTAAATAAATCGGGGTTTGCAAGAAACTTGAATGTGGGATTCATTGCATTCATAACAGGTCCTGGTAATGAGTGTTTATTTGAATACGTCTAATTTCTGTTGCTGAACTTACACCAATCGTCTGTCGGACACAAATTGTGCTTTGGTGTTTGTTCAGTGGATAGTTTGTGGAAAAAAAGTGCCCACACAGTAGGCCTCATTGTCTCTAAGTCATATGTGTTTCTCCTCATAGATCTTCCATAAAATAACTGAAGAAAATCAATTTCTTTCAGAGGAAGCCTGCCTTTCCCTGCTAGTGGTTTTCCGTCCTCAAGTACTTTACCGTTCTTCTTTTTCAGTAGGTGACGAATCCAACCTCGAAGCATCTTTTGGATGTGGCCAACAAATTCCAGCATTTCTATTGTTGTATTGTACGCATTTTTATCTGTTACAGCTTTGAACGAAGAGGAGTCCCCAACACCAAGATATTTACTATATCTCACACCATACTGGTCCTCAGATCTGGAGAACATCCTCACAACTGCAGCAGACTCCATGCCCCCACTTGAGCCAGTATAATTTTTAGAGCATGCTACTGCATGATTTTCTTGCCACAGTTTCTCACCGTCTTCATTGTTGGACATTCTCCAAGTTGCAGACTGGTGGAAGTATGTAGACATAATTTCTGCAACTAAAACTTTACCTGAGTCAATTCCAATAACACATGCAACTCCATACAGAGATGTGTGACCGCTTTTCATCCAGGTCCCATCTACCGTATTTTTTCAAACCTTTACAAGGTGGAGGCATGTTCAGAAAACCATACAATAAATCACCTGCTTCCCTGCCCTTTCCAAGGCATCTCAGAGCATATAATAGCCTAAAATTGCTTTCATAGGTACCAGCGTCAGTTTCTTTGGAGGAGGAAATTGAATATTCATAGCCACACGAATTACAAATTAATTTAAAATCACAAGCTATTCCCACTCTTCTTTCTCCAACAACAATCTTGCATTCCGTATTTTACAGCTAACGCATGAAAATAAAAACTTTATAGCCTGGCAGACAAGTTCTAAATCAGTAAGTCTGAATCCAGTAGAATCCATGATATGCGAATGCGCACAGGTTGCCCAAACTCTTACGGGAATCGCCAAAGCGTGCGCGAGTAATGAGTGAGTGGGCAAATGTCTATAACGTAAAATACATATGCAGAATTGTGGACAGTTGGGAATGTGAGACTCACGGGAAGCGTGCAAGGGATAAGTCCCTGCAGTCGCGCTATTCATCTGTGTCCTCGGTGGCTGAGATGGATAGAGCGTCTGCCACGTAAGCAGGAGATCCCGGGTTCGAGTCTCGGTCGGGGCACACATTTTCAGCTGTCCACATCGAGGTGTATCAACAACACCTGTCGGCAGCTGAAGTTTTCAGTTAGTTATCATTTAAAAAATACGTGTTTTTGCTTGTTCAACCCATAAGGAAGTGAAATAGGGGAAGAATTATCTTATGAAACACTTCAGTATAAACCATTTTAAATCTAAATCTATAAAAATTTGAATTTGGTTTCTCTGTTAGAAATAAAAAAAAATGTTTTTGAAAACAGCCACAGGTCGCACTTAGTATTTTCTATTTTATGCTATTTCAAATATGGTAACTTGAGTTTAAAGTTGGCTGATAGCATTAATGATTGTGTTTAAAGTCGTTCCCCCTGCAGACAAGGCTTGCTATTGCTAGAAAATGTGTTTTCACTGGGGGTGAAATAAGGGATGAAAGTTTTTATGGGAATATTTCATTATGCAAGCATTACTGAAGCTAAATCTATTTAAGTTTGTGTTTAACTTCTCTGCTACAAATAAAAAAATCGCAATTTACTGTCTTTTTAAAAAAATTCATCCCTCTAAGGGTTAGAAATAGGAGGTGAAGTGTTTTTTCCTTGTTTTGTGAAAACATTTCATTGTGACAGCGCTTTTAAAGCTATGTCTATGAAAACTAGAATTGGTTTCTTAGTCAGAAATGAAAAAAAATCCATGTGTTTCACTATTTTGGGAAATTCAAGTTGTAATGGTCATACTGATTCACTGACTCATCATTGCCCAGCCTAAACTGCTAAGGATAGAGACTTGGGATATGCAGAGGGTGTGGAGCTTATACTGTAGGCGTCGTTTAAGAGGGGATTGTTCGAAATTCCGCTGCAATGGCGATGAAATAGGGCATGAAAAGCTTTTTGAAAATATGTCACCATTAAGGTAACTTTGAAACTATAGCTACGAAAGTTGGTCTTTGAGCTCTGTCAGGAATTTAAAAAATACGTCTTTCAGAATTTTTGAAAATTCAGCCACTAAGGAGGTAAAATAGTAGGTGCAAGTTTTTTTGGAAAGTCGATCATTATTAAAAAACTACTAAGGCAGTCTTGAAGCTATACCTATGAAAAATGGTATTTGACTTTTCAGTTAGAAATAAAAAAATATGTATTTCATTGTTTCGGGAATTTAGCCCCTTAAGGGAGTGAAATAAGGATGAAAAGTTCTGTGAAATAAATTCATCATGCAACCATTTTCAAAACTAAATCTGTGAAAATTAGTGTATGTCTTCTCTGTTAGAAATAAGAAAATCCGTGTTTCATTGTTTGTCGAAATTCAGGCCCTAAGGAGGTGAAATAAGAGAAGAAACATTTTTAACAAAGTTTTTCGTTACTTTAAAAACTGTTTAAGACTAAATGTATGAAAAGGGGTATTTCACTTCTCAGTTATGAGTGTTATGAGTGGAACAGGGAATTGTATCTATGCTTTATAGATCTAGAAAAGGCATATGACCGGGTTTCTAGGAGGACGTTATTGTCTGTTCTACGAGATTATGGAATAGGAGGCAAACTTTTGCAAGCAATCAAAGGTCTTTACATGGATAGTCAGGCAGCAGTTAGAGTTGACGGTAAATTGAGTTCATGGTTCAGAGTAGTTTCAGGGGTAAGACAAGGCTGCAACCTGTCTCCACTGTTGTTCATATTATTTATGGATCATATGTTGAAAACAATAGACTGGCTGGGTGAGAGTAAGATATGTGAACACAAAATAAACAGTCTTGCACATGCGGATGACTTAGTTGTGATGGCAGATTCGATTGAAAGTTTGCAAAGTAATACTTCAGAGCTAGATCAGAAATGTAAGTACTATGGTATGAAGATTAGCATCTCCAAAACGAAAGTAATGTCAGTGGGAAAGAAATATAAACGGATTGAGTGCCAAATAGGAGGAACAAAGTTAGAACTGGTGGACGGTTTCAAGTACTTAGGATGCATATTCTCACAGGATGGCAACATAGTGAAAGAACTGGAAGGGAGGTGTAGCAAAGCTAATGCAGTGAGCGCTCAGCTACGATCTACTCTCTTCTGCAAGAAGGAAGTCAGTAACAAGACTAAGTCATCTGTGCACCGTTAGATTTTTCGACCAACTTTGTTGGACACCCTCCTGCCATTGTTCCCATCTACTAGTACCTGCAATCATCCTAGCTACTTTCATATCCGTAACCTCAACCTTGTTGATAAGGTAACCTACCTTATCAACAAGGTTGAGGTTACGGATATGAAAGTAGCTAGGATGATTGCAGGTACTAGTAGATGGGAACAATGGCAGGAGGGTGTCCACAGTGAGGAAATCAAAGAAAAACTGGGAATGAACTCTACAGATGTAGCAGTCAGGGCGAACAGGCTTAGATGGTGGGGTCATGTTACACTCATGGGAGAAGCAAGGTTACCCAAGAGACTTATGGGTTCAGCAGTAGAGGGTAGCAGGAGTCGGGGCAGACCAAGGAGAAGGTACCTGCATTCGGTTAAGAATGATTTTGAAGTAATAGGTTTAACATCAGAAGAGGCACCAATGTTAGCACTGAATAGGGGATCATGGAGGAATTTTATAAGGGGGCTATGCTCCAGACTGAACGCTGAAAGGCATAATCAGTCTTAAATGATGATGATGATGATGATGATGATGATGATGAGTTAGATATAAAGAAACATGTGTAAGGAGATGAAAGATTCCATGGAAATGTCACCACAAAAACGGAAAAGGCGTGATTAACAAACAACTTAGGACTCCCACATACAAGAATCGCTTTTTGGTCATAAGTACATTCGGGAAAAGACCATGACCTTATTGGAGGAACTTACAATTCTTAAACATATTTTCAACAATAAGGATTCAATTAGGAAAGAGCAGCTGCAACTGAAAAATAAAAAAAATTCCTCGATGATTTCATCCTGTGCTCGAATGAACATAATCATTACATTGCGCTACTATAATGTTTACTGAACGCCAAACTCTTCTTAGGCGTTCCAAATAAAATGTTACACATGTCTGTGTAATCACGTCATTTCTCATGCAATTTTCATAACCCTAGTGGTCATATTGTATCAATTTTTGATGCTTTTTGTCACTCACAGTCTTCAGAATTTGTGTTATAAAAACGGTTCAGTTACATCAGCTGTTTGTTTCGGCTATAGACCGCAGTGTGTATTAGCGTTATCTAAACGCAGTTTTCTGAAGTTCTGTTCGTAAGTGAATGTTGCTCCGTCAGTTTCATGTTGATCCGTTACCTGTCACACACTCCACGTGTAATATCTGTATTATTTTATGGATAACAAAGACCGTTGGCTCTTTTTACGGTTGTCATTTTTAATTATGACTAACCCTATTGGCGGCACATCATCATCAGCATGTAAAATGTAAGTTGTAGGTTATTATAATAATTGCTAACTTTTGGCCTTTTTATATGTATCAATGGCCACTCTGCTGTGTTTCGAAAAATGACGATACAAGTTGCATTTACGATAACAAGGGGACGTATTTTTATTGCATATTGTAATAACCTCCACTTTACGTATATTGCTTTTCCATAAAATCCTAACTCTTTGAACGTCGCACTTATCTGCATATACTTGTTTGTAGGTAATAAGACTTTTGAAGTGTCCAATTTATTACAATAAGTTTCCTTTAATTTACGTCTATGGTCGCAAACTTTTTGTTAACAGATTACCCGTTTCGTTCTATAATGACCATCATCAGATCTGCGGCAAATATGGGAAAATGCATAAATACACTCGCAGATTGTCTACAGCTTAGAAACAATAAATAGACCATAATTAAAAGTACTACAGACATATATATGCATTTGTGCGCTTTAAGTATTTCTTGCAATGGAGCGCCGCAGAGTAGGAGGGACCCTCTGGCGGCCACGTTCCTCCAACCACTTCTCGCCTATGCGTATTTCTGGCGATAGAGCCAAAAAAGGGCGCTGATTATGTGCAGCACTATGTTTTCTCTGTTTGAGGTTCTTTAGCGATTTGTTTTATAGTTTTTTAATACTATTCTGTGCACTATCAAAGGGGTTTATTACTTATGTCATTATCTAGAATACTGGCACTTGAGCATATATCAACTACTGTCTCTTAACTCTATACGTTTTTAACAATCTGACTTTTGTCGAGTTCTATTTCGTCGCTTTTTATTACTGTAATGCCTTTTATATGGTATAAGCCGATTGCAGACTTCAACTATTGTATCCCCCTTCATTTCATGCTGTTCAGTTAATCATTGAAAACTAGTGTATGCCTACATTAGCGATATCCGGTGAACTTACAACACAAACATCTTGTGGCTACTGTACGGCAGCTTGTTTTGAGCAGTAGTGCTACTGACGATATTACTCGTACATATGATGTGATTTATACATATATATTTGACGATGCTGGTGCTGATTTTGCATTTAACATTTGACGACGCCACTATGGCTGCAGTACATTAGGACTTTGTTTTTATAAAACATGTATGCCTCTTCGTACTTAAAGCGCACAAATGCATATATATGTTAGTAGTACTTTTCATTATGGTCTTTTATTGTTTTTAAGCTGTAGACAATCTGCGAGTGTATTTATGTCTTTTCCCATGTTTTGCTGCAGATCTGCAGGTCATTATAGACCGAAACCGGAAAGCTGTTAACAAAAAAGTTTGTGACCATAGACGTAAATTAAAGGAAACTTATTGTATATACGGGTCACTGTTTCATTCGCGACAATGTCGCAGCTTGTGAGTCCCATTTATATTGGTTAAAACCTAGGTCAAGAGCTTTTGACTGCTGTCTTCCGCAACTGGTCGCTGCCTTTATTTCTTATTTATTGATCCATTTGCACCATAGAATGTTGCAATTTTAAATTATGTGGCCTGTATTTTGGTTATAGCCACTTTTGCTTCGTCTCAGATGGGCCAACTAAGGCCAAGGTGCCAATTTCAGTAACTAATCCTTTATTCTCTTCTTTCCTTTCAGTAGTCTTTCACCAGTTTAATACTTTCTTTCTTCCTATCTTGTGACTATTTCTCTTATTTACACGTTTATCACGCTGATCTAACTTGCACTAAATAAAAAAAGAAATCCACTCTCAGTGGTACTGGAGCCCTTTTAAGTCTCCTCAAAATCCACCAGTTGCCATTTGCATTCTGGATCGGTACAGAGTCCATCACAAAAGTAGTCATACAATGTGGAAAACAGCTGATCTCAGTATACTTTTACTATAAATGACAATAACTGAAAATTTGTAAAATAAAAATTCAAATTTCACTGAAAAACGAAAATGTCTGCTCCACTAGAGACTGAGCATAAGCTCGGATTGGGGAATGATGCGGAAGGAAGGTGACAGTGCCGCTTTCAAATAATCCGTCTCAACTCTAATTTCTAGCAGTTTAGGGAAACTACGGCAAAAATATTTCATGATAAGAGGATTGGAATGAATTCCGGTCCTATGAATTCTGTGTCCAGTGTCTTACGCGCACGCAATCTGACATGTCAAAATTTAAAAACCTCATTCTACGAAACTTGTATTTCGGTTACACCCATTTCTCGATGTGCAAGCTTTCACAACTGAGATGTGGCTATGTCGGCTTGCCAAAACTCTTTGATAACGCTGATACATTGCTAGATATTTTTTACTATTATTGTTCCGATGCAAAGACACGACCTCTTTGTTGGCGCTAACAAACTGCTAAATTTTTTTTTAGAAATACTGCACAATTTTTTTTTACAAAGTTCCACAACAATATTAGAATTACTGAGTGCTATACGAGGTACACATTGCTATCAGTATAAGCTAAATTGCGGAACTGTCATGTTCTCAGGTGTCTGAGTCATGGTCCATAAAATGCTAGGAGCACTACACAAAAAAAAAGAAAAAAACTGGGCGAGATAATGGAGTGTATCGGGAGCGGTGTGCCGGCTGACTTGGCAGAGGATCAATACGGCTGGCGGTGGCGGCTGGCGGCCGCGGGCCCACCGAGCGCTGCTCCGAGCTCTGCCCGCCGGATTGTTGGGGCCTCACAATACGTCCGTCTCCTCCTCTCATCGATCTGTTGCATATGGGCGATTACAAAATCAGCAGCTCAGTGTGGGCAACAACTTCACCCTCCTCGACAACTGAAGTGTCGGTCGTGATTCCGATTGTTACTCGTAGTCATTTGTTGAATACATCTCCTCATTTGTCTTTGATTATTTGCTAACTTCACGTATGTCATGCTGAGTAAATACTTAAGCTTTAAATAATAAGTTCAGTTTGTCGTTAAATTCTTAACATCTCAGGTCATCAGTCCCCTAGAACTTAGAACTACTTAAATCTAACTAACCTAAAGACATCACACACATCCATGCCCGAGGCAGGATGTGTGTGCAGTAGCACGGTTCCGGACTGAAGTGCCTAGAACCGCTCGGCCACCGAGGATGGCTTCAGCAGATACAAAATTTATTTCTTTTCTTTACAACATAATTCTTCCTACCAAAACTCCATCCTTCAACCAGCTTCCACCCAATATTCTGCGGTACTCACACTCTACAAATAGCATGTGAGGGCAACAGATGATGTGGAAACCCTACATATAATAAACTACAGTACTGTCCATTATAACTGCTACACCAAGAAGAAATGCAGATGATAAACGGATATTCATTGGACAAATATATTATACCGGAACTGACATGTGATTACATTTTCACGCAATTTGGGTGCATAGATTCTGAGAAATCAGTACCCAGAACAACCACTTCTGGCCGTAAAAACGGGCTTGATACGCCTGGGCATTGAGTCAAGCAGAGCTTTGATGGCGTGTATAGGTATAGCTGCCCATGCAGCTTCATCACGATACCACATTCCATCAAGAGTAGTGACTGGCGTATTGTGACGAGCCAGTTGCTCGGCCACCACTGACCAGACGCTTTCAACTGGTGAGAGATCTGGAGAATGTGTTGGCCGGAGCAGCAGTCGAACATTTTCTGTCTCCAGAAAGGCCCGTACAGGACCTGCAACATGCGGTCGTGTATTATCCTGCTGAAATGTAGGGTTTCCCAGGGATCGAATGAAGGGTAGAGCCACGGGTCGTAACACATCTGAAATGTAATGTCCACTGTTCAAAGTGCCGTCAATGCCAACAACATGTGAGCAAGACGTGTAACCAACGGCACCCCATACCATCACGCCGGGTGATACGCCTGTATGGCGATGACGAATACAGGCTTCCAATGTGCGTTCATCGCTATGTCGCCAAACACGGATGCGACCGTCATGATGCTGTAAACAGAACCTGGATTCATCCGAAAAAATGACGTTTTGCGATTCGTGCACCCAGGTTCGTCATTGAGTACACCATCGCAGACGCTCCTGTCTGTGATGCAGCGTCAAGGGTAACCGCAGCCATGGTCTCCGAGCTGATAGTCCATGCTGCTGCAAACGTCGTCGAACTGTTCGTGCAGATGGTTGTTGTCTTGCAAACGTCCCCATCTGTTGACTCAGGGATCGAGACATGGATGCAGGATCCGTTAGAGCCATGCGGATAAGATGCCTGTCATCTCAAATGCTAGTGATACGAGGCCGTTGGGATCGAGCACGGCGTTCCGTATTACCCTCCTGAACACACCCATTCCATATTCTGCTAACAGTCATTGGATCTCAACCAACGCGAGCAGCAATGTCGCGATACGATAAACCGCAATCGCGATAGGCTACAATCCGACCTTTATCAAAGTCGGGAACGTGATGGTACGCATTTCTCCTCCTTACACGAGGCATAACAACAACGTCTCAGCAGGCAACGGCGGTTTGTGTATGAGAAATCGGTTGGAAACTTTTCTTATGTCAGCACGATGTAGGTGTCGCCACCGGCGCCAACCTTGTGTGAATGCTCTGAAAAGCTAATCATTTGCATATCATAGCATCTTGTTCCTGTCAGTTAAATTTCGGATCTGTAGCACGTCATCTTCGTGGTGTAGCAATTTTAATGGCCAGTAGTGTATTATTATTACATATTACTTTATTAACGAAAGCATTTTGGTTTCTGATAGCATTGTTGTAAATTTTGCCATTATATTGTCAGTGTTACAAACATAAAAGAATTCTTTTACAATATGACAAAAGCGTAGACTTCACAAAAAAAAGTCTTGGATGTGACAGAATCACGCGCATTTGTAATTCGTATAAACCTTGCTTCTAGAAAATGTAAATAAACGAACTGAAATCGTACCACTCGAAAGGCACGAAATGAACGTATTGATATCGTAGTGAAGGAAACAAGTGAACTGAACGATACCTTTTGAAATTGAAGCTCATACCCCCTAAAACATTACAGAAGACTAATATGAGTGACTTTAATTAAATGCTGATGACAGATAAGATTTTAATAATTATTTTCGTAAAAATTTGCTGTTGCGTCAGGTTAAGTTAGAACTCTGCCTGTAAATGCTGCAGCCAAGGCAGATTTTTGTCGTGTGTTCCCTCCAGTTAGAAACATCTGTTTTCTCGTTTAGTCACTGTACTTGAAAATTATCGTCAGTAACTAATTACTATTGGGTTAGTGTTATGATCATTTAATGCAGCAACTTTATCCTGCTACACATTCTTTTTTTCTGATAGGATACCCCTTTAATTTGTCTGGCAGGTATTATATGCAGTCTATTAGTAATTAGGTTAAATAATGGAATCAAAAGTAATATAAAACGGGCAGTCAAATGGAAATGAGACAGGCTATATAACGAGCATGGCACAGACGTTGGTAATGCAGGTAGCTATGTGTATAGAACTGCCTTCTATTGCAAATTAGTAAGGAAGGCCGTGAACGTTCATTGCTTTGAGATTCGTAGGTTAGACGTGCTCGACGTGAGGTCAGCGAGTCGCGTCTGCGCCCGATTACGCTTTGGAGCCCGGGAAACAGCTGTAGTCGGGGTTTTGATTGCAGGAGTGTAAGGAAGTGAAATTCGCGCTCGAATGACTGCTATGTATGGTGAACACAGCCTATGTATAGTGAACACAGCCTATCACGTGAATGTGTGTTTGCATGGAATAAACGATTACGAAAAGATTGGGTATCATTGAAAAACGTCAGTCGACCAGTAGAGGCTCGTGGTGTCATTACTCTTTCTGTGATTTCTGCACTGGATGCTGCCGCCAGAAATGACCGACGGCGGGTGGTGGAAGACATTCGGCTCATGTTGGGTGTCAGTCACGGTAGGCTACCGCTCACTCCATTATGACAGAGCGTCTGTAGTTCCGGAAAATGCATGCGCAATGGGTTTCCCACAGTATGACAGAGGTGCAGGAGTTGAACAGAATGTCGACATCACTGGAGCACCTGGAGCGGTATGGTGATGAACAATATAGTTTTCTATTCCGTATTGTCGCGACAGGTGAAACATGGTGTCATCATTGTGAGCCGGAGAGAAGGCGTAGCAGCCAACAATGAAAGCACATCAGTTTACCCCACCGGACAAATTCCAAACCGTGTAGACCATTCCGGGAAAGTCACGATGAATTTATTCTTTGACTGCAAGGGCCCTCTGCTCATTATCTTTCTGGAACAGGGTGCCACGAAAGGTAGAGTGATACTTCGACACATTGCAAAACCTGAAGCACGCCATCAACTTCAAACGCTCAGGAATGTTGACGGACTGTATCATTCTGCTGCAGCATAATGCCCGCCCATATGCCGCCCAAGCTGTTTCGACTACGCTGCAGAAGTTTCGCTGTGAAGCTCTTATACATCCGACAGACAGTCCCGATCTTTCGACATAGGACTTCTATATTTGAGGAGCACTGAAAAAAGACATTCACGGCCGTCGATTTGCTTCGGACGGAGAAGTGCACGCCTGGAGACAAATCATTGTTCCATAAGCCACCACAAACACATTTTTCCATGAAGGCATTGATCGTGTTGTCGCACAGTGGGATAAATGCACACTGCCGGAAAAACAACAAAGCAGCAGCCACAAGGACAAAATCATTCTATTAACAAATTATAATTCACCATTATAAGTAAACGATAACAAATACAGACCAAATGGAACAAACATGTTAAAATAAATACTTCCCTCCAACAGTTGCATCAATACGCAGTGTAAGCCTCGCCCCCCACCGTCACCCACCGACTCAGGCAGCAACATGAGGGTGTATTCTCGCATGAAGACGATCATAAAGGTGCCGAATGACGTTCTACAATAGACTGTCTCAAGCATCTAGCGCCTCTTGTCGCAGTTTGCTTGTTGCAGGGTCTAGAGGACGGGTGAGTTTCGCCTTCACCGTGTCACGTGTATGTTGAATTGGTGAGAGATATGGCGCTCTTGCTAGCTGGGGCATTGATTGTACTCCATGAAGACAAAGTTGCGTAGCAGTAGCAGTATGTGGACGTGCACTGTCTTGTGCTTTTTGGGCATCACCTTACTGTCGAAGAAATGGCGGTAGCAAGGGTATAACAACACGTGCAATGTAGCAGGCAGTGGTTACTTTACCCTGCATAAACACGAAATATAGTAACTGATAGTTCCCCAAACCATGAAGTCTCGGATGACACCTGTGTGTCGCAGGCTCATGCACTCCAGAATAGGTAAGTCACCGTATCTACGCCGTAGACGTGTACGCCCGTCACTCGCATACAGACGGAACCTACTCTCATCAGTGGAGTCGACAGAGTGCAATTCCACCCTCTATTCGACTCTTTCAGCCTCAGGGAAGATAGCCCCCAACTCTCAAAATTTTTTAATTTCTCTTGTTCCTCCGGGTTGCTCTGAGACTTCTCTACTTTGCTCCAGAAACACGCATCTGCAAATTTGAAAACCAGCAAACACTTAAACAAAAACAAAATTTTCCATTCGCCCAACTCTTTGAATAATCGGATTGTTTATGTTCTCTCTGAGTTGCTCTAGTTTTTCTAAACGTTGCTCCAGAATAACAATGTCCTTAGACAAGCAGATTTGAAATGGGAAGCAAAAACAGATTTTCCACCATTTCCCGTTTTTCGAAAATCGGCTCTTTTACCAGTTGCTCTAGTTACTCTGAATGTTACTTCCGAATAACAGAGTCCGCCTACTAGTATTCTAGAATTGGTTACCAAAATAATTTTTTTGCACTACACCTGTCTTATTGAAAAGCTGCTGTTTCGAAGTGTGCTTTGAGTTGCTCTACATGTTCCGAACATTGCTCCAGAACAACTATGTCGACGAACAAATATTACTGAAATAGAAATTAAAACTATTTTTTATCAGCTACCCTTTGTACACTTTTGTCTTTTTTCTTTGCTGTGTGTCTCTATAGTTGTTCTGAACACAATATCTTCACATCGAACAGTGCCAACAAGTAAACAGTATTCACGTGGGAAGTATAACTATTTTCGTATCAGTCTCCCTTTTCCGAAGAAATATAATTTCTAAGTTTGTTCTGACTTGCTCTAGTTCTCAACATTTCTCCAGAACGACAATTTTGACAGAGTGATAATAATAATAATAATAACAATAATAAGGAAACGAGATGAAAATTTGCTTCGGAATTTAGACCCATCAATTAAAAATTTTCATTGAAGGTTTCAGTCTTCATCTGCACTATTCCAAAATAGCATTTTAAAGTATTAGAAACGTTGGAAATCACTTTCAAGAAATAGTGAAATCTACCGTCATCGTTTCTAACAGCCAAATATGTGGTAAGCACAAAGAGGACTATCCCTGTTTGGGTGAGGAAGCGTTTAAAAAACTGAGCCGCATAACGAGAGGAGAACCAGATGCCTCCAAAATAGTGGAAACCGAAGAAAGTGAAATGAAAGAAGAATATTTTGATCATAAAGGCGAGAGGAACGATTGCTAATCCCGAATTGTTGCATGAGCAACTACTTCAGTTAATGAGTCCTTAAGAGAAGCAGACCGTGGGCATTTAGCACAATGGGGAATGATATAAATCCTTATTATGCACCAGCTGTAGGGAGAAGCATCAAAACAATATTGCATTCTATTCCCATTTGTTTAGGTGTTATGATACACATATTGGGATTTGGGACTTCAAATGCCACCTCGTCCGCAATATAGGGGGAATTTAATGATTTGAAACATTGCTTGTTATGAAATGAGATTCGGCCAATGCGAGTTGGCAAATTCATAACTAATCATTTGAAACCATTTTCAGGACGTTCCAAGCTAGCTTGGGCCAAAGGAGTCAACAATTATCTAATAAATTCTGACCAGTCCGCTACTGGTTACCATAAACGGCATGAAGTGGAAACGTCACACAGTATTTTATCTAATGTACAGAGCTGTGTAAGTTGCCTGTTTACATGTTTCTATATTGACAGCGCTATAGACTGATTTAAAATCACTGACAGCACTCTACGCCCTTTCTAAGAGACTCTGTGGCTGGTCGGACTCGCAATTAGCAGTTAATAGTTAGCAGCGTTGGAGGTTGGAAGTGTTATCGCGAGCAGACGATTTGGACGTGTGTCCGTCATGGAGATTTAGTATTGGTTGGACATGGATTATAAAACGATGGTTGATGTATTTGCTATTATTTGGGTAATGGAATTATTGACGATTATATAAATTTTTGAAACTGAATGTCACATGATTAAGTTATAATCTGCTAAATACATTGTTTGCTCAGCAACAAATCTTTCCCTTGCTAACCACTTGCCTATTAGTAATTAGAGCCTACAATAGATAAAATATTTTATACGTTATCGCTGTACTTCGAGTAATGAAGATTGTCTGTGAGGTGAGTGAATTATAAAAAAGAGTAGGTTATTGTTAGGATTTCTTTTAATTCAGGGCCATTCTTTTGTGTCAATTATTTGCAGTCAGATTGCGTTGTGTTTGTATATTGTGGGTCATATATGAATGAATAAGTTTCAGTTGTATTAGTCAGGAAAAATTCTGTAGGTCAGCGTTGAAATGATAAAAACAAGCGAAGACAGTAGGTTCAGTTGCACTCAGCAGTTTAAGAACGTTCAGTTGCATTCAGCAGTTTCAGCTGTTAAACTTTTAATGTTGCAAAATCCGTGGAAAAAATTAACCGACACTGAAGTGAAGAAATCGCAGTCGATAACAAAGCACTCAGGAAAGTGTATTACTAAAGATTGAGTAGAATCGTCGATAGGAAACTCGCATGTGTGAACACTTGAACACAACTGGCTCAATAAAAATGTCCGCCAAAAGAATGAAGAATACTTAATCAAATCCACATCATGAGCTACGGATGGCCACATCTTGTAAAACTAGAAAGGTCGGTACCAGTGTTCTACTGAATGATAATATTTTGGAGTCTGTTAGGGACAAAGGTCGATGAATTGTTGTGACTAATACTTGTGGATTTATAGTATTGTGCATTTACTGGCCACCACATTTACTTACTGGCGGTTCCCAAAATCGAACTTACAACGACAATGGATCGTACTGTACCAACGTCACTATGCCGTTAATGTATGGTTGCCGGCCGCGCAAAAAACTTGGGCGAACCAATCGACCACTACAGCTCTAATTAGGTACAGTTTTTATTTTACAGTCGATGTTATGACTGCGAGTCGCTATCTGATTTTAGAAGATTCCAGTCGTAGTGGAGCGCCTGGCGAATCCTCCAAGTTTAGCTCGTACCGTAATCGCACTCTCAAGGAACAAATTGAAGACAGATCACCCTTAGAATAAGTACTACTGCGGCATCCTCAACCACTGACTATGAAGCCGGCTCGAATATCGAATAATGAAAGACAGCACCCGTACTTTACACAACGTGGAGATTGAAAAATGACACGATTCCACTACGAACAGACACATCCAAACATTCTAATGACAATAATCACCAATATCAAGCAGTAATTACGAGATAGACCAATTTAGATAATCTCTCGTTATCTAAACTACTGGTCAAATCAAAGCAACAAATCTCTTTAAATACAGTACCTATTCATATTATGTCGAGATAAATGTCACATCTAGCTTGGAATTGTTCTCTCATACAACGAAATTCTCACAATGCAGTACATTTACTCTGGAAAAGACTCGTAACTTTTTAAATACTTAGAAAATTGCTATTCCATATATCGTCGTGTTATGACCAGATTGTATTAAGACGCTTCCACCAATATCGATAAGAATTGAAATAGTTTATGCTACCACTAAATCTCTTTCCACTTGACCCAGCTTTGCTACGTAAATAATACGTCACGTACTTCACAATTTACTAATCTTTGTCCTTGGTGTAATCGTTGACCTTTCCGTAATAAATTACAACTTCAATTCTACTTGCATTTACTTAGACACTCTTCCCATCAATGAAATCGATTTAACTTTTTAGAATATCTACCCTCTGTAGATTTATCATGGTTCCACTCAATCAATGAACTTTTGATTAGACACACTTACAAATACCAGCGTATACTTGTGTCCTGCAACGCAGTATTAAGATCTCTGGAATTCACCCTTTTCTTTTCTCGTAAAATATTTATACACACACACCAGATACTAATTAAAGACACATAAGGTTTATGTTAACCCAAGAAAACTTGAATTTATTTTCTCTAGGTATTTCAATACAATTTCATTCATGTAAGTGTGCGAGCGCCATCAAATACTACACGGAAATTCAGTAATTAAAAAAATCAAACAAAAACATAAAGTGCCACCGCCACTTTAAATCTAACTCTAAGTGATAATTTAAAACAATTCTGAACCTCTTCAGGCGTTGACAACACGCGACCCGCTAGGTTCCCTACTTCAATTCGGCCACTCGTCACTTTGGCTAATGAAGTTTTTGTTTAGCTGCGTGCTGCTTGTCAAATGGTTACTTTATTTTCTCGTCGCTTATCCACTCTATTACTGGTGCACCCTATCACAATATAGTGACACAGTTCGTATTTATTCGAGCCAATTCTCGGTCCGCTGTAAGATAGTGGTATTTAAACAGCAACTACGAACATGTGTTCGAGGCTTTCCCTTCTCGACCCACACACCAACCACTACCAAACCACTTCAACAAAACGGCTAACAACCCAATTACCTCTGGGCGAGCCGCGACCACTAATCGTACAACACGGACAGGATATCGATTCCACCGATCCCCAAAAACTCCGCACCTACAATCTACATCTCTCTCTAACCAGGCTGACGCTGGATTTACCACAGCAAACTTTACAACCGGAACTGTCCACAAGATGACAATCAATTGATAGCTAGTGCACCTAAATTCGCCAGAACCAGTGTATCACTAGCGACTATTCAGAAAATCCCACAGAATCTACGTCTATTCCGTTGCACAGCGTTGGGAGGAAACTACCGTCAAAGCCACGTATATGAGCAGGGGCCTAACAGACTAAATAGACACACTGACTCCGCGAACTGTACCCAAATTAAAATACTGGTCTAACAATCGAAACTCCTTTCCCTCTCCCAAGCCTTAACCGCCAGCTGCGATGCAAAAAATGGTTCAAATGGCTCTGAGCACTATGGGACTCAACTGCTGTGGTCATAAGTCCCCTAGAACTTAGAACTACTTAAACCTAACTACCCTAAGGACATCACACACATCCATGCCCGAGGCAGGATTCGAACCTGCGACAGTAGCGGTCGTGCGGTTCCAGACTGTAGCGCCTTTAACCGCTCGGCCCCTCCGGCCGGCTAGCTGCGGTGCCTCACTACACCACGCAGTGGGTCGCTCCACTGTCAGACCTAGACGCACACCGATATATCCATTTAGTCGGTGAGAGGTCTACATGGGAACTAACTAATTCTTCATGTCATAACATAGGAACCATTTAAAACGAACAAACACGTGGCGCCATGCCAACTTTTGACAACTAATTAATTATTGGTTGCTGCTGTCGGTTCTCTACGACAGAGGCCGGCTGCTGCGCGTCGCTCAGGCAGCATCTCTGGACCCAGCGAAGGCGAGTTGTTGCATCGCTGAAGTCGCCTGCGCTCACCACCTTTTTTTTCGTCGACGTTCGTGGCTCATCTACAACATAATTTTTTTTCTTAATACATCGTACACGCATATATACAGTAACCACCAGGAGTTATTATTAAGTTACCGTACAGGATGCTCAGCACTAGTAAGGGCGAACGTAACCCGTGCGTTTTGACGCAGCACATTATGATAGCTTTCAGAGGACAATTCAAACCACATCGAGAGATGCTTTCAAGTTTGTAAATCTTTTTGTGAAAATGGGATCATGTAAACAGGTTTACATTGAACGAGCACGGCTCTTAGCTAGCATTTGAAACCTAGTCAAGCAGCGAAATACGTCAATTCCGTTATTTGTATTTTGTTCGAATGGACTTTTAAAGACGGGGACAGTGTGGATCTCAGAGAAAAATGAGTCAGACGTAAGAAAGAAAGAAAGAGAGAGTGAGAGAGTGAGAGAGAGACAGAGAGAAAAAAAAGTACTAAGGGCAAACTACTACTCTCATTAGACTTTGATACGATTAGCAAACATGGATATGAGGAACTAGCAGAAGCTATCGAGGTCAGCAACACTATAGAGTGGCAAAAAGTATGTCCCAGTTATAATGGACAGTCACAGGTAAGCCTCAAATGCCGCCCGCATTTGTTTGTTGAGTGGATAGGGGACACTAACGTAACAGTGAGCATCAATACTTCTCCGTACACTATGACTCTCAGCGGATCTACGTGCACTTTGGTAGGTATTTTTAATTGTTACGGAGGCTGTAATGTAAGTTCAGTAGCACATTATACTGCCATTATTAATTTTGGTGATGAATGGTTTGAAATTAACGATAACACTGTGAAACCGACACGTATAATTGAAGACCATTTGATCAATCCGGTCTTTTGTCTTTACGTCAGGACGCAAATACAGCATAATATCAACAGAATGCCGTAATTCTTGTTTTACTAAAACAGACATCTTAAGAAAGCGATACGGCTTTCAGAAGACGTTACACATAACAAGGAAAATAACGAAATTAGCAATGATGAAGTAACTAAATAATTACAGAAGCATTAAATGTAGCTTATAATATAGCAACAGAAGTCAATCATTATGTTTTTCTTAAATTATTTAGAATGGTTCTCCAAAAGGATAAAAGGGATAAACTGGAAACACTTCTCTTTTCGTTTAACAGTAAAGATACAATGATGATTCTGCTGCAGTGAACTAAGTATCCCTATAAACATAAAACAGGTGAAAATGTTCATCGTGTAAAAAAAAGTTTAAAAAAACTTAAAGGAAGGAATCAAACAGAAATATGCAATGATGGATATAATAATAATTTCGTAAACACCAGAGACATACGTAATTAATTAGAGTATGCCAACAAATTACGAAGAAAATTGTTCACCTATAAAAACGAAAACAAACATTAAACTTTCAAAAACAGGTGTATTAAACGTGACATAAACCTGTAGAAAATTAAAAGGATGTATAGATAATTGACAACCTGCAAGTGGTCCTTCCTGCATGCTCTTACTCCGATATTTTTACCCTGTCAGTGAGAGCGTTACCAATGTCAATCGAATGAAACCTCACGACATCACCCGCTTTCATTTCGGTTACCATTTTATTCATAAGACTGCCTTTTTGGAATAATCAAAACTGGGCTTGTAGCTTCCTAAGTATTATTTCCTTTTAACTCCTACATTAATTCCATTACTTTAGTTACCGCTTAATTATCATTAACTTGCTGTTCAGAGCTATTGAAACAAATCTGAATAAGTGTTATTTATGGTTATTTTTCAAACAATTGAGAGCTGGCGCAAGATATGGTTTCGGTCCCCATTTGAACACTATTTGCCCGGAAATACTGTTGCTCTGAAGCAAGGTTCAGAGTCACTACAGCAACTCAGGACATTCATAAAAATTATGATTTTTCAGAAAGTGGTGGCTCCTGGTGTAATCTGTTTTTGTATCCCATTTGGAAACTGTTATCTGAGGACGTTGTTATCCTTATAACTGATTGCTTGCATTTAGATTTAAAGCCGTGTGCTTCAGGAACAACGTAGAGCAAGCCCAGAGAAACCCAATGAAACAAAACAACTAAAAAATTATTTCAAATTTGTGGCCTCACTTAACTCAGGCACTCAGGAGATTTTTTAGTCTAGGCCACTTTCCGTCCGTCCACATGACCCTGACCAGCTGTGAAGCATTCGCAGAAAAGTACAACGATTGGAAGCAATCGTAAAGAGATGTGGAGCTCACACAATACAAGGTACGGAAATTTAGTTAAAAATAGAAATTGACCGCTGTGAGAATTTTTGTGATAAATGAAAGTATATATGAATAGCATAGGAGTATGTGAAATGGAAGTGGAGTATTTATCGCAAGAGACGACAAACTACGATCCACTGAGTAACAAATTGATGCTGTATGCCAGATTATTCTACTGACCACCGAACTCACCCCCAGATATAACCGAAAACTTTAAAGGAAAACTCATCTCGTCAAAATGTATGTTCCCCAATCTACTGTCAGTATTGGAGAAGATTTTAGTCACAAATATCCATAGGAATAATTGCACTTTTGTAAGTGTTGGTCATTGTAGGACACCT
Organism: Schistocerca piceifrons; assembly: GCF_021461385.2. Classification (NCBI taxonomy): domain Eukaryota; kingdom Metazoa; phylum Arthropoda; class Insecta; order Orthoptera; family Acrididae; genus Schistocerca; species Schistocerca piceifrons. Next base: position 182,190,244 of record NC_060149.1, read on the forward strand.
TGTTAAACATATCTAAACGCCATTTCTAAAACGTAACTAGGTCAGAAAGTTCGGAAGCCCACACGTGATGGAAATATACCGGATCTAATGGCAGTGAACAGTCCAGACTTGCCTCAGAATGCTCACACTCAAAATTGTATCAGAGATTCAATGGCGGTTGTATAAGACGCAGCCCGTGAAAAAGAGACAGATGCGAAAGCGTAAGTAAACTGTTTATTATTTCAAGAGCAATCGGCATAACTATTAGAACATTTATCCTACTGAGAGACAGGCATATCAATGTCCTTCTCGATAAATGTTTACGGTTGCCTATGGCTTCAAATGGCTCTGAGCACTATGCGACTTAACTTCTGAGGTCATCAGTCGCCTAGAACTTAGAACTAATTAAACCTAACTAACCTAAGGACATCACACACATCCTTGCTCGAGGCAGGAATCGAACCTGCGACCGTAGCGGTCGCTCGGCTCCAGACTGGTTTGCCTATGGTTCCATGATTGTATGAACATGTGCTCCTCTTTGTCCGCTACAAAGCGATGGCCACAAATGCTTCTCTTCAGTCTTCAAACAACATGGAAATCCCATGGCGAGAGATCGTGATCTTACGGAGGACGTGTAAGGGCTTAATTCTGCAGTATACACGAATGAAGCTTGGGAATATATGGACAGGTAATTTGTTCCAAGCAGATTTCGACTATGATGAAGAATTTTTTTTGTAAGCATTTACACATCTTCCATACAGTCCCGATTTCTCCCCTTGCGATTTCCATGGTTTATGAGCCCTAAGGAAAGATATTCGAGGCCGTAGATTTGCTCCATACAAGACTGGGTACAAATGTGATTACTTAGAAAAATCTGCGCATAATTTTCTTACGAAGCAAGTCATTAAAAAAAAAAAAAAAGCTGTGGGCGCTGCAAAGTGGCAGTTAAAATACAGGCAGATGAACATGTCGGTGTTTTAGTGAAGGAAGTGATAATTTTCCGGAAATAAGGTAGTATCGTGTGTAGTAAATAGTTGGAATGTGCAATGTAGAGAAGAGATTTACAGTACGGTGAGAATGTAAGCAGTTCATGCGTAGAGAGACGGGTGAAGCGGAGAAGTTCCAGCTAATTATCATAGCAGCGTCTTTGGAGTGAAAAAGCAAATTTTAAGAAGAGACACGATTTTTCCGAAATTATCAACAGAGAAGAGAAGGAAAAGGAGATAGCAGACGTCAGAGACAAGATTCAAGAAATGAAGATTCAGCAGAACATCGTCTCAATAATCTTCTGCTTTCTGCATCGAAGATTCCAGATACCGAGAATGGGAAAAGGGGCCAATCGTCATCACAAAACGACATTGTACGCTTCATCAACAGAGACTGTGTACGAAAGAGATAAACACGTCATTTTAATTCTGTAAGCAGGAGGATGATTGAACTACAACTTCATCAGCGAACTTTACCAAGCTACTCGATGCAAAAGACCAAGATTGTGAATTAATAGCATTTTTCGTAATTAATTTAGTAGTTTTTAATACGACCCATTGTCTACTTATCGTCCTCCAGCGGACACATGATTTACTATGGCGATATTCACCTGCTGGAGAAGATACATCTCAGGTGAGGGAACAAACACATTTCAATACTGGAAACCATTGTCTTCAACATATCACTGGTTACTTACATCCGAGCAAACACTACGCAGCAGACTTAACATACAGATAAATGACAGTGAAGAAAAATGAAACTCAGTACCTTATTTCAGAACAAAAGCAGTAATCTCAAATTCATTCGAGTTTTTACCAAACGAATAAAGTTCTCGCAGTCTAATGCTGTATCCCACTATTTAAGTGAAGCAGTTAAGTTTTGCTTTCTTGAGAGCAAAATATAAAATGAATCATTACTGTTTCCAACAGCTGCTATCAGCAATTTGGAAGTTAAAGTTTGTTTTGGAAAATTCGTTTATGTTATCACTTCATATCATATTCTACAATCAGTACTGAAATTATTCAGTATCCTGTAGCCATAAACATTCGATAAAAATTTCATGTCGCAAGTTTCATTATGGTTGTCCTTTCGATTCAGATTGCTCAATATTTTTCAGTAATTCGCATTAGATTTTAAAATCATTGCTCACGCTATAAAAAGTGAAGTAAACTGAGTCGACACACACCACTTGGGTCGTTGAAACAGCGAAATTAACTATCTATTTAAATAGCTAGCTAAATACTACTCCCGCCTCGGGCATGGATGTGTGTGATGTCCTTAGGTTAGTTAGGTTTAATAGTTCCAAGTTCTAGGGGACTGATGACCTCAGATGTTAAGTCCCATAGTGCTCAGAGCCATTTTTAAATTTTACTATGATTCTATATCTGTACCTGCTTTATGTCATTGTGTTTGTATATGCGTGTTTAGAATCAAGTGTTCTGTCATAGTCAAGGGTAGAACATAGTCTAGCACCGTGTAGTATTCGTGTAGTATTGAATTATTTTGGCGAAACACTGTCAAGTTTGATGGTGGGATTTCATGAGTGTACATTGACAGTGACCTCTGCCGAGTAATATTGAAGTGTGGTTCATTATTACTACATTAATATTAATAATTTTATCAGTGTTACGTACTCCGACAGCATATTGAAATATTACTGTGTTAATATATGCACCACTTTAGTTGCGTCTAGACAGGTCTATACATAGTGGGGTTGACGTTCATTGCTCACATCTTATCGGCCTATCCGCGAGTTTATTCGTCTCAACATGTTTCTACTTTGATACGTAGCACCTACTGCTGCCTCCTACCATAGTCATTCCGAATACTTCATTTTGAGTTTGCGATGGAATCAGAACAGAATCCGTGATTGCTGCGGAGTGCGAACCAAGTGAAAAGTGAAATGAAGTCCTATTATTTCTCACGGGAAAAATTATGATACAGAATTCTCCTACGTTTAGCCGACGGTATTTATCGACAAGCATTTGTCATGTAGGAGAAGTGGCACTTTAATCCCGCATTCCATCTGGAAGTAAAGTTCAGCAGATTTATCCAGTGACTTGCAGAAACTGACTGAAAGATAGGCAGCAAACACAAGTGATAACGGCTTACCTGGGAGAATGCGCATGTCGTTTATGGAGCTGTGAGTGTTGTGACGAGTAGAAGATGAAAGTAAAAAAAAATATTTTATGAATAGGCACTGCAAAAGTCTAAATACACAGCATTATTTACGGAATTTGGACGATGCTTACAATAGTCAGCGTTCTCCGCAGAACTGATAGCGGAGCTCTTGTTCTGAGACGAGTGGCGGTGTGAACCAGAGACTTTGAAGATTGTGTGACAAGCTGGACAGGGCTGGAAGTTCCTAGATTAGCACTGTAGGTTCTAAAACTGTAGGGTTTCCGTTAATGGGTCAGTGGCGCACTGCAAACCCAGATGAAAGTCGTCTAGATGATGGAGTGTGGGATACCGAGAATGGTTCTTTGTCCTAGGGACTTTAAATCCACGTTACTTTGATCAGCTATCGAAGCATTCGCAACAACGTACAAGGGTTGGAGGCTCTCGTAAGAAGGTGTGGAGTTCACACAGTACAAGGTACAGAAATGTAGGTAAAAATCCAAATTGACAGCGGCGAGTATTTTTGTGGTAAATGAAAGTTTATAACGGAAACATAAGCGTAGAGGAAATAGAAGTGGTGTATTTATCGCAAGAGACAACAAAGGTGGATCAGCTGAAGTAGAATTTGGTGCTAAGCCAGATGATAAGGCCAAGAAGCATTATCAAGTTTGGGCATAATCTTGGAATAGGATCTAACCATTAATCGCCGGACCCAGATGTAACCAAAAATTATAGAGACAAACTCATATCGCTTAAATGTATGTTCCCCATTCATACTGTCATCATAGGAGGAGGTTTTAGTCATACAGATATCGATAGGATTAACTAAACATTTCCAAGTTTTGGACATTGTAAGACACCTTCTACTTAGTTTCCATAGTGCGGAAGCCCACTCGTGATGGAACTATATTGGCTCCAAACTTAAAAATCATATACAACCAGAAAGTCTTACAGGTCACACCAATATTCGGGAAAGGTAGTGGGAGTAATACACTAACTTATAGGCCGATATCATTAAAGTCGATATGCAGCTGGATTTTGGAACGTATATTGTGCTCGAACATTATAGTTACCTCAAAGAAAACGGCCTATTGAAACACAGTAAACACGGATTTAGAAAACATCGATCTTGTGAAACACAACTAGCTCTTTATTCGAACGAAGTGTCGAGTGCTATTGACGAGGGATTTCAAGTTGATTCCGTATTTCTGCAGTTCCGGAAGGCTTTTGACACTGTACCACACAAGCGGCTTGTAGTGAAATTGCGTGCTTGTGGAATATCGTCTCAGCTATAAGAGTGCATTCGTGATTCCGTTTCAGAGAGGTCACAGGTCGTAGTAATGGACGGAAAGTCATCGAGTAAAACAGAAGTGATTTCTGGCGTTCCCCAAGCTAGTGTTATAGACCCTTTGCTGTTCCTTATCTATATAAACGATTTGAGAGACAATCTGAGCAGCCGTATTCGGTTGTTTGCAGATGACGCTGTCGTTTATCGACTAATAAAGTTATCAGAAGGTCAAAACAAATCGCAAAACGATTTAGAAAAAGTATATGTATGGTGCGAAAATTGGCAATTTATTCTAAATAACGCAAAGTGTGAGATTTCCATATGAGTGCTAAAAGGAATCCGTTAAACTTCGGTTACACGATAAGCCAGTCAAATCTAAACGCCGTAAATTCAACTAAACACCTAAGAGCTACAATTACCAAAAACTTAAGTTGGAAGGAACACATAGAAAATGTTGTGCGGAAGGCTAACCAAAGACTGCGTTTTATTGGCTGGTTGTTGTTGTTGTGGTCTTCAGTCCTGAGACTGGTTTGATGCAGCTCTCCATGCTACCCTATCCTGTGCAAGCATCTTCATCTCCTAGTACTTACTGCAACCTACATCCTTCTGAATCTGCGTAGTGTATTCATCTCATGGTCTCCCTGTACGACTTTTACCCTCCACGCTGCACTCCAATGCTAAATTTGGGATCCCTTGATGCCGCAGAATATGTCCTACCAACCGATCCGTTTTTCTTGTCAAGTTGTGCCACAAACTCCTCATCTCCCCAATTCTGTTCAATATCTCCTCATTAGTTATGTGATCTACCCATCTAATCTTCAGCATTCTTCTGTAGCACCACATTTCGAAAGCTTCTATTCTCTTCTTGTCCAAACTATGTATCGTCCATGTTTCACTTCCATACATGGCTACACTCCATACAAATACTTTCAGAATCGACTCGCTGACACTTAAATCTATACCCGATGTTAACAAATTTCTCTTCTTCAGGAACGCTTTCCTTGCCATTGCCAGTCTACATTTTATATCTTCTCTACTTCGACTATCATTAGTTATTTTGCTCCCCAAATAGCAAAACTCATTTACTAGTTTAAGTGTCTCATTTCCTAATCTAATTCCATCAGCATCACCCGAGTTAACTCGACTACATTCCATTATCCTCCTTTTGGTTTTGTTGATGTTCATCTTATATCCTCCTTTCAAGACACTGTCCATTCCGTTCAACTGCTCCTCTAAGTTCTTTGCTGACTCTGACAGAATTATGTCATCGGCAAACCTCAAAGTTTTTATTTATTCTCCATGGATCGTAATACCTACTCCGAAATCTTCTTTTGTTTCCTTTACTGCTTGCTCAATATACAGATTGAATAACATCGGGGAGGCTACAACCCTGTCTCGCTCCCTTCCCAACCACTGCTTCCCTTTCATTCCCCTCGACTCTTATAACTGCCATCTAGTTTCTGTACTAATTGTAAATAGCCTTTCGCTCCCTGTATTTTACCCCTGCCACCTTTAAAATTTGAAAGAGAGTATTTCAGTCAACATTGTCAAAAGCTTTCTCTAGGTCTACAAATGCTAGAAACGTAGGTTTTACTTTCCTTAATCTTTCTTCTAAGAAGAGTCGTAAGGTCAGTATTGCCTCACGTGTTCCAATATTTCTACGGAATCCAAACTGATCTACCCCGAGGTCGGCTTCTACCAGTTTTTCCATTCGTCTGTAAAGGATTTGTGTCAGTATTTTGCAGCTGTGACTTATTAAAGTAATAGTTTGGTAATTTTCACATCTGTCAACACCTGCTTTCTTTGGGAATGGAATTATTGTATTCTTCTTGAAGTCTGAGGGTATTTCGCCTGTCTCATACATCTTGCTCACCAGATGGTAGAGTTTTGTCAGGACTGGCTCTCCCAAGGCCGTCAGTAGTTCTAATGGAATGTTGTCTACTCCTGGGGCCTTGTTTCGACTCAGGTCTATCAGTGCTCTGTCAAACTCTTCACGCAGTGTAGTATCTCCCATTTCATCTTCATCTATTGGCAGGAAACATAGCAAATGTAACAGATCTACAAAGGGGACTGCCTATGCTATGCTTTTCCGTCCTCTTTAAGAATACTGCTGCTTGGTGTGGGAACCTTGGCAGATAGGATTGATGCAGTAGATCGAAAAAGTTCAAAGAAGGGCAGCACATTTTGTATTATCGCGAAATATGGGAGAGAGTGTCACTGAAATGTTACAGGATTTTGAATGGACAACACTAAAACAGACGCGTTTTTCGTTGCGGAGGAATCTTCTCACGAAATTCTAGTCACCAGCTTTCTCCTCTGAATGCGAAAATATTTGGTTGACACCGACCTACGATCACCATGATAAAATAAGAGCCGGCCCAGGGTGGTCGAGCGGTTCTAGCCGCTACAGTCTTTAACCGCGCGACCGCTACGGTCGCAGGTCCGAATCCTGTCTTGGGCATGGATGTGTGAGGTGTCCTTAGGTTAGTTAGGTTTAAGTAGTTCTAAGTTCTAGGGGACTGATGACCACAGCAGTTAAGTCCCATAGTGCTCAGAGCCATTTGAACCAGTTTTAATAAAATAAGGGATATCAGATCTCGCACGGAAAGATATAGGTGTTCGTTCTTTCCGCGCGATACGAGATTGGAATAATAGAGAACTGTGAGGGTGGTTCGATGAACCCTCTGCAAGGCATTTAAATGCGATTTGCAGAGTATCCATGTAGATGTAATTTTAATAAATGCTCCACACCTGTCTGAGGATATTCATACTCATCATGATGTCAGTGGCTTTGATCGTTTGTATGGGAGACAGCAAAAAGTTTGTGGTAAGGTCTTTTGGGACCAAACTGCTGAGGTCATCGGCCCCTAAGCTTACGCCCAACTTAATCTAACTTAAACTAACTTACGCTAAGGACAACAAACACACAGTCATGCCTGAGGGAGGACTGGAACCTCCGACGGAGGTTATGAAACAGCCCGTGAAAGCAAGGCAGTCGAAGATACCATAAGGAAACTGTTTATTATTTCAAGAGTAATCGCCATAACTGTTCTTATGAGACAAGACTGTCAATGCCCTTACAGAAAAGTATTTGCTGTTGTCTGTGGTACAATGTTTGTACCAAGGCGTGCTCATTTTCATCCGATACAAATCGATGGCCGCTTATGCCTTTCTACAGTCCTCATTGAGCATGGAAATTACATCGGGAGAGATCGAGATCGTATGTGTAAGTGCTTCTAGCGGAACTTCTGCAGCGTACTCAGAACAAGCTTAGCAATTTTGTTACCAATGTTAATTCAACTACGACGAGGAAATTTCCTGGTAAGCCCCTACACATTCTCCATATATACCCGAAGTCTTCCTTTGCGTTTTCCATATTTTCCGAGCCCTGAAGACAGGTATTCGTGGCCGTAGGTATACTTCAGGCGTAGAGATACTTGTCTGGGCACAGACTTGATATGGACTGTGCGGCTAGTCCCGGCGGAGGTTCGAGTCCTCCCTCGGGCATAGGTGTGTGTGTTTGTCCTTAGGATAAGTGTGTAAGCTTCGGGACTGATGACCTTAGCAGATAAGTCCCATAAGATTTCATACACATTTGACCATTTCTGACAAACGTGATTCCTGAGGAAAGTGATAAATGAAAAAGTCAGTGGAATTTGGGAATTGGCAGTTAAAAGACAGACAAAAAAAGGTGTCGGTTTATTAATAAAGAAAATGATAGCTTTGCGGAAATGAGGTAGTACTCGTATTGTGTGTAGAAAATAGTTGGAATGCATAACGTGGAAAAGACGATTTCATTACGGTGACAATGGAAGCAGTTTAAACGTACAGAGACGGGTGGAGCAAAGAAATTTCCTGCTAATTATCGTAGCAGCATTGTCGCAGTGAAAACAGCAAACTTTAAGAGGAGACACGATATTTTCGATATTATCAACAGAGAAGAGAAGGCAAGAGAGAAAGCAGACATAAAAGGTAAGATTCAAGAACTGAAGAATCAGCAGAACATACTTTGGATAATGTTCTGTTTCCTGCGTCTAAGATTCCCGAGATCGAAAGAGTGAGAAGGGATAAACCGTCATCAACAAATAAGAATATACGCTGCATCAACAAAGACTGTGTACGAAACAAAAGAGCACGTTATTTTAACGATGGGAGCAGGAGGTTAACTGAACTACAATTTTTATCACCGAACTGTACAAAGCAAAACGATGCGTAAGAGCAACCGTGTGAATTAATAGCAGTTTTCTACATCTTCGTCTGCATAAATACTTAGCAAATCACACTTAAGTGCCTTGCAGAGGGTTTGTCGAACGACCTTCCCAATAATTCTTTATTATTCTACTCTCGAACAGCGCGTGGAAAAAAAGTACACTTACATCTTTCCGTGCGATCTCTGATTTTCCTTATTTTATTATGATGATCGTTTCCCCCTAGATAGGTCGGCGTCAACAAAATGTTTTCTCATTCGGGGGACAAAGTTGATGTTTGAAATTTCGTGGGATGTTTCGGCCGCAAAGAAAAACGTCTCTGTTTTAATGGTGTCCATACCAATTCCCGTATCTTGACCGTCCCACTCTCTCCCCCATTTCTCGATAATACAAAACGTGTTGCTCTTCTTTGAACTTTCTCCATGTACTCCGGATATCCTACCTGGTAAGGTTCCCAGACGCTGCAGCAGTACTTCAAAAGAGGATGGACAAGCGTAGTGCAGGTAATCTCCTTAGTAGATCTAACACGTTTTTTAAGAGTTCTGCCAATAAAATGTAGTCGGTTTGTCTTCCCAAAAACATTTTCTGTGTATTCATTCCAATTTAAATTTTTCGTAATTGTAATTCGGATGTATATAGTTGAATTTACGGCATTTAGATTAGGGCGATTTATCGTTTAACCATAATTTAACGGATTTCTTTTAGCACTCATGTGGATGACCTCACACTTTTCATTATTTAGGGTCAACTGCCAATTTTCGCACCATTCAGGTTTTTTTTCTAAATCGTTTTGCAATTTATTTTGATCTTCTGAAGAGTTTACTAGACGACAAACGACAGCATCATCTACAAACAACCTAAGACGCCTGCTCAGATTGTTTCCTAAGTCTATATACAGGGTGGTCCATTGATCGTGACCGGGCCAAATATCTCACGAAATAAACGTCAAACGAAAACACTACAACGAACGAAACTTGTCTAGCTTGAAGGGGTAAACCAGATGGCGCTATGGTCGGCCCGCTAGATGGCGCTGCCATAGGTCAAACGGATATCAACTGCGTTTTTTTAAAATAGAAACCCATATTTTTATTACACATTCGTGTAGTACGTAAAGAAATATGTATGTTTTTCTTGATCACTTTTTCGGTTTGTGATTGATGGCGCTCTAATAGTGACAAACATATGGCTCACAATTTTAGACGAACAGTTGGTAACAGGTAGGTTTTTTAAAATACAGAACATAGGTATGTTTGAACATTTTATTTCGGTTGTTCGAATGTGATACATGTACCTGTGTGAACTTATCATTTCTGAGAACGCATGCTGTTACAGCGTGAATACTTGTAAATACCACATTAATGCAATGAATGCTCAAAATGCGGGGTCAGGGATTTTCTCTGCCTCGTGATGGCTGGGTGTTGTGTGATGTCCTTAGGTTGGTTAGGTTTAAGTAGTTCTAAGTTCTAGGGGACTGATGACCATAGATGTTAAGTCCCATAGTGCTCACAGCCATTTTTGCTCAAAATGATTTCCGTCAACCTCAATGCATTTGGAAATACATGTAACGACATTCCTCTCAACAGCGAGTATTTAGCCTTCCGTAATGTTCGCACATGCATTGACAGTGCGCTGATGCATGTTGTCAGGCGTTGTCAGTGGATCACGACAGCAAATATCCTTCAACTTCCCCCACAGAAACAAATCCGGGGACGTCAGATCCTGTTAACGTGCGGGCCATGGTATGGTGCTTCGACGACCAATCCACCTGTCGTGAAATATGCAATTCAATACCGCTTCAACCGCACGCTTCAACTGCTATGGAACATAGCATCGCCGAAGTAGCGATGAAATGGGGATTTTCCCGTACGACCATTTCGAGTGTGTATCGTGAATATCAGGAATCCGGTAAAACATCAAATCTCCGACATCACTGCGGCCAGAAAAAGATCCTGCTAGAACTGAACCAACGACGACTGAAGATAATCATACAACGTGACAGAAGTGCAACCCATCCGCAGATTGATGCAAATTTCAATGCTCGGCCATCAACAAGATTCAGAGTGCTAGCCATTGAATGAAACATCATCGATATGGGCTTTCGGATCCGAACGACCACTCTTGTACCATTGATGACTGCACGACACAAAGCTTTACGCCTCACCAGGGCCAGACAACACCGACATTGGACTGCTGATGACTGGAAACGTGTTGCCTGTTAGGACGTGTCTCGTTTCAAATTGTTTCAAATTGATTGACGTGGAGGGGTATGGAGCAAACCGCCTGAATCCATGGACCCTGCATATCAGCAGGGGACTGCTGAAGCTGGTGGAGGCTCTGTAATGGTGTGCGGCGTGTGCAGTTGCAGTGTTATGTGAACCCTGATACGTCTAGACACGACTCTGACAGGTAACACGTACGTAAGAATCCTGTCTGATCACCTGCATCCATTCATGTTCATTGTGCATTCCGACGGGCTTGGGTAATTCCGGTAGGACAATACGTCAGTCCACACGTCCAGAATTGTTACAGAGTGGCTCTAGGGCCCTAGGAACACTCTTCTGAGTTTAAACAATGCCGCTGGCCGCCAAACTCCTCAGACACGAACATTATTGAACATATCTGGGATGCCTTCCAACGTGCTGTTCAGAAGAGATTTCCATCCCCTCGTACTCTTAGAGATTTATGGACAGCCCTACAGTATTCGTGGTGTCCCTTCCCTCCGGAACTACTTCAGACATTAGTCGAGTCTACGTCACATGTGTTGCGGCACTTCTGCGTACTCTTCACGATATGGGGTATGTGTACCAGCCTCTTTGACTCTTCAGTGTACATGTGTGTGTTTGTGTGTGTGCGTGCGTGTGTGTGTGTGTGTGTGTGTGTGTGTGTGTGTGTGTGTGTGTGTATGTGTGTGTGTGTGTGTGTGTGTGTGTGTGTCTATGAGTGTCCGTGTGTATGAGTGTGTCAAATCAAGTCATAGTCATAGTCAAGAGCATAAGAGAGGCTAGCCACGTGTAGATTAAGCGATATTATTTTGGCGATACAGAAGCTGGAGTGGTGCTGGGATTTCGCGAGCGTTCATTGACAGTGACTTCTATCGAGTAATATTAAAGTGTCTTTCAGAAGTACTACAGTGAGTAGTCCAATATTAATAATTTTATCAGTGTTACTTATTCCGACAGCATATTAAATTATTACTGTTTTAAGATATGCACAACTTTAGTTGTATCGAGAACGTTCTATGCTGTGTGGTGCTGCCGTTCGTAGGTCGCATCTCCTAGGTTTGTATTCGAGTTTATTCCTCTGGACACGTTTCTGCTTTCATGTATAGTACTTACCGCTGCCTTCTACGTTATCCATTCCGTATTTGTTGTTTTGGATTTGTGACGAAATCAGAACAGGATTCGTGATTCCTGTGGAGTGTGAACCAACTGAACTGTGAAATGAAGTCGTATTACCTCACACGGGAATTCGATGACATAGCATTCGACTAAGGTTTAGCCGACGGAAGTTATCGACAAGCATTTGAAACGAAATTTTAACCCCGCATTTCATCTGAAAGTAAAGTTCAGCACGTTCATCCAGCGACCCGAAGAGACTGCCGAATTCGTAAGCAACAAACACAAGTGACACCTCGAAGAATGCGCATCTCGTTTATGGAGCACTGAGTGTTGTGCCGAATAGAAGATGATATTGGAAAAAATATTTGATGAATACCAACTGTAGAAGTGTTAATCCACGTCGTCGCTCACGGAATGTCAACGAAACTTGCAAAATGCAGCATTCTGCTCCAGAACAGACCGCGAACGCCTTGTTCTGAAACGAGAGGGTGGCGTAAACTAGACACTTCGAAGTGACACCTTGTGATACATCACAAGCTGGACAGGGCTGGCAGTTCCTAGATTAGCTCTGTTGGCATCAAACCTGTAGTCTCCGTAAATTGGTCAGTGGCTTCCTGCAAACTGAGATCATATCCATGTAGATGATGATGTGGGATACTTATGAGAGTTTTTTGGCCTCGGCGACATTACGCTGAAAAACTGCCGAAGCATTCAAAAAAAGTTCAAGGACTATAAGCACTCGTGAAAGGATGTGGAGTTCACACGATACAGAGTACAGAAATTTAGGCAGAAATTGAATTAGACAGCGGTGTGAATTTTTTGGTGAATGGAAGTGTATGTCGATGGCATAAGCGCATGGGAAATGTAAGTAGTGATTTAATCGCAAAAGATAACAAACTCGGATGAGCAGAGATACAAATTGAAGCTGCATGCCACATTGTTTGAGAAAGACTCAGTATGGGCAAGATTCAGTATCAAGTGTGGGCATAATCTTATAACTGGATCCATCTAGCAATCACCGGACTCATGCCCAGATATAACCGAAAACTGTAAGGAAAAATTCATCTCACTAAAATGTAGGTTCCCCATCCCTACTGTCATCACTGGGGAAGATTATAATCATACAGATATCGATAGGAAAAATTAAACATTTGTAAGCGGTGGTAATGGTAAGATACCTCGCTAAACATTGCTTAATGTCTTATCCAAAAAGTGCCTACATTACATTGTTCGGAATCCCATTCGTGTTGAAAATACATTGGATCTACTGGGAAAAAATGGACTAGACCTGCCTTAGGATGTTCATACTCAGAATGGTATCAAAGACTTTGAGGCGGCTGTATAAGAGTAGCCCGTGAAAACAAGGCAGTTGGGGAAAAGGTAAGTAAACAGTTTATTATTTCAAGAGTAATGGCCATAACTTTTAATACATTTATCCTGCTGTGAGACAAGACTATCAGTACCCTTATGCAAAAATATTTGCGGTTGCCTATGGTACCTTGATTGTAGCAGTGAATGGTCCTCTTCGTTAGAAGCAATCGATGGCACGAATGTCTTTTTTCAGTCCTAAAAAAAACGTGGAAATCGTATGTGGAGAGATCGAGATCGTATGGAGGATGGGTAAGAGCTTCCAGAGAAAATTTTGCAGCATACTCAAAACAAGCTTAGCAATATGTGGACGGGCATTTTGTTGCCAAAGTTATTTCGACTAGGCTGAGGAAGGTTCTTGGTAAGCCCTTACACATCCACCATACAGCACCGAAATCTCGCCTTGCGATTTCCGTATTTTCGGAGCCCCGAAGAAAAATATTCATGGCCGTAGGTTTGCTCCACACGCAGAGATACAGGCCTCGGTACAAATGTGATTCTGAGGAAAATCTGTGCAAATTTTTATTACGAGGCAAGTGATGAATGAAAAAGTCATTTGAGGCTGGCAAATGGCAGTTTAAAGAAGGCCAAAGGTACGTGCCGATTTGTCGGTGAAGATAGTGATTCTTATTTCGAAATGAGGCAGTATTCTGTGCAGTAGATAGCTGGATTGTGTAACGTGGACAAGAGGACTGGAGAACGGTGACAATGGAAGCAGTTTAAGCGCACAGAGACGGGTGTATGGAAAAAGGTTTCCAGCTAATTATCATAGCAGCATCGTGCAGGGAAACAGCCAACTTTATGAGACTCGATTTTTTGAAATTGTCAACAGAGAAGAGAAGACAAAAGATGAAGCAGGAGTAAGAGATAAGATACAAGAACTGGAGATTCAGCAGAACATCGTCTCGATTATCTTCTGAGTTTTGCTTCGAAGAATCCCCGAATCGACAGTGTGGGCAAGTACTAATCGTCATCACAATACGAGAATGTACGTTGCACCATCAGACACTGTGTATGAAACAGGTAAACACGTTATTTTAAATATGGAGGTTGACTGAATCAGCGAACTTAACAAAGCTGGACGATGCATGAGAGAAACAGTGTGAATTAATAGCATTTGTCTTGATTAATTTATTCGCTTTCGATTCGACCCATCGCCAACCGATCGTTCTCCCGCGGACATATGATTTACTATGGCTCCTGAGATATTCACCTACAGCAGAACATACATCTCAGGTGAAGGAGCAACTACATTTTCCTACTAGAAGCCATTATCTTCGTCACATCTGTGGCTATTTACATTCGAGGAAACATAATGAGGCAGACATCACCTTGAGATAGACGATAACAAAGAACAATGAAAATGAATAAGTTATTTTAGAACGAAAGCAATAAACTCAAATATAGTCTATAACTTTCTCGCACTCATATGTGTTATCCCAGTATTTAATTACAGCAGTGAAATCATGCTTGCTTGAGACCAAAGCGTAAAATGAATCATTACCGTTTCCAGCAGCTGCCATAAGCAGAGTGGAAGTTAATGTTTGTTTTGTAAAATTCTTTTATTTTATCACTTCACATCACACAAAACTTAATTAACGTGGTTCCATACTTTTCAGCCATAAACCTTCGATAAACATTTCATGTCGCAAGTTTCATTCTGACTGTCATTTTAAATCAGAGTGCTCAATGTTTTTCAATAATTCGTATTAATTTATAGATTCATAGCGCACCTTGTAAAAAATGAAGCAAACTGTGTCGACACACACCACCTGATTCGTCGAAAGCGTGAAATTAATTATCTATCTAAACAGCTACGTAAATACTACTACGATTCTATATCTGCAACTGCTTTATGCCATTAGGTGTGTATGTGCGTGTGTGGAATCAAGTCTTCTGTCATAGTCGAGAGCAGAAGATAGACTAGCCCTTGTAGTATTCGTGTAGTACTGAATTATTTTGGCGAAACACTGGCAAGTTTGGTGGTGCGATTTCGTGAGTGTTCATTGACAGTGACCTCTACCGAGTAATACTGAAGTGTAGTTCAGTAGTACTACAGCGAGTATTCCAGTATTAATAATTTTATCAGTGTTACGTATTCCAACAGCATACAGAATTATTACTGTGTTAATATATGCACCAAGAGAGGTCTATACATAGCGGGGTTGACGTTCATTGCTCACCTCTTATCGGAATATCTGTGAGTTTATTCCTCAGAACATGATTCTGCCTTGATATGTAGCCTCCTACTTAAGTCATCCCGAATACTTCATTTTGAGTTTGTGATGGAATCAGAACAGAATTCATGATTGCTGTGGAGTGTAAACCAAGTGAAAAGTGAAATGAAGTCCTATTATTTCTCACAGGAAAAATAATGATACAGAATTCTAATACGGTTTAGCCGACGGTAGTTATCGACGAGCATTTGTATGCAGGAGGAATGATATTTTAATCTCGCATTTCATCTGAAACTAAAGTTCAGCAGATTCATCCAGCGACTTGCAGACACTGACTGAAACACAAGCAACAAACACAAGAGATAACGGTTCACCTAGAAGAATGCTCATGTCGTTTATGGAGCTATGAGTGTTGTGACGTGTAGAAGATGAAATTGAAAAAAATATATTTTCTGAATAGGAACTGCAAAAGTCTAAATACACGTCCTTATTTATGGAATTTCAACGAAGCTTGCAATATTCAGCGTTCTCGGCAGAACTGATCGCGGACCTCTTGTTCTGAGACGAGTGGGCGGTGTGAACCAGAGGCTTTGAAGACTGCGTGGGAGTTCCTAGATTAGCACTGTAGGTTCGAAAACTGTAGGATCTCCGTTAATGGATCAGTGGCGCAATACAAACCCAGATGAGAGCCGTCTAGGTGATGGTGTGTGGGATACTGAGAATGGTTTTTTATCCTACCGACTTTCCATCCACTTCACCCTGATCAGCTAACGAAGCATTCGCAACAACGTACAAGGGTTGGAGGCACTCGTGAAAAGGTGTGGAGTTCACACAATAAAAGGTACAGAAATGTAGGTAAAAACCGAATTTGACTGCGGCGAGTATTTTTGTGGTAAATGAAAGTGTATATCGAAAACATAAGCGTAGAGGAAATAGAAGTGGTGTATTTATCGCAAGAGACAACAAAAGCAGATCAGCTGAAATTGAATTTGGTGCTGCAAGCCAGATGATTAGGCCAAGACGCATTTTCACGTTTGGGCATAATCTTGGAGTAGGGTCTAACCATCAACCACCGGACTCACGCCGAGATGTAACCGAAAATATGCTTGTGTCATCTGTCATAGTCATTATCGGAAGGGAGGCTAGCCACGTGTAGGTTAGGCGAAAATAAAGTATTTGTGTTGTACTGAATTATTTAGGTGAAACAATGTCAGGTTTGGTGGTGGGATTCCGTGGACGTTCATTGACAGCGACCTCTATCGAGTAGTATTAAAGTGTGGTTCAGTAGTATTACAGAAAGTATTCCAGAATTAATAATTTAATCAGCGTTACATATTCCTGCGGCATATTGAATTATTACTGTTTTAAGATATGCACCACTTTAGTTGCGTCGAGACAGATCTATAGATAGTGGTGTTGACATTGCTCAGTATTTTTCAGTAATTCGTAGGAATTTATAACTTTATTGCTCTCCTTATGAAAAGTGAAGCAAACTTTGTTTCCATACAGTACTTCAATCGTCAAAACAGAGAAATTATTTATCTACCTAAAAAGGTACGTAACCACTACTACGATCTTATATTTGTACTTGCTTTATGAGCTTATGTGTGTATATGCGTGTGGCGAATCAAATTGAACGATGAACGGTCAAATGAAGTCCTACGGTTTAGTAAATGGCAGTTATCGACCAGCACTTGTCATGTACAACGAATGAGATTCCATCTCATAGCAAAGTTCACCAGGCTCATCCAGCGACTTGCAGACGCAGACGGAATCATAGGCAACAAACGGAAGGGCTGCAATTTTCTTCTCCACGTTAGGCATTTAAACTATTTACTCACACAGCAAAATAACCACTTTCTGCAGTAGTAAACGGACAAGACCCTTTGCACATCCTTAAACTGCCACTTACTGTCTTAAGCTGCCATTCTCATCTATCACTTGTCACGTAATAAAAACTTGTGCAAATTCAAGACTGAACCTTGACCTGCTTCACTACGTTTGTAACAAAACTGTGGATACGAATATCTTCCTTCAATCCCCGAAAACAGGTAAATCGGAAGGGGAGATTTCGGGTCTGTATGGAAGATGAGTATGGGCTTACAAAGAATCTTCTCGGTGTAGTCCAAATAGCTTCCGCAACAAAATGTCAATCCAAATATTGCTCAGCTAGTTTTTCCCAGGCTGCAAACGTTTCTCTGAGAGCCTTTAAACATTCACGATACGATCCCGATCCCTCCCCATGTGATATACATGTTTTTGGAGGACGCAAGAAAGACATTCTTGGACATGGATATGCTTTGGATGAGGAAGAGTCCGCCTTGCTACAGTTATGGCACCATAGGTATCCACAAACACTTTTCCGTAAGGGCATTGAAGCGTTGTATCGCAGCAGGATACATGTTTAAACAGTTATGCCGAAACTCTTGAAATAATAAACAGATTACTTATGGTTTCCCCCAACGTTGTTTTCGTTGGCTTCCTCTTTTTTACCCTCAGGGCCAAAGTCACTGATACCATTGTGAGTATGAACGTCCTCAGATAGGTCTATTCCATTTATTGCCATTAGATCCAATAAATTTCCTTCAAGAATGCGCTTCCGAACTATCTATAGAAGCTGCTTATTAGGTAAGGCATTTACCAATGTTCAGCGAGGTGTCTTACCGTGACCAACACTTAGAAGTATTTTATTATTCCTATCGATACTTGTATGATTAAAATCATCTCAAATTATGACAGTATGAATGAGCAACATACATACTCACGAGATAAATTTATCTTTAATGTTTTCGGTTACATTTTCGCATGATTCCGGTAGTAAATAAATAGATCATTTTATTAGATTGTTCCCACACTTGATACTGACTCTTGCCCAAATAGTCTGAAATGCAGTTTCAGTTTGTATCAGAAATGGTCGAAACTGGTTACCCTTTGCGATAAATACACTACTTGCGTTTCCCCTACGCTTATGCCTCCGGTGTACACATGCATTTACCACAAAAATTCTCACCGCTATAAATTTTGATTTTTTCCTAAATTTCTGTACCTTGTATCGTGTGACCTCCAGCCATTTGGACGGGTGCTTCCAACCCATGCAAATTTTTACGAATGCTTCGAGAGCTCATCAAGGTGAGGTGGATGGAATGGTCATAGGATGAAAAACCATTGTATGTATTCCACACACCATCACCTAGGCGGATTTCATCTCTGCTTGCAGTGCGCCATTTCCCATTTACGGAGACTCAACCGTTTTCGAACCTACAGAGCTAATCCAGGAGCTCCCAGCCCTGTCCAGCTTGTCGCAGGATCTTCGAAGTCCCTTATTGTCACAGACCACTCGTCTCGGAACAAGGCGTTCGCTATCAGTTCCGCGGAGAATGCTGTATGTTGTAAGCTTCGACGAAATTCCGTGAGCAATAGCGTCAATTAAGACTGCTGCATGTACTATTCTTCAAATATTTATTTCAATTTCGTCTTCCACTAGGCACAACCCCACTCTTCACCATAAAAGACATACCAATTCTGCGAGGTAAGCTGCGGTCACTAGTTTTTTCTGCTTATGATTCCGTCAGTGTCTCTATGTCGCTGAATGAACCTGCGAATCTTACTTTCAGATGGACAGCGGGGTTAAAATGCTGTTTGTCGTCCACGTCAAGTGCTTGTCGATAATTGCCGTTTGATAATCCGTAGTAGAACAAACGTCATCAAGTTTGCGTGTGATGTAACAGGACTATCCAGAAGACGTTCCTTGGTACGTCCCTCCTCATCCTCCATACATCCCCAGTCTCTGTCCTTGAGATTTCATATCTTCGTGGCCCTCCAGAAAGATATTCGTCACCGCACATTTGCTCCTGACATGGAGATACAGACCTGGGTACAAACATGATTTCTTAAGCAAATCTGCGCAAATTTTAATTACTAGGCAAATGATAAATGAGAACGGCAGTTGAAGCTGGGAAGTGGTAGTTTAAAGATGGGCAGAGGGACATACCTTTTTATTAGTGAAGAAAGCGGCAATTTTGCGGAAATGAGGTAGTATTCTGTGAAACAAATAGTTGGAATGTGTAACGTGAAGAAGAGGAATGCAGTAAGGTGACAATGGAAGTAGTCTGAGCATGATGAGAGGGGTGAAACGAAGTAATTTCTAGCTAATTATCATAGCAGCAACTTTACAGTTAAATAGAAAATAATACGAGGAGACACGATTTTTTATAAACTACTAACAGAGAAGACAAGGCAAAAGAGAAAGTAGACGGAGGAGATAAGTTGCAAGAACTGAAGATTCAGCAGAACATCATGTCGATGATCTTGTTTCCTGCGTCGATGATTCCAGACATCGGACATCGGAAGTGTGAGAAGGGACCAACCACCACAAATATACGCTGCACAGACAGAGACTGTGTAAGAAACAGACAAACCTGTAATTTTAACTAAGCAAACAGGAGGATGACTGGAGTACAATTCCTATCAGCGAATTTTTCAAAGCAAGACAATACACAGGAGCAACAGTGTGCATTAATAGCTTTTATCTGAGTTAATCTATTCGTTTTCGATAAGACTCGTCATCAAGTTATCGCCTTCCCGTGGACAAAAATTGTATTATGGCTCCCGCGTTATTCAGCTGCTGCAGTAGGTACATCTCAGGTGAGAGAGCAACTATATTTCCCTACTGGTAGCCATTATATTCGACACATCAGTGGTTATTTACATTCGTCCCAAACATTATGTAACACACTTCACGTAGAGGTAAATGACAATGAAGGGTAGTGAAACTGAATGAGATATTTCAGAACAAGAGCAATAAACGCAAATTTATTCAAGTTTTAAGTAACACGCATAATTTTATCTCATCAAATTCTTTATTCCACTATTTCAATAAAGAAGCGGAAGCATGCGTTCACGGGAGCAAAGTGTAAAATGAATCACTACTGTTTCCATCAGCTGCTATAAGCAGTTTGGATATTTAAGTTTGTTTTGTAAAATTCGTTCATTTTATATCTTCACATCAAATTGTATTATCAAAACTAAACTTAACTAGCATGATTCCATACTGTGCAGCCATACTCTTCTGATAAACCCTTCATGTAGCAGGCTTCATTGCAATTGACATTTTAATTCAGATGGTTCAATAATTTTTTTTAATTCGTGTTAATTTATAATTTCTTAGCTCTGCTTATTAATAATGAAGCAAATTGTGTTGACACACAGAAGTTCAGTCGTCGAAATAGAGAAATTATTTATCCATCTGAATACCTACATAAATATTATAAGATTCTGTATCTGTACCTGCTTTATGTGATTATGTGTGTATATCCCTATGTGGGTTCAAGAAATATGACATAGCCTGGGGCAGAAGGGGGGCTACCCACGTGTAAGTTGTTGTTGGTATGGTGTTCTTCAGTCCAAAGACTGGTTTGATGCAGTTCTCCATGCTACTCTATCCTGTACCTTAATTACGTGATTTGTCCACCTAACGTGCAGGATTATTCTGTAGCACCATATTTCAAAAACTTCTATTCTCTTCTTGCCTCAAGGGTTTATCGTCCATGGTTCACTTCCATACATGGTTACACACCATACAAATACTTTCAGAAAGGACTTCCTGAAACATATCTATACTCCATGTTAACAAATTTCTCTTCTTCAGAAACGCTTTTCTTGCCATTGCCAGTCCACATTTTATATTCTCCCTACTTCGGCCATCATTAGTTATTTATCTTCCATAATAGCAAAACTCGTCGATTACTTTCAGTGTCTCATATCCTAATCTGATACACTTTACATCACCTGATTTAATTCGACTATGTTCCATTATCCTTGTTTTGATTTTGTTGATGTTCATGTTATACCCTCCTTCCAAGATACTGTCCAATTCCTTCAACTGCTCTTCCAAGCGCTTTGCTGTCTCTAAGAGAATTACTATGTCATCGGCAAACTTCAAAGTTTTTATTTCTTCTCCCTGGACTTTAATTCCTACTCCAAATTTTTCTTTTGTTTTATATACTGCTTGCTCAATATACAGATTGAATTACATCGAGGGTAGGCTACAACCCCGTCTCACTCCCTTCTCTAACACTGTTTCCCTTTCGTGACCGTTTACTTTCATAACAGCCATCAGAGTTTTATACAAATTGTAAATGGCCGTTCGATGCCTATATTTTATCCCAGCCGCCTTTTGAATTTGAGAGACAGTATAAGAAGCTTTCTGTATGTCTACAAATGATATAAATATAGGTTTGCCTTTCCTTAAACTATCTTCCATGAGAATTCGAAGGGTCAGTATTGCCTCGCGTGTTCCTACATTTCTCCGGAATCCAAACTAATTTTCCCTGAGGCCGGCTTCTACTGGTTTTTCCATTCTACTTTAAAGAATTCGTGTTACTATTTTGCAGCCGTGATTTATTAAAATGATAGTTCGGTAATTTTCGTACCTGTTAAAAAAAAAAAAAAAAAAAGGGAGCTCTGAGCGCTATGGGACTTAACATCTGAGGTCATCAGTCCCCTAGAACTTAGAACTACTTAAACCTAACTAACCTAAGGACATCACACACATCCATGCCCGAGGCAGGATTCGAACCTGCAACCATAGCGGTCGCGCGGTTCCAGACTGAAGCGCCTAAAACCGCTAGGCCACAGCGGCCGGCTTTCGTACCTGTCAACACCTGCTTTCTTTGGGTTGGAATTCTTATATTTTTCATGAAGTCTGAGGGTATTTCGCTTGTCTCATACATCTTGCTCACCAGATAGTAGAGTTTTGTCATGGCTAGCTTTCCCAAGGCTATGAGTTGTTCTAATGGAATATTGTCTACTCCCGGGTCCTTGTTTCGACTTAAGTCTTTTAGCGCTCTGTCAATTTCTTCACGCCGTATCATATCTCCCATTTCATCTTCGTCTACGTCCCCTTCCATTTTCATAGTAATGCCCTCAAGTACATCTCTATATACACCTTCCACCTTTCTGTTTTCCCTTCTTTGCTTAGGACTTGTTCTGCACCTGAGTTCTTCATATTCATACAGGTAGTTCTCTTTTCTCCAAAAGTCTCTTTAATTTTCCTGTAGGCAGTATCCATCTTACCCCTAGTGACGTATACCCCTACATGCTTACATTTGTCCTCTAGCCATCCCTGCTTAGCTATTTTCCACTTCATGTCGATCTCATTTTTGAGACGTTTATATTCCTTTTCGCCTGCTTCATTTACTGTATTTTTATATTTTATCCTTTCATAACCTCCGGTTCTTGCAGTTTAGCCAAGTCTCATTTCCTTAAATTCCTACCTTTTTAAAGTTTCTTCAGTTTTAATCTACAGTTCGTAACCAATAAATTGTGGGCAGAGTCCACATCTGTTCCTGGAAATGCCTTACAATTTAATTCTGGTTACTAAATGTCTGTCTAATTATTATATAATCAGTCTGAAACCTTCCGGTACCTCCAGGTCTCTTCCGCATATACAACCTTCTCTCATGATTCTTAAACAAAGTGTAGCTATGATTAAACTATGCTGTGTGCAAAATTCTGCAGGTGACTTCCTCTTTCATTCCTTTCCTCCAGCACAAATTCACCTACTACATTTTCGTCTCTCCCTTTACCTATCGTCAAATTCCAGTCGCCCATGCCTATTAAAGTTTTGGCTCTCTGAACTATGTGAATTACACTGGGCAACAAAATAAAAACTGTATGGGATATAGTGAAGACAGAGACAGGTGGGGCCAGAAAGGACGAGAAATAGATAGCTCTAAAAATAATAGCGTGGTAACGAGTGCATGTCGTGTTGCAAACCTCTTATGTCTGTCACTGACAGTTTAGGTTTGTCAGGTTTGGTGAACAGTGCAATGAAGTATCAGAGACCAGTCTTTAAAAATAACTTCAGTAAAATGGAAATGACACTCATGTCTCCTGAATAAATGGCATGCATTATAAAATCCTTAAAATCTAAGTATTCTAGTAGTTACGATCACACATCAACGGAGTTAATGAAAGAGTGCTTATACGAGTTGAGTTCTGTCTTAAGTTACTTGAGTAATCAATGTCATATCAGCTGAACATTTCTAGACTGGCTAAAATACGCTGAAGTTAAACCTCTTTACTATATGAGGGATAAAGAGATGCTATCAAAGTATCGATCTGTTTCACTTTTGCCGGATATTTCAACAATATTTGAAAAGGTAGTTTTCAAGCGTCTCCTTAAGTATCTGGCTGCAAATAATATATTTTCCATGTCAGAGTTTGGATTTCTTAAGGGTTCTGATACAGAGAAATGTATTTAAACTTGCAGTAAGAATGTGCTTTATTTATTACATAATAAACCAATACATAGGATCAACACTAGGAAAAAAGAATAATCTACATAAAACCTAAAATCACCTACGTTGGTCCAAAAAGGGGTCCAATATTCAGGAACAGGTTTTTCAACAAACTGCCAGTAAGCATTAAAAACTTGGTATCAGATAAAGCACGATTCAAACATAGTTTGAAAGACCTTTTGATAGTCAGGTCCTTTTACTCTATAGATGAATGTCTTAACACGGACTGCCAGCTCAGCTTAAGTAAAAATGTTTATAAGATTTCAGTTTTGACAGCACTTGGTCACAACAGTCAAAATTAGGTACTTTGTGTATGATAAATTTATTAAGAGTGCACAACAATGTATCATTTTGACAGTGTATTAATTCTGTAAATCTCCTCAAAAATGATGAAGACAGTAAGTAGTGTATTCACATGTTTTACGTTTTTATGATATTCTTTCTCACATGTCCCACACCAACGAGAATCATCTCATTTTTGGGTCTATAGAACGAAAACTGAATGTAATCTAATCTCATCTGTATAATCTCTTTTATATCATCATATACTGCCTCAGTCGCCTCATTAGCGGAGCTAGTTGACATATAAACTAGTACTGCTGTGGTGGGTGTGGCTTTGTGTCTATCTTGGCTTCAATAATGCGTTCTGCTGTTCATAGTAGCTTATCCGTGTTCCTACTTTTTTACTCATTATTAAACCGACTCCTGCGTTACCCCTATTTGATTTTGTACTTACAACCTTGTATTCACCTGACCAGAAGTCCAGTTTCTCCTGCCACAGAACTTCATTAATTTCCACTGTATCTAACTTAAACCTATCCATTTCCCTCTTCAAATTTTCTAACCTATCTGCCCGATTAAGGGATATGCCATACTACTCTCCGATCCGTAGAACGTCTGTTTCTTTGCGCCTGATAACGAAGTCCTCCTGAGTAGTCCCAGCCCGGAGATCCGAATGGGGAACTATTTTACCTCCGGAATATTTTACACAAGAGGGTGCCACCATCATTTAACCATTCAGTAGAAATTCATATCCTCCGGAAAAATTAAGGCTGTAATTTCCCCTCGCTTTCAGCCGTTGGCAGTACCAGCACACCAAGACCGTTTTGGTCGATCTTACAAGGCCAGATCAGATAATCACCGAGAATGTTGCCAATGCAACTACTTAAAAGGCTGCTGCCTCTCTTAAGGAACCGCTTGCTTCTGTGGCCTCTCAACACATGCCTCCTACGTAAGCCATTTTGTATTTGTCGTTTTGAGTTTGTGGTGGAATCAGAATATGATTAGTGGTTGCTGTGGAGTGTGAACCAAGTAAAGGTTGAAATGAAGTCCAATTACTTCACACAGGAATTTCATGACATAGTATTCCATTTGAAAGTAAAATTCAGTATGTTCATCCAGCGACTGACGGAATCATAAGAACAAACACAAACGCGCAAGTCGATTGTGGAGCAGTGAGTGTTTGCCGAGTAGAAGACGAAATTAAAAAAAAAAAATTCTATGAACAAGAGCTGCAGGGGTCTAAATCCACGCCCTTACTCACAGAGTTTCAATGAAGTTTACAATATGCAGCAATCTCCATGGAACTGATCGCGGAGACGAGTGCGTGGCATCAACCAAAGACTTCGTAGTTTGCGTGTCAAGCTGAAATGTACTGGGACTTAATAGATTAGCGCTGCAGTTTCGAAATCTGTAGGGCTTCCGTCAATGCGTCAGTGGCGCACTACAAACCGAAATCAGATCCATCTAGCTGACGGTGAGTTGGATACTAATGACGGATTTAAGCCTAGGAGACATTCCACCCACTTTACCCTGACCAGCTACCGAAGCATTCACAAAAACGTGCAATGATAGGAAGCGCTTGTAAAAATGTGAGGAGTTCACGCGATTCCAGGTACAGAAATTTAGGTAAACATCGAAATTTACAGCGATGAGAATTTTTGTGGTAAATGCAAGTGTACATCGAAAGTATAAGCGTATGGGAAACTTAAGTACTGTATTTATCGCAAGAGACAACAAACTCGGATCAGCTTCGATAGAAATTGAAGCAGCATGCCTGATTATTTAGGCAAGTCTGACTATCAAGTGTGGACATAAGCTTATAACTGCAGCTATCTATTAACCACGGGACTCACTCCCAGATGTGACCGAAAACTGTTCCCTATTCATACTGTAATATTTGGAGAAGATTTTAATCATACAGATATCGATAGGAGTAATTATCACCTTTAACTCCAATTGAACAGGTTCGATAACAAATAATGTCTCTATCATAATAAGACTCCAAACCTAATAGAGGCTTATCACTGCCCCTTACAATAGCAATAGTTAACCAACTATTACCAGTTACAATCTCTGTAGTTGTACACAAAAAATTAATCTTAGCTTCTACAAAAGTAATAGGTCCATTTATTAGCTCTTCTTGTGCTACATTATTAGGAGCATTAACACGTATCCTGTTCTTTGTATATAAAGAAAATGGTTTATCAGTAAGCACAACAGCTGTACCATAATTCCTGTCACCTTTAACTCCAATTGAACAGTTACGATAACAAATAATGTCTCTATCATAATAAGACTCCAAACCTAATAAAGGCTTATCACTGCCCCTTACAATAGCAATAATTAACCAACTATTACCACTTACAACCTCTGTAGTTGTACACGAAAAATTAATCTTAGCTCCTACAAAAGTAATAGGTCCATTTAGTAGCTCTTCTTGTGCTACATTATTAGGAGTAAGACTAAACGTATCCACAGTCTTGTACACAGGCATTATTGATCTTCTTGTAGCTGCCTGTACTGCGGAAGTGCCTACTGATAAGCGCCACCAAACTGGGCGCAGCAGGAAGTCGCGCGCTGAGATAGCGCAATGGCGGCCGGAAGCAGACCCTTTTGCAGCAGATCGCGCTTAGTTAAAACTATAGCGCGATCCTCCGAGCTCTAGCGGCGGCCGAGCGAAACTCATTCAAGGTCACCCGCCAATATGGCTGCCTCGAGTGGAACGAGCGTGCAGCTGCCTGTACTTCGGAAGTGCCTACTGATAAGCGCCGCCAATCTGGGCGCAGCAGGAAGTCGCGCGCTGAGAAAGTGCAATGGCGGCCGGAAGCAGACCCTTTTGCAGCGGATCGCGCTTAGTTAAAACTATAGCGCGATCCTCCGAGCTCTAGCGGCGGCCAAGCAAAACTCGTTCAAGGTCACCCGCCAATATGGCGGCGCACACAGCCATATACTATACTGTATACCATCATCCTTAATAAAGCGAACCATCCTTATTTATCCTGTGAGATTTTTTTTTTAAAATTAAAAACATTAATCAGCTACTGAAGCATCTTTCTCTATTGTGGGTTGCAGGGGTTCCGACCCCTGGGGAGGTGGGTGGGTGTTCTATATGGCTGTGTGCGCCGCCATATTGACGGGTGACCTTGAACGAGTTTCGCTCGGCCGCCGCTAGAGCTCGGAGGACCGCGCTATAGTTTTAACTAAGCGCGATCCGCTGCAAAAGGGTCTGCTTCCGGCCGCTATTGCGCTTTCTCAGCACGCGACTTCCTGCTGCGCCCAGTTTGGCGGCGCTTATCAGTAGGCACTTCCGCAGTACAGGCAGCTGCACAATCATTCCACTCGAGGCAGCCACACTGAGCACACAGCCATGCTGTACAAGAGGAGAAGATATACAAGGCACGCAAGGTAAGATACTTCGCTGAACATTGCTAAAAGCCTTTTCTAAAAGGTACCTACTTAAGGTAGTTCGGAAGGCCGCTCGTGATGGATAAACATTGGATCTAATGACAGTAAATGGACTAGACCTGTCTGAGGATGGTTATACTCAGTGACGTTGAGGCTGTTTCATAAGAGGCAGCCCATGAAATCAAGATAGTTGGGGAAAAAGTAAGTAAACAGTTTATTATTTCAAGAGTAAATGCCGTAACTGTTGAAGCATTTATCCTGCTGTGAGACAAGTCTGTCAGTACTCGTATGGAAATGTGTTTACGGTTGCCTATGGTACCATGATTGTACCAAGGCGTGCTCCTAGTCGCCCAAAACAATTCGATGGTTACGAATGTCTTTCTTCAGTATTTCAAAAACATGAAAATCACGTGGGTAGATATCGGGATCGAATGGAGGATAAGTTAGGACTTCATGCGAAACTTGTGTAACGTATTCACAACAAGCTTACCAATATATAGACTGGCATTTTGTTGCGAAAGTTATTTCGAGTACACTGAAGAAGTTCCTTGGTAAGCCATTACAAATCCTCAATACAGCCCCAACCTCTGCCCTTGATATTTCTATATTTTCGGGATCCTGAAGAAAAATATTCGTGACCAGATACACGAATATATACAAACGTGATTACTTAGGCACATCTGAATAAACTTTAATTAGGTTGCAAGTGATAAATGTGAGAGACAGTTGAATGTCCAAAGTGGCATTTTAAGGACGGGCAAAGGGATGTGTCTGTTTATTGGTGAAGAAAGTGATAATTTTCCAGAAATGAGGTAGTATTCTGTGTAGTAAATAATTGGAATGTGTGATGTGGAGAAGAGAATTTCAGTACGGTGACCATGGAAGCATTGAGCGTGCAGAGACATGTGAAACGAAAAAGTTTCCGGCTAGTTATCAAAGCAGCATGGTTACGTTGAAATGACAAATTTTTCAAAGAAGACGCGATTTCTTTGACATTATCAGAAGAGAAGAGAAGACAAAAGAGAAAGCAGAAGTAAGAGATAAGATTCAAGAAGTGAAGATTCAGCAGAATGTCATATACATAATCTTCCGTTTCCTGCGTCGAAGATTCCACACATCGAACCTATGACAAGGGACGAATCCACCTCACAAAACGATAATATTCGATGCACCAACAGGGACTGTGCACGAAACAGGTAAACTCGTTATTTTAACTAAGGAAACAGTTGGTTGACTGAACTTCAATTTTTGTCAGCGACCTTTACAAAGCCAGACGATGCAAACGGCACAAGTGTGAATTAATAACATTTTTCTGAATTCGTTACCACCAATCGTCAACTTATCGTGCTCTCGTGGACATCTGATTGCTTATAACTCCTGTGTTATTCAGCTGCTGCAGAAGATATATCTCAGTTGAAGCAGCAACCACATTTCACTACTGGAAGCCATTAACTTGGACACGTCTGTAAGTATTTACTTTCGTCGAAACGTCACGTAATAAACTTCACTTAGAGATAAAATGAAATGAGGAACAATGAAACAAAATAAATCATTTCAGGACATGAAAAAAATTCACAAATATATTCTATTCTTCACTACGAAACATAATTTTCTCGCAATCAAATGCTTCGTATCACTATTTAATGAAACAGTGACATCATGCTTACCTGAGAGCTGTCTACATCAACTGCCATAATCATTTTGAGAATTTAAGCTTGCTTTTGTAAAATTCGTTTATTTTATCACTTCCCATCAAATTGAGGTGTCTAAATTGAGGTTAAGTAGCGTGGTTCTACACTCAGCAGCCGTAACTTTTTGGTAAATTTTTCATGTCACAAGTTTCATTCTGATTGTCTTTTTAAATCAGATTGCTAAATAGTTTCAATAAGTCGTATTATTTTATACATTCTTAGTTGTCCTTATGAAAAATGTCGAAATAGAGAAGTTATTTATCTTCTAAGTGGCTACGTAAATACTAATGCGATTCTATACCTGTTATCTGCTGTATGTGATTGTGTGTGTCTATGCGTGTGCCGAATAAAGTGATATGTCATAGTCAAGAACTGAAGGAAAGTTCGCCACGTTAGGTAAAGCGAAGGCATTTGTGTAGTAAAGCATTATTTTGGCGAAACTATAGCGTGTTTGGTGATGGCATTTCACTGACAGTAACCTCTATCCCGTTATACTGAAGTGTGCGACAGACGTACTACAGCTAGTGTTACAGTATCATTATATTTATCCGTGTAATATACTCCGACAGCGTATTAAATTATTACTGTTGTAAGATAGATGCCACTTTCGTTGTGTTGAGAACCGTCTGTTCTCAGTAGTGGTGATGTTCATTGTTCACGTAATATCGGTTTTTATATGAGGTAAGGACTCTGAACATGATTCTGCTTTCATACGTTGCAACTACTGCTGCCTTATACGTAAGCTATTCCATATGAAAGCAATGTTCTGCAGGTTCATCCAGCGACTTGTAGACACTGGCGAAGTCATAGGTAACAAACACAAGTACTGCAATTCTCTTCTCCACATTACACTATGCGACTACCAACTACACAGAATACTACCTCATTTCTGCAAATTAACCACTTTCTTCACTAATGAACCGACACGTCCCTCAGCCCGTTTTTAAACGGCCACTTCCCAGCTCCAACAACATATTCCATTTGTCACTTATCTCTTAATTACAATTTGCGCAGATTTGTCTAAGAAATCACGATTTTGTCTAGGCCTCCATCTCTACGTCTGGAGCAAATCTTCGACCACTTATATCTTCCTTCAGGGCTCTGAAAATAAGTAAATCACATGGGTGATTTCGGGTCTCTATGGAGGATGTGTAAGGCCTTACAAAGCAACTTTTTCGGTTCAGTCGAAATAGCTTTCCCAACAAAACGCCTGTCCACATACGGCTAAGCTTGTTTTGAATGCTACTCGTGAATATGTTAGATTTAATGGCAATAAATTGACTACATCTGTCTGACGATGTTCATACTCAAAATGGTATCAATGACATTGAGGTGGTTGTATAAGAGGTAGCCAGTGAAAACAAGACATTTGATAAAAACATGAGTAATCTCTTTATTATTTAAAGAGAAATAGCCATAACCGTTAAAAAATTTATCCTGCTGTGGGATAAAACTGTCAACGTCCTTATGGACAAACGTTTGTAGTTGCACCCGTGTAACTTCTGCAGGGTATTAGAAACAATCTTAGCAGTATGTGCACGGACACTTTGTCCCCAAAGTCATTTAGAAATTTTTTTCAAATGTGTGTGAAATCTGTTAAGGTCATCAGTCTCTAAGCTTACGCACTACTTAACCTAAATTATCCTAAGGACAAACACACACACCCATTCCCGAGGGAGGAATCGAACCTCCGCCGGGATCAGCCGCACAGTCCATGACTGCAGCGCCCGAGACCGCTCGGCTAATCCCGCGCGGCCAAAGTCATTTCGTCTACGCTAAAGAAGTTTCTGGGTAAGCCCTTACACATCCTCCATACAGCCTCGAAAACTCCCTTTGCGATTTAAATATTTTTGGGGCGCTGAAGAAAGATATTCGTTGACGCAAATTTGCTCCAGTCGTAGTAATACAGGTCTGTGTGAGAACATGATTCCTTAGGCAAATCTGTGCAAATTTTTATTGCGAGGCAGTTGATAAATGTCAAAGGTAGCTGATGTTGGGAAGAGGCAGTTTAAAGAGGGGCAGAGGGCCGTGTCAGGTTATTATAGAGGTAAGTGATAATTTTGCAGAAATCCAGTAGTATTATATGTAGTAAGTATTTGGAAACAGTAACGTGGAGAAGAGAATTGGAGGGCGGGGACGGTGCAATCAGTTTATGAGCTCAGAGATTGGTGGACAATGAAGTTTATAGCTAATTAGCACAGCAAGATCGTTACAGTGAAATAGTCAATATTAAGAGAAGACAAGATTTCTTTGTAGATTATCAGAAGAGAAGAGAAGACAAAATGAAATGCAGAAGAAACAGAAGATTCAACAACTGAAGATTCAGCGGAACATCGTCTCGATAATCATCTGTTCCCTGCGTCGAAGATTCCAGAAATCGAGAGCGTGAGAAGGGCCACTCGTCATAACAAGACGAAAATATTCGCTGCACCAACGGAGACTGTGTACCAAACAAACTACTTTAACTATGGAAATAAGAATTTGACTGGACAACAATTCTTATCAGCGAACTTTTCAAAGCAAGACGATGAACAAGAGCAGAATGAATAGCATTTTTCCACATCTATATCTACATGGATACTCTGCAGATCACACTTCAGTGCCTGGCAGAGGGTTCATCGTACCTGCTTCACAACAATTCTCTATAATTCCACTCTCGAACAGCCAGAGGCACTCCTCACCTTTATAACGATGATAAAAAACATGCTGATCTTCTTTCAGCTTTCACGGCATACTCCGTTAATCCCATCTCGTGAGGATCGGAGAATTCACAGCAGTACTCCAAAAGAGGACGGACAAGCGTAGTGTATTAAGTCTCTTTAGTAGATCTGTTAGAATTTCAAAGTGTCTGACAACAAAACGCAGCCTTTGGTTTCCCTTCACAAAAAAATTCCTTTGCCGCTCATGTTGACGATCTCACACTTTTCATTAATTAGGGGCAATTCCCCATTTTCGCATCATTCAATTGCCTTTTGCAAATTTTTTTGGTCTTCTGATGAGTTTACTAGACAATAAACGTCAACATCATCTGCAGACAACCTAAGACGGCTGCTCGAATTGTCTCCTAAATTGTTTATATAGGTAAGGAACAGCAGAGGCCCTGTAACACTACCTAGGGAACATCAGAAATCAGTTCTGTTTCACTCCATGACTTTCCGTCAGTTGCTACGAACGGTGATCTCTTTAACAGGAAATCACGAATCCAGCCACATAACTGAGACGATATTCCATAGGCACGTAATTTCAGAACAAGCCGCTGTTCCGAATTAATTTATTCGTTTTCGACACGACCTATCGTCAACTTATCGTCTTCCCGTGGACATATGCTTTACTATGGCTCATGCTATATTAAGCAGGTGTAGAGGATACATCTCAGGTGAGGGGGAAACTACATTTCTTTACTGGCAGACCTTATTTTAAACACATCAGTGCCTATTTACAATCGAACAAAACATTACGTACGAAATTCACGTAGAGATAAATGACAATGAACAATAATGAAACTGAATAAGTTATCTCAGAACGAGAGCCAAAATTTCAAATATATTCGATTTTACACTAACATTCATCATTTTCGCGCCCTTAAATGCTTTATCCTGCTATTTAAATGAAGCAGTTTCATTCTCACTGCCATTTTCAATCAGATTACACCATAATTTTCAATAGTATTCGTACTAATTTATTAATTCTTAGCTCTCCTCATGAAAAAAGAAGCAGATTGTGTTGACACTCAGCACTTCAGTTGACAAAAGAGAGATATTATTTAGGTACACTATGTGATCAAAAGTATCCAGACACTTCGCTGAAAATGACTTACAAGTTCGTGGTGCCCTCCATCGGTAATGCTGGAATTCAATATGTTGTTGGCCCACCCTTAGCCTTGATGACAGCTTCCACTCTCGCAGGCATACGTTCAATCAGGTGCTGGAAGGTTTCTTGGGAATGGGAGTCCTTTCTTCACCGAATGCTGCACTGAGGAGAGATATCGATGACGGTTGGTGAGGCCTGGCACGAAGTCGGCGTTCCAAAACATCCCAGAGGTGTTCTGTAGGATTCAGTTCTGGACTCTGAGCACGCCAGTCCATTACAGGGATGTTACTGTCGTGCAACCACTCAACCACAGGCCGTGCATTATGAACAGGAGCTCGATCGTGTTGAAAGATGCAATCGCCATCCCTGAATTGGTCCTCAACAGTGGGAAGCAAGAAGGTGCTTAAAACATTGATGTAGGCCTGTACTTTGATAATGCCACACAAAAAACAAGGGATGCAAGCTGCCTCCGTGAAAAACACGACCACAACATAATACCACCGCCTCCGAATTTTCACTCCACATTACGTTTTTCCACTATTCAGTGGTCCAATGTTTAAGCTCCTTACACCAGGCGAGGCGTCGTTTGGCATTTGCCGGCGTGCTATGTGGCTTCTGAGAAGCCTCTCGACCATTAAATCCAAGTTTCCTCAGCTCCTGCCTAACTTGCGTTGGATCCTGATGCAGTTTGGAGCTCCTGTGTGATGGTCTGGATAGATGTGTGCCTATCACACACTATGATCCTCTTCAACTGTCGGCGGTCTCTGTCAGTCAACAGACGAGGCCGGCCTGTACGCTTTTGTGGTGTACGTGTCCTTTCACGTTTCCACTTCAATATCACATCGGGAACAATGGATCTAGCTATGTTTACGAGCCTGAAAATCTCGAGCACAGACATATGACGAAATTGACACTT
The DNA here is from genome assembly GCF_021461385.2 of Schistocerca piceifrons. Lineage (NCBI taxonomy): Eukaryota > Metazoa > Arthropoda > Insecta > Orthoptera > Acrididae > Schistocerca > Schistocerca piceifrons. The sequence continues at coordinate 182,224,111 of NC_060149.1, forward strand.
AATCACCTGACCACGTTCAAAGTCTGTGAGTTCCGCAGAACGCCCCATTCTGCTCTCTCAGGATGTCTAATGACTACTGAGGTCGCCGATAAGGATTATCTGTCAGTAGGTGGCAGCACAATGCACCTAATATGAAAAACGGGTTTTTCTAGGGGTATCCGGATACTTTTGATCACGTAGTGTATGTAAATAGACACACAAATACTGCTACGATTCCATATCTGTAAATGCTTTATCTGATTATGTATGGATATGCGTGTGTGGAATCAAGTCATATGCCACAGCCACGAACAGAAGGGAGGGTTGCTACATGTAGGTTCGGTTACAGTAAGTTTGTGGTACTGAATTATTTTGACTAAATAGTAGTACGTTTCGAGATGGCATTTCGTGAGTGTTCATTGACATTGACCTCTGTCCTGTAATATTAAAGTGCGCTTTAGTGGTACTACAGCGAGTATTCCAGTATTAATATTTTTATCCGTGTTACGTATTGCGACAGCATATTAAATTATTACTGGTGTTTGTATACACCACTTTGGTTGTGTTACGAACTGTCTGTACGTAATGGTGTTGGACGTTAGTCTTCACTTGTCGATTGCTTATCTCAGAGTATATTCCTCTGAACATGTTCTTCCTTTAATACATAGCATTTCCTGCTGTAGTTACGTGTTTATCGTTTCGCGATGAGATGGAATTACGACAGGACTAGTGATTGCTGCGGAGAGTGAACCAAGTGAACGGTGAAATGAAGTCCTACAATTTAATACGGGAATTGTATGACATAGTGTTCTACACGGTTTAGCGAACGAATCAATAGATAAGCACCTGAAATGTGCGACAAACCATATTTTAACCCCATCTCTCAGCAGGTTAATCCAGCGACTTGCAGACACTGACGTAATCATAAGCAACAAATAGTAATGACAGTTTACTTCGCCAAATGCGCATGTCGTTTATGGAGCAGTGGGTGTTGTGTCGAAGAGAAGAGGAAACTGGAAAAAAATATTTGATAAATAACAGCTGCAGAAAGTCTTAACGCATGCCCTTGCTCACATAATTTCAACGAACATTACAATATGCATCATTCTCCACACAACCGATAGCAGACCTCTTTTTCTGCGAAGAGTGGGCGGCGTGAACGAGAGACTTCGAAGACCATGTGACAAACTGGACAGGGCTTGGAGTTCCTAGATAAGCGCTGTAGGCTTGAAAACTGTAGGGTCTTCATAAATGGGTCAGTGGCACACAACAAACTGAATCAGATCCATCTAAATGATGGTGCGTGGGATGCTCTCAATGGTTTTTTAACGTAGGCGAGATTCCTTCCACTTCAACCTGAACAGCTGTCGAAGCATCCCCAGCAGTGTACACGGATTGTTGGCAATCGTAAAAAGGTGTGGAGTTCACACGATATAAATTACAGAAATTTAGGCAAAAATCGAATTTGACAACGGTGGGAACTGTTTTGGTGAATGAAAGCGTATATCGAAAGCATAAAAGTTTGTGAAATGAAAGTAGTGTTTTTATTGCAACAGACAATCAATTCGGATCCGCTGTGATACAAACTGAAGCTAAATGCCAGATTATTTGGACAAGACTGAGTATCAAGTGTGTGCATGATCTTAGAATTGGATTTTTTACTCATCACCGTACTCCTGGCCAGATGTAGCCGGAAACGATAAAGACAAACTCATCTTCCTAAAATGTACGTAGCACATTCATAATATCATCAATGGAGAAAATTTTAGTCATGGAGATATTGATAGGTATAATTAAATATTTGTAGTTGTTGATCATGGTTAGACAAAAAATGGCTATGAGCACTATGGGACTTAACATCTATGGTCATCAGTCCCCTAGAACTTAGAACTGCTTAAACCTAACTAACCTAAGGACAGCACACAACACCCAGCCATCACGAGGCAGAGAAAATCCCTGACCCCGCCGGGAATCGAACTCGGGAACCCGTGCGTGGGAAGCGAGAACGCTACCGCACGACCACGAGATGCGGGCCATGGTTAGACACATCGCTATACAGTGCTAAATGCCTTTTCCAAAATGTATCTAGTTTAGATAGTTCGTAAGCCCACTCATGGTGGCAATATGTTGTATCTAATGGAAATAAGTGGACTAGACCTGTCTGGGGATGTTCAAAGTCAGAATAGTATCAGTGAATTTGAGGCGGTTAATTAAGAGGCAGCCCGTGAAAACCAGATAATTGTGGAAAACGCCACAACTGTTAAAACATTTACCCTGCTGTGAGATAAGTCTGTCAGAGCCCTTATTCAAAAATGTTTGCAGTTGCATGAGGTACCATTATTGTACCAAGGCGTGCTCCTCTTCGTCCGAAGCAAATCGATAGCCAGAAATGTCATTCTTCATTTCTCCGAAAACATTTAAAGAACGTGGGGAGAGTTCGGAATCGTATGGTCTATGTGTAAGATTTCCCACCGAAATTTCTGCCGCACATTCCAAACAAGCTTAACAATAGATGGACGAGCGTTTTGACGCGAAAATAGTTTCGACTACACCGAAGAATTTTTTGGTAAGCCCTTACATATTTCCATGTAGCCCCGTAAATTCCCCATGCGATTTTAGTACTTCCGGAGCCCTGAAGAAAGATACGCGTGGCTGTAGATTTTCTCCAGGCGTAGACATTCAGGCTTGGTTACTAACGTGATTTCGTAAGCAAATCTGCGCAAATTTTTGTTACGAGGCAAGTGATAACTGAAAAGATGTTGAAGCTGAGAAGTGGCAGTTTAAAGACAGACAGCGGTACGGGCTGATTTGCAGAAATTAAATAGTATTCTGCGTAGTAAGTAGTTGGAGTGTGTAACGTGGAGAAGAGAATTGCACTACGGTGACAATGGAAGCAGTTTGAGCTGGTAGAGACGTGTGAAACGGAGAAATTTCCACCTGATTACCGTTGGAGTGAAATAGCAGCTTTTCAGAGTAGAAACGAGTTCTTCGAAATTATCAACAAAAAAGGGAAGAAAAAAGAAAAAGCAGACGTAAGAGACAAGATTCAAGAACAGAAAATTCAGCAGAACACCGTCTCGATAATCTTCTGTTTCATGCGTCGAAGACTCCAGACATCGAAATTATTCAGAAGGGACCGATCGACATCACAAAACCAGAATATACCCTGCACCAACGGAGACTGTGTAAGGATAAACACGTCGTTTTAAATATGGAATCAGCAAGTTGACTGAACTACAATCCTTTTCAGCAAACTTTACGAAACAAGGTGATGCAAAAGAGCAACAGGGAGACTTAATAGCATTGTTATGAACGAATTTATTCGCTTTCGATACGACTCATCGTCAACCTATCGTCTTCCCGTGGACATCTGACTTACTATGGCTCCTGCTATATTCACCTACCGCAGAAGTTACATCCCAGGCAGGGTAGCAACTACATTTGCATACTGGAATCCATTTTCTTCGAGACATCAGCGGCTATTTACATTCGAGGAAATATCATGTATCAGACGTCACGTAGTGATAAATGACAATGAAGGATAATGAAAGCCGGCCGCTGTGGCACAGCGGTCTTAGGCGTTTTAGTCCCGAACCGCGCTGCTGCTACGGTCGCAGGTTCGAATCCTGCCTCGTGCATGGATGTGTGTGATGTCCTTAGGTTAATTAGGTTTAAGTAGTTCTAAGTCTAGGGGACTGATGACCTCAGGTATTAAATACCATAGTACTTAGAGCCATTTGAACCATTTTTGAAGATTAACGAAATTGAAAAAGTTAATTCACGGCAAGAGCAGTAAACTCATATATAATCGATTTTTCGTTAAGACGCATAATTTTCTCGCAGTCAAATTCTTTGTCCAACTACTTAAATGAAACATTCACGTGAAGCTTACTCGAGAGTAAAGAATTAAATGAATCATTACTGTTTCCATCAGCTGCCATAAGCAATCTGGAAATTGAAGTTTGCTATTGTAAAATTCGTTTATTTTATCATCTCACATCAAATCGTATTACCAAAACTGAACTTAACTAACATGTTTTCATACTCTGCAGCCATGAATCTTGGATAAAATGTTCATGTGACACGTTTTATTCTAAGTGCCATTTTAAACCAGACTCCTCAGTAGTTTTCATTGATTCGTATTAATTTATGTACTCTTTACTCTCCCTACGGAAAATGAAGCAAACTTTGTTGACACACACCATTTTAGTCGCCGAAACAGAGAAATTGTGTATCTATCTAAATACACTCCTGGAAATGGAAAAAAGAACACATTGACAGCGTTGTGTCAGACCCACCATACTTGCTCCGGACACTGCGAGAGGGCTGTACAAGCAATGATCACACGCACGGCACAGCGGACACGCCAGGAACCGCGGTGTTGGCAGTCGAATGGCGCTAGCTGCGCAGCATTTGTGCACCGCCGCCGTCAGTGTCAGCCAGTTTGCCGTGGCATACGGAGCTCCGTCGCAGTCTTTAACACTGGTAGCATGCCGCGACAGCGTGACGCGAACCGTATGTGCAGTTGACGGACTTTGAGCGAGGGCGTATAGTGGGCATGCGGGAGGCCGGGTGGACGTACCGCCGAATTGCTCAACACGTGGGGCGTGAGGTCCCCACAGTACATCGATGTTGTCGCCAGTGGTCGGCGGAAGGTGCACGTGCCCGTCGACCTGGGACAGGACCGCAGCGACGCACGGATGCACGCCAAGACCGTAGGATCCTACGCAGTGCCGTAGGGGACCGCACCGCCACTTCCCAGCAAATTAGGGACACTGTTGCTCCTGCGGTATCGGCGAGGACCATTCGCAACCGTCTCCATGAAGCTGGGCTACGGTCCCGCACACCGTTAGGCCGTCTTCCGCTCACGCCCCAACATCGTGCAGCCCGCCTCCAGTGGTGTCGCGACAGGCGTGAATGGAGGGACGAATGGAGACGTGTCGTCTTCAGCGATGAGAGTCGCTTCTGCCTTGGTGCCAATGATGGTCGTATGCGTGTTTGGCGCCGTGCGGGTGAGCACCACAATCAGGACTGCATACGACCGAGGCACACAGGGCCAACACCCGGCATCATGGTGTGGGGAGCGATCTCCTACACTGGCCGTACACCACTGGTGATCGTCGAGGGGACACTGAATAGTGCATGGTACATCCAAACCGTCATCGAACCCATCGTTCTACCATTCCTAGACCGGCAAGGGAACTTGCTGTTCCAACAGGACAATGCACGTCCGCATGTATCCCGTGCCACCCAACGTGCTCTAGAAGGTGTAAGTCAACTACCCTGGCCAGCAAGATCTCCGGATCTGTCCTCCATTGAGTATGTTTGAGACTGGATGAAGCGTCGTCTCACGCGGTCTGCACGTCCAGCACGTCCAGCACGAACGCTGGTCCAACTGAGGCGCCAGGTGGAAATGGCATGGCAAGCCGTTCCACAGGACTACATCCAGCATCTCTACGATCGTCTCCATGGGAGAATAGCAGCCTGCATTGCTGCGAAAGGTGGATATACACTGTACTAGTGCCGACATTGTGCATGCTCTGTTGCCTGTGTCTATGTGCCTGTGGTTCTGTCAGTGTGATCATGTGATGTATCTGACCCCAGGAATGTGTCAATAAAGTTTCCCCTTCCTGGGACAATGAATTCACGGTGTTCTTATTTCAATTTCCAGGAGTGTACATATATAAATACTGCTACGGTTCTATGTCTTTACCTGCTTTGTGTGATAGTGCGTGTTTTTGCACGTGTCGAACCAAGTCATATGTCATAGTCAAGAGTAGAAGGGACGCTAGCCACGTGTAGCTAAGGAGAAAGTATTTGTGTTGTAATGAACTACTTTGGCGAAACAGTAGGCCGTTTGGTGGTGGCACTGTTCTCTGACATTGATCTTTATCCAGTGATATTAAAGTGTGCTTCAGGAGTACTACAGGGAGCACAATTAGTATTTTTATCCGTGTTATGTATTCCGACAGCGTATTAAATTATAGTTGTTGTAAGACATACCACTTTTGTTGTGTTGAGAACTGTCCTTTCTCAGTAGTGTTGCCCTTCATTGTTCACGTCTTGGTGGTTTGTATGTGAGTTTAGCCCTCTGAACGTGATTCTGCTTTCATACACAGCAGGTACTGCTGCCTGCTACGTAATCCATTCTACATTTGTCGTTTTGAGTTTGTAATGGAATCAGAACATAGTATTCTGCTACGGTTGAGGCAACGGAAGATTTAGAGAAGCACTTGTCATATAAGACGAACGACATTTTAACCCCACATTTAATCTGAAAGTAAAGTTCATCAGCTTCATCCAGCGACTTGCAACCTCTGACGGAATAATACGCAACAAACCGACGTCATGGCGATTTACCTTGCAGAATGAGCATGTCATTTATGGAGCACTGAGTATTGTGTCAAGCAGAAGTCGAAATTGAAAAACAAATTGATGAATAGGAGCTCCTGACGGTAAAATCGACGTCCTTGCTCACGGAATTTCAGCGAAGCTTTCAATACCCAGCATTCTCCGCAAAACTGATTGCCGGCCACTTCTTCTGAGACGATTCAGCGGTGTGAATCAGAAATTCCGAAGATTGTGTCACTACCTGGACAGGGCTAGGAGTTCCTAGGTTTGCGCTGTAGCTTCGTAAACTGTAGGGTCTCCGTAAATGAGTCGGTGGCGCACTACAGACCGACTTGAGATCCGTCAACTTATCATGTGTGGGATACTCAAGAGGGTTTTTTAGCCTAGGCGTCCTTCCATCCGCTTCATCCTGATCTGATGCCGACGCATTAGCATGAACGTACAAGGATTGGAACCACCCGTAAAAAGATGTGGAGTTCACATAATACTAGGTAGGGGAATATATGTAAAACTAAAATCTGACAGAGGTGATAATTTTTGTGTTAAATGCACGTCTATATCGAAAGTATAAGCATATGGGAAATGAAAGTAGTGTATTTATCGCAACAGATAACAAAATCGGAGCAGATGAGATACAAGTTGAAGCTGCATGCCATATTATTTGTGCAAGACTCAGTATCAAGTGTGGGCATAATTTTGTAAGTGGATCTATCTATTAAGCACCAAAATTACGCCAAGATGTAACAGGAAACTTTTAAAACCTACTCATCTTGATAAAGTTTATCGTTCTCACTCATACTGTCGTCATTGGAGAAGAATTTCACTATACAGATATCGATAGGAGTAATTTAATATTTGTAAGTGATTGTCACGGTAAGACACCTCGCTAATCATTCCTAAATTCCTGTTCTAAAAAGTACCTCGTTTAGATAGTTCGGAAGCCCTCTCGTGACCGTAATATATTGGATCAAATGGCAATAAATGGACTAGCCCTGAGGGTGTTGATACTCCAAACGGTATTAGTGACTTTGTTGTGGTTGTATAAGAGGCAGCGCATAAAAACAAGTCATTTGGGAAAACGAAGTAAACAGTGTACTATTTTAAGAGTAATAGCCATAACTTTTAAAACATTTGTTCTGCTGTGACACAAGACAGTCAATACCCGTGTAGAAGAACGTTTTCGTTTGCCCGTGGTTCCATGATTGTACCAAGGCGTGCACCTGGTCGTCCGATGCAAATCGATGGCCAAAAATATATTTCTTCAGTCCCCCATAAACAACCAAATCACTTCGGGAGAGACCGGGATCGGGTGGAGTATGTGGAAGATCATCAAGCGAAACAACTGCAGCGTATTCGAAACAAGCCTAGCAATGCGTGGACGGCTATTTTGTTGCCAAGTTTAATGTTACTACGTTGAAGAAGTTTCTTGATAAGGCCTTACACGTCCTCCGTACAGATCCGAACACATCCCTTGCGATTTCCATATTTTCGGAGCCCAGAAGAAAGATATTTTGGCCATACATTTACTCCAGACTTAGAGATAAAAGTCTGGGGAGAAATGTGATTCCTTAGACAAATCTGTGCATATTTTTATTACGAGGCCAGTGATCAATGAAAAAGGCAGTTGAAGCTGCGAAGTGGGAATTTAAAGAAGGGCAGAGGGACGTATCGGTTTATTAGTGAAAAAATTGGTAATTTTGCATGAATGAGGTAGTATTGTGTGTAGTAAATAGTTGGAATGTTTACTGTGGAGAAGAGTGTTAAGTGCGGCGACAATGAAAGCAACTTGAGCGTGTAGAGACAGGTGAAACGAAGATGTTTCCTGATAACTATCGTAGCAGTATCGTTGCAGTGAAATGGTAAATTTCAATACGAGACACAATTGTATGGAAAATATTACAAAGAAGAGAAGAGAAAAGGGAAAAGCAGGCGAAAGAAATCAGTTCTAAGAACTAAAGATTCAGCAGAACATCGTCTTGATAATCTTCTGTTTCCTGCGTCGAATTTTCTAGACATCGAAAGATTGAGAGGGGACTAATCGTCGTCACAAAACGAGAATATGCGCTGTACCAACGGAGACTGTGTACGAAACAGATAAAAACGTTATTTTAACTAAGGAAAAAGGTGGTTGACTGATCTGCAATTCTTGTTACGTACTTTTCAATGCAAGACGATGCACAAGAGCAACAGTGCAAATTAATAGCATTGTTCTGAATTAATTTTTTCGTTTTCGGTACGACCCCTCGTCAACTTATCATTCTCCCGCGGACAAAATATTGTTATTGCTGCAGCGTTATTTAGCTGCTGCAGAAGATACATCTCAGTTGAGGGAACAGCTGCATTTATCTGCTGACACTCATTATTTTTGACACATCAGTGGTTATTTACATCAGAGCCAAACTTTACGTGAGATAAATGACAATGAAGAATAATGGAACTGAATAAATTATTTCGTAATATTTATATTTATCATTTCACATGAAATTGTATCATCAAAACTGAACTTCAGTAACATGATTACTTACTCTGCAGCCATAAACTTACGAAAAACCTCTCGTGATCCTAGTTTCATTCTTATTGTCGTTTAAATCAGATTGCTCAATACTTTTCAATAATTCGCATCAATTTATAAATTCTTAGCTCTCGTTATGAAAAATGAAGCAGTGCTGAGGCACACCACTTCAGTCGCCGAAACAGAGAAATTATGTATCTATCTGAATACCTACATATATACAATGATTATATATCTGTACCTGCTTTATGAGATTATGTGTGCCGGCCGATTTGGCCGAACGGTTCTAGGCGCTTCAGTCCGGAACCGCGCTGCTGCTACTTTCGCAGGTTCGAATCCTGCCTCGGGCATGGATGCGTGCGATGTCCTTAGGTTAGTTAGATTTAAGTAGTTCTAAGTCTAGGGGACTGATGACCTCAGATGTTAAGTCCCATAGTCCTTAGAGCCAGTTGAACCGTATTGATTATGTGTGTATATGCGGGTGTGGAGTTAAGTTACATGTCATAGTCAAGATCAGCTGAGGTGCTAACCAGGTGTATGTTAGGCGGAAGTATTAGTGTAGTAATGAATTCTTTTGGCGAAACAATACCAGGTTTGGTAGTAGCATTTCGTGGGTGTTCATTGAGAGTGACCTCTGTGACAGCAAAGTATGCTTCGGTACTACTACAACGAGTATCGCAGTATTAATATTTTTATCCTTGTTACGTATTCCGACACCATATTGAATTATTACTTTTGTATGACATGCAACACTTCTGTTGTATTGAGAACTGCTTGTACTCATTTCAGTTGGCATTTTTTGTTCACGTCTTGTCGTCTTTTCTCTGAATTTATTCCTCTCAAAATGGTTTTGTGTTCATACATAGCAATTACTGCCGCCTCCTACATAAGCCAGACCATATTTGTCATTTTGCGCTTGTGAATGAATCAGAACAGGATTTGTGATTGGTATGGAGTGTGAACCAAGTGAACGGTGAAATGAAGTGCTGTTACTTCACAGGGGAATTTCATGGCATAGCGTTCTTCCACCCTTTAACCAACGGTGGTTATTGACAAGCACTTATCATGTACGACAAACTACAATTTAACCCCGCGGTCCATCTCAAAGTTCAGCAGGTTCATCCAGGGACTTGCAGACACTGAGGGAAATATAGCAAGAAACACTAGTGATAGCGGTTTACTTAGCAGAATGCGCTTGTCGTTTATGGTGCTGAGTAGAAGACGAAACTGAAAAAAAATGTTTGATGAGTAGGAGCTGCAGAAGACTTAATCCACGCTCTCCCTCACGGGAATTCAACGAAGCTCACATTATGCAGCATTTTCCACAGAACTGATCGCGGACCTCTTCTTCTGAGACGGGTGTGCGGTATGAACCGGAGACTTCGAAGATTGCGTAACAATCTTGGTAGGGCTGAGAGTGTAGGCTCGGAAACAGTAGGGTTTCCGTAAATGAATCAGTGGCTGACTACAAACGGAGACCAGCACCATCTTGCTGATGGTGTGTATGATACTCTTGAGGATTTTTTAGCGTATGCTACTTTCCATCCACTTCACACTGATTAACTGCCGGAGGACTCGCGACAACCTGCAAGGTTGGAAGCACTCGTAAAAAGGTGTAGAGTTCACAATGCAGGGCGCAGAAACTTAGGTAAAAATCAAAAGTGACAGAGGTGAAAATTTTTGTGAAAAATTAAAGTATACAACAAAAGTATAGGAGTACGGGAAATGGAAGTAGTGTATACATCGCAAGAGACATCAGATCTGTATCGGCTGAGATACAAACTGAAGCTGTATGCCAGATTACATGGACAAGACCCAGTAAGAAGTGTGTCCATAATCTTATAACTGGATCTATATATTAACGACCGGACGCATGCACTGATGTAACCAAAAATCATAAAGACAAATTCATTTCCCTAAAATGTGTTTCCCATTCATACTCTAATGATTCGGAAAGGTTTTAATCATACAGATATCGGTAGGAATTATTAAGCATTTGTAATTGTTGGACATGGAAAGACACCTCGTTAAGATTTCCAAAGTCCTTTTATAAAAACTTCTTAGGTTAAAGAGTTCGGAACCCCACTCGTGATGGGAATATATTTGTTTCAATGGGAATGAATGTACTAGACCTGTCTGAGAATGTTCATAACCATAATGCTATCAGTGAATTTCATGCGATTGTAGAAGAGGACACTCTTCAAGACAAGTCAGTCGGCGAAAACGTAATAAACAGTTTATTATTTCAAGAGTAATCGCCGTAACTGTTCAAAAATTTATCCTCCTGTGAGACAAGTCTGTCAGTGTCCTTATGAAAAAGTTTATGCGGTTACCTATGGTACCATTATTGTACCAAAGCGTGTCCGTCTTCGTCCAAAGCAAATAGATGGTCACGAATGTCTGTATTCAGTGTTCCAAAAACATGACCTCACAAGGGAAGAGTTCGGGATAGTACGTAGGATGGGTAAGGGCTTCCAGCGGAACTTCTGCAGCGTATTCCATGCAAGCTTAGCAATATAAGGACGGACATATTGTTGCCAAGGTCAAATCGACTACGCTGAAAAAGTTTCTAGGTAACGGGCGAGTTGTGGCACCCTGGAAATATTTGAAGTTCAGAGTTGGTGGCCACCACACGGGGCGCACGGCAGGCTCGTTAGCATCCGCGTGGTGCCTCACAACGGCAGGAGCACGTGGTCCAGACGGCGTGGCTGGCAATTCCATGTTGATGCTGTGACGAGGACTGTGCTTTGTGTCGGTGAAGGAGATTTGTATGCCGGGAGTGCCAAAGATAGCGGACTTGTGAAACCATAATGGGAGACATTTCGCAGTTTATATAGAAATTAATGATTGCCAGAAGAAACATGATACCTTAAAAAGAAACATGTACATTACCATTACTTGCACGACGATTCTGATGGTGTAATCAAATTTTCGATATCTTTGTTAGTTTAAAGTTTAGTGTCTGACGATAAACTATACAAGTAACTCCAAGAAACGAATTCCAAAATCTAAACGGTTCATCTGATTTTGTCGCTAGACGTGTCTTTAGAAAGCTATTAATGTAAACCTACGCTGGTATGAATTACAGGCATGTAACTTGAACAGTTCATGACTTATTCGAGGTGTTTTAGAAAGCACAGCAACATTAGGCTACTGGCATACTTTTGCTTACTATTCCTATGATATATGTTTATTTTATTTGTTTATGTATTTCATAATATGCGTTAGAGCGTGTTTATGGTCCAGCCCTAGGAATATTTATTTAATTTCTAGTTATATAATTGTAAATCCAGTATTTCGCATGTGTTTCATTATGTGTGTGAGTGTGCCTTGGCTTGGAGACAGGGCGGGATCGCTCTAGCCAATCACAGTGATCGTTCCAAGAAGGACACGTGGAGAGACTGAGACTGTTGAAATTAGGGGAGGAGTATCGTTTCGAGAGAGGACAGGCGGTTCTGGAAAGGACGGCACAGGACACGGGAAGGGCTGGACGTGAAGGCACGACGTACGTTCGCAGGAAAGACTTGCAGAGTGTGGAGCGGTTTGCGCGTGATCGAGGGAGATAGAAATACTTCGGAGTGCCGACTTGTGACTTGTGAGATTTCCGTGGTTTCTACAGTGAAGACGTAGTACGCGTTTAGAAGTGAATATCTCGTGAGCTATGCTGTCGTTCGCTACTAATTACGTACAGTAGGAATCTGTTTCCCTGTTATTCAGCTTTGATTTTATGTAATTGCTGGAGCATCGACACCAATAAGTGCGCCGGCCTCAGATGTTAAGTCCCATAGCGCTCAGAGCCATTTCTGAACCAAGAAGTGCTTTGCAAAAGTATACCGCATTCTCAAAAGTACTTCTACTATCGCATGTGGCGTACAGACGTATGACACAAGTGACACCCAATCACCTCACCACGTTCGAAGTCCGTGACTTCCGCGGAACGCCCCATTTTGCTCTCTCACGGTGTCTAACGACTACTGAGACCTGGCAATAGGTGGCAGCACAATGCACCTAATGTGAAAAACGTATGTTTTTGGGGGTGTCCGGATAATTTTGATCACGTAGTGTATTTCAGAACAAGAGTAATGTTGTATATCATATTAGAATTTTCACTCGGACGCATTTTTTTCTCATAGTCAAATGCTTTGTTCCACTATTTAAACGAAGCAATGAAGTCGTGCTTACTTGAGAGCAAAGTGTAAAATCAATCATTACTGTTTCTATCAGCTGCCGAAAGCAGTTGGGAAATTTAACCTTATTTTGTAAAACTAGTCTATTTTATCACTTCAGGTGAAACTGTATATCAAAACAGATATTAACTAACATGATTCCATACGCGGCAGCCATAAACTTTCGATAAATTTTTCATGTCGTAAGTTTCATTCTTATTCTCATTTTAAATCAGACCCCTCAATATTTTTCAGTAATTCGTATTAATTTATAAATTCTTAGCTCCTCTTATGAAAAATGAAGCACGCTCTGTTGCTACACAGCACTTCAGTCGTCGAAACAGAGACGTTATGTATCTATGTAAATAGCTACTGATGCGACTATTATTCTATATCTGTACCTGCTTTATGTGATTATGAGTGTATCTGCGTGTGTCGAATCAAGTCATATGTCACAGTCAAGAGCAGAAGGTTCAAATGGTTCAAATGGCTCTGAGCACTATGGGACTCAACTTCTGAGGTCATTAGTCCCCTAGAACTTAGAAATAGTTAAACCTAAGTAACCTAAGGACATCACACACATCCATGCCCGAGGCGGGATTCGAACCTGCGACCGTAGAGAGCAGAAGGGAGACTATCCACATGTACATAAGGCGAAACTATTTGTGTAGTAACAAATTACTTTGACGAAACTGTAACGTCTTTGGTGGTGGCATTCCATGAGTGTTCATTGACTGTGACCGCTATCCAGTGATGTTAAAGTGTGCTTCAGAGGTACTACAGCGAGCAGTATTAATGTTGTTATCCGTGTTATATTTTCCGATAGCATATTAAATTATTACTGTTGTAAGATGATACCACTTTTGTTGTGTTGAGAACTGTCGTTTCTCAGTGGTGTTGACCTTCATTCTTCACGTCTTCTCTGCTTGTCAATGAGTTTAGTCCTCTGAACATGATTCTGCTTTAATATACAGCAGCTACTGCTGCCTCCTACGTAAGCCATTCCACATTTGTCGTTTTGAATTTGTGATGGAACCAGAAAATGATTACCGAACGCTGTGAAGTGTGGTTCAAATGAGCGGTAAAATGAAGTCCTAGTACCTAACACGGAACTTTGGTGACGTAATTTTCTAATACGGCTTAGCCAACGGCAGTTATCGATAAGCACTTGTCATGTACGACGGACGACATTTTATCCCTGCATTCCATCTGAAAGTAAAGTTCAACAGGTTCATCGTGCTACTTGCAGATACTGACGGAATCATAGGCCACAAACAGTAGTACTGCAATTTTCTTCTCCACGTTACACGGAATCATAGGCAACAAACAGTAGTACTGCAATTTTCTTCTCCACGTTACACATTCCAATTATTACTACACAGAATACTAACTCATATCTGTAAAAACGGACACGTCCCTCTGGCCATCTTTAAACTGCCGCTTCCTGGCTTCTACTGCCGTACTCATTTATCGCTAGCCTCATAATAAAAATTTGCACAGATTTACCTAAGTGCTCACGATTGTACCCAGATCTCTATGTCTGGAAAAAATCTACTGCCATGAATATCTTCCTTCAGGGCCCCGAAAGTACGTAAATAGCAAAGGGATGTTTCGGGTCTGTATTTAGGATGTGTAAGATCTTACAAAGAAACTTCCTCGGTGTAGTCGAAATGAGTTTGGTAACAAAATGCCCTTCCACATATTGCTAAGATGGTTTTTAATAGGCTCAGGAGTTCCGCTGGAAGCCGTTACACATTCTCCATACGATCTCGATCTCTCCTTATGTGATTTACATGTTTTTGTATGATTGAAGAAACACATTCGTGGCCATCTATTAGTGTTGGACGAGGAGTAGTCTGCGCCGCTACAATCATGGTACCGTAGGTAAACAAAAACACTTTTCCTTAAGGGGACTGAAGTGTTGTCTCACTGCAGGATACATATTTAAAAAGTTATGCCGATTACTCTTGAAATAATGAACTGGTTACAACCGGTTTCTCCAAAGTTGTTTTCTTCGGCTTCCTCTTTTTTACAACCACGACAAAGTGACTGATACCATTGTGAGTATGAACGTCCTCATTTAGATCTATTCTATTTATTCCCATTATTACATCCAATAAATATCCATCACGAGCGGGCTCCCGAAAAAACAATGGATCTGAGCACTATGGGACTTCTGAGGTTATCAGTCCCCTAGAACTTGGAACTACTTAAACCTAACCAACCTAAGGACATCACACACATCCATACCTGAGGAAGGATTCGAACCTGCGACCGTAGCGGTCACGCGGTTCCAGACTGTAGCGCCTAGAACCGCCAGGCCACTCCGGCCGGCTGGACTCCCGAACTATCTAAACTAGCTACTTCTTAGAATAGGACTTTATCAATGCTTCGGGAGGTGTCTCACCGTAACCAACACTTACAAATGTTTTATTATTCCTATCGATACTGTATGATTAAAATCATCTCGAATGATGTCGGTATGAATGGCCAACATACATTTTCACGAAATGGATTTGTCTTTAAAATTTTCTGTTACATTTGGGCGTCAATTCGTTAGTAAATAAATAGATCCAGTTATTGGATTATGCCCATACTTGATACTGAGCCTTGTCCAAATAGTCTAGCATGTAGCTTCAATTTGTACCATAGCTGTACCAAGTTTGTTGCCTTTGCGATAATTACACTTCTTCAGTTTCCAATATGCTTATACTTCCGATGTACACTTGCATACGCTACAAAAATTCTCACCGCTGTAAATTTCGATTTTTATCTAAATTTATGTACCTTGTATCGTATGAACTTCAGACCTTGCTACGAGTGCTTCCAATCCTTGCACGTTGATTCGAATGCTTCGGCAGCTGATCAGAGTGAAGTGACTGGAATGTCGTTCAGGATAAAAAACCACTGCATATATCCCACACACCGTGAGCGAGCAACATTTCATCTCTGCTTCCAGTGCGCCACTAATCCATTTATGGAGGCTGAACAGTTTTCACAGCGCAAATCTAGAAACTCCCTGCACTGTCCAGTTTGTCACACAGTCTTCGAAGTGATTCCTTAGGCAAATATGCACAAATTTTAATTACGAGGCAACTGATAAATGAGAATGGCAGTTGCAGTTAGGAAATAGTAGCTTAAGGACGGGCAAAGTGACGTGTCGGTTTATTAGTGAAGAAAGCTTTAATTTTGCAAAAATGAGGTAGTATTCTGGGTAGTAAATAGTTGGAATGTGAAACGTGGAGAAGAGGATTGCAGTAAGGTGACAATGGAAGTAGTTTGAGCATATAGAGACGGATGGAACGAAGAAGTTTCCAGCTAATTATCATAGCAGCATCGAGCAGTGAAATAGCCTCTTTTACGAGGAGACGCGATTTTTTAAAAAATAATCAACAGAGAGGAGAAGACCAAAGAGAAAGGACACCTAAAAGACACGAGTCAACTACTGGAGATTTAGTACAACATTATCTCGGTAGTCTTGGTAATATTCTGTCTCTTGCATCGAAGATTCCTGAAGTCGACAGTGAAAGAGGGGACCAAGCGTCATCGCAAAACGAGAATATGCACTGCAGCAACAAAGACTGTGTACGAAACAGATAAGCACGTTATTTTATCTAAGGAAGTAGGAAGTCGGCTGGAGTACAATTCTATTCCGCAAATTTTTCGAAGCTAGACGATGCACAAGAGCAAGAGTGTGAATTAAAAGCATTTTTCTACATCTGCATCCACAGTGATACTCTGCAAATCACAATTAAGAGTGATTTGCAGACTATCGATATAGTTGCAAATGTAGGAATATGCTATTAATTCCCCGACACGGAAGTTCTGGCTGTAGAGAAGCACTATCACACCCGCTTGTTGAGAGAAGCTATGGAATTACAGAAACACGGTTATAGCTTCAACAAGAAAGGAGAAAGCCCTAAGGTAAACGGATCCTGGCTTCCAGTGCTGCAGCGAACGACCGTCGCAGGGTAACAAGAGAACTGCACCGGAAATGACTGCGAAGAAGCCTTCGGACGTTGGCGCGTCACGTACATAGAGTCTGCGGCCGCGAGCTCGGCTGAAATTCACCACCAGCAATGTATGGTGACGCTTTGACAATGCCAAGCACTCGTGCTGGCGAAACGTCAGCAAAATCATCAGACGAACGTCGGCCGAAGAACCCGAGACAGAAGCCAATAGGTAGTTTGTCAATAATAAGATGTATAGAAGCTGGTTGTAAGTCGCTCCTATAGATCCAAATGAAGTAGCCTACTTCCCTATATGATACATCAACGATTTGGCTCATAGAAAAAAAAAATTAAAAACACCCTTTAGGAGAGGGTGTGACGAGTGAAGCTATCTCAATTCGTCCTGGTTTATAACATGCATCTGATGAATCAAAATGTTTCATATATGGTGGTATGGTCTAAAAATATTATGGCGGGGTACTTTCATCTCTGCTTACTGTTGTTAAGCATTTGATCGCAGATAAATACTTGTGACAAGGAGGAATATACAGATGATTGGTGCTAGTTTCATTCACAGTATTTTAAGTTGTGCTCTGACATTCCTGAATAACGACACACTCGGAAATCGCTAAGTATTTGGAAAATAATTGTGAATTAATTGTGACAAGAAAAAATGTAAATATCACTGTCAGTTGTTTCACGCACATAAATTTCGTCTTTCATATTGTAAACACACAAAAGTCACAAAACCGACGATACTCATTACTGAGATAGCGCTCTCTTACATGTAAATAACAACAAATATTACAGAAAATACTTAACTTCCACGAATAACGAAGTCTCAGAATGTGTTACAGACTCAAAGAGGAAAAATAAAACTGTACTTAGCCGGATACGAACGCACAACCTTTTGCTATGAATTTCCGTGCCTTCACCACATTTTTTAAAACCTTATTTTGCTAGTTATTCTTCGTTGTACTTGTTCGTGGCGGACGTCTAATGACGTTTATGGTTGATTCATTCACTCAGATGTTTCGATAGTTAATAACTAAATCATTTGCGTGAAAATATAAGCGAAGTCGCTAGTAATTTCAGCTAACAGTCACATAATATATGTAAGCAGAGCCGACGTCTTGAAATTTAATGATTTTTAAGTTCTTAATTACATAAAAAGACAGGTATTTTGTGAGAATATTGACCGAAAATGTTTTTTATGCTATAATCATTCAGAATAACGAAAATATAAAGCATACTTCTAACAAAGGAAAACAGTCTGTTATCACTTTCCACTCGGGTGCGTCCTAGTGATGCTTCAGTAAAACATAATCACTAAATCCGAAACTAAGACCACTCACTAGTTCAAACATAACAAATTCTAGTTGTAAACAAGTCACATCGAACAGAACGAGTGGCCATACCGAAACCTGACCACCCCTCGGCACTACGGTCAGAAAATCGGCGTGATCACCCATCGGTTACAGGTCTCAGAATCTTACAGAGTAGTAACTTCGGATAAATAACCGAAAATGACGTCACTACCGAAGCTAACCTACCGCACCTACCGGTATGAACGATACAGAATAGTGCCCTGGTATGGATCCCAAACACTCGAGTAGTGCTGAAGAGTAGGTCGCACCAGCATCCTATATGCGGTCTCCTTTACAGGTGAAACACTCTTTCCTAAAAATCTCCCAGTAATCCGAGGTCGAGCATTTGCCTTCCCTACCACAGTTCTCACATGCTGGTTCCACCTCATATTGATTTGCAACATTACGCCCAGATATACATATCAAAAGCCGGTCGGGGTGGCCGAGCGGTTCGAGGCGGTTCAGTCTGAAACCGCGCGACCGCTACTGTCGCAGGTTCGAAGCCTGCCTCGGGCATGGATGTGTGTGATGTTCTTAGGTTAGTTAGGTTTAAGTAGTTCTAAGTTCTAGGGTACTGATGACGTCAGAAGTTAAGTCGCATAGTGCTCAGAGCCATTCGAACCACATATCAAAAAAGGCTTTGCATCACCTCGATACCGAGAGTTCCTGAACCTGTACAGAAAACTGGAGATCAACATAAACAACATTTCCGTCCTTTTTATCGCTCATGGAAGCCACACATGGCATGTTGTACCACCATACAGCGAGACCTTCAGACGTGGTGGTCCAGGTAGTTGTACACAGCGGTACCTCTAATACCCAGTAGGACGTCCTCTTGCATTGATGCATGCTCGTATTCGTCGTGGTATACTATCCTCGAGTATATCAAGATACTGTTGGTCCAGATTGTCCCACGTCTACATAGATCCCTCAGAGAGGCTGGTGGGTAAAATCGTCCATAAACAGCTCATTTCAATCTTTCCCAGGCATGTTCGATAAGTTTCATTTCTGGAGAACATGCTGACCACTCTAGTCGAACGATGTCGTTATCCTGAAGGAAGTCATTCACAAGATGTGCACGATGGGGGCGCGAATTGTCGTCCATGAAGACGAAAGCCTCGCCAATATGCTGCCGATATGGTAGCACTATCGGTCGTAGGATGGCCTTCACGTATCGAACAGCCGCTACGGCGCCTTCCATGGCCACCAGCGGTGTACGTCGGCCCCAATAAAGCCACCCAAAAACAGCAGGGTTCCTCCACCTTTCTGCACTGGCTGGACAGTGTGTCTAAAGCATTCAGACTGACCAGTTTGCCTCCAAAAAAATCTCCTACGACTGTCCGGTTGAAGGCATATGCGGCACTCATCGATGAAGAGAACGTGATTCCAATCCTGAGCGGTCCATCCTGCATGTTGTTGGGAACATCTGTACCGCGCTGCATGGCGTCGTGGTTGAAAAGATGGACCTCGCCATGGAAGTCGGGAGTGAAATTGCGCGTCAAACAGACTATTGCGCACAGTTTGAGTCTTAACACGACGCTCTGTGGCTGCACAAAATGCATTTTTCAACATTGTGGCGTTACTGTCAGGGTTCTTCCGAGCTATAATCTGTTCAAAAACTCAAATGGATCTAAGCACTATGGTACTTAACATTTGAGGTTATCAGCCCGCTAGACTTAGAACTACTTAAACCTTACTAACCTAAGGACATCACACACATCCATGACCGAGGAAGGATTCGAACCTGCGACAGTCGAAGCAGCGTGGTTCCGAACTGAAGCACCAAGAACCGCTCGGCAACAGCGGCCGGCCCATGACCCGTAGGTTGCGGTCATCCACTGCAGTAGTAGCCCTAAGTCGGCCTGAGCGAGGCCTGTCATCGACAGTTCCTATCTCTCTGCATCTCCTCCATGTCCGAACATCACCACCTTGGTTCACTGCGAGATGCCTGAACACTTCAATTGTTGAGAGTCCTTCCTGGCACAAAGTAACAATGCGGACACGATCTAACAGTGGTACTGACTGTCTAGCTACTGTTGAACTACAGACAATACGAACTGTGTACCTCCTTCCTGGTTGAATGACTGGAACTGATCGGCTGTCGGACCCTCTCCGTCTAATAGGCGCTCCTCGTGCATGGTTGTTTACATCTTTGGGCGGGTTTTGTGACATCTCTCAACAGTCAGAGGGACTGTGTCTGTGATACAATAACCACAGTCAACGTCTGTCTTCAGGAGATACGGTGACCGGGTTGATGCAAAACTTTTTTATGTGTGTATTTAAACGACTTGACTGTGTCAAGCTGGTCACTTGTAATACTGTATCCGAACATTACAAGTTTGTTCTTCCTACTCATCCGCATGAAGTTAGATTTTTCCACATTTAGGGCTAGCTACCATTCATCAACTGGAAATTTTGTTTAAGTCGTCTTCTGTCTGCCTACTGTCACTGAACTTCGACACCTTACCGTAAACCTAAGCATCATCAGCTAACAACCGCAGACTGCTGCCCACCATGTCCGCCATATTATTTACGTATATAGAGAACCACAGCGATCCTATCACACTTCCCTGGGGCACTACTGACGATACCCTTTTTTCTGATGAACATTCGCCAGCGAGGACAACATACCGGGTTTCCATTATTTAAGAAGTCTTCGAGCCACTCACATGTCTGTGCATTTATTCCATATGTTCGCACCTTCGTTAACAGCCTGCAATATGGCACAGTGTCAAATACTTTCCGGAAATGTAGAAATATGAAATCTGCGTGCTGTCCTTCATCCGTAGTTCTCAGGATATCATGTGAGGAAAGGGCAAGCTGAGTTTCGTACGAGAGATGCTTTCCAAAACTATACTGATTCGTGAACATAAGCTTCTTAGACTCAAATAAGTTTATTATATTCGAACTGAAAATATGTTCAAGGATCCTGCAGCATACACAAGTTAGGGATCTTGGTCTGTAATTTTGGGGGTCCGTTCTTTTACCTTTTTGCATATTGCAGTCACCGGCGCTTTTATCCAGTCACTTGGGACTTAGTGCTGGGCGAAATATTCCCGATAAATGCAAGCTAGGTAAGAGGCCACAGTCGTTGGGTACTCTTTATAAAATCCAACAGGGATTCCATCCGGACCTGGTGATTTATTTGTTTTCAGATCTTTAAGTTGCTTCTTTACACCAGGTACGCTTATTTCTATGTCGTCCATATGGGAGTCTGTTCGATGGTCAAATGACGGTATGTTTGTACGGTTCTTCTGAGTGAACGACCCTTGAACATGATATTTAATGCTTTGGCTTTCATTTTCTTATCTTCATCTGCCAGACCAGACTGGTCAACAACGGACTGAATGGAAGTCTTAGACCCGCTTAGCGATTGTACATAAGACCAGAATTTTCTCGTGTTCTCTGCCAGATCTTTTGCTAAGGTGTGACGATGGTAGCAGTTGTATGCTTCACGAATAGCTCTTTTCACAGACGCATATCGCTGCTAACCTTAGCTTGTCGTCGTTTGTGCGTCTCCTTTTGAACCTAGAGTTTAACACCCTCTGCTTCCTCAGCATCTCACGTATTTCTTTATTAAACCACGGTGGGTCTTTTCCATCCTTTATCCACTTACTAGGCACATAACTCTCCAGACCACGATTTGCAATCCGCTTAAACTTTTCCCATAACTCCTCTACATTCAGCTTACTGGTACTAAGTGATGACAATTCACTGCCTAAGAAATATGCTAATAACTGCTTATCTGCTCCACCTAGCAGGAACACTCTCCTAACCTTCTTGACTAATTTATTAACTTTCGTAACCATACTTGCAATTATGACATCATGTTCGCTAATACCCGTTTCCGTACTGACATTGTCGATAAAGTCTGGACTGTTTGCAACTACAAGGTCTAAGATGTTTCTATTTCGTGTGGGCTGCCGAGCTTGCCGCTCAAGACAGTTTTCAGAAAACGTGTTCAAATGTGTTTCGCATGACTGTGTGTAACCCCCACAGTGAATCTATAGACATTCCAGTCTATACTCGGCAGGTTAAATTCGCCTCCAACTAATATTGCATGATCGGAGTATTTACACACTATTGACCGTATACTTTCTTTGAATGACTCTAGAACTGCCCCTGCGGAATCGTGTGGCCGGTAAAAACACTCAATAGTTAACATAGTTTCTTCTATAGTTGTTCGCCGTCACACTCAACTTCGACCTCAGTAGAGACAATATTTTTGTCACTTGCAGTGAAAACATGCCCACCTACGGCCTCTAATCGCTCTTTCCGATATACGTTCCACGACTCGATAAATGTCTCAGAGCTTTCCACTTCGGGTTTCAGCCATCTCTTAGTCCAAAGAATAATTTGAGTGCGAGAATTTTCCTGGAGGGCAATAAAATTAGGGACGAATACTTCGACAGTTAACTGATAAAATTGTGACAGTCGAATTGTTTTTATTCTGAACGCCGTTCTACTTCCCTTGCTGGGAAACGACTGGCGAGTGATCATCAGAGCACCTCAAACTACCGTCTATCCTAATAAATCCTCATGTGCAGTCCACAAGTACTTTGCTTTGCGAGTAGCTGCTTCCTTTGTTCAGTTCACCCCTGACCTATCAAGTGGAATCAACAAATCACCACACGATAGCGCAGGTCCAGAAATCTGCAGCCAAGACCGTAACAGCGTCGACGAAGCCTTTGATTGAGACCACCCATTCGGCTCCAAACCAAAGGACCTCGATCAAATCTGGGAACGATGCTGCAAATTGTGAGCTCTGCTTGCACCCCAAGGGCTAGGCCAGCAGCCTTCACCACCTCCACCAGCCACCCATACGAACTGAGGATCGCGTCAGAACCCATGCGATAGGCGTCGTTGGTGCCGACGTAAGCCACAACTTGCAGACGACTGCACCATGCACGCTTGATAGCCACCGGCAATGCCGTCTCCACATCTCGGATGAGGCCCCCCGGCAGACATACCAAGTGCACTTTGTCTTTCTTTCCAGCCTGAATGCTGTCTGCCGAAGGAGCTCCATAACGCGCCTAACATTGGAGCTTCCAGTAACCGGTAAAACCATCTCCCCGTGTTCTTGGTAGGACCCTGCTGAAGGAGCGCCCACCTGTCAACTAACATGGTGAATGGACGTGGCCAGGCGGCCAGTCTCCACATAGTCCCTCCACCGCGAACGACGCGAACACGTTACCACCAACCATTCACTCTGCTGTAAGGGCGGATAAACAGCGTCAGGTGCTGTAGGACTTGCCTCGGATGCAGACTCCGTGGGCAAAACAAGTGACACCTCAGGTGTCCCATGCGACGCGCCAGATTCTCCGCCATCGCTACAAGCCGAGGCAGCATCCTGAAGGTGACTGACCGTGGCTAACAGCACGATCAGCTATTCGCGAACTGCGGCCAGCACCTCCTGCGTCCACACACAACATGCACACGTCCTGCCCACCCTAGCAAGATTAACTGAAGAAGTAAACTATAAGAGCAGATGATCCTAGATATGCGACTTGCTACCCTCCTGATGTGTCACCAATGGACTTTGATGCATTAAAGAGCTATGTAGCTGGCTGTTCAGTGAGCAACTATTGCGCTAAAAACTGAATGAATTTCCACTTACAAAAACACGAGATTAACCCACCTAGACAGAAGGCACGCACGAAATTTAACAAATGTACCACATGAAAAAGATAGAATAGGATAAACACTTAACTTGCCGCTCTGAAGGCGCACTCCTAACACAGCCGAGAGCTGTAGCCTGAACTCGTATTAATTTATAAATTCTTAGATCTCCTGATGAAAAACGAAGCAAACTGTGTCGTCACGCAGCACTTCAGTCGTCTAAACATAGAAATTATTTATATATGTAAATAGCTGTAAAAACAACTACCTGTTTTACTTGATTATGCGTTTATATGTATGTGGCGAATGAAGTCATATGTCATAGTCAAGAGCAGAAGGGGAGCTAGCCACGTGTAGGTTAGGCGGAAGGATTTCAGTACTACTGAGTTATTTTGGAGAAACACTTGCTGGTTGATGGTGGCATTTCGTAAGCCTTCAATTATAGTGACCTATATCCAGTAATAATAAAGTGTGCTTCAGTAGTACTATAGCGAGTATTGCAGTACTAATAATTTTATCATTGATATTTAGGCCGACAGCATGTTAAATTATTTCTGTTTTAAGATTTACACAACTTTAGTTGTGTCGAGAAATTCCTATACTCAGTGGTGTTGACCTTCATTGCTCCCATCTCATCGGCTTATCTCAGAGTTTATCCCTCTGAATATGTTTCTGCCTTATTTACACGTCAAGTTCCGTAGGACCAAATAGAGGAGCAAATCTCCAAGGTCATGGAACGTGTCAGTACATGAAATTAAAACATAAAAGTAATAACAGATAAAAATAAATATTTATGAACCCGAAAAAAGTCAGTCCATAAGTTTAAGTTAACGGAATCAACAGTATAAAAGAGGGTTGGGTTGGGTTGGGTTGTTTGTGGGAAGAGACCAAATTGCGAGGTCATCGGTCTCGTCGGATCAGGGAAGGACGGGGAAGGACGTCGGCCGTGCCCTTTCAGAGGAACCATCCCTGCATTTGCCTGGAGCGATTTAGGGAAATCACGGAAAACCTGAATCAGGATGGCTGGACGCGGGATTGAACCGTCGTCCTCCGGAATGCGAGTCCTGTGTGCTAACCATTGCGCCACCTCGCTCGGTCAATATAATAATAATAATAAGAATCAGCTTAATTTCTCAAGGAACTCCTCGACAGAATAGAACGAGTGACCCACGAGGAAACTCTTCAGTTTCGATCTGAAAGCGCGTGGATTACTGCTAAGATTTTTGAATTCGAGTGGTAGCTTATTGAAAATGGTTGCAGCAGTATATTGCACACCTTTTTGCACAAGATTTAGGAAGTCCGATCCAAATGCAGGTTTGATTTCTGCCGAATGTTAACCGAGTAAAAGCTGCTTATTCTTGGGAATAAGCTAATATTGTTAACAAGAAATGACAGGAAGGAATTAATATATTGAGAAAGCAATGTCAAAATACAAAGACTCGTGAACAGGAGTCGACAAGAGGTTCGTGAACTTACACCCCTTATTGCCCGAACCGCCCGTTTCTGAGCCAGAAAATATGCATTTAGAATGGGGAGAGTTACCCCAAAATATAATACCATACGACAACAGCGAATGGAAATAAGCAAAGTAGACTAATTTTCATGTCGAACGATCACTCACTTCTGATACCGTTCGAATAGTAAAAATGACAGTATTAAGTCTTTCAACAAGATCCTGAATGTGGACTCCCCACGAAATCTTACTATCTATCTGAACACCTAGCAATTTAAACTGTTCAGTTTCACTAATCATATGTCCATGTTGTGAAATTAAAACGTCAAGCTTTGTTGAATTGTGTGGTACAAACTGTTTATTTTCTGTAAGCCATGAACTTAGGTCATGTACTGCACTATTTGAAATTGAGCCAATGTTGCACACAACATCCTTTACAACCAAGCTAGTGTCATCAGCAAACAGAAATATTTTAGAGTTACCCGTAATACTAGCATATCATTTATATAAATAAAGAACAGGAGTGGCCCCAAC
The DNA here is from genome assembly GCF_021461385.2 of Schistocerca piceifrons. Taxonomy (NCBI): domain Eukaryota; kingdom Metazoa; phylum Arthropoda; class Insecta; order Orthoptera; family Acrididae; genus Schistocerca; species Schistocerca piceifrons. The sequence goes on from NC_060149.1 coordinate 182,250,042, forward strand.
ACTGATCCCTGAGGCACCCCCCACCCCCCCCCTCCCTTGGCAGTACTGAACTCAGTCCCCATATGACAGCCGTTATCAACATTGCGAATAATGACTTTTTGCTGCCTGTTGCTAAAGTTAGAGGTGAACCAGTTGTGAGCTGCTCCCCGTATTCCGTAATGGTCCAACTTCTGGAGCAATATTTTGTGATCAACACAATCAAATGCCTAAGTTTAACCAAAAAATATGTCAAGCGTTCGAAATCTTTTGTTTAGCCCATTCAGTACCTCACAGAGAAAAGTGAATATAGCATTTTCAGTTGTTAATCGACGTCTAAAGCTGAACTGTACATTTGATAGCAAATCGTGTGATATAAACTAATCAATTATCCTAATACACAGCCTTTTCAATAACTTTTGCAAACACTGATGGCATAGAAATGGGTCGAAAATTATTTACATTATCCCTTTCTTCCTTTTTATGAAGTGGTTTTACTACTGAGTACTTTAGTCGCTCAGGAAACTGACCATTCCTAAAGGAATAATTACAAGTATGGCTAAACACAGGGCTAACATGTGCAGCATAGTACTTTAATATTCTGCTGGACATTCTGTCATAGCCATGAGAGTCTTTAGTCTTCAGTGATTTAATTGTTGATTCAATCTCTCTCTTGTCTGTATCACAGAGGAGTATTGCAGGCATCAATCTCATAAAGGCATTTACCAAGAAAGTTATATGATTTCCTGTAGAAACTAAATTTTTATTTAATTCACCAGCGTTGCTCAGAAAATGATTGTTAAATACTGTACATATATCTGGTTTATCGGTAACGGAAATATTTTTACTGCGAACTGACTTTATATCGTCGAACTTGTGCTGCTGAACAGACACTTCCTTCACAACTGACCATATGGTTTTAAGTTCATCCTGTGAATTAGCTATTCTATTTGCATACCACATACTCTTTGCCTTGCTAATAACATTTTTAGCACCTTACAGTACTGTTTGTAATGGGCTACTGTTGCTTGATTGTGACTACTTCTAACATTTTGATATAATTCCCGCTTTGTTCTACAAGATATCCTTATCCTACTAGTTAGCCACCCGGGCTGCCTATTACTGCTAGTACCCCGTTTAGAACGTCCTAATAGAAAGTAATTCTCAAAGAACATGAGAAATGTGTTAAGGAAAGCATTGTATTTACCATCTATGTTATCGGAACTATAAACATCCTGCCGCTCTTATTCCTTGCCAAGGTTTAAAAAACTCTCTGTTGCTGCTGGATTAACTTTCCTACATAGTTTGTAAAGATATATGAGATTGGTTTGAGTAGAAAAGCCTTTTAGTGTTAAAAATTGTGCATCATGGTCTGAAATGCTTTTCCCGCTTTTACTAACAGAATGCCCATCTAGTAATGAAGAATGAATAAGAATATTGTCTATGGCTGTGCTACTGTTCTCCCGCACGCTAATTGGAAAAAAACACAATCTACATCAGATCATATGAATTTAGGAGACCCTTCAACATCCTTTCTCTTGCACCATCATATTGAAAATTAATATTGAAGTCACCACATATAACTAATTTCTGGTACTTCCTAAAAAATGATTTAATAACTCTGTCTAGCTTGAACAGGAATGCTCTGAAGTCGGAGTTATAGGGCCTATGAACAACAACAATGAGAAAATTAGTTTCACCAAATTCAATTGCCCCTGCACAACATTCAAATATCTGTTCAGTGCAGTGTCGTCATACATCTATGGACTCAAATGGAATACTGTATTTTACGTACATAGCCACTCCCCCAAACCGCAAGGAACGCCTCGAGAAACATCCAGCTAATCTGTATCCTGGCAAAGGAAGCCTCTAAATTGTCAAATTATGTAAGTGATGCTCTGATATACCAATAATATCAGATTCAACACCTATAAGCAGTTCACTGACTTTATCTGTAAGAAATCCATTCCTTATTTGTCATGTTGAGTTTGTGATGCATTCAGATCAGGATGGGTGCTGTGGAGTGTGGACCAAGTGAACGGTGAAATGAAGTCCCATTACTTCTCACGGAATTTGAAGACATAGTTTTCTACTACGGATTAATCAAAATTTGGTTAACGTGAAGATTTTGCCATGAACGACGAACGACAGTTAAACCAGTAAAATTCTGCAGGTTCGTCCAGCAACTCTAAGACACTGACGGAATCGTAAGCAAAAACACAAGTTATAGCGGCTTACCTCGCAGATTGAGCTTGTTGTTTATGGAGCAGTGTGTTTTGCCGAGTAGGAGACAAAATTGAAAATAATATTTGATGAACAGGAGCTGCAGAAATCTTAATCCACGCTCTTACGGAATTTCAGCGAATATTACAAAATGCAGTATTCTCTGCAGAACTGATCACAGAACACTTGTTCTGAGACGCGTGAGCGGAGTGAACTGAAGGCTTCGAAGATTGTGTGATAAACTAGACGGACGTGGTAGTTGCTAGATTAACGCTGTAGGTTAGACAACTGTAGGGTGTCCGCAAATGGGTCTGTGGCTCTCCACAAACTGAGATCAGAACCGTGTAGTTAATTATGTGTGAGATATTCATGGGCGATTTTTTTTTAATTTTTGTAGCGTACGCGACATCCCATCCGCTTTACTACGATCTGCTGCCGAAGCACTCACAACAATGTACAAAGACTGGAAGCACTAGCAAAAATTGGAATTCACACAATACAGGGTAAAGAGAGTTGGTAAATATGGAACCTGAGAAGCGGCGAGAATTTTTGTGCTAAATGGCAGTGTATAACGATGGATAAGCGTACAGGAAATGGAAGTAGCGTAATTATCGCGAGAGACAACAAACTCGGATCAGCTGAAATACAAATTGAGTCTGCAAGCCAGGTTATTTGGGTAAGACTCAGACTCAATGGTAGGCATAATCTTCGTACAAGTTCTTAAAATTAACCAACGGACTCACGCCCAGATGTAACCGTAAGCTTTAAAGAAATAATCATCTCTCTAAAATCTATGTTCCCCAGCCGTAGTGTCATCATTGGAGATGATTTTAATCATACAGATATCGATAGTCATAATTAAACATTTGTAAGTGTTAGTTTTGGTGAGACACGTCGTTAAATATTTCTAAATACCTTTTTTAAAAATTACATAGTTCAAATAGTTCGGAAGCCCACGCGTGACGGAAATACAGTATGTGATCAAAAGTATCGGGACACCCCCAAAAATATACGGTTTTCATAGCAGGTGAATTGAGCTGCCACCTACTGCCAGATGCTCCATATCAGCAATCTCAGTAGTCATTAGACATCGTGAGAGACTAGAGTGGGCCGCTGAACTCACGGACTTCGAACGTGATCAGGTCATTAAGTGTCACTTCCGTCACACGTCTGTACGCGAGATTCCTACACTCCTAAATACCCTTAGGTCCACTGTTTCCGATGTGATGGTGAAGTGGAAACGTGAAGGGACTAAAGCGGACATGCCGACCTCGTATGTTGAATGACAGAGACCGCCGACAGTTGAAGAGGGTCGTAATGTACAATAGGCAGACACCAATCCAGACCAGCACACAGGAATTCCAGACTGCATCAAGATCCACTGCAAGTACTATGACAGGATAGGCGGGAGATAAGAAAACTTAGATTTCATGGTCGAGCGGCTGTTCATAAGCCACACATCACGCCGGTAAACGCCAAACGACGCCTCGCTTGGTGTAAGGAGCGGGAGCATTGAACGATTGAACTGTGGAAAAACGTTGTGTGGAGTAACGAATTACGGTAATGTGACTATCCGATGGCAGAGAGTGGGTATGGCGAATGCCCAGTGAACGTCATTTACCAGCGTGTGTAGTGCCAACAGCAAAAAGCGAAGGCAGTGGTGTTATGGTGTGGTGTTTTTCATGGAGGGGGCTTGCACATCTTGTTTTGCGTGGCACTATCATAGCAAGCGCCTACACTGATGGTTTAAGTACCTTCTGCTTCCCATTCTTGAAGAGCAATTTGGGGATGACGACTGCATGTTTGAAGTCGATCGAGCGCCCCTGTTTATAACACACGACCTGTGGCGGACAGGTTACACGACAATAACATCCCTTTAATAGACTGGCCTGCACAGAGTCCTGACATGGATCCTATAGTACTTCTTTTGGATGTTTTGGAACTCCGACTTCATGCCAGGCCTCACCGATCGACATCGTACGAGATTCCAGGATTTCCGATGGACGGCGCCACGGACTTTTAAGTCATCTTCAGCCAGGTGTCCGGATACTTTTGATCACATGGTAGTAATTAGATCAGACTTCTCTGAGGATATTCATACTCAAAATGGCATCAGTGACTCTGACGTGGTTGTATAAGAGGCAGCCGTGAAAACGAGTAAGTTAAGAAAAACGTAAGTCAGCTGTTTATTATTGCAAGAATAATCGCCATAACTATTAAAACATTTATCCTGCTGTGAGACAAGACTGTCAATGCTCCTAAGGAGAACTGTTTGCGGTTGCCTATGGTACCATGACTGTAGCAAGGCGAGCGCCTCTTCGTCCGAAGTAAATCGATGGTCACAAATGTCTTTATTCAGCCGTCAGAACGCATAGAAATGATATTGGGAGAAATTATGGGTTCGTATGGAATATGTGTAAGGGCTTCCATTGAAATTCCTGCATCGTACTCAAAACAAGCTTAGCAGTTTGTGGACGGGCATTTTGTTGCCAAGGTTATTTCTGCTATGCTGAACAAGGTACTTGATAAGCCCTTGCACATCCTCCATACAGCCCCGAACTCTCCCCTTGCGATTTCCATGTTTTCGGGACCTTGAGGAACGATATTCGTGGCTCAAGACGTAGAGATACAGCCGTGGGTACGAACGTGAATCTGTTCAGCTTTTCATAACGAAGCAAGTCATAAATGGAAGAGGCAGTTCATGCTGTGAAGTGTCTCCTTAAAAATGGGTCAGTTTATTAGCGAAGAAAGTGATAATTTGGCGGAGGGTAGTATTCTGTGTAGCAAATAGATGGAGAAGAGGACTGCAGTAGGGTGACAATAAAAGCGGTTCAAGCGTACAGACACGGGTGATGGGAAAAGGTTTCCAGTTAAAGATCATAGCAGTACTGCTGAAGTGAAATATCAGATTTTAAGAGGAGGCACGATTTTTCGGAATTATCAACAGAGAAGAGAAGACAAAATAGATAGCAGAATCAAGAGACAAGTTTCAAGAACTGAAGATTCAGCAGAAAATCCTCTCGAGAATCTTCTGTTTCGAACGTCAAAGATTTAAGAAATCGGCAGCGTGAGAAGGGACAGATCCTCTTCATAAAACGAGAATATACGCTGCCCCAACGGAGACTGCTTACGAAACAGATAAACATGGTATTTCAACAATGGAAACAGGAGGCTGACTGAACTACAGTTCTTAACAGCGAACTTAACAAAGCCAGACGATGCACAAGAGCAACAGTGTGTATTAATAGCATTTCTCTTTTCTTTTTCTTTGGGTTGCCTTCCAGATAAAATTTCTGTGTTCTTTCCTATTTAAATTGTTCATAATTGTAATTGCTAGGTATTTAGCTGGATTTACGGCCTTTAGATTAGACTGATTTATCGTCTAACCGAAGATTCACGAATTGCTTTTAGTAGTCATGTGGATGACTTACACTTTGCATTATTTAGTGTCATTTGCCAATTTTCGCACCATTGAGAAATCTTTTCTAAATCGTTTTGCAGTTTGTTTTGGTCATCTGATCAGTTTACTAGACGATGAACATCACTATCGTCTGCAGACAACATATGTCGGCTGCTCAAATTGTCTCCTGAATTGTTTATATAGATAAAGAACAGGTGAGGCCCTATAACACTACCTTGGGGAACGCCAAATATCACTTTTGTCTCATTCGATGACTTTCCGTCAGATAGTAAGACTGTGACGTCTCTGACAGGAAATCACGAATGCAGTCACATAACTGAGACGAGATTCCATATGCACTGAATTTCACAACAAGCCGCTATTCTGAATTAGCTTATTCGTTTTCGATATGACCCATCGTCAACTTATCGTCCTCCCTTGGACATCTGATTTACTATGCCTCCTGCGATATTCAGTTGCTGCAGAACATACATCTCAGGTGAGAGAGCAACTACATTTCGCTACTAGAAATCATTATTTTCCACACATTAATGGCTATTTGCATTCGAGGAAACATCACGTAGCAGATCCCACGTAAAGATACATGACAATGAACAATAATCAAACTGAATAAGTTATCCCAGAAGGAAAGCTATAAACTGAAATACATTCCCTTTTTCAGAAAGACGCGTAATTTTCTTGCAGTCAAATGCTGTATCCCACTATTTAAGTCTAGCAATGAAATCATGCATACTTGAGAGTAAAATGTTAAATGAATCTTTACTATTTCCATCAGCTGCCATTAGCAATTTGGAAATTTAAGTTTGTTTTATAAAGTTCATTTATTTTATCACTTCACATCAAAATGTATCATCGAAACTGAACTTAACTAATATAGTTCCCTACTCTGCTACCATAAACTCTCGATAAACGTTTCATGTCCCAAGTTTCATACCGACTGGCACTTTAAATCAGATTGCTCAATATTTTTCAACAATTCGTATTAATTTATAAATTCTTAGCTCTTCTTACGAAAAATGAATCAAACTGTGATGACACACCGCACTTAAGTCGTCGAAACCCACAAATTATTCATCTATATAAATATTTGCATAAAAATCACTACGATTCTACATCTGTACCTGCTTTGTGTGATTATGTGTGTATATGTGTGTGTCGAATCAAGTAATATGTCTCACACAAGAGGTGAAGCGAGGCTAACTACGCATAGGTAAGCGAAAGTGTGTAGTACTGAATTATTGTGGTGAAAGAGTGGTAGGTTTTTGGTACTTCTTCGTAAGTATTCGTTGGTAGTGTTATCTGTTCAGTGGTACTGAAGTATGCTTCAGTGGTACTACCGCGAATATTCCAGTTTTAATAATTTTATCCGTGTTATTTAGACCGGCAACATATTAAATGATCACTGATATAAGATATTCACCATTTTAGCTGTGTAGAGGACGGTCTGCACTGAGTGGTGTTGACCTTCATTGCTCACATCTTATCGGCTTACCTCTGAGTATATTCCTCTGAACATGTTTTTACTTTCATACACAGCAGCTACTGCTGCTTCCTACGTAAGCCCCTCCGTATTTGTCGTTTTGAGTTTATAATGGAATCAGAACAGCATTTGCGATTGCTGTGGTGGTGTGAACCGCGTGAACCTTGAAATGAAGTAATAGTACAAGAACTTGTCATGCGCGGCGAACGACATCGTACGCACACATTCCATCACGAACTAAAGTTCAGCAAGTTCATCCAGTGACTTGCTGTCACTGATGGATCATTAGCAACAAAAACAAGAGATGGTGGTGTACCTCGCCAATTCACATGTCGTATATGGAGTAGTGAGTGTTGTGCCGAGTATTAAACAAAGTAGAGAATAAAAGTCTGATGAATAGAAGCTGTATAAGTCTTAAACCACGTCATTGCTCACGGAATTTCAACGAAGCTTTCAATATGTGGGTACAGAGAGCTGGCTAGAGCCGGAAAGAAGTTCAGCCGAATTTTTTTTCAAACGATCTAACAGTGTTCACAAAGGACAGATTAAATACAGTTGGTGGTGGAGTATTTATTGCTGTCAGAAGTAATTTTCCTTGTAGCGAAATTGAAGTAAATAGTTAGTGTGAAATAGTATGGGTAGAGGTTATACCTGACAATCGGACTAAACTATTAATTGTATCGTTTTACCGACCCCCCGACTCAGAAGATATAGTTGCTGAACAGTTCAAAGAAAACTTGAGTCTCATTTCAAAATAAGTACCCCGCTCATACAATTATTGTCGGTGGTGACTTTAATCTACCCTCGAAATGCTGGAAAAATTATACGTTTAAAGCCGGCGGTAGACAGAAAACGTCATCCGAAATTATACTGAATGCTTTCTCATAAAATTATTTTGAACAAATAGTTCATGAGCTCACTCGAAGCGTAAATGGTTGCGAAAGCGTACTTGGCCTTTTAGCAACAAACAATCCTGGACAAATAGTGAGTATTGTGACGAATACAGGGATTAGTGACCACAAGGCAGTTGCTGCTAGGCTGAATACCGTAACACCTACAAAGAAACGTAAAGTACAAGTATATCTATTTAAAGAAAGTAATAAAAATGCTCTTAACGCCTTTTTAAGAGACATTCTTCACTCCTTCCGATCTGATCACGTAAGTGTAGAAAAGTTGTGGAATGTTTTCAAAGAGTTAGTGTCGACAGCAATTGAGAGATATGTACCACATAAATTAATAAGTGATGGCACTGATCCCCCATGGTACACAAAACGGGTCAGAGCGCTGTTGCAGAAGCAGCGAAAAAAGCGTGCCAAATTTAAAAGAACACAAAATCCCCAAAATTGGCAAAGTTTTACAGAAGTTAGAAATATGGCGCGTACTTCAATGCGAGGTGATTTTAATCATTTCCACAACGAAATTCTGTCTCCAACTTTGGCAGAAAACCCAAAGAGATTCTGGTCATACATAAAGTACAACAGTGGCAAGACGCAATCAATACCTTCACTGCGCGATAACAACGGTGAATTCACTGATGACAGTGCCACTAAAGCAGAGTTATTAAATGTGGTTTTCCGAAACTCCTTCACAAAAGAAGACGAAGCAAATATTCCTGAATTCCAATCAAGAACTACTGTCAAGATGAGAAACATAGAAGTACATATCTTAGGAGTAACGAAGTAGCTTAAATCACTTAATAAAAGTAAGGCCTCCGGTTCAGACCGCATACCAGTCAGGTTCCTCTCAGAGTATGCTGATAACATAGCTCCATATTTAACAGTTATATACAACCACTCGCTCACAGAAAGATACGTACCTAAAGACTGCAAAATTGCTCAAGTCACACCAATACCCAAAAAGGGAAGTAGGAAGAATCTGCTGAATTACAGGCTCTATGTCAATAATATCGATTTGCAGTAGGGTTTTGGAACATATACTGTATTCGCACATTATGAAGTACCTCCAAGAAAACGATTTATTGACACATAGCCAGCACGGTTTCAGAAAATATCGTTCTTCTGAAACATAACTAGCTCTCTATACTCATGAAGTAATAAGAGCTATCGATTGGGGATGTCAAATTGATTCTATATTTTTACATTTCCAGAAGGCTTTTGTCACCGTTCCTCACAAGAGTCTTCTAACCAATCTGCGTGCCTACGGAGTATCGCGTCAGTTGTGTGAATTCCTGTCAGAAATTTCACAGTTCGTAGTAATAGACGGAAAGTCATCGAGTAAAACATAAGTAATATCCGGCGTTCCCCAAGGAAGTGTTATAGGCCCTCTATTGTTCCTGATCTATATTAAAAGTACAAAGAAGGGCAGCTCGTCTTGTAATATCGCGAAACAGAGCAGATAGTGTCACAGACATGATACGTGAATTGGAGTGGCAATCATTAAAACAAAGGCGTTTTTCGTTGCGACGAGATATTCTCATGAAACTTCAATCACCAGTTTTCTCCTTCGATTGCGAAAACATTCTGTTGGCACCCGCTTACATAGGGAGAAATGATCATCACGATAAAATAAAAAAAATCAGGGCTCGTACAGAAAAATTTAAGTGCTCGTTTTTCCTGCGTGCCGTTCGAGAGTGGAACGGTAGAGAGACAGTTTGGAGGTGTTTCATTGAACCGCTTGCCAGGTACTTCATTGTAAATAGCCGAGTAATCACGTAGATGTAGATGTAGATGTAGCTGTAGATGTGGCATTCTCTGCAGAAATAATCACGGACCCCTTCTTCTGAGAAGGGTGGGCCGTGTGAACCAGGAACTGCAATGACTCTCTGACAAGCTGGACAAGGCGGGGGTTCGTAGATCAGCGCTGTACTCGTAATTTCAAAAACTGTGGGACCTCTATGAATGTCCTAGCGCAGCACTAGAATCGGAAGTCCTATCCGTCTCGCTGATTGTGTGTGGGATACTCAGGAGGGTTGTGTAGCATAATGGACTTCCAATCCAGTTCAGTCTTACCAGTTCTTGCAGCATTAGCGGCAACCTGCAGGGATTGGCAACACTCGTAAAAAGGTGTGGAGTTCACAGAATACGAGGTACTGAAATTTAGGTAAAAATCGAATTTGGCGGCGATGGGAATTTTGGAGTAAGTAATAGTGTCCATCGGAGAACAAGCCTATAGGATAAGATGAAATAAAAATGGAAGGAGCATGCAAGATTCTTTGGGCAAAACTTACTTTCAGGTGTGGGCATAGTTTTACAAGTGGATCAATCTGTTACCTCTTTCATACTGTCATTATTAGAGTAGATTTTAATCATAAAGATATCGATAGGAATAATTAAACATTTGCAAGTGTTGGTGTGATAATACACGTTGTTGAACACTGCTGAGTACCTTCTCTAAAGAGTACGTTGTTCTCTTAGTTCGGAAGCCCATTCGTGATGGAAATATATTGGATGTAATGGGTGTAAGTGGACTAGACCTGTCTGAGGATGATCATACTCAAAATGGTATCAGAGACATTGAGGTGTTTGTATCAGAGGCAGCCTGTGAAAGCAGTTCAAACACATTGTTGCTGTGAGAGAAATCTGTCAATGCCCTTATGAGGAAACGTTTTGGTGGCATGCGGTATCTGAGCTTCCGTTGTTACCAACAAATTCAGTTTTGCGTAAGGCAAAAGAACAACGCCAAAATACAGTTTTTGGGTTGACTGGATGCAATCAGTCAAAATGTGTCATGAAGTGCGAACGTCACGCCGGTGAAATTCACTCGATTGGTCTAGATAAGTTTCATGTCCATTATTGGATGCAAGAACAAATTGTTGTCTTCATACAATATTCGCAATACATCTGTCTACGTGGAACAGGTTGATTAGTAACAAAATTGAAGAAAATAACGGTAGAACTGAATTCGCACATCTATCTTTCTCAAATCCTCACAGAAACCCCAGTATCCAGACTGCTGGTTTTTCAGATGTTGAGCGAGTCTCTAAACACTAATTCCATACAATACTAGCTTAATGAAATTATTCGCCTGGGTAGGAACCACATTACAAAATTTCCAGTACTAAAACAAGATGTCTGCGATTTCGACAAAGCACACATGAGTGCTACGCTGTTGGCCTCTGGAGACCGTCGAGATCTGAAAAATTATTTATCACTTTGTTTTATTTGTTTGGTCGGTTCGTCGAATGCACTGCCATAATGTACGCCTGAATGTGTATCATTAAGTTCATATCATTTGTAGGTGGGAGAAGTTCAAAACTCTCCATCCTCTTGTGCGCACAATTTGTGTAATGTAATGGCTTTTCTCACTAAGGTCAGGGGTTCCAGTCAATTTCACGAAACAGTGAAATCTGCCACATAGTTTTTAACTGCCAAATGCGTTGTAGACACAAAGACAACTTTCCATGTTTGGCTGAGAAAGCATTTAAAATACTGTGCTGCATAACGACAGGAGTAAAGGACATCTCCAGAATAGTTGAAACCGATGACCGACCACGAAAAATAAAAGAGATTGAAACACTTAAGTGTTTCGATGATAACGACGACAGCGATTGAGAATCCGTAATTGTTGCATGGGCGACAACTTTAGTTAATGAGTCCTTAAGAAAGTTGAATGGGGGCACATGGATTAGCCGAGGGATGATCTCAATCCTTATTATGCACCAGCAATAGGGCGAAGCATGAAAGAAATCTTGCATTATTTTTCGCTTCATCCAGGTGATATGATGCACAAATTTAAATTTGGGACTTGAAATGCCATCTCATCCGCAATACAGGAGGATCGTAACGATTTAAAACATTGCTTTTTACGAAATGAGATTCGTCCAAAGCTAGTTGACAACTTCGTAACTAATCATTTGAAACAGTTTTCAGGACGTTGGAAGTTATTTTGGACCAAAGGCGTCAACAATGATTCAACAAACACTGACCAGTCCGCTACTGGTTACAATAAACAGTATGTAATGGAATCGTCAGACAGCATTCTATCGAATGTCAGAACTGTCAAACGTTTAATGTTCCAGAATACGTGGAAAAAATGAAGGACACTGAAGTGAAGAAATCGGGGGTGATCTCTCAGGAAACAGCATTATTGAGGGTAGAATCGACTCATCGGTAAGAGACTCGCTCGAGTTAACACTTGAACACAACTGGCACAACAAAAGTGGCCGCAAAGATATTAAGCTCACTTTTTTACATCCACTTACTGAGTTAGGGATGGTCACATCTTGTAAAACTAGAGAGATCGGTATCATTGTTCTACTGAATGATAATATTTCGGAGTCTATTAGGGACAAAGGCCGATGACTTGTTGCGACTAATACTTATGGATTTGAAGTATTGTGCTGTTACTGGCCACCGAATGTACTTATCATAGGTTTCAGAAGACAGTTCAAACCATATCGTCTGATGCTTTCTAGCTGGTAAATGTTTTCTGTGAAAATCATGTAAACAGATTTACACTGAACGAGTACGACTATTGCCTACCATTTCAAGCCTAGTTAAGCAAGGAAATATATCAAGCGTGACTACCAATGACGCCAGTTCTAATATATTTAACTTGTTCGAATGGATTATTGAAGATTAGTGCAGTGGGGATCTGATTGAATATTGTGTCAGATTTAAGAGAGAGAGAGAGAGAGAGAGATAGTGTACTACGGGCAAATAACAAGTCTCATTAGACTTTGATAAGATTAGCAAGCTCGAATAAGAAAAACTGGCAGAACCTATAGATACCAGCAATACTACAGAGAGGAAAAAGTACGTCGCAGTTATAATGGACAGTTCGCAGTAAGTGTCAAATACCACCCGCATCTGTTTGTCGAGTGCATAAGAGCCGCTAACGTCACGGTGAGAATCAAAACATTTCCTTATTTTACTACTGTCAGCGTATCTACATACAATTTGTTAGGTATCCTCAATTATTATGGAGGCTGTAATGTTGGGTCAGTAGTGCATTAAATGACCATTACTAAATTTGGTGACGAGTGGTTTGAAATTAACGATAATTGTGTGAAACCGACACTGATAGTTGAAGACCACTTTATCAGTCCGATCATTTGTCTTAACGTCACGACGCAAATACAACATAACACCAACATGATTCGGTAATTCTTGTTTTAGTAAAACCGAAACATTAAGAACGCGATACACCTATCAGGAAACATAATCAATAACTGAAAAAATATGGAAGTTAACAATGACAGTGTAAGTAAATAATAACAGAAACATTAAACGCAGGTTATAATATAGCAACTGAAGTCAGTCATTACACTTATCTTAAACTCATTTGAATTGTTCTTCCAAACGGTAAAAGGCATTAACTGGAAACGCTTCAACTTTTACTTTAACATGAAAGATATGGTGATTCTTTTCCAGTAAAACATAAAAAAGTTGAAAATGTACAACATACGAAAAAATATGAAAAAATATGTAAAAACATGTGAAAAAACTTAAGGAACGAAGCAAACAGAAACATGCAACGAAGGAGGGCATAATAATTTCGTGAACACCTCAAACATACATAATTAATTGGAGCAAGTAAAAAACAAATTAAGAAATTGTTCGCTTATAAAAACTGAAGCAAACGTAGAAGAAACATAAAATATTCAAAAATAGGTGTATCAAAAATGTCATACATATATAAAAAATTAAGAACAGGGAAAGATAATAGACAACCTGCACATGGTCCTTCCTGCACGCGCTTTCACTGATATTTTCCCCATGTTGATGAGAGAGTAACCTTTGCCAAGTAAGTGAAACGTTGTGATATATCCCACTCTCTCTTCGGTTATGATTTGATTCAGAAGGTTGGCTCTTTGGAATGATCAAAACCAGGATTGTAGCTTTCTAAACCATTTATTCCTTTTTACTCGTACATTAATTCCATAACTTTTGTTGGCTCCCAATTGAGTACCATTTATTTGCCGACAACGGTATTTGGAGCAACTAAAGCAAATCTAAACAAGTTTAAGTTTGGGTTATATTTCCAAAAATTATTTGCCCGGAAATGTTGTTGTTCCGAAGCAAGGTTCCGAGCAACTACAGAAACTCAAGGCATGCACAAGAATTCCGATTTTTCAAGGAGTGGTAGCTCGGAGGGTAATCTGTTTCAGCCTCCCATCTGGAAACTGTTTGTCTGACGACATTGCTGTTCTGGAGAAACTTAATTATTATTGATTGCTTGCACTCAGATTTAGAGACGTTTGCTTCTGGAGCGTCGTAGATCAGGCCAAGAGAAACACAAAGAAACAAAAGAAATTCAAAAAATTTTTCAAATTTGTGGCCCAACCTTTCTAAGACACTCAGGAAAGTTTCTCAAGCGTAGGCAACTTTCCATCCACGTCACCCTGGTCAGTTGCCGCCCGGAAGATTCGCAACAACGTACAACGATTGGAAGTACTCGTAAAATGATGTATAGTTCACACAATACAAGGTACAGAAATTAAGGTAAATACCGATTCTGAGAGCGGTGACAATTTTTGTGGTAAATAAAAGTGTACATCGAAAGCATAAGCGAATGGGAAATGGATGTTGTGTATTTATCACAGGAGACAACAAACTTGGATAAGCTGGGATACAAATTGAAGATGCATGTCATATTATTTGGACAAGGCTCAGTACAAAATATGGGCGTAGTCTTATAACTGGAGCTATCTATTAAACACGCCCAGCCGTAACAAAAATTTTAAATACAAACTCACTTCGCTAAAATGTATCTTCCCCATTCATACTGTCTTTGCGATTTCCTTATTTTCGGTCCCTTAAAGAAAGATATTCGTCGCCGTCGATATACTCCATACATAGAGAAAGCTGACAAATTTCTATTACGGGGGTAATTATAAAGGCAAAACGCAGTTGCATCTGGGAGTCTCAATTTGAAGACGGGCACAGGGGTGTGCCAGTTTATTAGTGAAGAGAGAGATAATTTTTTCGGAAATAAAGTATCATTCGGAACGTGTAACGTCCAGAAGAGAAGTACACAATGGAGGTAATGGAAGCCGTTTGAGGGTACAGAAATGATTGAAACGAAGTGAATTAGCACATTTTTAGAGGGAAAAGGATTTTTAGAAATTCTCCACACAGAACAGAAGACAAAAGAGAAAGCAGATGTGAGAGACAAGATTCCAGAACTGAAGATTCTGCAGAACATCGTATCCATAATCTTCTGTTTCCTGCGTCGAAGATTCCAGAAATCGACAATGTGAGAATTGACCAATCGTCATCACAAAACGGGAATATACGCTGCACCAACAAAGACGGTGTACGGAACAGGTAAAAAGGTTATTTTAACTATGGTAACAGGAAGATGACTGAACTATGATTCTTATCAGCGAAATTCACAAAGAAAATCGATGCACAAGAGCAACAGTGTGAATTAATAGCATTATTCTGAATAAATTTATTCATTTTCTATGCGAGCATCGTCAGTGTATCGTCTTCGTGGCAACTGTTGTTTTCGAAATGTCAGTGGCTATTCACAATCGAGCCAAATATTATGCAGAAGACTTCATGTAGAGGTAAATGAAAATGAGGAATAATGAAACTGATGAGTTATTTCATAACAAGAGCAATAAACTCAAACTGAATCGATTTTTCACAAAGACGCATAATATTCTCGCAGCCAAATTATTTATCCCACTATTTATATCAAGCAGTAAAATTATGCTTACTTGAAAGCGAAGCGTAAAATAAACCATTACCGTTTCCATCATCTGCCATAAGCAATTTGGAAATATAAGTTTGTTTTGTAAAATTCGTTTATTGTGTTATTTCACATCACATTGCATTACGAAAACTGAACCGTAACTAACATGATTCCATTCTCACAGCCATAAACTTTCGATAAGCATTTCATGCAGCAAGTGTCATTCTGATTGTCACTTTAAATCAGACTGCTGACTATGTTTCAATAATTCGTGTTAATGTATAAATTCTTAGCTCTCCTTATGGAAAATGAAGCAAATTATAATGAGACACAGCACTTCAGTCGTCGAAACAGAGAAGTTATTTGTCCATCTAAATAACTACATAAATACTACTTGGGTACTATGTATATCTACTTTATATAATTATGTGTGTATATGCGTGTTTGGAATCAAGTTAGATGTCGCAGTCAACAGCAGAAGGGAGACTAGCCACGTGTAGGTTAGGCGATAGTACTAGTGCAGTACCGAATTGTTTTAGCGAAACTGTAGCCGGTTTGGTGGTGGCATTTCGTAAGTGTTCATTGAGAGTGACCTGTTTCCAGTTATATTAAAGTGTGCGTCTTTTGTATTTTATTTTACACATCTCTTCCCGTAGGACCAAACTGCGGAGCAAATCTTCTACGTGTTAGAGCATGTCAGTATATTAAATTACAACTTGGAACTAGTAACAGATGAAATAAAATGTTTATGAACACAAAAAAGAAAAGCCATAAGTTTGTGTTAACGTAATTAACAATATAGCACACGAATCAGCTTAATTTTTCAAGGGACTACTCGACGGAATAGAAGGAGTGACCCATGAGGAAGCTCTTCATTTTTTATTTGAAAGCGCGTGGGTTACTTTTATGATTTTTATATTCTTCTGGTAGCTTATTGAAAATGAATACAGCAGTGTACTGCACAAGAGTCAAGGAAGTGTGATCCAAATGCAGATTGCGTTTCTGCCTAGTATTAACTGAGTGGATGCTGCTGATTCTTGGGAATAAGGTTATATTGTTAACAAGAAACGGCAGTAAAGACTATGTACATTAGGAGCCCAATATCAGAATTCCCAGACTAATGAACAGGGTTTGAAAGGAGGATCGCGAACGTACACCACTTATTGCCCGAACCGCCCGTTTCTGAGCCAAAAATATCCTTTGAGAATGGGAAGAGTTACCCCAAAGTGTGATACCATACATCATAAGCGAATGCAAATAAGCAAAGTGAACTATCACGTGCTTCAAATAGCGTTCGAATAGTAAAAATGGCAGCGTTAAGTCTTTGAAGAAGATCCTGAACGTGGACTTTCCACGATAGCTCACAATCTATCTGAAACCTAGAAATTTGAGCTACTCGGTTTCACTAATCATCCGCCCATTCTGTGAAATTAAAACTTCAGGTTTTGTTGAAATTTGCGTAAGAAACTGTAACAACTGAGTCTTAATGTTATTAATGTAATTCAGCGCCTATTTATTTTCTACAAACCATGAAGTTATGTCATGAACTGCACTATCTGAAACAGAACCAATGTTACACACAACATACTTTACTGCCAAGCTAGTGTCATCAGCAAACGGAAATATTTAAAAACACCTGCAATACTAAAGGGCATATCAGTTATATAAATAAGGAACAGGAATGCTCCAGCCCTGATCCCTGTGGCACCCCCGATTTGACCGTGTTCCACTCAGAACCCACATCATAGCCGTTCTCAAAACTGTGAATAATGACCGTTTGCTGTCTGTTGTTAAAGTTTTTGGTGAACCAATTGTGAGCTACTCCCCGTATTCGATAGTGGTCCAGCTTCTGGGGCAATATTTTGTCATAAACACAATCAAACGCCTTAGATAAATAAAAAAAGACGCGTAGGTTTTGAAACCGTCTGTTTAACCCATCTAGTACCTCATACAGAAAAGAGAATATAGCATTTTCAGTTGTTAAACCACTTCTAAAACCGAACCGTACATTTGATAGCAAATTATGTGAAATAAAGTGATCAATTATCCTTACATTCACAGCGTTTTCAATAACTTTGGCAAACACTGATGGCATGGAAATGGGTCTAAAATTGTCTACATTATACCTTTCCCCCCTTTTTACCGAGTGGCTTCAGCCCTGAGCACTGGTTCTTAAAGGACAAATAACAAACTTGGATAAGTAAAAGGCCAACATTTGGAGCGCAGTACTTTAATGTTGTGCTAGGTACTCCATCATATTCAAGAGCGCCCTTGGCCTTCAGTAATTTGTTTATTGAGTCAGTCTACCCCTTGTCAGTACCACAGAGAAGTATTTCAGACATCAGTCTCAGAAAGGCATTTTCCGAGAGAGTTATATGATTTCCTGTAGGGACTGAGACTTTATTTAATTCACTAGCAATGCTCAGAGAATGATTGTTAAAGTGTGACAGTTATTGAACTATGTGGAAAGGAACGTAAATTAGTTACAAACTACGGCGTTCGCGCACTTTATTCAAAATTTAAACGTTACTACAAATATTCAGATTTAGGTTATGACAGGTTCGATGTCCCTGCCATCATTTGCGATGACGTAGCGCAGACATAGAGCGAAATTCTGCATGACCTCCTGAAGTGTCGGAAAACCGATGCCATCGATGACCTCCTGAAAGGCTGTTTTCATCTCTCCAATGTTTTTTTGTATTACTGCTGTACACCTTGTCCTTAATTTGTTATTGTTGTTGTTGTCTTCAGTCCTGAGACTGGTTTGATGCAGCTCTCCATGCTACTCTGTCCTGTGCACGTTTCTTCATCTCCCAGTACCTACTGCAACCTACATCCTTCTAAATCTGCTTAGTGTATTCATCTCTTTGTCTCCCTCTACGATTTTTACCGTCCACACTGCCCTCCAGTACTAAATTGGTGCCTCAGAACATGTCCTACCAACCGACCCCTTCTTCTAGTCAAATTGTGCCACAAACGTCTCTTCTCCCCAATACTATTCAATACATCCTCATTAGTTATGAGATCTACCCATCTAATCTTCAGCATTTTTCTGTAGCACCACATTCCGAAAGCTTCTATTGTCTTCTTGTCCAAACTATTTATTGTCCATGTTTCACTTCCATACATGGCTACACTCCATACAACTACTTTCAGAAACGACTTCCTGACACTTAAATCTATACTCGATGTTAACAAATTTCTCTTCTTCAAAAATGCTTTCCTTGCCATTGCCAGTCTACATTTTACATCCTCTGTACTTCGACCATCATCAGTTATTTTGCTCCCCAAATAGCAAAACTCCTTTACTACTTTAAGTGACTCATTTCCTAATCTAATTCCTTCAGCATCACCTGACTTAATTTGGCTACATTCCATTATCCTCGTTTTACTTTTGTTGATGTTCATATTATATCCCCCTTTCAAGACACTATCCATTCCGTTCAACTGCTCTTCCAAGTCCTTTGCTGTCTCTGACAGAATTACAATGTCATCGGCAAACCTCAAAGTTTTTATTTCTTCTCCATGGATTTTAATACCTACTCCGAATTTTTCTTTTGTTTCCTTCACTGCTTGGTCAATATACAGATTGAATAACATCGGGGAGAGACCACAACCCTGTCTCACTTCCTTCCCAGCCACTGTCTCCCTTTCGTGTCCCTCGACTCTTATAACTGCCATCTGGTTTCTGTACAAATTGTAAATAGCCTTTCGCTCCCTGTATTTTACCCCTGCCACCTTCAGAATTTGAAAGAGAGTATCCCAGTCAACATTGTCAAAAGCTTTCTCCGAGTTTACAAATGCTAGAAACATAGGTTTGCCTTTCCTTAATCTAACTTCTAAGATAAGTCGAAGGGTAAGTATTGCCTCATGTGTTCCAATATTTCTACGGAATCCAAACTGATCTTCCCCGAGGTCGGCTTCTACTAGTTTTTCCATTCGTCTGTAAAGAATTCGCGTTCGTATTTTGCAGCCGTGACTTATTAAACTGACAGTTCGGTAATTTTCACATCTGTCAACACCTGCTTGCTTTGGGATTGGAATTATCATATTCTTCTTGAAGTCTGAGGGTATTTTGCCTGTCTCATACATCTTGCTCACCAGATGGTAGAGTTTTGTCAGGACTGGCTCTCCCAAGGCTGTCAGTAGTTCTAATGTAATGTTGTCCACTCCCAGGGCCTTGTTTCGACTCAGATCTTTCAGTGCTCTGCCAAATTCTTCACGCACTATCATATCTCCCATTTCATCTTCATCTACATCCTCTTCCATTTCCATAATATTGTCCTCAAGTACATCACCCTTGTATAGACCCTCTATATACTCCTTCCACCTTATGCTTTCCCTTCTTTGCTTAGAACTGGGTTTCCATCTGAGCTTTTGATATTCATACAAGTGGTTCTCTTTTTTCTACAGGTCTCTTTAATTTTCCTGTAGGCAGTTTCTATCTTACCGCTAGTGATATATGCCTCTACATCCTCACATTTGTCCTCTAGCCATCCCTGCTTAGCCATTTTGCACTTCCTTTGGATATCATTTATGAGACGTTTGTATTCCTTTTTGCCTGCTTCATTTACTGCATTTTTATATTTTCTCCTTCCATCAATTAAATTCAATATTTCTTCTGTTAAGCAAGGAGTTCTACTAGCCCTCGTCTTTTAAGCTACTTGATCCTCTGCTGCCTTTACTACTTCATCCCTCAAAGCCACCCATTCTTCTTCTACTGTATTTCTTTCCCCCATTCATGTCAATTGTTCCCTTATGCTCTCCCTGAAACTGTGTACAACCTCTGGTTTAGCCAGTTTCTCCAGGTCCCATCTCCTTAAATTTCCACCTTTTTGTAGTTTCTTCAGTTTTAATCTACAGTACATAACCAATTGATTGTGGTCAGAGTCCACATCTGCCCCTGGAAATGTCTTACAATTTAAAACCTGGTTCCTAAATCTCTGTCTTACCATTACATAATCTATTTGAAACCTGTCAGTATCTCCAGGCTTCTTCCATGTATACAACCTTCTTTTATGATTCTTGAACCAAGTGTTAGCTAAGATTAAGTTATGCTCTGTGCAAAATTCTACCAGGCGCTTCCTCCTTCATTTCTTAGCCCCAATCCATATTCACCTACTACGTTTCCTTCTCTCCCTTTTCCTACTGACGAATTCCAGTCACACATGACTATTAAATTTTCGTCTCCCTTCACTATCTGAATAATTTCTTTTATTTCGTCATAAATTCCTTCAATTTCTTCGTCATCTGCAGAGCTAGTTGGCATGTAAACTTGTACTACTGTGGTAAGCGTGGGCTTCGTGTCCATCTTGGCCACAATAACGCGTTCACTATGCTGATTGTAGTAGCTTACCCGCATTCCTATTTTCCTATTCATTATTAAACCTACTCCTGCATTACCCCTATTTGATTTTGTGTTTATAACCCTGTAGTCACCTGACCACAAGTCTTGTTCCTCCTGCCACCGAACTTCACTAATTCCCACTAAATCTAACTTTAACTTATCGATTTCCCTTTTTAAGATTTCTAACCTACCTGCCCGATTAAGGGATCTGACATTCCACGCTACAATATTTAGAACGCCAGTTTTCTTTCTCCTGATAACGACATCCTCCTGAGTAGTCCACGCCCGGAGATCCGAATGGGGGACTATTTTACCTCCGGAATATTTAACCCTAGAGGACGCCATCATCATTTAACCATACAGTAAAGCTGCATGCCCTCGGGAAAAATTACGGCTATAGTTTCCCATTGCTTTCAGCCGTTCGCAGTACCAGCACAGCAAGGCCGTTTTGGTTAGTGTTACAAGGCCAGATCAGTCAATCATCCAGACTGTTGCCTCTGCAACTACTGAAACGGCTGCTGCCCCTCTTCAGGAACCACACGTTTGTCTGGCCTCTCAACAGATACCCCTCCGTTGTGGTTACACCTACGGTAAGGCCATCTGTATCGCTGAGGTATGCTAGCCTCCCCACCATCGGTAAGGTCCATGGTTCATGGGGGGCCTCTTTAATATAGCCGAACAAAATGGTCTCGCATGTGTACAGATGCGGAAAATATGGCGGCTAATCGAGGCCCATGCCAGTGGAATTTGGGTACCCCAGAACCAGAATGAGGTTCCCAAAGTGCTCCTCCAGGGCATCAAACACTCTCGTGCTTCGATGGCGTAGAGATCCGTCTCGCATGAACCACATCTTACAGAAATCAGGGTCACTTTGGATAATGGGGATGGAATCATATTCCAAAATATTCATGTACTATTCAGTAATCACTATGTGATCAAGGAATATCGCACCGATTATTCCATGACAGGAC
Source organism: Schistocerca piceifrons (assembly GCF_021461385.2). Classification (NCBI taxonomy): domain Eukaryota; kingdom Metazoa; phylum Arthropoda; class Insecta; order Orthoptera; family Acrididae; genus Schistocerca; species Schistocerca piceifrons. Next base: position 182,272,061 of record NC_060149.1, read on the forward strand.
ATTCCACACCACACAATCGCCTGTTGGGGATGAAGAGACTTCTCGATCACGAAACGCGGATTCTCAGTCCCCCAAATGCTCCAGGTTTGCTTCTTGACTAACCCATCCAAACGAATGTGGGCTTCGTAACTAAACCAGTTATTGGGTTATGCCCATACTTGATACTGAGCCTTGTCCAAATAATCTAGCATGTAGCTTCAATTTGTACCATAGCTGTACCCAGTTTGTTGCCTTTGCGATAATTACACTTCTTCAGTTTCCAATATGCTTATACTTCCGATGTACACTTGCATACACTACAAAAATTCTCACCGCTGTAAATTTCGATTTTTATCTAAATTTATGTACCTTGTATCATATGAACTTCAGACCTTTCTACGAGTGCTTCCAATCCTTGCACGTTGTTTCGAATGCTTCGGCAGCTGATCAGAGTGAAGTGACTGGAATGTCGTTCTGGATAAAAAAACCACTGCATATATCCCACACACCGTGAGCTAGCAACATTTCATCTCTGCTTCCAGTGCGCCACTAATCCATTTATGGAGGCTGAACAGTTTTCACAGCGCCAATCTAGAAACTCCCTGCACTGTCCAGTTTGTCACACAGTCTTCGAAGTGTCTGGTTCACGCCGCCCACTCGTCTCAGAACAAGGCGTTCGTGATCGGTTCTGCGGAAAATGCTGAATATTGTAAGTTTCGACGAAATTCCGTGAGCAAGGGCGTGGATTGAAACTTCTGCATGTCTTACTCATCAAATATTTTTCTTTTCAATTTCGTTTGCTGCTGTGCTCAACGCTCACTGCCTCGTAAACGACATGCCCATTCTGCTAGGTAAATTGCTGTCACTTGTGTTTGTTGCGTTTGATTCCGCCAGTGTGTGATGATCCTGCGCAACTTTACCTTCAGATGGAAACCGGGCTTAAAATGCCGTTTGTCGTCCATGACAAGCGCTTGTCGATAACAGCCTTTGGCTGAACCGTAGTAGAAAACTATGTTATCAAATTTCCGTGTGAAGTTATAGGACTAGGCTGAAGAAGTATCTTGGTAAGCCGTTACGCATCCTTCATACGAGTACACCCCCGAAACCTGTCCTTGCGATTTCAGTAATTCGGGGGCCTGTATAAAGATATTCGTCGCCGTACATTTGTTCCAGACTTGGAGATAAGGCCTGGCTAAAAACGTGATTCCTTAGGCAAATATGCACAAATTTTAATTACGAGGCAAGTGATAAATGAGAATAGCAGTTGCAGTTGGGAAATAGTAGCTTAAGGACGGGCAAAGTGACGTGTCGGTTTATTAGTGAAGAAAGCGTTAATTTTGCAGGAATGAGGTAGTATTCTGGGTAGTAAATAGTTGGAATGTGAAACGTGGAGAAGAGGATTGCAGTAAGGTGACAATGGAAGTAGTTTGAGCATATAGAGACGGATGGAACGAAGAAGTTTCCAGCTAATTATCATAGCAGCATCGAGCAGTGAAATAGCCTCTTTTACGAGGAGACGCGATTTTTTAAAAAATAATCAACAGAGAGGAGAAGACCAAAGAGAAAGGACACCTAAAAGACACGAGTCAACTACTGGAGATTTAGTACAACATTATCTCGGTAGTCTTGGTAATATTCTGTCTCTTGCATCGAAGATTCCTGAAGTCGACAGTGAAAGAGGGGACCAAGCGTCATCGCAAAACGAGAATATGCACTGCAGCAACAAAGACTGTGTACGAAACAGATAAGCACGTTATTTTATCCAAGGAAGTAGGAAGTTGGCTGGAGTACAATTCTATTCCGCAAATTTTTCGAAGCAAGACGATGCACAAGAGCAAGAGTGTGAATTAAAAGCATTTTTCTACATCTGCATCCACAGTGATACTCTGCAAATCACAATTAAGAGTGATTTGCAGACTATCGATATAGTTGCAAATGTAGGAATATGCTATTAATTCCCCGACACGGAAGTTCTGGCTGTAGAGAAGCACTATCACACCCGCTTGTTGAGAGAAGCTATGGAATTACAGAAACACGGTTATAGCTTCAACAAGAAAGGAGAAAGCCCTAAGGTAAACGGATCCTGGCTTCCAGTGCTGCAGCGAACGACCGTCGCAGGGTAACAAGAGAACTGCACCGGAAATGACTGCGAAGAAGCCCTCGGACGTTGGCGCGTCACGTACATAGAGTCTGCGGCCGCGAGCTCGGCTGAAATTCACCACCAGCAATGTATGGTGACGCTTTGACAATGCCAAGCACTCGTGCTGGCGAAACGTCAGCAAAATCATCAGACGAACGTCGGTCGAAGAACCCGAGACAGAAGCCAATAGGTAGTTTGTCAATAATAAGATGTATAGAAGCTGGTTGTAAGTCGCTCCTATAGATCCAAATGAAGTAGCCTACTTCCCTATATGACACATCAACGATTTGGCTCTTAGAAAAAAAAATTAAAATCACTTTTACGAGAGGGTGTGCCGAGTGAAGCTATCTCAATTCGTCCTGGTTTATAACATGCATCTGATGAATCAAAATGTTTCATATATGGTGGTATGGTCTAAAAATATTATGGCGGGGTACTTTCATCTCTGTCTACTGTTGTTAAGCATTTGATCGCAGATAAATACTTGTGACAAGGAGGAATATACAGATGATTGGTGCTAGTTTCATTCACAGTATTTTAAGTTGTGCTCTGACATTCCTGAATAACGACACACTCGGAAATCGCTAAGTATTTGGAAAATAATTGTGAATTAATTGTGACAAGAAAAAATGTAAATATCACTGTCAGTTGTTTCACGCACATAAATTTCGTCTTTCATATTGTAAACACACAAAAGTCACAAAATCGGCGATACTCATTACTGAGATAGCGCTCTCTTACATGTAAATAATAACATATATTACAGAAAATACTTAACTTCCACGAATAACGAAGTCTCAGAATGTGTTACAGACTCAAAGAGGAAAAATAAAACTGTACTTAGCCGGATACGAACGCACAACCTTTTGCTATGAATTTCCGTGCCTTCACCACATTTTTTTAAAACCTCATTTTGCTATTTATTCTTCGTTGTACTTGTTCGTGGCGGACGTCTAATGACGTTTGTTCAAGTTTATGGTTGATTCATTCACTCAGATGTTTTATTATAGAGAGCAGATAACCACTGACCGAACATGCTTAGCTACCGTGCCGGCTACTACTGGGCCACTACAGTTCGTAGGTAGCGAGTGCTATATTCGTGGTAATTCTAGTGGGAAGCGACGCAGACTGACTTCGTTACCGAATGATCGGCGCATAAATGCATGAAATATTGGTAGTTTTCCACTATCAGGCCTCACAAAATTCCTTTACATTGCTACTTAAGAGTTGTAAACATATTTCGATAGTTAATAACTAAATCATTTGCGTGAAGATGTAAGCGAAGTCACTAGTAATTTCAGCTAACAGTCACATAATATATGTAAGCAGAGCCGACGTCTTGAAATTTAATGATTTTTAAGTTCTTAATTACATAAAAAGACAGGTATTTTGTGAGAATATTGACCGAAAATGTTTTTTATGCTATAATCATTCAGAATAACAAAAATATAAAGCATACTTCTAACAAAGAAAAACAGTCTGTTATCACTTTCCACTCGGGTGCGTCCTAGTGATGCTTCAGTAAAACATAATCACTAAATCCGAAACTAAGACCACTCACTAGTTCAAACATAACAAATTCTAGTTGTAAACAAGTCACATCGAACAGAACGAGTGGCCATACCGAAACGTGACCACCCCTCGGCACAACGGTCAGAAAATCGGCGTGATCACCCATCGGTTACAGGTCTCAGAATCTTACAGAGTAGTAACTTCGCATAAAGAACAGAAAATGACGTCACTACCGAAGCTAACCTACCGCACCTACCGGTATGAACGATACAGAATAGGGCCCTGGTATGGATCCCAAACACTCGAGTAGTGCTGAAGAATAGGTCGCACCAGCATCCTATATGCGGTCTCCTTTACAGGTGAAACACTCTTTCCTAAAAATCTCCCAGTAATCCGAGGTCGAGCATTTGCCTTCCCTACCACAGTTCTCACATGCTGGTTCCACCTCATATTGCTTTGCAACATTACGCCCAGATACACATATCAAAAGCCGGTCGGGGTGGCCGAGCGGTTCGAGGCGCTTCAGTCTGAAACCGCGCGACCGCTACTGTCGCAGGTTGGAAGCCTGCCTCGGGCATGGATGTGTGTGATGTCCTTAGGTTAGTTAGGTTTAAGTAGTTCTAAGTTCTAGGGTACTGATGACGTCAGAAGTTAAGTCGCATAGTGCTCAGAGCCATTCGAACCACATTAAAAAAAAAGCTTTGCATCACCTCGATACCGAGAGTTCCTGAACCTGTACAGAAAGCTGGAATAGAGATCAACATAAACATCATTTCCGTCCTCTTTATCGCTCATGGAAACCACACATGGCATGTTGTACCACCATACAGCGAGACCTTCAGACGTGGTGGTCCAGATAGTTGTACACATCGGTACCTCTAATACCCAGTAGGACGTCCTCTTGCATTGATGCATGCTCGTATTCGTCGTGGTATACTATCCTCGAGTGTATCAAGGTACTGTTGGTCCAGATTGTCCCACGTCTACATAGATCCCTCAGAGTGGTTGGTGGGTAAAATCGTCCATAAACAGCTCATTTCAATCTATCCCAGGCATGTTCGATAAGTTTAATTTCTGGAGAACGTGCTGACCACTCTAGTCGAGCGATGTCGTTATCCTGATGGAAGTCATTCACAAGATGTGCACGATGGGGGCGCGAATTGTCGTCCATGAAGACGAAAGCCTCGCCACTATGCTGCCGATATGGTCGCACTATCGGCGGTAGGATGGCCTTCACGTATCGATCAGCCGCTACGGCGCCTTCCATGGCCACCAGCGGTGTACGTCGGCCCCAATAATGCCACCCCAAAACAGCTGGGTTCCTCCACCTTTCTGCACTGGCTGGACAATGTGTCTAAAGCATTCAGACTGACCGGTTTGCCTCCAAAAAAATCTCCTACGATTGTCCGGTTGAAGGCATATGCGGCACTCATCGATGAAGAGAACGTGATTCCAATCCTGAGCGGTCCTTTCTGCATGTTGTTGGGCCCATCTGTAACGCGCTGCATGGCGTCGTGGTTGAAAAGATGGACCTCGCCATGGACGTCGGGAGTGAAATTGCGCATCATGCAGACTATTGCGCACAGTTTGAGTCTTAACACGACGCTCTGTGGCTGCACAAAATGCATTTTTCAACATGGTGGCGTTGCTGTCAGGGTTCTTCCGAGCTATAATCTGTTCAAAAACTCAAATGGATCTAAGCACTATGGTACTTAACATTTGAGGTTATCAGCCCGCTAGACTTAGAACTACTTAAACCTTACTAACCTAAGGACATCACACACATCCATGACCGAGGCAGGATTCGAACCTGCGACAGTCGAAGCAGCGCGGTTCCGAACTGAAGCACCTAGAACCGCTCGGCAACAGCGGCCGGCCCATAACCCGTAGGTTGCGGTCATCCACTGCAGTAGTAGCCGTAAGTCGGCCTGAGCGAGGCCTGTCATCGACAGTTCCTACCTCTCTGCATCTCCTCCATGTCCGAACATCACCACCTTGGTTCACTGCGGGATGCCTGAACACTTCAATTGTTGAGAGTCCTTCCTGGCACAAAGTAACAATGCGGACACGATCTAACAGTGGTACTGACTGTCTAGCCACTGTTGAACTACAGACAACACGAACTGTGTACCTCCTTCCTGGTTGAATGACTGGAACTGATCGGCTGTCGGACCCTCTCCGTCTAATAGGCGCTCCTCGTGCATGGTTGTTTACATCTTTGCGCGGGTTTTGTGACATCTCTGAACAGTCAGTGGGACTGTGTCTGTGATACAATAACCACAGTCAACGTCTGTCTTCAGGAGATTCGGGGACCGGGTTGATGCAAAACTTTTTTATGTGCGTATTTAAACGACTTTACTGTGTCAAGCTGGACACTTGTAATACTGTATCCGAACATTACAAGTTTGTTCTTCCTACTCATCCGCATGAAGTTAGATTTTTCCACATTTAGGGCTAGCTGCCATTCATCAACTGGAAATTTTGTCTAAGTCGTCTTCTGTCTGCCTACTGTCACTGAACTTCGACACCTTACCGTAAACCTAAGCATCATCAGCTAACAACCGCAGACTGCTGCCCACCATGTCCGCCAAATTATTTACGTATATAGAGAACCACAGCGATCCTATCACACTTCCCTGGGGCACTACTGACGATACCCTTTTCTCTGATGAACATTCGCCAGCGAGGACAACATACCGGGTTTCCATTATTTAAGAAGTCTTCGAGCCACTCACATGTCTGTGCATTTATTCCATATGTTCGTACCTTCGTTAACAGCCTGCAATATGGCACAGTGTCAAATACTTTCCGGAAATGTAGAAATATGGAATCTGCGTGCTGTCCTTCATCCGTAGTTCTCAGGATATCATGTGAGGAAAGGGCAAGCTGAGTTTCGTATGAGCGATGCTTTCCAAAACTATACTGATTCGTGAACATAAGCTTCTTAGACTCAAGTACGTTTATTATATTCGAACTGAAAATGTGTTCAAGGATCCTGCAGCATACACAAGTTAGGGATCTATGTCTGTAATTTTGGGGGTCCGTTCTTTTACCTTTTTGCATATTGAAGTCACCGGCGCTTTTTTCCAGTCACTTGGGACTTAGTGCTGGGCGAAATATTCCCGATAAATGCAAGCTAGGTAAGAGGCCACTGTCGTTGGGTACTATTTATAAAATCCAACCGGGATTCCATCCGGACCTGGTGATTTATTTGTTTTCAGATCTTTAAGTTGCTTCTTTACACCAGGTACGCTTATTTCTATGTCGTCCATATGGGAGTCTGTTCGATGGTCAAATGACGGTATGTTTGTACGGTTCTTCTGAGTGAACGACCCTTGAACATGAAATTTAATGCTTTGGCTTTCATTTTCATATCTTTACCTGCCAGACCAGACTGGACAACAAAGGACTGAATGGAAGTCTTAGACCCGCTTAGCGATTGTACATAAGACCAGAATTTTCTCGTGTTCTCTGCCAGATCTTTAGCTAAGGTGTGACGATGGTAGCTGTTGTATGCTTCACGAATAGCTCTTTTCACAGACGCATATCGCTGCTAACCTTAGCTTGTCGTCGTTTGTGCGTTTCCTTTTGAACCTAGAGTTTAACACCCTCTGCTTCCTCAGCATCTTACGTATTTCTTTATTAAACCACGGTGGGTCTTTTCCATCCTTTATCCACTTACTAGGCACATAACTCTCCAGAGCACGATTTGCAATCCGCTTAAACTTTTCCCATAACTCCTCTACATTCAGCTTACTGATACTAAGTGATGACAATTAACTGCCTAAAAAATATGCTAATAACTGCTTATCTGCTCCACCTAGCAGGAACACTCTCCTAACCTTCTTGACTAATTTATTAACTTTCGTAACCATACTTGCAATTATGACATCATGTTCGCTAATACCCGTTTCCGTACTGACATTGTCGATAAAGTCTGGACTGTTTGCAACTACAAGGTCTAAGATGTTTCTATTTCGTGTGGGCTGCCGAGCTTGCCGCTCAAGACAGTTTTCAGAAAACGTGTTCAAATGTGTTTCGCATGACTGTGTGTAGCCCCCACAGTGAATCTATAGACATTCCAGTCCATACTCGGCAGGTGAAATTCGCCTCCAACTAATATTGCATGATCGGAGTATTTACGCACTATTGACCGTATACTTTTTTTGAATGACTCTAGAACTGCCCCTGCGGAATCGTGTGGCCGGTAAAAACACTCAACAATTAACATAGTTTCTTCTATAGTTGTTCGCTGTCACACTCAACTTCGACCTCAGTAGAGACAATATTTTTGTCAATTGCAGTGAAAACATGCCCTCCTACGGCCTCTAATCGCTCTTTCCGATATACGTTCCACGACTCGATAAACGTCTCAGAGCTTTCCACTTCGGGTTTCAGCCATCTCTTAGTCCAAAGAATAATTTGAGTGCGAGAATTTTCCTGGAGGGCAATAAAATTCGGGACGAATACTTCGACAGTTAACTGATAAAATTGTGACAGTCGAATTGTTTTTATTCTGAACGCCGTTCTACTTCCCTTGCTGTGAAACGACTGGCGAGTGATCATCAGAGCATCTCAAACTACCGTCTATCCTAATAAATCCTCATGTGCACTCCACAAGTACTTTGCTTTGCGAGTAGCTGCTTCCTTTGATCAGTTCACCCCTGACCTATCAAGTGGAATCAACAAATCACCACACGATAGCGCAGGTCCAGAAATCTGCAGCCAAGACCGTAGCAGCGTCGACGAAGCCTTTGATTGAGACCACCCATTCGGCTCCAGACCAAAGGACCCCGATCAAATCTGGGAACGATGCTGCAAATTGTGAGCTCTGCTTGCACCCCAAGGGCTAGGCCAGCAGCCTTCACCACCTCCACCAGCCACCCATACGAACTGAGGATCGCGTCAAAACCCATGCGATAGGCGTCGTTGGTGCCGACGTAAGCCACAACTTCCAGACGATTACACCATGCACGCATGATAGCCACCGGCAATGCCGTCTCCACATCTCGGATGAGGCCCCCCGGCAGACATACCAAGTGCACTTTGTCTTTCTTTCCAGCCTGAATGCTGTCTGCCGAAGGAGCTCCATAACGCGCCTAACATTGGAGCTTCCAGTAACCGGTAAAACCATCTCCCCGTGTTCCTGGTAGGACCCTGCTGAAGGAGCGCCCACCTGTCAACTAACATGGTGAATGGACGTGGCCAGGCGGCCAGTCTCCACATAGTCCCTCCACCGCGAACGACGCGAACACGTTACCACCAACCATTCACTCTGCTGTAAGGGCGGATAAACAGCGTCAGGTGCTGTAGGACTTGCCTCGGATGCAGACTCCGTGGGCAAAACAAGTGACACCTCAGGTGTCCCATGCGACGCGCCAGATTCTCCGCCATCGCTACAAGCCGAGGCAGCATCCTGAAGGTGACTGACCGTAGCTAACAGCACGATCAGCTATTCGCGAACTGCGGCCAGCACCTCCTGCGTCCACACACAACATGCACACGTCCTACCCACCCTAGCAAGATTAACTGAAGAAGTAAACTATAAGAGCAGATGATCCTAGATATGCGACTTGCTACCCTCCTGATGTGTCACCAATGGGCTTTGAAGCATTAAAGAGCTATGTAGCTGGCTGTTCAGTGAGCAACTATTGCGCAAAAAACTGAATGAATTTCCACTTACAAAAACACGAGATTAACCCACCTAGACAGAAGGCACGCACGAAATTTAACAAATGTACTACATGAAAAAGATAGAATAGGATAAACACTTAACTTGCCGCTCTGAAGGCGGACTCCTAACACAGCCGAGACCTGTAGCCTGAACTCGTATTAATTTATAAATTCTTAGATCTCCTGATGAAAAACGAAGCAAACTGTGTCGTCACGCAGCACTTCAGTCGTCTAAACATAGAAATTATTTATATATGTAAGTAGCTATAAAAACAACTACCTGTTTTACTTGATTATGCGTTTATATGTATGTGGCGAATGAAGTCATATGTCATAGTCAAGAGCAGAAGGGGAGCTAGCCACGTGTAGGTTAGGCGGAAGGATTTCAGTACTACTGAGTTATTTTGGAGAAACAGTTGCTGGTTGATGGTGGCATTTCGTTAGCCTTCAATTATAGTGACCTATATCCAGTAATAATAAAGTGTGCTTCAGTAGTACTATAGCGAGTATTGCAGTACTAACAATTTTATCATTGATATTTAGACCGACAGCTTGTTAAATTATTTCTGTTTTAAGATTTACACAACTTTAGTTGTGTCGAGAAATTCCTATACTCAGTGGTGTTGACCTTCATTGCTCCCATCTCATCGGCTTATCTCAGAGTTTATCCCTCTGAATATGTTTCTGCCTTATTTACACGTCAAGTTCCGTAGGACCAAATTGAGGAGCAAATCTCCAAGGTCATGGAATGTGTCAGTACATGAAATTACAACATAAAAGTAATAACAGATAAAAATAAATGTTTATGAACCCGAAAAAAGTGAGTCCATAAGTTTAAGTTAACGGAATCAACAGTATAATAGAGGGTTGGGTTGGGTTGGGTTGTTTGTGGGAAGAAACCAAATTGCGAGGTCATCGGTCTCGTCGGATCTGGAAGGACGGGGAAGGACGTCGGCCGTGCCCTTTCAGAGGAACCATCCCTGCATTTGCCTGGAGCGATTTAGGGAAATCACGGAAAACCTGAATCAGGATGGCTGGACGCGGGATTGAACCGTCGTCCTCCGGAATGCGAGTCCTGTGTGCTAACCACTGCGCCACCTCGCTCGGTCAATATAATAATAATAATAAGAATCAGCTTAATTTCTCAAGGAACTCCTCGACAGAATAGAACGAGTGACCCACGAGGAAACTCTTCAGTTTCGATCTGAAAGCGCGTGGATTACTGCTAAGACTTTTGAATTCGAGTGGTAGCTTATTGAAAATGTTTGCAGCAGTATATTGCACACCTTTTTGCACAAGATTTAGGAAGTCCGATCCAAATGCAGGTTTGATTTCTGCCGAATATTAACCGAGTAAAAGCTGCTTATTCTTGGGAATAAGCTAATATTGTTAACAAGAAATGACAGGAAGGAATTAATATATTGAGAAAGCAATGTCAAAATACAAAGACTCGTGAACAGGAGTCGACAAGAGGTTCGTGAACTTACACCCCTTATTGCCCGAACCGCCCGTATCTGAGCCAGAAAATATGCATTTACAATGGGGAGAGTTACCCCAAAATATAATACCATACGACAACAGCGAATGGAAATAAGCAAAGTAGACTAATTTTCATGTCGAACGATCACTCACTTCTGATACCGTTCGAATAGTAAAAATGACAGTATTAAGTCTTTCAACAAGATCCTGAATGTGGACTCCCCACGAAATCTTACTATATATCTGAACACCTAGCAATTTAAACTGTTCAGTTTCACTAATCATATGTCCATGTTGTGAAATTAAAACGTCAAGCTTTGTTGAATTGTGTGGTACAAACTGTTTATTTTCTGTAAGCCATGAACTTAGGTCATGTACTGCACTATTTGAAATTGAGCCAATGTTGCACACAACATCCTTTACAACCAAGCTAGTGTCATCAGCAAACAGAAATATTTTAGAGTTACCCGTAATACTAGCATATCATTTATATAAATAAAGAACAGGAGTGGCCCCAACACTGATCCCTGAGGCACCCCCCCCCCCCCTTGGCAGTACCGAACTCAGTCCCCATATGACAGCCGTTGTCAACATTGCGAATAATGACTTTTTGCTGCCTGTTGCTAAAGTTAGAGGTGAACCAGTTGTGAGCTACTCCCCGTATTCCGTAATGGTCCAACTTCTGGAGCAATATTTTGTGATCAACACAATCAAATGCCTAAGTTAAACCAAAAAATATGCCAAGCGTTCGAAATCTTTTGTTTAGCCCATTCAGTACCTCACAGAGAAATGTGAATATAGCATTTTTAGTTGTTAAACGACGTCTAAAGCTGAACTGTACATTTGATAGCAAATCGTGTGATATAAACTAATCAGTTATCCTTATACACAGCCTTTTCAATAACTTTTGCAAACACTGATGGCATAGAAATGGGTCTAAAATTATTTACATTATCCCTTTCTTCCTTTTTATAAAGCGGTTTTACTACTGAGTACTTTAGTCGCTCAGGAAACTGACCATTCCTAAAGGAATAATTACAAGTATGGCTAAACACAGGGCTAACATGTGCAGCATAGTACTTTAATATTCTGCTGGACATTCTGTCATAGCCATGAGAGTCCTTAGTCTTCAGTGATTTAATTGTTGATTCAATCTCTCTCTTGTCTGTATCACAGAGGAGTATTGCAGGCATCAATCTCATAAAGGCATTTACCAAGAAAGTTATATGATTTCCTGTAGAAACTAAATTTTTATTTAATTCACCAGCGTTGCTCAGAAAATGATTGTTAAATACTGTACATATATCTGGTTTATCGGTAACGGAAATATTTTTACTGCGAACTGACTTTATATCGTCGAACTTGTGCTGCTGAACAGACACTTCCTTCACAACTGACCATATGGTTTTAAGTTCAACCTGTGAATTAGCTATTCTATTTGCATACCACATACTCTTTGCCTTGCTAATAACATCTTTAGCACCTTACAGTACTGTATGTAATGGGCTACTGTAGCTTGATTGTGACTACTTCTAACATTTTGATATAATTCCCGCTTTGTTCTACAAGATATCCTTATCCTACTAGTTAGCCACCCGGGCTGCCTATTACTGCTAGTACCCCGTTTAGAACGTCCTAATAGAAAGTAATTCTCAAAGAACATGAGAAATGTGTTAAGGAAAGCATTGTATTTACCATCTATGTTATCGGAACTATAAACATCCTGCCGCCCTTATTCCTTGCCAAGGTTTAAAAAACTCTCTGTTGCTGCTGGATTAACTTTCCTACATAGTTTGTAAAGATATATGAGATTGTTTTGAGTAGAAAAGCCTTTTAGTGTTAAAAATTGTGCATCATTGTCTGAAATGCTTTTCCCGCTTTTACTAACAGAATGCCCATCTAGTAATGAAGAATGAATAAGAATATTGTCTATGGCTGTGTTACTGTTCTCCTGCACGCTAATTGGAAGAAAACACAATCTACATCAGATCATATGAATTTAGGAGACCCATCAACATCCTTTCTCTTGCACCATCATATTGAAAATTAATATTGAAGTCACCACATATAACTAATTTCTGGTACTTCCTAAAAAATGATTTAGTAACTCTGTCTAGCTTGAACAGGAATGCTCTGAAGTCGGAGTTATAGGGCCTATGAACAACAACAATGAGAAAATTAGTTTCACCAAATTCAATTGCCCCTGCACAACATTCAAATATCTGTTCAGTGCAGTGTCGTCATACATCTATGGACTCAAATGGAATACTGTATTTTACGTACATAGCCACTCCCCCAAACCGCAAGGAACGCCTCGAGAAACATCCAGCTAATCTGTATCCTGGCAAAGGAAGCCTCTAAATTGTCAAATTATGTAAGTGATGCTCTGATATACCAATAATATCAGATTCAACACCTATAAGCAGTTCACTGACTTTATCTGTAAGAAATCCATTCCTTATTTGTCATGTTGAGTTTGTGATGCATTCAGATCAGGATGGGTGCTGTGGAGTGTGGACCAAGTGAACGGTGAAATGAAGTCCCATTACTTCTCACGGAATTTGAAGACATAGTTTTCTACTACGGATTAATCAAAATTTGGTTAACGTGAAGATTTGGCCATGAACGACGAACGACAGTTAAACCAGTAAAATTCTGCAGGTTCATCCAGCAACTCTAAGACACTGACGGAATCGTAAGCAAAAACACAAGTTATAGCGGCTTACCTCGCAGATTGAGCTTGTTGTTTATGGAGCAGTGTGTTTTGCCGAGTAGGAGACAAAATTGAAAATAATATTTGATGAACAGGAGCTGCAGAAATCTTAATCCACGCTCTTACTCACGGAATTTCAGCGAATATTACAAAATGCAGTATTCTCTGCAGAACTGATCACAGAACACTTGTTCTGAAACGCGTGAGCGGAGTGAACTGAAGGCTTCGAAGATTGTGTGATAAACTAGACGGACGTGGTAGTTGCTAGATTAGCGCTGTAGGTTAGACAACTGTAGGGTGTCCGCAAATGGGTCTATGGCTCTCCACAAACTGAGATCAGAACCGTGTAGTTAATCATGTGTGAGATATTCATGGGCGATTTTTTTTAAATTTTTGTAGCGTACGCGACATCCCATCCGCTTTACTACGATCTGCTGCCGAAGCACTCACAACAATGTACAAAGACTGGAAGCACTAGCAAAAATTGGAATTCACACAATACGAGGTAAAGAGAGTTGGTAAATATGGAACCTGAGAAGCGGCGAGAATTTTTGTGCTAAATGGCAGTGTATAACGATGGATAAGCGTACAGGAAATGGAAGTAGCGTAATTATCGCGAGAGACAACAAACTCGGATCAGCTGAAATACAAATTGAGTCTGCATGCCAGGTTATTTGGGTAAGACTCAGACTCAATGGTAGGCATAATCTTCGTACAAGTTCTTAAAATTAACCAACGGACTCACGCCCAGATGTAACCGAAAGCTTTAAAGAAAAAATCATCTCTCTAAAATCTATGTTCCCCAGCCCTAGTGTCATCATTGGCGATGATTTTAATCATACAGATATCGATAGTCATAATTAAACATTTGTAAGTGTAAGTTTTGGTGAGACACGTCGTTAAATATTTCTAAATACCTTTTTTAAAAATTACATAGTTCAAATAGTTCGGAAGCCCACGCGTGACGGAAATACAGTATGTGATCAAAAGTATCCGGACACTCCCAAAAATATACGGTTTTCATAGCAGGTGAATTGAGCTGCCACCTACTGCCAGATGCTCCATATCAGCAATCTCAGTAGTCATTAGACATCGTGAGAGACTAGAGTGGGCCGCTGAACTCACGGACTTCGAACGTGATCAGGTCATTAAGTGTCACTTCCGTCACACGTCTGTACGCGAGATTCCTACACTCCTAAATATCCTTAGGTCCACTGTTTCCGATGTGATGGTGAAGTGGAAACGTGAAGGGACTAAAGCGGACATGCCGACCTCGTATGTTGAATGACAGAGACCGCCGACAGTGGAAGAGGGTCATAATGTACAATAGGCAGACACCAATCCAGACCAGCACACAGGAATTCCAGACTGCATCAAGATCCACTGCAAGTACTATGACAGGTTAGGCGGGAGATAAGAAAACTTAGATTTCATGGTCGAGCGGCTGTTCATAAGCCACACATCACCCCGGTAAACGCCAATCGACGCCTCGCTTGGCGTAAGGAGCGGGAGCATTGAACGATTGAACTGTGGAAAAACGTTGTGTGGAGTAACGAATCACGGTAATGTGACTATCCGATGGCAGAGAGTGGGTATGGCGAATGCCCAGTGAACGTCATTTACCAGCGTGTGTAGTGCCAACAGCAAAAAGCGAAGGCAGTGGTGTTATGGTGTGGTCGTGTTTTTCGTGGAGGGGGCTTGCACATCTTGTTTTGCGTGGCACTATCATAGCAAGCGCCTACACTGGTGGTTTAAGAACCTTCTGCTTCCCATTCTTGAAGAGCAATTCGGGGATGACGACTGCATCTTTGAAGTCGATCGAGCGCACCTGTTTATAACACACGGCCTGTGGCGGAGTGGTTACACGACAATAATATCCCTTTAATGGACTGGCCTGCACAGGGTCCTGACATGGATCCTATAGTACTTCTTTTGGATGTTTTGGAACTCCGACTTCAAGCCAGGCCTTACCGACCAACATCGTACGAGATTCCAGGATTTCCGATGGACGGCGCCACGGACTTTTAAGTCATCTTCAGCCAGGTGTCCGCATACTTTTGATCACATGGTAGTAATTAGATCAGACTTCTCTGAGGATATTCAAACTCAAAATGGCATCAGTGACTCTGACGTGGTTGTATAAGAGGCAGCCGTGAAAACGAGTAAGTTAAGAAAAACGTAAGTCAACTGTTTATTATTGCAAGAATAATCGCCATAACTATTAAAACATTTATCCTGCTGTGAGACAAGACTGCCAATGCTCCTAAGGAGAACTGTTTGCGGTTGCCTATGGTACCATGACTGTAGCAAGGCGAGCGCCTCTTCGTCCGAAGTAAATCGATGGTCACAAATGTCTTCATTCAGCCGTCAAACCGCATAGAAATGATATTGGGAGAAATTATGGGTTCGTATGGAGTATGTGTAAGGGCTTCCAGCGAAATTCCTGCATCGTACTCAAAACAAGTTTAGCAGTTTGTGGACGGGCATTTTGTTGCCAAGGTTATTTCTGCTATGCTGAACAAGGTACTTGATAAGCCCTTGCACATCCTCCATACAGCCCCGAACTCTCCCCTTGCGATTTCCATGTTTTCGGGGCCTTGAGGAACGATATTCGTGGCTCAAGACGTAGAGATACAGCCGTGGGTACGAACGTGAATCTGTTCAGCTTTTTATAACGAAGCAAGTGATAAATGGAAAAGGCAGTTGATGCTGTGAAGTGTCTCCTTAAAGATGGGGACAGGGACGTATCAGTTTATTAGCGAAGAAAGTGATAATTTGGCGGAGGGTAGTATTCTGTGTAGCAAATAGATGGAGAAGAGGACTGCAGTAGGGTGACAATAAAAGCGGTTCAAGCGTACAGACACGGGTGATGGGAAAAGGTTTCCAGTTAAAGATCATAGCAGCACTGCTGAAGTGAAATATCAGATTTTAAGAGGAGGCACGATTTTTCGGAATTATCAACAGAGAAGAGAAGACAAAATAGATAGCAGAATCAAGAGACAAGTTTCAAGAACTGAAGATTCAGCAGAAAATCCTCTCGAGAATCTTCTGTTTCGAACGTCAAAGATTTAAGAAATCGGCAGCGTGAGAAGGGACAGATCCTCTTCATAAAACGAGAATATACGCTGCCCCAACGGAGACTGCTTACGAAACAGATAAACATGGTATTTCAACAATGGAAACAGGAGGCTGACTGAACTACAGTTCTTAACAGCGAACTTAACAAAGCCAGACGATGCACAAGAGCAACAGTGTGTATTAATAGCATTTCTCTTTTCTTTTTCTTTGGGTTGCCTTCCAGATAAAATTTCTGTGTTCTTTCCTATTTAAATTGTTCATAATTGTAATTGCTAGGTATTTAGCTGGATTTACGGCCTTTAGATTAGACTGATTTATCGTCTAACCGAAGATTCACGAATTGCTTTTAGTAGTCATGTGGATGACTTACACTTTGCATTATTTAGTGTCATTTGCCAATTTTCGCACCATTGAGAAATCTTTTCTAAATCGTTTTGCAGTTTGTTTTGGTCATCTGATCAGTTTACTAGACGATGAACATCACTATCGTCTGCAGACAACATATGTCGGCTGCTCAAATTGTCTCCTGAATTGTTTATATAGATAAAGAACAGGTGAGGCCCTATAACACTACCTTGGGGAACGCCAAATATCACTTTTGTCTCATTCGATGACTTTCCGTCAGATAGTAAGACTGTGACGTCTCTGACAGGAAATCACGAATGCAGTCACATAACTGAGACGAGATTCCATATGCACTGAATTTCACAACAAGCCGCTATTCTGAATTAGCTTATTCGTTTTCGATATGACCCATCGTCAACTTATCGTCCTCCCTTGGACATCTGATTTACTATGCCTCCTGCGATATTCAGTTGCTGCAGAACATACATCTCAGGTGAGAGAGCAACTACATTTCGCTACTAGAAATCATTATTTTCCACACATTAATGGCTATTTGCATTCGAGGAAACATCACGTAGCAGATCCCACGTAAAGATACATGACAATGAACAATAATCAAACTGAATAAGTTATCCCAGAAGGAAAGCTATAAACTGAAATACATTCCCTTTTTCAGAAAGACGCGTAATTTTCTTGCAGTCAAATGCTGTATCCCACTATTTAAGTCTAGCAATGAAATCATGCATACTTGAGAATAAAATGTTAAATGAATCTTTACTATTTCCATCAGCTGCCATTAGCAATTTGGAAATTTAAGTTTGTTTTATAAAATTCATTTATTTTATCACTTCACATCAAAATGTATCATCGAAACTGAACTTAACTAATATGGTTATCTACTCTGCTACCATAAACTCTCGATAAACATTTCATGTCGCAAGTTTCATACCGACTGGCACTTTAAATCAGAATGCTCAATATTTTTCAACAATTCGTATTAATTTATAAATTCTTAGCTCTTCTTACGAAAAATGAATCAAACTGTGATGACACACCGCACTTAAGTCGTCGAAACCCAGAAATTATTCATCTATATAAATAGTTACATAGAAATCACTACGATTCTACATCTGTACCTGCTTTGTGTGATTATGTGTGTATATGTGTGTGTCGAGTCAAGTCATATGTCTCACACAAGAGGTGAAGCGAGGCTAACTACGCATAGGTAAGCGAAAGTGTGTAGTACTGAATTATTGTGGTGAAAGAGTGGTAGGTTTTTGGTACTTCTTCGTAAGTATTCGTTGGTAGTGTTATCTGTTCAGTGGTACTGAAGTATGCTTCAGTGGTACTACCGCGAATATTCCAGTTTCAATAATTTTATCCGTGTTATTTAGACCGGCAACATATTAAATGATCACTGATATAAGATATTCACCATTTTAGCTGTGTAGAGAACGGTCTGCACTGAGTGGTGTTGACCTTCATTGCTCACATCTTATCGGCTTACCTCTGAGTATATTCCTCTGAACATGTTTTTACTTTCATACACAGCAGCTACTGCTGCCTCCTACGTAAGCCCCTCCGTATTTGTCGTTTTGAGTTTATAATGGAATCAGAACAGCATTTGCGATTGCTGTGGTGGTGTGAACCGCGTGAACCTTGAAATGAAGTAATAGTACAAGAACTTGTCATGCGCGGCGAACGACATCGTACGCACACATTCCATCACGAACTAAAGTTCAGCAAGTTCATCCAGTGACTTGCTGTCACTGACGGATCATTAGCAACAAAAACAAGAGATGGTGGTGTACCTCGCCAATTCACATGTCGTATATGGAGTAGTGAGTGTTGTGCCGAGTATTAAACAAAGTAGAGAATAAAAGTCTGATGAATAGAAGCTGTATAAGTCTTAAACCACGTCATTGCTCACGGAATTTCAACGAAGCTTTCAATATGTGGGCACAGAGAGCTGGCTAGAGCCGGAAAGAAGTTCAGCCGAATTTTTTTTCAAACGATCTAACAGTGTTCACAAAGGACAGATTAAATACAGTTGGTGGTGGAGTATTTATTGCTGTCAGAAGTAATTTTCCTTGTAGCGAAATTGAAGTAAATAGTTAGTGTGAAATAGTATGGGTAGAGGTTATACCTGACAATCGGACTAAACTATTAATTGTATCGTTTTACCGACCCCCCGACTCAGAAGATATAGTTGCTGAACAGTTCAAAGAAAACTTGAGTCTCATTTCAAAATAAGTACCCCGCTCATACAATTATTGTCGGTGGTGACTTTAATCTACCCTCGAAATGCTGGAAAAATTATACGTTTAAAGCCGGCGGTAGACATAAAACGTCATCCGAAATTATACTGAATGCTTTCTCATAAAATTATTTTGAACAAATAGTTCATGAGCTCACTCGAAGCGTAAATGGTTGCGAAAGCATACTTGGCCTTTTAGCAACAAACAATCCTGGACAAATAGTGAGTATTGTGACGAATACAGGGATTAGTGACCACAAGGCAGTTGCTGCTAGGCTGAATACCGTAACACCTACAAAGAAACGTAAAGTACGAGTATATCTATTTAAAGAAAGTAATAAAAATGCTCTTAACGCCTTTTTAAGAGACAGTCTTCACTCCTTCCGATCTGATCACGTAAGTGTAGAAAAGTTGTGGAATGTTTTCAAAGAGTTAGTGTCGACAGCAATTGAGAGATATGTACCACATAAATTAATAAGTGATGGCACTGATCCCCCATGGTACACAAAACGGGTCAGAGCGCTGTTGCAGAAGCAGCGAAAAAAGCGTGCCAAATTTAA
The DNA here is from genome assembly GCF_021461385.2 of Schistocerca piceifrons. Lineage (NCBI taxonomy): Eukaryota > Metazoa > Arthropoda > Insecta > Orthoptera > Acrididae > Schistocerca > Schistocerca piceifrons. Next base: position 182,291,797 of record NC_060149.1, read on the forward strand.
AAGAACACAAAATCCCCAAAATTGGCAAAGTTTTACAGAAGTTAGAAATATGGCGCGTACTTCAATGCGAGGTGATTTTAATCATTTCCACAACGAAATTCTGTCTCCAACTTTGGCAGAAAACCCAAAGAGATTCTGGTCATACATAAAGTACAACAGTGGCAAGACGCAATCAATACCTTCACTGCGCGATAACAACGGTGAATTCACTGATGACAGTGCCACTAAAGCAGAGTTATTAAATGTGGTTTTCCGAAACTCCTTCACAAAAGAAGACGAAGTAAATATTCCTGAATTCCAATCAAGAACTACTGTCAAGATGAGAAACATAGAAGTACATATCTTAGGAGTAACGAAGTAGCTTAAATCACTTAATAAAAGTAAGGCCTCCGGTTCAGACCGCATACCAGTCAGGTTCCTCTCAGAGTATGCTGATAACATAGCTCCATATTTAACAGTTATATACAACCACTCGCTCACAGAAAGATACGTACCTAAAGACTGGAAACTTGCTCAAGTCACACCAATACCCTAAAAGGGAAGTAGGAGTAATCTGCTGAATTACAGGCTCTATACCACTAATATCGATTTGCAGTAGGGTTTTGGAACATATACTGTATTCGCACATTATGAAGTACCTCCAAGAAAACGATTTATTGACACATAGCCAGCACGGTTTCAGAAAATATCGTTCTTCTGAAACATAACTAGCTCTCTATACTCACGAAGTAATAAGAGCTATCGACAGGGGATGTCAAATTGATTCTATATTTTTACATTTCCAGAAGGCTTTTGTCACCGTTCCTCACAAGAGTCTTCTAACCAATCTGCGTGCCTACGGAGTATCGCCTCAGTTGTGTGAATTCCTGTCAGAAATTTCACAGTTCGTAGTAATAGACGGAAAGTCATCGAGTAAAACATAAGTAATATCCGGCGTTCCCCAAGGAAGTGTTATAGGCCCTCTATTGTTCCTGATCTATATTAAAAGTACAAAGAAGGGCAGCTCGTCTTGTAATATCGCGAAACAGAGCAGATAGTGTCACAGACATGATACGTGAATTGGAGTGGCAATCATTAAAACAAAGGCGTTTTTCGTTGCGACGAGATATTCTCATGAAACTTCAATCACCAGTTTTCTCCTTCGATTGCGAAAACATTCTGTTGGCACCCGCTTACATAGGGAGAAATGATCATCACGATAAAATAAGAAAATCAGGGCTCGCACAGAAAAATTTAAGTGCTCGTTTTTCCTGCGTGCCGTTCGAGAGTGGAACGGTAGAGAGACAGTTTGGACGTGTTTCATTGAACCCCTTGCCAGGCACTTCATTGTGAATAGCCGAGTAATCACGTAGATGTAGATGTAGATGATGTAGATGTAGATGTAGCTCTAGATGTGGCATTCTCTGCAGAAATAATCACGGACTCCTTCTTCTGAGAAGAATGGGCCGTGTGAACCAGGAACTGCAATGACTCTCTGACAAGCTGGACAAGGCGGGGGTTCGTAGATCAGTGCTGTACTCGTAATTTCAAAAACTGTGGGATCTCTATGAACGTCCTAGCGCAGCACTAGAATCGGAAGTCCTATCCGTCTCGCTGATTGTGTGTGGGATACTCAGGAGGGTTGTGTAGCATAATGGACTTCCAATCCAGTTCAGTCTTACCAGTTCTTGCAGCATTAGCGTCAACCTGCAGGGATTGGCAACACTCGTAAAAAGGTGTGGAGTTCACAGAATACGAGGTACTGAAATTTAGGTAAAAATCGAATTTGGCGGCGATGGGAATTTTGGAGTAAGTAATAGTGTCCATCGGAGAACAAGCCTATAGGATAAGATGAAATAAAAATGGAAGGAGCATGCAAGATTCTTTGGGCAAAACTTACTTTCAGGTGTGGGCATAGTTTTACAAGTGGATCAATCTGTTACCTCTTTCATACTGTCATTATTAGAGTAGATTTTAATCATAAAGATATCGATAGGAATAATTAAACATTTGCAAGTGTTGGTGTGGTAATACACGTTGTTGAACACTGCTGAGTACCTTCTCTAAAGAGTACGTTGTTCTCTTAGTTCGGAAGCCCATTCGTGATGGAAATATATTGGATGTAATGGGTGTAAGTGGACTAGACCTGTCTGAGGATGATCATACTCAAAATGGTATCAGAGACATTGAGGTGTTTGAATCAGAGGCAGCCTGTGAAAGCAGTTCAAACACATTGTTGCTGTGAGAGAAATCTGTCAATGCCCTTATGAGAAAACGTTTTGGTGGCATGCGGTATCTGAGCTTCCGTTGTTACCAACAAATTCAGTTTTGCGTAAGGCAAAAGAACAACGCCAAAATACAGTTTTTGGGTTGACTGGATGCAATCAGTCAAAATGTGTCATGAAGTGCGAACGTCACGCCGGTGAAATTCACTCGATTGGTCTAGATAAGTTTCATGTCCATTATTGGATGCAAGAACAAATTGTTGTCTTCATACAATATTCGCAATACATCTGTCTACGTGGAACAGGTTGATTAGTAACAAAATTGAAGAAAATAACGGTAGAACTGAATTCGCACATCTATCTTTCTCAAATCCTCACAGAAACCCCAGTATCCAGACTGCTGGTTTTTCAGATGTTGAGCGAGTCTCTAAACACTAATTCCATACAATACTAGCTTAATGAAATTATTCGCCTGGGTAGGAACCACATTACAAAATTTCCAGTACTAAAACAAGATGTCTGCGATTTCGACAAAGCACACATGAGTGCTACGCTGTTGGCCTCTGGAGACCGTCGAGATCTGAAAAATTATTTATCACTTTGTTTTATTTGTTTAGTCGGTTCGTCGAATGCACTGCCATAATGTACGCCTGAATGTGTCTCATTAAGTTCATATCATTTGTAGGTGGGAGAAGTTCAAAACTCTCCATCCTCTTGTGCGCACAATTTGTGTAATGTAATGGCTTTTCTCACTAAGGTCAGGGGTTCCAGTCAATTTCACGAAACAGTGAAATCTGCCACATAGTTTTTAACTGCCAAATGCGTTGTAGACACAAAGACAACTTTCCATGTTTGGCTGAGAAAGCATTTAAAATACTGTGCTGCATAACGACAGGAGTAAAGGACATCTCCAGAATAGTTGAAACCGATGACCGACCACGAAAAATAAAAGAGATTGAAACACTTAAGTGTTTCGATGATAACGACGACAGCGATTGAGAATCCGTAATTGTTGCATGGGCGACAACTTTAGTTAATGAGTCCTTAAGAAAGTTGAATGGGGGCACATGGATTAGCCGAGGGATGATCTCAATCCTTATTATGCACCAGCAATAGGGCGAAGCATGAAAGAAATCTTGCATTATTTTTCGCTTCATCCAGGTGATATGATGCACAAATTTAGATTTGGGACTTGAAATGCCATCTCATCCGCAATACAGGAGGATCGTAACGATTTAAAACATTGCTTTTTACGAAATGAGATTCGTCCAAAGCTAGTTGACAACTTCGTAACTAATCATTTGAAACAGTTTTCAGGACGTTGGAAGTTATTTTGGACCAAAGGCGTCAACAATGATTCAACAAACACTGACCAGTCCGCTACTGGTTACAATAAACAGTATGTAATGGAATCGTCAGACAGCATTCTATCGAATGTCAGAACTGTCAAACGTTTAATGTTCCAGAATACGTGGAAAAAATGAAGGACACTGAAGTGAAGAAATCGGGGGTGATCTCTCAGGAAACAGCATTATTGAGGGTAGAATCGACTCATCGGTAAGAGACTCGCTCGAGTTAACACTTGAACACAACTGGCACAACAAAAGTGGCCGCAAAGATATTAAGCTCACTTTTTTACATCCACTTACTGAGTTAGGGATGGTCACATCTTGTAAAACTAGAGAGATCGGTATCATTGTTCTACTGAATGATAATATTTCGGAGTCTATTAGGGACAAAGGCCGATGACTTGTTGCGACTAATACTTATGGATTTGAAGTATTGTGCTGTTACTGGCCACCGAATGTACTTATCATAGGTTTCAGAAGACAGTTCAAACCATATCGTCTGATGCTTTCTAGCTGGTAAATGTTTTCTGTGAAAATCATGTAAACAGATTTACACTGAACGAGTACGACTATTGCCTACCATTTCAAGCCTAGTTAAGCAAGGAAATATATCAAGCGTGACTACCAATGACGCCAGTTCAAATATATTTAACTTGTTCGAATGGATTATTGAAGATTAGTGCAGTGGGGATCTGATTGAATATTGTGTCAGATTTAAGAGAGAGAGAGAGAGAGAGATAGTGTACTACGGGCAAATAACAAGTCTCATTAGACTTTGATAAGATTAGCAAGCTCGAATAAGAAAAACTGGCAGAACCTATAGATACCAGCAATACTACAGAGAGGAAAAAGTACGTCGCAGTTATAATGGACAGTTCGCAGTAAGTGTCAAATACCACCCGCATCTGTTTGTCGAGTGCATAAGAGACGCTAACGTCACGGTGAGAATCAAAACATTTCCTTATTTTACTACTGTCAGCGTATCTACATACAATTTGTTAGGTATCCTCAATTATTATGGAGGCTGTAATGTTGGGTCAGTAGTGCATTAAATGACCATTACTAAATTTGGTGACGAGTGGTTTGAAATTAACGATAATTGTGTGAAACCGACACTGATAGTTGAAGACCACTTTATCAGTCCGATCATTTGTCTTAACGTCACGACGCAAATACAACATAACACCAACATGATTCGGTAATTCTTGTTTTAGTAAAACCGAAACATTAAGAACGCGATACACCTATCAGGAAACATAATCAATAACTGAAAAAATATGGAAGTTAACAATGACAGTGTAAGTAAATAATAACAGAAACATTAAACGCAGGTTATAATATAGCAACTGAAGTCAGTCATTACACTTATCTTAAACTCATTTGAATTGTTCTTCCAAACGGTAAAAGGCATTAACTGGAAACGCTTCAACTTTTACTTTAACATGAAAGATATGGTGATTCTTTTCCAGTAAAACATAAAAAAGTTGAAAATGTACAACATACGAAAAAATATGAAAAAATATGTAAAAACATGTGAAAAAACTTAAGGAACGAAGCAAACAGAAACATGCAACGAAGGAGGGCATAATAATTTCGTGAACACCTCAAACATACATAATTAATTGGAGCAAGTAAAAAACAAATTAAGAAATTGTTCGCTTATAAAAACTGAAGCAAACGTAGAAGAAACATAAAATATTCAAAAATAGGTGTATCAAAAATGTCATACATATATAAAAAATTAAGAACAGGGAAAGATAATAGACAACCTGCACATGGTCCTTCCTGCACGCGCTTTCACTGATATTTTCCTCACGTTGATGAGAGAGTAACCTTTGCCAAGTAAATGAAACGTAGTGATATATCCCACTCTCTCTTCGGTTATGATTTGATTCAGAAGGTTGGCTCTTTGGAATGATCAAAACCAGGATTGTAGCTTTCTAAACCATTTATTCCTTTTTACTCCTACATTAATTCCATAACTTTTGTTGGCTCCCAATTGAGTACCATTTATTTGCCGACAACGGTATTTGGAGCAACTAAAGCAAATCTAAACAAGTTTAAGTTTGGGTTATATTTCCAAAAATTATTTGCCCGGAAATGTTGTTGTTCCGAAGCAAGGTTCCGAGCAACTACAGAAACTCAAGGCATGCACAAGAATTCCGATTTTTCAAGGAGTGGTAGCTCGGAGGGTAATCTGTTTCAGCCTCCCATCTGGAAACTGTTTGTCTGACGACATTGCTGTTCTGGAGAAACTTAATTATTATTGATTGCTTGCACTCAGATTTAGAGACGTTTGCTTCTGGAGCGTCGTAGCGTCGTAGATCAGGCCAAGAGAAACACAAAGAAACAAAAGAAATTCAAAAAATTTTTCAAATTTGTGGCCCAACCTTTCTAAGACACTCAGGAAAGTTTCTCAAGCGTAGGCAACTTTCCATCCACGTCACCCTGATCAGTTGCCGCCCGGAAGATTCGCAACAACGTACAACGATTGGAAGTACTCGTAAAATGATGTATAGTTCACACAATACAAGGTACAGAAATTAAGGTAAATACCGATTCTGAGAGCGGTGACAATTTTTGTGGTAAATAAAAGTGTACATCGAAAGCATAAGCGAATGGGAAATGGATGTTGTGTATTTATCACAGGAGACAACAAACTTGGATAAGCTGGGATACAAATTGAAGATGCATGTCATATTATTTGGACAAGGCTCAGTACAAAATATGGGCGTAGTCTTATAACTGGAGCTATCTATTAAACACGCCCAGCCGTAACAAAAATTTTAAATACAAACTCACTTCGCTAAAATGTATCTTCCCCATTCATACTGTCTTTGCGATTTCCTTATTTTCGGTCCCTTAAAGAAAGATATTCGTGGCCGTCGATATACTCCATACATAGACAAAGCTGACAAATTTCTATTACGGGGGTAATTATAAAGGCAAAACGCAGTTGCATCTGGGAGTCTCAATTTGAAGACGGGCACAGGGGTGTGCCAGTTTATTAGTGAAGAGAGAGATAATTTTTTCGGAAATAAAGTATCATTCGGAACGTGTAACGTCCAGAAGAGAAGTACACAATGGAGGTAATGGAAGCCGTTTGAGGGTACAGAAATGATTGAAACGAAGTGAATTAGCACATTTTTAGAGGGAAAAGGATTTTTAGAAATTCTCCACACAGAACAGAAGACAATAGAGAAAGCAGATGTGAGAGACAAGATTCCAGAACTGAAGATTCTGCAGAACATCGTATCCATAATCTTCTGTTTCCTGCGTCGAAGATTCCAGAAATCGACAATGTGAGAATTGACCAATCGTCATCACAAAACGGGAATATACGCTGCACCAACAAAGACGGTGTACGGAACAGGTAAAAAGGTTATTTTAACTATGGTAACAGGAAGATGACTGAACTATGATTCTTATCAGCGAAATTCACAAAGAAAATCGATGCACAAGAGCAACAGTGTGAATTAATAGCATTATTCTGAATAAATTTATTCATTTTCTATGCGAGCATCGTCAGTGTATCGTCTTCGTGGCAACCGTTGTTTTCGAAATGTCAGTGGCTATTCACAATCGAGCCAAATATTATGCAGAAGACTTCATGTAGAGGTAAATGAAAATGAGGAATAATGAAACTGATGAGTTATTTCATAACAAGAGCAATAAACTCAAACTGAATCGATTTTTCACAAAGACGCATAATATTCTCGCAGCCAAATTATTTATCCCACTATTTATATCAAGCAGTAAAATTATGCTTACTTGAAAGCGAAGCGTAAAATAAACCATTACTGTTTCCATCATCTGCCATAAGCAATTTGGAAATATAAGTTTGTTTTGTAAAATTCGTTTATTGTGTTATTTCACATCACATTGCATTACGAAAACTGAACCGTAACTAACATGATTCCATTCTCACAGCCATAAACTTTCGATAAGCATTTCATGCAGCAAGTGTCATTCTGATTGTCACTTTAAATCAGACTGCTGACTATGTTTCAATAATTCGTGTTAATGTATAAATTCTTAGCTCTCCTTATGGAAAATGAAGCAAATTATAATGAGACACAGCACTTCAGTCGTCGAAACAGAGAAGTTATTTGTCCATCTAAATAACTACATAAATACTACTTGGGTACTATGTATATCTACTTTATATAATTATGTGTGTATATGCGTGTTCTGAATCAAGTTAGATGTCGCAGTCAACAGCAGAAGGGAGACTAGCCACGTGTAGGTTAGGCGATAGTACTAGTGCAGTACCGAATTGTTTTAGCGAAACTGTAGCCGGTTTGGTGGTGGCATTTCGTAAGTGTTCATTGAGAGTGACCTGTTTCCAGTTATATTAAAGTGTGCGTCTTTTCTATTTTATTTTACACATCTCTTCCCGTAGGACCAAACTGCGGAGCAAATCTTCTACGTGTTAGAGCATGTCAGTATATTAAATTACAACTTGGAACTAGTAACAGATGAAATAAAATGTTTATGAACACAAAAAAGAAAAGCCATAAGTTTGTGTTAACGTAATTAACAATATAGCACACGAATCAGCTTAATTTTTCAAGGGACTACTCGACGGAATAGAAGGAGTGACCCATGAGGAAGCTCTTCATTTTTTATTTGAAAGCGCGTGGGTTACTTTTATGATTTTTATATTCTTCTGGTAGCTTATTGAAAATGAATACAGCAGTGTACTGCACAAGAGTCAAGGAAGTGTGATCCAAATGCAGATTGCGTTTCTGCCTAGTATCAACTGAGTGGATGCTGCTGATTCTTGGGAATAAGGTTATATTGTTAACAAGAAACGGCAGTAAAGACTATGTACATTAGGAGCCCAATATCAGAATACCCAGACTAATGAACAGGGTTTGAAAGGAGGTTCGCGAACGTACACCACTTATTGCCCGAACCGCCCGTTTCTGAGCCAAAAATATCCTTTGAGAATGGGAAGAGTTACCCCAAAGTGTGATACCATACATCATAAGCGAATGCAAATAAGCAAAGTGAACTATCACGTGCTTCAAATAGCGTTCGAATAGTAAAAATGGCAGCGTTAAGTCTTTGAAGAAGATCCTGAACGTGGACTTTCCACGATAGCTCACAATCTATCTGAAACCTAGAAATTTGAGCTACTCGGTTTCACTAATCATCCGCCCATTCTGTGAAATTAAAACTTCAGGTTTTGTTGAAATTTGCGTAAGAAACTGTAACAACTGAGTCTTAATGTTATTAATGTAATTCAGCGCCTATTTATTTTCTACAAACCATGAAGTTATGTCATGAACTGCACTATCTGAAACAGAACCAATGTTACACACAACATACTTTACTGCCAAGCTAGTGTCATCAGCAAACGGAAATATTTAAAATCATCTGCAATACTAAAGGGCATATCAGTTATATAAATAAGGAACAGGAATGCTCCAGCCCTGATCCCTGTGGCACCCCCGATTTGACCGTGTTCCACTCAGAACCCACATCATAGCCGTTCTCAAAACTGTGAATAATGACCGTTTGCTGTCTGTTGTTAAAGTTTTTGGTGAACCAATTGTGAGCTACTCCCCGTATTCGATAGTGGTCCAGCTTCTGGGGCAATATTTTGTCATAAACACAATCAAACGCCTTAGATAAATGAAAAAAGAGGCGTAGGTTTTGAAACCGTCTGTTTAACCCATCTAGTACCTCATACAGAAAAGAGAATATAGCATTTTCAGTTGTTAAACCACTTCTAAAACCGAACCGTACATTTGATAGCAAATTATGTGAAATAAAGTGATCAATTATCCTTACATTCACAGCGTTTTCAATAACTTTGGCAAACACTGATGGCATGGAAATGGGTCTAAAATTGTCTACATTATACCTTTCCCCCCTTTTTACCGAGTGGCTTCACCACTGAGCACTGGTTCTTAAAGGACAAATAACAAACTTGGATAAGTAAAAGGCCAACATTTGGAGCGCAGTACTTTAATGTTGTGCTAGGTACTCCATCATATTCAAGAGCGCCCTTGGCCTTCAGTAATTTATTTATTGAGTCAGTCTACCCCTTGTCAGTACCACAGAGAAGTATTTCAGACATCAGTCTCAGAAAGGCATTTTCCGAGAGAGTTATATGATTTCCTGTAGGGACTGAGACTTTATTTAATTCACTAGCAATGCTCAGAGAATGATTGTTAAAGTGTGACAGTTATTGAACTATGTGGAAAGGAACGTAAATTAGTTACAAACTACGGCGTTCGCGCACTTTATTCAAAATTTAAACGTTACTACAAATATTCAGATTTAGGTTATGACAGGTTCGATGTCCCTGCCATCATTTGCGATGACGTAGCGCAGACATACAGCGAAATTCTGCATGACCTCCTGAAGTGTCGGAAAACCGATGCCATCGATGACCTCCTGAAAGGCTGTTTTCATCTCTCCAATGTTTTTTTGTATTACTGCTGTACACCTTGTCCTTAATTTGTTATTGTTGTTGTTGTCTTCAGTCCTGAGACTGGTTTGATGCAGCTCTCCATGCTACTCTGTCCTGTGCACGTTTCTTCATCTCCCAGTACCTACTGCAACCTACATCCTTCTAAATCTGCTTAGTGTATTCATCTCTTTGTCTCCCTCTACGATTTTTACCGTCCACACTGCCCTCCAGTACTAAATTGGTGCCTCAGAACATGTCCTACCAACCGACCCCTTCTTCTAGTCAAATTGTGCCACAAACGTCTCTTCTCCCCAATACTATTCAATACATCCTCATTAGTTATGAGATCTACCCATCTAATCTTCAGCATTTTTCTGTAGCACCACATTCCGAAAGCTTCTATTGTCTTCTTGTCCAAACTATTTATCGTCCATGTTTCACTTCCATACATGGCTACACTCCATACAACTACTTTCAGAAACGACTTCCTGACACTTAAATCTATACTCGATGTTAACAAATTTCTCTTCTTCAAAAATGCTTTCCTTGCCATTGCCAGTCTACATTTTACATCCTCTGTACTTCGACCATCATCAGTTATTTTGCTCCCCAAATAGCAAAACTCCTTTACTACTTTAAGTGACTCATTTCCTAATCTAATTCCTTCAGCATCACCTGACTTAATTTGGCTACATTCCATTATCCTCGTTTTACTTTTGTTGATGTTCATATTATATCCCCCTTTCAAGACACTATCCATTCCGTTCAACTGCTCTTCCAAGTCCTTTGCTGTCTCTGACAGAATTACAATGTCATCGGCAAACCTCAAAGTTTTTATTTCTTCTCCATGGATTTTAATACCTACTCCGAATTTTTCTTTTGTTTCCTTTACTGCTTGGTCAATATACAGATTGAATAACATCGGGGAGAGACCACAACCCTGTCTCACTTCCTTCCCAGCCACTGCCTCCCTTTCGTGTCCCTCGACTCTTATAACTGCCATCTGGTTTCTGTACAAATTGTAAATAGCCTTTCGCTCCCTGTATTTTACCCCTGCCACCTTCAGAATTTGAAAGAGAGTATCCCAGTCAACATTGTCAAAAGCTTTCTCCGAGTTTACAAATGCTAGAAACATAGGTTTGCCTTTCCTTAATCTAACTTCTAAGATAAGTCGAAGGGTAAGTATTGCCTCATGTGTTCCAATATTTCTACGGAATCCAAACTGATCTTCCCCGAGGTCGGCTTCTACTAGTTTTTCCATTCGTCTGTAAAGAATTCGCGTTCGTATTTTGCAGCCGTGACTTATTAAACTGACAGTTCGGTAATTTTCACATCTGTCAACACCTGCTTGCTTTGGGATTGGAATTATCATATTCTTCTTGAAGTCTGAGGGTATTTCGCCTGTCTCATACATCTTGCTCACCAGATGGTAGAGTTTTGTCAGGACTGGCTCTCCCAAGGCTGTCAGTAGTTCTAATGTAATGTTGTCCACTCCCAGGGCCTTGTTTCGACTCAGATCTTTCAGTGCTCTGCCAAATTCTTCACGCACTATCATATCTCCCATTTCATCTTCATCTACATCCTCTTCCATTTCCATAATATTGTCCTCAAGTACATCACCCTTGTATAGACCCTCTATATACTCCTTCCACCTTATGCTTTCCCTTCTTTGCTTAGAACTGGGTTTCCATCTGAGCTTTTGATATTCATACAAGTGGTTCTCTTTTTTCTACAGGTCTCTTTAATTTTCCTGTAGGCAGTTTCTATCTTACCGCTAGTGATATATGCCTCTACATCCTCACATTTGTCCTCTAGCCATCCCTGCTTAGCCATTTTGCACTTCCTTTGGATATCATTTATGAGACGTTTGTATTCCTTTTTGCCTGCTTCATTTACTGCATTTTTATATTTTCTCCTTCCATCAATTAAATTCAATATTTCTTCTGTTAAGCAAGGAGTTCTACTAGCCCTCGTCTTTTAAGCTACTTGATCCTCTGCTGCCTTTACTACTTCATCCCTCAAAGCCACCCATTCTTCTTCTACTGTATTTCTTTCCCCCATTCATGTCAATTGTTCCCTTATGCTCTCCCTGAAACTGTGTACAACCTCTGGTTTAGCCAGTTTCTCCAGGTCCCATCTCCTTAAATTCCCACCTTTTTGTAGTTTCTTCAGTTTTAATCTACAGTACATAACCAATTGATTGTGGTCAGAGTCCACATCTGCCCCTGGAAATGTCTTACAATTTAAAACCTGGTTCCTAAATCTCTGTCTTACCATTACATAATCTATTTGAAACCTGTCAGTATCTCCAGGCTTCTTCCATGTATACAGCCTTCTTTTATGATTCTTGAACCAAGTGTTAGCTAAGATTAAGTTATGCTCTGTGCAAAATTCTACCAGGCGCTTCCTCCTTCATTTCTTAGCCCCAATCCATATTCACCTACTACGTTTCCTTCTCTCCCTTTTCCTACTGACGAATTCCAGTCACACATGACTATTAAATTTTCGTCTCCCTTCACTATCTGAATAATTTTTTTTATTTCATCATAAATTCCTTCAATTTCTTCGTCATCTGCAGAGCTAGTTGGCATGTAAACTTGTACTACTGTGGTAAGCGTGGGCTTCGTGTCCATCTTGGCCACAATAACGCGTTCACTATGCTGTTTGTAGTAGCTTACCCGCATTCCTATTTTCCTATTCATTATTAAACCTACTCCTGCATTACCCCTATTTGATTTTGTGTTTATAACCCTGTAGTCACCTGACCACAAGTCTTGTTCCTCCTGCCACCGAACTTCACTAATTCCCACTATATCTAACTTTAACTTATCGATTTCCCTTTTTAAGATTTCTAACCTACCTGCCCGATTAAGGGATCTGACATTCCACGCTACAATCCTTAGAACGCCAGTTTTCTTTCTCCTGATAACGACATCCTCCTGAGTAGTCCACGCACGGAGATCCGAATGGGGGACTATTTTACCTCCGGAATATTTAACCCTAGAGGACGCCATCATCATTTAACCATACAGTAAAGCTGCATGCCCTCGGGAAAAACTACGGCTATAGTTTCCCATTGCTTTCAGCCGTTCGCAGTACCAGCACAGCAAGGCCGTTTTGGTTAGTGTTACAAGGCCAGATCAGTCAATCATCCAGACTGTTGCCTCTTCAACTACTGAAACGGCTGCTGCCCCTCTTCAGGAACCACACGTTTGTCTGGCCTCTCAACAGATACCCCTCCGTTGTGGTTACACCTACGGTAAGGCCATCTGTATCGCTGAGGTATGCTAGCCTCCCCACCATCGGTAAGGTCCATGGTTCATGGGGGGCCTCTTTAATATAGCCGAACAAAATGGTCTCGCATGTGTACAGATGCGGAAAATATGGCGGCTAATCGAGGCCCATGCCAGTGGAATTTGGGTACCCCAGAACCAGAATGAGGTTCCCAAAGTGCTCCTCCAGGGCATCAAACACTCTCGTGCTTCGATGGCGTAGAGATTCGTCTCGCATGAACCACATCTTACAGAAATCAGGGTCACTTTGGATAATGGGGATGGAATCATATTCCAAAATATTCATGTACTATTCAGTAATCACTATGTGATCAAGGAATATCGCACCGATTATTCCATGACAGGACATTCCACACCACACAATCGCCTGTTGGGGATGAAGAGACTTCTCGATCACGAAACGCGGATTCTCAGTCCCCCAAATGCTCCAGGTTTGCTTCTTGACTAACCCATCCAAACGAATGTGGGCTTCGTAACTAAACCAGTTATTGGGTTATGCCCATACTTGATACTGAGCCTTGTCCAAGTAATCTAGCATGTAGCTTCAATTTGTACCATAGCTGTACCCAGTTTGTTGCCTTTGCGATAATTACACTTCTTCAGTTTCCAATATGCTTATACTTCCGATGTACACTTGCATACACTACAAAAATTCTCACCGCTGTAAATTTCGATTTTTATCTAAATTTATGTACCTTGTATCATATGAACTTCAGACCTTTCTACGAGTGCTTCCAATCCTTGCACGTTGTTTCGAATGCTTCGGCAGCTGATCAGAGTGAAGTGACTGGAATGTCGTTCTGGATAAAAAACCACTGCATATATCCCACACACCGTGAGCTAGCAACATTTCATCTCTGCTTCCAGTGCGCCACTAATCCATTTATGGAGGCTGAACAGTTTTCACAGCGCCAATCTAGAAACTCCCTGCACTGTCCAGTTTGTCACACAGTCTTCGAAGTGTCTGGTTCACGCCGCCCACTCGTCTCAGAACAAGGCGTTCGTGATCGGTTCTGCGGAAAATGCTGAATATTGTAAGTTTCGACGAAATTCCGTGAGCAAGGGCGTGGATTGAAACTTCTGCATGTCTTACTCATCAAATATTTTTCTTTTCAATTTCGTTTGCTGCTGTGCTCAACGCTCACTGCCTCGTAAACAACATGCCCATTCTGCTAGGTAAATTGCTGTCACTTGTGTTTGTTGCGTTTGATTCCGCCAGTGTGTGATGATCCTGCGCAACTTTACCTTCAGATGGAAACCGGGCTTAAAATGCCGTTTGTCGTCCATGACAAGCGCTTGTCGATAACAGCCTTTGGCTGAACCGTAGTAGAAAACTATGTTATCAAATTTCCGTGTGAAGTTATAGGACTAGGCTGAAGAAGTATCTTGGTAAGCCGTTACGGATCCTTCATACGAGTACACCCCCGAAACCTGTCCTTGCGATTTCAGTAATTCGGGGGCCTGTATAAAGATATTCGTCGCCGTACATTTGTTCCAGACTTGGAGATAAGGCCTGGCTAAAAACGTGACTCCTTAGGCAAATATGCACAAATTTTAATTACGAGGCAAGTGATAAATGAGAATGGCAGTTGCAGTTGGGAAATAGTAGCTTAAGGACGGGCAAAGTGACGTGTCGGTTTATTAGTGAAGAAAGCGTTAATTTTGCAGGAATGAGGTAGTATTCTGGGTAGTAAATAGTTGGAATGTGAAACGTGGAGAAGAGGATTGCAGTAAGGTGACAATGGAAGTAGTTTGAGCATATAGAGACGGATGGAACGAAGAAGTTTCCAGCTAATTATCATAGCAGCATCGAGCAGTGAAATAGCCTCTTTTACGAGGAGACGCGATTTTTTAAAAAATAATCAACAGAGAGGAGAAGACCAAAGAGAAAGGACACCTAAAAGACACGAGTCAACTACTGGAGATTTAGTACAACATTATCTCGGTAGTCTTGGTAATATTCTGTCTCTTGCATCGAAGATTCCTGAAGTCGACAGTGAAAGAGGGGACCAAGCGTCATCGCAAAACGAGAATATGCACTGCAGCAACAAAGACTGTGTACGAAACAGATAAGCACGTTGTTTTATCTAAGGAAGTAGGAAGTTGGCTGGAGTACAATTCTATTCCGCAAATTTTTCGAAGCAAGACGATGCACAAGAGCAAGAGTGTGAATTAAAAGCATTTTTCTACATCTGCATCCACAGTGATACTCTGCAAATCACAATTAAGAGTGATTTGCAGACTATCGATATAGTTGCAAATGTAGGAATATGCTATTAATTCCCCGACACGGAAGTTCTGGCTGTAGAGAAGCACTATCACACCCGCTTGTTGAGAGAAGCTATGGAATTACAGAAACACGGTTATAGCTTCAACAAGAAAGGAGAAAGCCCTAAGGTAAACGGATCCTGGCTTCCAGTGCTGCAGCGAACGACCGTCGCAGGGTAACAAGAGAACTGCACCGGAAATGACTGCGAAGAAGCCCTCGGACGTTGGCGCGTCACGTACATAGAGTCTGCGGCCGCGAGCTCGGCTGAAATTCACCACCAGCAATGTATGGTGACGCTTTGACAATGCCAAGCACTCGTGCTGGCGAAACGTCAGCAAAATCATCAGACGAACGTCGGTCGAAGAACCCGAGACAGAAGCCAATAGGTAGTTTGTCAATAATAAGATGTATAGAAGCTGGTTGTAAGTCGCTCCTATAGATCCAAATGAAGTAGCCTACTTCCCTATATGACACATCAACGATTTGGCTCTTAGAAAAAAAAATTAAAATCACTTTTACGAGAGGGTGTGCCGAGTGAAGCTATCTCAATTCGTCCTGGTTTATAACATGCATCTGATGAATCAAAATGTTTCATATATGGTGGTATGGTCTAAAAATATTATGGCGGGGTACTTTCATCTCTGTCTACTGTTGTTAAGCATTTGATCGCAGATAAATACTTGTGACAAGGAGGAATATACAGATGAT
Organism: Schistocerca piceifrons; assembly: GCF_021461385.2. Lineage (NCBI taxonomy): Eukaryota > Metazoa > Arthropoda > Insecta > Orthoptera > Acrididae > Schistocerca > Schistocerca piceifrons. The sequence continues at coordinate 182,308,044 of NC_060149.1, forward strand.
TGGTGCTAGTTTCATTCACAGTATTTTAAGTTGTGCTCTGACATTCCTGAATAACGACACACTCGGAAATCGCTAAGTATTTGGAAAATAATTGTGAATTAATTGTGACAAGAAAAAATGTAAATATCACTGTCAGTTGTTTCACGCACATAAATTTCGTCTTTCATATTGTAAACACACAAAAGTCACAAAATCGGCGATACTCATTACTGAGATAGCGCTCTCTTACATGTAAATAATAACATATATTACAGAAAATACTTAACTTCCACGAATAACGAAGTCTCAGAATGTGTTACAGACTCAAAGAGGAAAAATAAAACTGTACTTAGCCGGATACGAACGCACAACCTTTTGCTATGAATTTCCGTGCCTTCACCACATTTTTTTAAAACCTCATTTTGCTATTTATTCTTCGTTGTACTTGTTCGTGGCGGACGTCTAATGACGTTTGTTCAAGTTTATGGTTGATTCATTCACTCAGATGTTTTATTATAGAGAGCAGATAACCACTGACCGAACATGCTTAGCTACCGTGCCGGCTACTACTGGGCCACTACAGTTCGTAGGTAGCGAGTGCTATATTCGTGGTAATTCTAGTGGGAAGCGACGCAGACTGACTTCGTTACCGAATGATCGGCGCATAAATGCATGAAATATTGGTAGTTTTCCACTATCAGGCCTCACAAAATTCCTTTACATTGCTACTTAAGAGTTGTAAACATATTTCGATAGTTAATAACTAAATCATTTGCGTGAAGATGTAAGCGAAGTCACTAGTAATTTCAGCTAACAGTCACATAATATATGCAAGCAGAGCCGACGTCTTGAAATTTAATGATTTTTAAGTTCTTAATTACATAAAAAGACAGGTATTTTGTGAGAATATTGACCGAAAATGTTTTTTATGCTATAATCATTCAGAATAACAAAAATATAAATCATACTTCTAACAAAGAAAAACAGTCTGTTATCACTTTCCACTCGGGTGCGTCCTAGTGATGCTTCAGTAAAACATAATCACTAAATCCGAAACTAAGACCACTCACTAGTTCAAACATAACAAATTCTAGTTGTAAACAAGTCACATCGAACAGAACGAGTGGCCATACCGAAACGTGACCACCCCTCGGCACAACGGTCAGAAAATCGGCGTGATCACCCATCGGTTACAGGTCTCAGAATCTTACAGAGTAGTAACTTCGCATAAAGAACAGAAAATGACGTCACTACCGAAGCTAACCTACCGCACCTACCGGTATGAACGATACAGAATAGGGCCCTGGTATGGATCCCAAACACTCGAGTAGTGCTGAAGAATAGGTCGCACCAGCATCCTATATGCGGTCTCCTTTACAGGTGAAACACTCTTTCCTAAAAATCTCCCAGTAATCCGAGGTCGAGCATTTGCCTTCCCTACCACAGTTCTCACATGCTGGTTCCACCTCATATTGCTTTGCAACATTACGCCCAGATACACATATCAAAAGCCGGTCGGGGTGGCCGAGCGGTTCGAGGCGCTTCAGTCTGAAACCGCGCGACCGCTACTGTCGCAGGTTGGAAGCCTGCCTCGGGCATGGATGTGTGTGATGTCCTTAGGTTAGTTAGGTTTAAGTAGTTCTAAGTTCTAGGGTACTGATGACGTCAGAAGTTAAGTCGCATAGTGCTCAGAGCCATTCGAACCACATTAAAAAAAAAGCTTTGCATCACCTCGATACCGAGAGTTCCTGAACCTGTACAGAAAGCTGGAATAGAGATCAACATAAACATCATTTCCGTCCTCTTTATCGCTCATGGAAACCACACATGGCATGTTGTACCACCATACAGCGAGACCTTCAGACGTGGTGGTCCAGATAGTTGTACACATCGGTACCTCTAATACCCAGTAGGACGTCCTCTTGCATTGATGCATGCTCGTATTCGTCGTGGTATACTATCCTCGAGTGTATCAAGGTACTGTTGGTCCAGATTGTCCCACGTCTACATAGATCCCTCAGAGTGGTTGGTGGGTAAAATCGTCCATAAACAGCTCATTTCAATCTATCCCAGGCATGTTCGATAAGTTTAATTTCTGGAGAACGTGCTGACCACTCTAGTCGAGCGATGTCGTTATCCTGAAGGAAGTCATTCAGAAGAAGTGCACGATGGGGGCGCGAATTGTCGTCCATGAAGACGAAAGCCACGCCAATATGCTGCCGATATGGTCGCACTATCGGTCGTAGGATGGCCTTCACGTATCGAACAGCCGCTACGGCGCCTTCCATGGCCACCAGCGGTGTACGTCGGCCCCAATAATGCCACCCCAAAACAGCAGGGTTCCTCCACCTTTCTGCACTGGCTGGACAATGTGTCCAAAGCATTCAGACTGACCGGTTTGCCTCCAAAAAAATCTCCTACGATTGTCCGGTTGAAGGCATATGCGGCACTCATCGATGAAGAGAACGTGATTCCAATCCTGAGCGGTCCTTTCTGCATGTTGTTGGGCCCATCTGTAACGCGCTGCATGGCGTCGTGGTTGAAAAGATGGACCTCGCCATGGACGTCGGGAGTGAAATTGCGCATCATGCAGACTATTGCGCACAGTTTGAGTCTTAACACGACGCTCTGTGGCTGCACAAAATGCATTTTTCAACATGGTGGCGTTGCTGTCAGGGTTCTTCCGAGCTATAATCTGTTCAAAAACTCAAATGGATCTAAGCACTATGGTACTTAACATTTGAGGTTATCAGCCCGCTAGACTTAGAACTACTTAAACCTTACTAACCTAAGGACATCACACACATCCATGACCGAGGCAGGATTCGAACCTGCGACAGTCGAAGCAGCGCGGTTCCGAACTGAAGCACCAAGAACCGCTCGGCAACAGCGGCCGGCCCATAACCCGTAGGTTGCGGTCATCCACTGCAGTAGTAGCCCTAAGTCGGCCTGAGCGAGGCCTGTCATCGACAGTTCCTACCTCTCTGCATCTCCTCCATGTCCGAACATCACCACCTTGGTTCACTGCGAGATGCCTGAACACTTCAATTGTTGAGAGTCCTTCCTGGCACAAAGTAACAATGCGGACACGATCTAACAGTGGTACTGACTGTCTAGCCACTGTTGAACTACAGACAACACGAACTGTGTACCTCCTTCCTGGTTGAATGACTGGAACTGATCGGCTGTCGGACCCTCTCCGTCTAATAGGCGCTCCTCGTGCATTGTTGTTTACATCTTTGCGCGGGTTTTGTGACATCTCTGAACAGTCAGAGGGACTGTGTCTGTGATACAATAACCACAGTCAACGTCTGTCTTCAGGAGATTCGGGGACCGGGTTGATGCAAAACTTTTCTATGTGCGTATTTAAACGACTTGACTGTGTCAAGCTGAACACTTGTAATACTGTATCCGAACATTACAAGTTTGTTCTTCCTACTCATCCGCATGAAGTTAGATTTTTCCACATTTAGGGCTAGCTGCCATTCATCAACTGGAAATTTTGTCTAAGTCGTCTTCTGTCTGCCTACTGTCACTGAACTTCGACACCTTACCGTAAACCTAAGCATCATCAGCTAACAACCGCAGACTGCTGCCCACCATGTCCGCCAAATTATTTACGTATATAGAGAACCACAGCGAGCCTATCACACTTCCCTGGGGCACTACTGACGATACCCTTTTCTCTGATGAACATTCGCCAGCGAGGACAACATACCGGGTTTCCATTATTTAAGAAGTCTTCGAGCCACTCACATGTCTGTGCATTTATTCCATATGTTCGTACCTTCGTTAACAGCCTGCAATATGGCACAGTGTCAAATACTTTCCGGAAATGTAGAAATATGGAATCTGCGTGCTGTCCTTCGTCCGTAGTTCTCAGGATATCATGTGAGGAAAGGGCAAGCTGAGTTTCGTATGAGCAATGCTTTCCAAAACTATACTGATTCGTGAACATAAGCTTCTTAGACTCAAGTACGTTTATTATATTCGAACTGAAAATGTGTTCAAGGATCCTGCAGCATACACAAGTTAGGGATCTATGTCTGTAATTTTGGGGGTCCGTTCTTTTACCTTTTTGCATATTGAAGTCACCGGCGCTTTTTTCCAGTCACTTGGGACTTAGTGCTGGGCGAAATATTCCCGATAAATGCAAGCTAGGTAAGAGGCCATTGTCGTTGGGTACTATTTATAAAATCCAACCGGGATTCCATCCGGACCTGGTGATTTATTTGTTTTCAGATCTTTAAGTTGCTTCTTTACACCAGGTACGCTTATTTCTATGTCGTCCATATGGGAGTCTGTTCGATGGTCAAATGACGGTATGTTTGTACGGTTCTTCTGAGTGAACGACCCTTGAACATGAAATTTAATGCTTTGGCTTTCATTTTCTTATCTTTACCTGCCAGACCAGACTGGACAACAAAGGACTGAATGGAAGTCTTAGACCCGCTTAGCGATTGTACATAAGACCAGAATTTTCTCGTGTTCTCTGCCAGATCTTTAGCTAAGGTGTGACGATGGTAGCTGTTGTATGCTTCACGAATAGCTCTTTTCACAGACGCATATCGCTGCTAACCTTAGCTTGTCGTCGTTTGTGCGTTTCCTTTTGAACCTAGAGTTTAACACCCTCTGCTTCCTCAGCATCTTACGTATTTCTTTATTAAACCACGGTGGGTCTTTTCCATCCTTTATCCACTTACTAGGCACATAACTCTCCAGACCACGATTTGCAATCCGCTTAAACTTTTCCCATAACTCCTCTACATTCAGCTTACTGATACTAAGTGATGACAATTAACTGCCTAAAAAATATGCTAATAACTGCTTATCTGCTCCACCTAGCAGGAACACTCTCCTAACCTTCTTGACTAATTTATTAAATTTCGTAACCATACTTGCAATTATGACATCATGTTCGCTAATACCCGTTTCCGTACTGACATTGTCGATAAAGTCTGGACTGTTTGCAACTACAAGGTCTAAGATGTTTCTATTTCGTGTGGGCTGCCGAGCTTGCCGCTCAAGACAGTTTTCAGAAAACGTGTTCAAATGTGTTTCGCATGACTGTGTGTAGCCCCCACAGTGAATCTATAGACATTCCAGTCTATACTCGGCAGGTGAAATTCGCCTCCAACTAATATTCCATGATCGGAGTATTTACGCACTATTGACCGTATACTTTCTTTGAATGGCTCTAGAACTGCCCCTGCGGAATCGTGTGGCCGGTAAAAACACTCAACAATTAACATAGTTTCTTCTATAGTTGTTCGTTGTCACACTCAACTTCAACCTCAGTAGAGACAATATTTTTGTCAATTGCAGTGAAAACATGCCCTCCTACGGCCTCTAATCGCTCTTTCCGATATACGTTCCACGACTCGATAAACGTCTCAGAGCTTTCCACTTCGGGTTTCAGCCATCTCTTAGTCCAAAGAATAATTTGAGTGCGAGAATTTTCCTGGAGGGCAATAAAATTCGGGACGAATACTTCGACAGTTAACTGATAAAATTGTGACAGTCGAATTGTTTTTATTCTGAACGCCGTTCTACTTCCCTTGCTGTGAAACGACTGGCGAGTGATCATCAGAGCACCTCAAACTACCGTCTATCCTAATAAATCCTCACGTGCACTCCACAAGTACTTTGCTTTGCGAGTAGCTGCTTCCTTTGATCGGTTCACCCCTGACCTATCAAGTGGAATCAACAAATCACCACACGATAGCGCAGGTCCAGAAATCTGCAGCCAAGACCGTAACAGCGTCGACGAAGCCTTTGATTGAGACCACCCATTCGGCTCCAAACCAAAGGACCCCGATCAAATCTGGGAACGATGCTGCAAATTGTGAGCTCTGCTTGCACCCCAAGGGCTAGGCCAGCAGCCTTCACCACCTCCACCAGCCACCCATACGAACTGAGGATCGCGTCAAAACTCATGCGATAGGCGTCGTTGGTGCCGACGTAAGCCACAACTTGCAGACGATTACACCATGCACGCTTGATAGCCACCGGCAATGCCGTCTCCACATCTCGGATGAGGCCCCCCGGCAGACATACCAAGTGCACTTTGTCTTTCTTTCCAGCCTGAATGCTATCTGCCGCAGGAGCTCCTTAACGCGCCTAACATTGGAGCTTCCAGTAACCGGTAAAACCATCTCCCCGTGTTCCTGGTAGGACCCTACTGAAGGAGCGCCCACCTGTCAACTAACATGGTGAATGGACGTGGCCAGGCGGCCAGTCTCCACATTGTCCCTCCACCGCGAACGACGCGAACACGTTACCACCAACCATTCACTCTGCTGTAAGGGCGGATAAACAGCGTCAGGTGCTGTAGGACTTGCCTCGGATGCAGACTCCGTGGGCAAAACAAGTGACACCTCAGGTGTCCCATGCGACGCGCCAGATTCTCCGCCATCGCTACAAGCCGAGGCAGCATCCTGAAGGTGACTGACCGTAGCTAACAGCACGATCAGCTATTCGCGAACTGCGGCCAGCACCTCCTGCGTCCACACACAACATGCACACGTCCTACCCACCCTAGCAAGATTAACTGAAGAAGTAAACTATAAGAGCAGATGATCCTAGATATGCGACTTGCTACCCTCCTGATGTGTCACCAATGGACTTTGATGCATTAAAGAGCTATGTAGCTGGCTGTTCAGTGAGCAACTATTGCGCTAAAAACTGAATGAATTTCCACTTACAAAATCACGAGATTAACCCACCTAGACAGAAGGCACGCACGAAATTTAATAAATGTACTACATGAAAAGGATAGAATAGGATAAACACTTAACTTGCCGCTCTGAAGGCGCACTCCTAACACAGCCGAGAGCTGTAGCCTGAACTTGTATTAATTTATAAATTCTTAGATCTCCTGATGAAAAACGAAGCAAACTGTGTCGTCACGCAGCACTTCAGTCGTCTAAACATAGAAATTATTTATATATGTAAATTGCTATAAAAACAACTACGATGCTATAACTATACCTGTTTTACTTGATTATGCGTTTATATGTATGTGGCGAATGAAGTCATATGTCATAGTCAAGAGCAGAAGGGGAGCTAGCCACGTGTAGGTTAGGCGGAAGGATTTCAGTAGTACTGAATTATTTTGGAGAAACACTTGCAGGTTGATGGTGGCATTTCGTAAGCCTTCAATTATAGTGACCTATATCCAGAAATAATAAAGTGTGCTTCAGTAGTACTATAGCGAGTATTGCAGTACTAATAATTTTATCATTGATATTTAGACCGACAGCATGTTAAATTATTTCTGTTTTAAGATTTACACAACTTTAGTTGTGTCGAGAAGTTCCTATACTCAGTGGTGTTGACCTTCATTGCTCCCATCTCATTGGCTTATCTCAGAGTTTATCCCTCTGAATATGTTTCTGCCTTATTTACACGTCAAGTTCCGTAGGACCAAATTGAGGAGCAAATCTCCAAGGTCATGGAATGTGTCAGTACATGAAATTACAACATAAAAGTAATAACAGATAAAAATAAATGGTTATGAACCCGAAAAAAGTCAGTCCATAAGTTTAAGTTAACGGAGTCAACAATATAAAAGAGGGTTGGGTTGTTTGTGGGAAGAGACCAAATTGCGAGGTCATCGGTCTCGTCGGATCAGGGAAGGACGGGGAAGGACGTCGGCCGTGCCCTTTCAGAGGAACCATCCCTGCATTTGCCTGGAGCGATTTAGGGAAATCACGGAAAACCTGAATCAGGATGGCTGGACGCGGGATTGAACCGTCGTCCTCCGGAATGCGAGTCCTGTGTGCTAACCATTGCGCCACCTCGCTCGGTCAATATAATAATAATAATAAGAATCAGCTTAATTTTTCAAGGAACTCCTCGACAGAATAGAACGAGTGACCCACGAGGAAACTCTTCAGTTTCGATCTGAAAGCGCGTGGATTACTGCTAAGACTTTTCAATTCGAGTGGTAGCTTATTGAAAATGGTTGCAGCTGTATACTGCACACCTTTTTGCACAAGAGTTAAGGAAGTCCGATCCAAATGCAGGTTTGATTTCTGCCGAATATTAACCGAGTAAAAGCTGCTTATTCTTGGGAATAAGCTAATATTGTTAACAAGAAATGACAGTAAGGAATAAATATATTGAGAAAGCAATGTCAAAATACAAAGACTCGTGAACAGGAGTCGACAAGAGGTTCGTGAACTTACACCACTTATTGCCCGAACCGCCCGTTTCTGAGCCAGAAAATATGCTTTTAGAATGGGGAGAGTTACCCCAAAATATAATACCATACGACAACAGCGAATGGAAATAAGCAAAGTAGACTAATTTTCATGTCGAACGATTACTCACTTCTGATACCGTTCGAATAGTAAAAATGACAGTATTAAGTCTTTCAACAAGATCCTGAATGTGGACTTCCCACGACAGCCTATTATCTATCTGAACACCTAGCAATTTAAACTGTTCAGTTTCACTAATCATATGTCCATGTTGTGAAATTAAAACGTCAAGCTTTGTTGAATTGTGTGTTACAAACTGTTTATTTTCTGTAAGCCGTGAACTTAGGTCATGTACTGCACTATTTGAAATTGAGCCAATGTTGCACACAACATCCTTTACAACCAAGCTAGTGTCATCAGCAAACAGAAATATTTTAGAGTTACCCGTAATACTAGCATATCACTTATATAAATAAAGAACAGGAGTGGCCCCAACACTGATCCCTGAGGCACACCCCCCCCCCCCCCCCCCCCTTGGCAGTGCCGAACTCAGTCCCCACATGACAGCCGTTATCAACATTGTGAATAATGACTTTTTGCTGCCTGTTGCTAAAGTTAGAGGTGAACCAGTTGTGAGCTACTCCCCGTATTCCGTAATGGTCCAACTTCTGGAGCAATATATTGTGATCAACACAATCAAATGCCTAAGTTAAATCAAAAAATATGCCAAGCGTTCAAAATCTTTTGTTTAGCCCATTCAGTACCTCACAGAGAAAAGTGAATATAGCATTTTTAGTTGTTAAACGACGTCTAAAGCTGAACTGTACATTTGATAGCAAATCGTGTGATATAAACTAATCAGTTATCCTTATCCACAGCCTTTTCAATAACTTTTGCAAACACTGATGGCATAGAACTGGGTCTAAAATTATTTACATTATCCCTTTCTTCCTTTTTATAAAGCGGTTTTACTACTGAGTACTTTAGTCGCTCAGGAAACTGACCATTCCTAAAGGAATAATTACAAGTATGGCTAAACGCAGGGCTAACATGTGCAGCATAGTACTTTAATATTCTGCTGGACATTCTGTCATAGCCATGAGAGTCCTTAGTCTTCAGTGATTTAATTGTTGATTCAATCTCTCTCTTGTCTGTATCACGGAGGAGTATTGCAGGCATCAATCTCATAAAGGCATTTACCAAGAAAGTTATATGATTTCCTGTAGAAACTAAATTTTTATTTAATTCACCAGCGTTGCTCAGAAAATGATTGTTAAATACTGTACATATATCTGGTTTATCGGTAACGGAAATATTTTTACTGCGAACTGACTTTATATCGTCGAACTTGTGCTGCTGAACAGACACTTCCTTCACAACTGACCATATGGTTTTAAGTTCAACCTGTGAATTAGCTATTCTATTTGCGTACCACATACTCTTTGCCTTGTTAATAACATTTTTAGCACCTTACAATACTGTTTGTAATGGGCTACTGTTGCTTGATTGTGACTACTTCTAACATTTTGATATAATTCCCGCTTTGTTCTACAGGATATCCTTATCCTACTAGTTAGCCACCCGGGCTGCCTATTACTGCTAGTACCCCGTTTAGAACGTCCTAATAGAAAGTAATTCTCAAAGAACATGAGAAATGTGTTAAGGAAAGCATTGTATTTACCATCTATGTTATCGGAACTATAAACATCCTGCCGCTCTTATTCCTTGCCAAGGTTTAAAAAACTCTCTGCTGCTGCTCGATTAACTTTCCTACATAGTTTGTAAAGAAATATGAGATTGGTTTGAGTAGAAAACCCTTTTAGTGTTAAAAATTGTGCATCATGGTCTGAAATGCTTTTCCAGCTTTTACTAACAGAATGTCCATCTAGTAATGAAGAATGAATAAGAATATTGTCTATGGCTGTGCTACTGTTCTCCTGCACGCTAATTGGAAAAAAACACAATCTACATCAGATCATAAGAATTTAGGAGACCTATCAACATCCTTTCTCTTGCACCATTATATTGAAAATTAATATTGAAGTCACCACATATAACTAATTTCTGGTACTTCCTAAAAAATGAATTAATAACTCTGTCTAGCTTGAACAGAAATGCTCTGAAGTCGGAGTTATAGGGCCTATGAACAACAACAATGAGAAAATTAGTTTCACCAAATTCAATTGCCCCTGCACAACATTCAAATATCTGTTCAGTGCAGTGTCGTCATACATCTATGGACTCAAATGGAATACTGTATTTTACGTACATAGCCACTCCCCCAAACCGCAAGGAACGCCTTGAGAAACATCCAGCTAATCTGTATCCTGGCAAAGGAAGCCTCTAAATTGTCAAATTATGTAAGTGATGCTCTGATATACCAATAATTTCAGATTCAACACCTATAAGCAGCTCACTGACTTTATCTGTAAGAAATCCATTCCTTATTTGTCATGTTGAGTTTGTGATGCATTCAGATCAGGATGGGTGCTGTGGAGTGTGGACCAAGTGAACGGTGAAATGAAGTCCCATTACTTCTCACGGAATTTGAAGACATAGTTTTCTACTACGGATTAATCAAAATTTGGTTAACGTGAAGATTTTGCCATGTACGACGAACGACAATTAAACCAGTAAAATTCTGCAGGTTCATCCAGCAACTCTAAGACACTGACGGAATCGTAAGCAAAAACACAAGTTATAGCGGCTTACCTCGCAGATTGAGCTTGTTGTTTATGGAGCAGTGTGTTTTGCCGAGTAGAAGACAAAATTGAAAATAATATTTGATGAACAGGAGCTGTAGAAATCTTAATCCACGCTCTTACTCACGGAATTTCAGCGAATATTACAAAATGCAGTATTCTCTGCAGAACTGATCACAGAACACTTGTTCTGAAACGCGTGAGCGGAGTGAACTGAAGGCTTCGAAGATTGTGTGATAAACTAGACAGACGTGGTAGTTCCTAGATTAGCGCTGTAGGGTGCCCGCAAATGGGTCTGTGGCTCTCCACAAACTGAGATCAGAACCGTGTAGTTAATCATGTGTGAGATATTCATGGGCGGTTTTTTTTAAATATTTGTAGCGTACGCGACATCCCATCCGCTTTACTATGATCTGCTGCCGAAGCACTCACAACAATGTACAAAGACTGGAAGCACTAGCAAAAATTGGGATTCACACAATACAAGGTAAAGAGAGTTGGTAAATATGGAACCTGAGAAGCGGCGAGAATTTTTGTGCTAAATGGCAGTGTATAACGATGGATAAGCGTACAGGAAATGGAAGTAGCGTAATTATCGCGAGAGACAACAAACTCGGATCAGCTGAAATACAAATTGAGTCTGCATGCCAGGTTATTTGGGTAAGACTCAGACTCAATGGTAGGCATAATCTTCGTACAAGTTCTTAAAATTAACCAACGGACTCACGCCCAGATGTAACCGAAAGCTTTAAAGAAAAAATCATCTCTCTAAAATCTATGTTCCCCAGCCCTAGTGTCATCATTGGCGATGATTTTAATCATACAGATATCGATAGTCATAATTAAACATTTGTAAGTGTAAGTTTTGGTGAGAAACGTCGTTAAATATTTCTAAATATCTTTTTTAAAAATTACATAGTTCAAATAGTTCGGAAGCCCACGCGTGACGGAAATACAGTATGTGATCAAAAGTATCCGGACATCCCCAAAAATATACGGTTTTCATAGCAGGTGAATTGAGCTGCCACCTACTGCCAGATGCTCCATATCAGCAATCTCAGTAGTCATTAAACATCGTGAGAGACCAGAGTGGGCCGCTGAACTCACGGACTTCGAACGTGATGAGGTCATTAAGTGTCACTTCCGTCACACGTCTGTACGCGAGATTCCTACACTCCTAAATATCCCTAGGTCCACTGTTTCCGATGTGATGGTGAAGTGGAAACGTGAAGGGACAAAAGCGGACAGGCCGACCTCGTATGTTGAATGACAGAGACCGCCGACAGTTGAAGAGGGTCGTAATGTACAATAGGCAGACACCAATCCAGACCAGCACACAGGAATTCCAGACTGCATCAAGATCCACTGCAAGTACTATGACAGGTTAGGCGGGAGATAAGAAAACTTAGATTTCATGGTCGAGCGGCTGTTCATAAGCCACACATCACGCCGGTAAACGCCAAACGACGCCTCGCTTGGTGTAAGGAGCGGGAGCATTGAACGATTGAACTGTGGAAAAACGTTGTGTGGAGTAACGAATCACGGTAATGTGACTATACGATAGCAGAGAGTGGGTATGGCTAATGCCCAGTAAACGACTTTTACCAGCGTGTGTAGTGCCAACAACAAAAAGCGAAGGCAGTGGTGTTATGGTGTGGTCGTGTTTTTCATGGAGGGGGCTTGCACATCTTGTTTTGCGTGGCACTATCATAGCAAGCGCCTACACTGATGGTTTAAGTATCTTCTGCTTCCCGTTCTTGAAGAGCAATTCGGGGATGACGACTGCATCTTTGAAGTCGATCGAGCGCACCTGTTTATAACACACGGCCTGTTGCGGAGTGGTTCCACGACAGTAACATCCCTTTAATGGACTGGCCTGCACAGAGTCCTGACATGGATCCTATAGAACTACTTTAGGATGTTTTGGAACTCCGACTTCATGCCAGGCCTCACCGATCGACATCGTACGAGATTCCAGGATTTCCGATGGACGGCGCCACGGACTTTTAAGTCATCTTCAGCCAGGTGTCCGGATACTTTTGATCACATGGTAGTAATTAGATCAGACTTCTCTGAGGATATTCATACTCAAAATGGCATCAGTGACTCTGACGTGGTTGTATAAGAGGCAGCCGTGAAAAGGAGTAAGTTAAGAAAAACATAAGTCAACTGTTTATTATTGCAAGAATAATCGCCATAACTATTAAAACATTTATCCTGCTGTGAGACAAGACTGTCAATGCTCCTAAGGAGAACTGTTTGCGGTTGCCTATGGTACCATGACTGTAGCAAGGCGAGCGCCTCTTCGTCCGAAGTAAATCGATGGTCACAAATGTCTTTATTCAGCCGTCAGAACGCATAGAAATGATATTGGGAGAAATTATGGGTTCGTACGGGTTCGTAAGGGCTTCCAGCGAAATTCCTGCATCGTACTCAAAACAAGCTTAGCAGTTTGTGGACGGGCATTTTGTTGCCAAGGTTATTTCTGCTATGCTGAACTAGGTACTTGATAAGCCCTTGCACATCCTCCATACAGCCCCGAACTCTCCCCTTGCGATTTCCATGTTTTCGGAGCCTTGAGGAACGATATTCGTGGCTCAAGACGTAGAGATACAGCCGTGGGTACGAACGTGAATCTGTTCAGCTTTTTGTAACGAAGCAAGTGATAAATGGAAAAGGCAGTTGATGCTGTGAAGTGTCTCCTTAAAAATGGGTCAGTTTGTTAGCGAAGAAAGTGATAATTTGGCGGAGGGTAGTATTCTGTGTAGCAAATAGATGGAGAAGAGGACTGCAGTAGGGTGACAATAAAAGCGGTTCAAGCATACAGACACGGGTGATGGGAAAAGGTTTCCAGTTAATGATCATAGCAGCACTGCTGAAGTGAAATATCAGATTTTAAGAGGAGGCACGATTTTTCGGAATTATCAACAGAGAAGAGAAGACAAAATAGATAGCAGAATCAAGAGACAAGTTTCAAGAACTGAAGATTCAGCAGAAAATCCTCTCGAGAATCTTCTGTTTCGAACGTCAAAGATTTAAGAAATCGGCAGCGTGAGAAGGGACAGATCCTCTTCATAAAACGAGAATATACGCTGCCCCAACGGAGACTGCTTACAAAACAGATAAACATGGTATTTCAACAATGGAAACAGGAGGCTGACTGAACTACAGTTCTTAACAGCGAACTTAACAAAGCCAGACGATGCACAAGAGCAACAGTGTGTATTAATAGCATTTCTCATTTCTTTTTCTTTGGGTTGCCTTCCAGATAAAATTTCTGTGTTCTTTCCTATTTAAATTGCTCATAATTGTAATTGCTAGGTATTTAGCTGGATTTACGGCCTTTAGATTAGACTGATTTATCGTCTAACCGAAGATTCACGAATTGCTTTTAGTAGTCATGTGGATGACTTACTCTTTGCATTATTTAGTGTCAATTGCCAGTCTTCGCACCATTGAGAAATCTTTTCTAAATCGTTTTGCAGTTTGTTTTGGTCTTCTGATCAGTTTACTAGACGATGAACATCACTATCGTCTGCAGACAACATATGTCGGCTGCTCCAATTGTCTCCTGAATTGGTTATATAGATAAAGAACAGGTGAGGCCCTATAACACTACCTTGGGGAACGCCAAATATCACTTTTGTCTCATCCGATGACTTTCCGTCAGATAGTACGAACTGTGACGTCTCTGACAGGAAATCACGAATGCAGTCACATAACTGAGACGAGATTCCATATGCACTGAATTTCACAACAAGCCGCTATTCTGAATTAGCTTATTCGTTTTCGATACGACCCATCGTCAACTTATCGTCCTCCCTTGGACATCTGATTTACTATGCCTCCTGCGATATTCAGTTGCTGCAGAACATACATCTCAGGTGAGAGAGCAACTACATTTCGCTACTAGAAACCATTATTTTCCACACATTAATGGCTATTTGCATTCGAGGAAACATCACGTAGCAGATCTCAATTAGAGATACATGACAATGAACAATAATCAAACTGAATAAGTTATCCCAGAAGGAAAGCTATAAACTGAAATACATTCCCTTTTTCAGAAAGACGCGTAATTTCCTTGCAGTCAAATGCTGTATCCCACTATTTAAGTCTAGCAATGAAATCATGCATACTTGAGAGTAAAATGTTAAATGAATCTTTACTATTTCCATCAGCTGCCATTAGCAATTTGGAAATTTAAGTTTGTTTTATAAAGTTCATTTATTTTATCACTTCACATCAAAATGTATCATCGAAACTGAACTTAACTAATATAGTTCCCTACTCTGCTACCATAAACTCTCGATAAACATTTCATGTCGCAAGCTTCATACCGACTGGCACTTTAAATCAGATTCCTCAATATTTTTCAATAATTCGTATTAATTTATAAATTCTTAGCTCTTCTTACGAAAAATGAAACAAACTATGGTGACACACCGCACTTAAGTCGTCGAAACCCAGAAATTATTCATCTATATAAATAGTTACATAAAAATCACTACGATTCTACATCTGTACCTGCTTTGTGTGATTATGTGTGTATATGTGTGTGTCGAATCAAGTCATATGTCTCACACAAGAGGTGAAGCGAGGCTAACTACGCATAGGTAAGCGAAAGTGTGTAGTACTGAATAATTGTGGTGAAAGAGTGGTAGGTTTTTGGTACTTCTTCGTAAGTATTCGTTGGTAGTGTTATCTGTTCAGTGGTACTGAAGTATGCTTCAGTGGTACTACCGCGAATGTTCCAGTTTTAATAATTTTATCCGTGTTATTTAGACCGGCAACATATTAAATGATCACTGATTTAAGATATTCACCATTTTAGCTGTGTAGAGAACGGTCTGCACTGAGTGGTGTTGACCTTCATTGCTCACATCTTATCGGCTTACCTCTGAGAATATTCCTTTGAACATGTTTTTACTTTCATACACAGCAGCTACTGCTGCCTCCTACGTAAGCCCCTCCGTATTTGTCGTTTTGAGTTTATAATGGAATCAGAACCGCATTTGCGATAGCTGTGGTGGTGTGAACCGCGTGAACCGTGAAATGAAGTAATAGTACAAGAACTTGTCATGCGCGGCGAACGACATCGTACGCACACATTCCATCACGAACTAAAGTTCAGCAAGTTCATCCAGTGACTTGCTGTCACTGACGGATCATTAGCAACAAAAACAAGAGATGGTGGTGTACCTCGCCAATTCACATGTCGTATATGGAGTAGTGAGTGTTGTGCCGAGTATTAAACAAAGTAGAGAATAAAAGTCTGATGAATAGAAGCTGTATAAGTCTTAAACCACGTCATTGCTCACGGAATTTCAACGAAGCTTTCAATATGTGGGTACAGAGAGCTGGCTAGAGCCGGAAAGAAGTTCAGCCGAATTTTTTTTCAAACGATCTAACAGTGTTCACAAAGGACAGATTAAATACAGTTGGTGGTGGAGTATTTATTGCTGTCAGAAGTAATTTTCCTTGTAGCGAAATTCAAGTAAATAGTTAGTGTGAAATAGTATGGGTAGAGGTTATACCTGACAATCGGACTTAACTATTAATTGTATCGTTTTACCGACCCCCCGACTCAGAAGATATAGTTGCTGAACAGTTCAAAGAAAACTTGAGTCTCATTTCAAAATAAGTACCCCGCTCATACAATTATTGTCGGTGGTGACTTTAATCTACCCTCGAAATGCTGGAAAAATTATACGTTTAAAGCCGGCGGTAGACATAAAACGTCATCCGAAATTATACTGAATGCTTTCTCATAAAATTATTTTGAACAAATAGTTCATGAGCTCACTCGAAGCGTAAATGGTTGCGAAAGCATACTTGGCCTTTTAGCAACAAACAATCCTGGACAAATAGTGAGTATTGTGACGAATACAGGGATTAGTGACCACAAGGCAGTTGCTGCTAGGCTGAATACCGTAACACCTACAAAGAAACGTAAAGTACGAGTATATCTATTTAAAGAAAGTAATAAAAATGCTCTTAACGCCTTTTTAAGAGACATTCTTCACTCCTTCCGATCTGAATACGTAAGTGTAGAAAAGTTGTGGAATGTTTTCAAAGAGATAGTGTCGACAGCAATTGAGAGATATGTACCACATAAACTAATAAGTGATGGCACTGATCCCCCATGGTACACAAAACGGGTCAGAGCGCTGTTGCAGAAGCAGCGAAAAAAGCGTGCCAAATTTAAAAGAACACAAAATCCCCAAGATTGGCAAACTTTTACAGAAGTTAGAAATATGGCGCGTACTTCAATGCGAGGTGATTTTAATCATTTCCACAACGAAATTCTGTCTCGAACTTTGGCAGAAAACCCAAAGAGATTCTGGTCATACATAAAGTAC